>NC_044012.1:19665433-20335866 GCF_900496995.4 Aquila chrysaetos chrysaetos | reverse complement strand
GAGGTCTGTTATTAGAGTCTAGCAAATTAAATTTGTTAGACTTCCCCTCTCCCCTTCTGAGTTTGAAACTTTCAAATGCCCAACAGGAAACTATCCACAATAATTTGGTTTAAGAAGGTTTTTTTTTCTCTGATGTTGGAAGTGGATTTATTTAAATGTGTGAAATAGTATTATGAGAACTGATTTGTGCTCAGCCGGATCGTTGATGGTAAATCTCTATCAATGTGCTTTTTTGCCAACAGGTACTTAATCGATATATGTCAACACCTCTTATTCCCACTCTCCCAACTCCCATAATTCCTATCATACCCCCACCATATACCATTGCCACGGGTAGCATACGTGACTGTGTCCGGCTCAGAGGCCTACCTTACACTGCTGGCATTGATGACATCTTGGAATTTATGGGAGATGCCACAGCTGATATCAAGCCCCATGGAGTTCACATGGTCCTTAATCAACAGGTAACAGTGTTTTGTATGGGAGGGCTAACTTTCCAGTTATTGAACAGAGTGAGAAGTCAGGGTAGCTTACCTGTTCTTGGCTGTGCTTTAGGTCTTCTATAACCTTGAGAAAACCATGTTCTGTTTGTCTTTTCCTCATTTGTTTTCCCCTTTTACATACACATGTGCTTTTCTTTCTATATATGTATGCACAAGATTGGGGAGGATGAAGCTTGTTCTTTTAATGATAACTTTATCCTGGAGGCTGTCTTAAATAGTTCTTTGTGTTTCAGTCAAGTGCTGGAAATACACAAGACAGCAATGTCTCATGTTAGATGGCATAGCTGCTCTGTCAGCTTCAGGGTTCCTGCTCAATGGTAGCTGTGTTTGAGTGGTATTTGTAGAAGTATTAGGTTTTTCTAACTTCTAACTTGATTAGACACTTCTCAGGCTTTAAAGGAAGTTGATAATTAAAAATTGTGTTTTGGATATATTTTAATGACATAATCATAGGGATATTTTTTCCTTGTTGTATTAAAAATGACCTCTATTAGCCACAGAAATATTGAGGTATTAAAGAAAACAAATGAGAGAGATCTACTATTTTTGTTTTGCTTTTTTGTTAAGAAAGTTTTTAATATTTTATACATATGGCAAAGTCTGTCAGGTTGCAGAAAATCAGATGTGGAAATCAATTTCTAATGTAACCATGGACTTTACTAAAGCATGTCTGAAGCTTTATACTGTTGTCCTATTACCTAAAAAATAGCTACGGGGAAGGCAAAGCCAGAGTCTTTCCAGAGCTTCATGGCAAAAGAATAAGAGACAGTGTTAATAAACTGCATCAAGGAAAATTCCAATTGGGTGAAAAGGGAAAAAAAAAAATCACAATGAGAAATTAGTTAGGCAACTGAACAGGTTACCAGAGATGCTGCGGAATCTCCACCTCTGGAGATGCTCAGTTTTCAAGTAGAGAAGGCCATGAGTGGCCTGATGTAACATGAAAGTTAGCCTTGCTTTGAACAATGTTTGGAGTAGAGGCCTTCAAAGTTTGTTTCCATACTAAATTATTCTCTATTTCATTCTGCAGAAGTCAGAAGGAGAGTTATGTTAACTGGGTGCTGGTTACATGAGTCTTGCCTTTCTGCTCCAAAAAATAATTGTTATTAGTCATTGGTGCCACATGATGGAAGAACAATACAGACTTTCAGTAGACATCTGATCTTAATACTTTCTGCATTTCTTGTGCTCTGCATGTTTTTAATAACAGATTGACTTACGATTATTGCCCCCCTCCTCCCCTAGGGACGACCATCAGGTGATGCTTTTATCCAAATGAAATCTGCTGACAAAGCCTTTATGGTGGCTCAAAAATGTCACAAAAAAATGATGAAGGACCGTTATGTGGAAGTATTCCAGTGTTCAGGAGAGGAGATGAACTTTGTTTTAATGGGTGGCACTTTAAATCGTAGTGGCTTATCCCCACCGCCATGTAAGTTACCATGTAAGTCTCCAATTCTTCTGCTCTCTGCTGCTAAAGGCTGATATGTGGTAGGTGCTGAAGCTTTGTGGCCTTTCACCTTTTGACTTGGGTTTTGCCATGATCAATAATCATCCATCTATACATGCTGAGATTGGAATTGTTCCCTTTGGGGAATAATGGGACTGATCAGAGGCATTTTTATTGTATTTTCGGTGGTGAGTAGAGGGCAGCAAGGCCTTGCCAGTGAAATTGTTGCACACTTTGCTTTTTATGGGTGTACTGTTCTTCTGAGCTCTGCGGTAGACTTGCTGTAGTGAACCCTACTTGAAATAAGAGGGATTTTTAAAAGGGGGAGAAATTCTGTATTCTAGCTGCCAATGAGTGCTCTTGCTATCTTGCCTTAGAGCATTGAGAAGGTACTCTATGGGCTTATTTTTGAAGGAAAACACCCACTGGGATGATAGGCTAACAGACCATAGAGTGGTAAAGTTGGATGGATTTTTATTTTTTTATTTATTTAAGATTACAGTGAACCTTATTGTGGAACTATAATGGGACTTTACTGTACCATTCTAGTTAGTCTCACTACCAAATCACAAAGCAGATACTGATGTGTATTTGCAAAATAGTAAAAAGCTGCCAAATATAGTATATAAAAACAATTTGCACACCAAGCCAAGCTTAATGTTCCTATACAGATCAGGTATTTGTTCATCAAAATGCATCAGACTAGTGATCTAGTGGGGTATTCTTTTTTCCATTTGCTAGATCCTAAAAATGTTTTGAAGGTGCAGGAGGCTTATACATGAAGACTCATGGTCAGCAGTTGTGGATGCCCATGTGTAGCTAATATTATGTTAATTTTGTCCCACAGAGTACAACTTCTGTTAGAAAGAACAGAGGGTGTGTTGGTGTGCACGCCTGCTTTCTCTATGCACATGGCTTTATGCTTTCTTTGAGTAACTCTGAAGTTCCCTACTTTCCATTTACATATGGACAAAGGCTGCTCAGCTCTAGTTGTGAACTCTCAGGAATTGCTCATTTCAAATGCCCCGGTTGTCATTCATGGTGATGTAGCAGGGGTCTCCAGGGCAGAGGCTAGAGAGCAGTCTTTGCACAAGTGTTCATTAATCATGCCCAGGTGGTATTAATCACATCAGGATGAATAATTCCTTTCCTGTAGAAGAGATCGCCATTCTGATTGGGTTTTGTTGCTGTGTCCTGGTTTTTTCTTAGGTCTTTCTCCACCAGCTTATGCTGCTTTCCAGACAGCAGCTGTGATCCCAGCAGAGGCAGCGCTTTACCAGCCACAAGCCCTCTTGCCAACCACCAGGACTCCCCAGGCCTCCACGGCTGCTCCTCCAACTGTTACCTACTACCCAGCTCAGGCTGCTCAGCTTTATATGAATTACACAGCTTACTATCCCAGGTAACCCCTAGACTTAGCTGCTTCTCTTGACATTTCATCTTGGTGGAACAGGCAACTGTGTCATCACCTGTGAACAGCTCTTAAATTTGTACTTCTGGTGTAGATCATCCTGGGAACTTGATGTTCATCAGCAGAGGCAGTAGCTATTTTAACTGAATCTCTGTGGCCTTGTAATGAAGTTCGGCTTTTCTGTAGGTTCTGTTTGAATCTCATTATAATGTTGGTCTAATATTTAACAGTGTTTTTGGCACTGGGGCAATGTCATCAAGGCAGTTCTATTTCTTGGCCAAATGAGAAGTTGTGTCAATACACGCCTCTACCCTCATCTCTTAGTTTGTTCTTGTACTTACGACACTGTTGCCGTACTGAAAGATTCATCATAGGTGTGTACTAGGTTTGACTTCTATTATCAGTGAGAACACAGAACACTTTACATGTGGAGATCTTCTGCTTTGCTTGCACCTTTTCCTTTCTCACAGATGGTATCAACATGGCTCACTGAAGTCTGGTACCTGGGTCCGTGGGGAAATAGCTTGTTCATTCGTAGTTCCTAGGCTTGTGACACTTACTAGCCTGACTATCTGGTAAATTGCTAGACAGGCCCTGACCTGAGATGCTACTTAACTCACTGTTTTGTGGCTCAGAAGTACCAGATTTGGGCCCTTTCCTGCTTTTCATACTATGATCCACATCCCCCCGGCTTTTCTTTATGGTTTTATTAACAATCTTAGAACTAGTAATCTGCAGCTACTATTTTTCTCCTTCCCTGTGAAATAACAAATGCTACTCTTTGTCTTCAACTACAATTGTTAGCTATTTTCCTTTCCCTCACTTCTCTAAAAATAGATTATCAGATGCTGAAGAGAAATGAAGAAAGTCCACAAAGCAGTCCACATCAGGGCTGCTTGGTTTTCTGTGTTTTTTGGGCTTATTCACAAATTTAAATTTTTAGTATCATCTTTGCCTATTCTGAGTAGTAAAACCAGTTATTGGTTTTCATAACAATTTTGCCCCTCTTTCTCTTTCAGTCCTCCAGTATCGCCTACCACGGTGGGTTATATTGCAGCCCCTCCGGGAGCTGTAGCCGCTGCTGCCACTGCCACCCACACTCCGATTCTGCCCCAGCCTGGAGCATTAGTCCGTATGCAGGGCTTGCCATATAACACAGGAATGAAGGAGATACTCAGTTTCTTCCAGGGGTACCAGGTTAGTACGCAGTCCCTCTCCTTGATATTGTATTTGGACCGCCGAGTAATGATCAGTGGGGATCAAACTAAGCAAGTGAGTGCTTTTGGAAGTTGCTGAACAAGTGTGCAAGCTCTATGTTGTATATTTAACTGGCAGACCAAAGTATAATATACAATTTGCCTTGTTTCTTATATAATAGACATATCCTAATTTGAAAGCAGTGATTGTCTAGGGTTAGGGTTTGAGTTTGGAGAGGGAGAAAGCGCAGAGCCCCAGTGTGAGTGGGGCTGCAAAGGGGCTGCCAGAGGAAGGTGAGGGCTGCCAAAAGCTTTCGGTTCTGGCCACTTTTTGGCGGGAGCCCTAGGTAGGGTCAGTGTTTGACCTTCAAGACTTAAGTGTTATAGTCTGCTGAGAGCAAATTTCTAGTACAAAAGGTGTTGACCTAGGTGTGGTGACTTGCTTGCAAAAGGAGACAGACACCTCTGTCAGACACTCTTTCAAGGACTAATTATTTTGGTTACAAGCAGAAACATTTTCCATTAAAACTGTGTTACATTGCAACCTAAAGGAAAACTGTATTTTCCAAACCATTTTATACTGATAGCCAATAGTCTACATGCTGTAGGTAACTTCAGTCAGTGTGTACTGATTCAATGCTCGATCAGTGAGCAAACACATAGAAACTTACCTGCTTGAGGAACACTAAAAAAAAAAAAAAAAAAAAAGTACCATGTACAAACATTTTTTTCCAGCAGCACTTATTTGAATTCATGGAATGGGTCTTTCCATGTCTTCTGCCTTTCATCTCAGAGGATATTGTATCTATATCCGTGTTTTGTCACCACGTGTTTGCTAAAAGGAAAGATAATTGAATATTGTATGTTCTGGTGAGTATTTAACTTCTGTGGATAATGGCACTTACACAAATACCAAATCTGCACTTCTGGTACTACTCAAAAGCCCTGACTTAAAATCCTCTTGGTGGGTCTCAAACCACTGTTCAAGTGATATGTGTGAAAAGAAGACAATTTTTGCATGTTTGTCCTTCAAAATTCTGTAAGTTGGATAACAGTGGTATTGCTAAAGTGTAAGGTGCAGATGGATTCTTTTTAATGCATAGCAGCAGTTAATATGAAACATTCAGGCATGGTATGTTTTCTTTTTTTTTCTTTTTTTTTTTTTCTTTTTTTTTCTTTAGAATTCTTAAAGGACAACGGGCTTTAGTTTGTAGAGCCAGATGTCTGCTATGTAAATGAGTGTAGACTGAGAACAGATGCTTAAATATATATGTTCTGAGTCTTGAGTATTTGGAAGATACAGTGCTCCACCTGTTGTGGCTTCTTTTCAAGTGTTACATTTATGTTTGAAAGTAGTTTCTCATACTTGGTTTTTCAGTGGAAAAATTTGAAGGTTTAGCTTATAGCTAAATATAAGCTTAAAGCTATATTATTTAGCTTAAAAAGTGTGATGAATTTTGACAAACATTAAAAAGAAACTAAATGTCATTGAACTTTATGGCTTTTTCTTCAACAGATATTTCCAGAGTTCAAACCAAGTTCGGTTACTTGTGGCTTTCATGATTTCATCTGTTGCTTAGCCATTGATATTTTACTTTTTTTTTTTTTTTTTTTTTTTTTTTTGAACTGACTGGGGTTTTTGGTAGATGGATGGTGGATGTATTAAAACTTCAAGTGAGGAAGCCTATTTTCTAAATTGAAATTCAGCTAGATGTGTAAGTGCACTGTTGAAAAATGTGACCTGAACCTGTCTGTGCATGGAACTAGTCAGTGAGAATGTCTAGTAGCTCTGTCTTCCACTAAATCTTCACTTTAGTGAATCTGAACTTTGGGTCTGGTGCTGAATTTGCCCTTTTCCTAGTTTCTGCATTTGGAGAGCAGTTCATAGTGTTGTATTGCACAATTAAATGTCTCGAATAGAGATTTTGCTACAAGATGAAAACTATATTCTTCTGCTGCAACCTCCTGTCATCATCAGTTATTGTTATTAAATTGGTCACCTCTTTGATTTCTTTAGAAGATGGTGTCCAAATGGGATCGGGTTCAATATCTTATAAAGGAGCCAAGGAATTATTTTGAATTGTTCTTGGAATCCCGCATGTGGTAATGCTAGTTTTATACTCGCTCATTCCTTTAGGGGAAAAAAGAGGTGGTGACTTACTGTGTTGGGACAATATTATGTCTCTGGAGCAATAACTAATCTTTTTTTCTTTTTTCCTCCCCTTTCCTCTCTCCTCACATTGTTTTTTCATTTTCTGCTGCTGCCCAAGGATTTATTGCACGATGCTTCTGCTTGTTTATAAAGTGAGCCCCTAATAATCACCAGTGGTTTGGGCATGGTTTTAATTTCTGTATAACTAATTGATGTTGGTATTCAGTGGGCTTCAATGTTGGTATTCTGGGAACCAGATCGGAGATGCTGAGATTGAAGGGTGATTTTTTGTCTTTGTATGTCCTTGTCTGAAGAGAACAGGTTTTAAGTTTTAATTCTTGCTTTATTCTCTTCTGTTTTCTTCCTTCAGTCTTCATGGGCTCTGTGTATTGCATGTATGGATATGTTGCTACTTAAGTGAAAGCACCTTTCATACCAGACCTGCCTCTTAAGAGATAGACTTTGCTTATCATGGGCTTCAACACGCTGGTCTCAATATCAGTACATGCTTCTAATAATAAATAATGTAAAAATCTGAAGATCAGCATTTTAATTTTAATTTAATTTTATCAGCAGTAGCCTCTTGTTTAGTGGTTCAACAGCTTGATTTCTTGTAGTTCTGCTTTGTTTTCATTGTTGAAAATTCCTTCCAGATTGCATGTGTTTAATGTGAGTTGCATTAAACAGTTTTGAAAAACCTGTGAAGAATTTTAATAGTAAATCTTAGAGATGGTAATTTTCCCCATCACCTTTCTGTATAATATTGTAGTGTACTGTAATCTTCAAGAGAGCCAATATTAGTTGTCGCTGATTAGTAGGTAATTCATGTTAAACTGCTTTTTAGTTGTACTGAAATGCAACAGGGCCATTGATTTGACTCCAGTTATATATTGGATACATAGCTAAAGGATACTTAAAAAAACAACAACAAAAAACTCCCATAACAACCAAAACCGCAGCAACAAAAAAACCCACTATACAATTCAGATAAGACAATGGGATGACAATGACAGTAGTTGCTCTGACAGGTGCTAAAACACCAGCTGCTCAGCAGATGCTGGTCTTTGGGCATTATGTTGAGGTAAGGGATCTATGGATGTTTACAGGAAACTTCCCTTATAGTTTGAAAAATATGTGATTGTGAAGAGACCCTTCTAGATTTAGGAAAAATAATTTGTATTTCAGATCCTATGGGGAAAAGTTTGAGGAAGAAGTAGTGCAAAAATAGTGCAAAAATTACATGCAACAGACTTCTCTGTTACTTTAGGCCATCACTCTGCACAGTTGTAGAAGCAGTGAGAGAAATCAAGTAAATAAGGAAGGAACAGGTGTAGTAGTTGAGTGATGGATTTACGTGAAGTTGTTTGTGCATACCAGAACAAAATTTATTACTAAAAAGTATTTTTCTGTATTTACTGGCTAAATCCTCTATGGATTTTCCTCTTTAGCCACTAAATGAATGAATGAGAAATATTTCTAGTCTCCAAATAATGACCTAATTTTTTTTTTTTTCTTCTTATGAGAATGCAGGTTTACTGCTGACATGGACAGAGTTGGTATTCTGACAAGAACTGTGAGGTTTATGTACAAGTAGATGCAATTTAACTGTGCCCATGGTCTTAGCTGGCCAAAAGCTAGTTCACAACTGTTGTCTTAGCTGGGATTCAGCATGCATTTAGTAGTAGTTGCCCAGTTTATTGGAGGTTGGCGTGAACGTAAAGTGAACTCATGACTGCCTGAAAAAGACTGTGTGGATTAGTTCATAGAAAGCAGACTTGCTCTTTAGGTAAGTTGTGTATAAGTATAGTATTATGTTTCATTCAGAACTGGTAAAAAAATAAACTAGGAGAAGACTAAGATTTAGGAGCCACAGTCACCATCTGAGCTTTATTTAAAGCCTCCTGAATTTGCTGAAAAAGGTTAGGATGGAAATGTAGAGACTTCTTTGTGTACATGTTTTTATGTAAGAGAAGCTTAAAAGAAATACTATTCTTTAAACCTATACTGGACTTAGGTGCCTTTTATCTGCAGCTAAAAAGAGCTTTTGCAGTATATTAATCTTCCAAGTCTTCAGAGACCCAGAATTCAAGGCTCATTGAGGGGGGGAGGAGGGTGGCTTGTGCAACGTAATAAGGAAGTGAAGTGGATGGATAGCTAAATTCCAAGGGCATTAACAACATTTCTCTTTTGTATCAGGACAGCAGGCTTCATTGTTACTGACTTTTTAAGGATTAGGTTTTTTTTCTCTGAAATGCATGCTTAAACAAAGAAGTATTCTCTGTTGTCTATGGGTTCCTTTTGAAATCTGACGCTTTGTAGTCTGAGAGGGATACCCCATCGTCTGTATGCCAATTCTAGGCATAGCACCTTCGGACTAGGGAAGGGAAAAAGGATGTGGTAGAGGAAGAATTCCCACTTACTGATATTTGAAGTCATCTGGCAATATAGACATTATTATATGCTCACCCCTGTGCTCTCAGGATAGATTATGCTGTTCGTTTTGCTTTATTCCTAAATTTATCTTCTACCTGGAAATGCTGTCTATGTGGAGAAAGCATCTGTGAGACTGGGACTAGTAAATTAGTGGCTGCTGTTTCTGACTGTTGCTTCCCATGCTTGAAGCAAGCAACTAAAGTGGCACCATCTTCATGCTGTATTTTTGGGAACAGGCATTATGTATTTCACTGTCTGTTCCACAGAGCATTCAGTTGCTGGTGTTTGTATTGGCACTCCTAAGGTACAATTGATATACTTCAGTGGCAAAGCCAGCTTTGGGTATTTCTCCTGACTCCTGTGCCAAAGGTTGCAGTTAGCCACTCATCAAATCTGATTCTACATTCCAGGCTTACTCAATCTAGACTTTTTTCCAAAGTATGAGAGGTGGATTTCTTCCCTTTAGGAACTGTTCTGTGATAGAGTTTATCACTAGTTTAGGCTAGAATTGCAGCTGCAATCCTGATGTGGCCATTTTGCCTATGATGTTTTTCTTTTCTTTCATTTCCCCTTGTTTTTTTTTCCAGTTGCGACACGTCTAAATATGCTTTCCAATTTTAATTTTGTTTTTAGCAATGGATTTTTTCCCCCTAAATTGCTTTGCATATGCTGTTTTTAGACTGATCTCTAAACGTCCACTATAGGAACTGCAAAAAATGAAATTAAAATCAGTGTCTCACTGGTTAGTGACCTGGTTAAATCTGTGCACAGTCTGTGAGGGGACAAGAACAGTCCCATATTCCCCTCAGTGTAACAGGTATTTCTGAAAGAAATAAAATAGCTTGCAGAAAAAAAAAAACATGTACAAGGAGGGAGTATAGTATACTACCTCTTTATTAACCAGTCTGTCTCTGATTCCTATCATCTTAAAAAGCTTTGCACTGCAATAAGCATAGCAGATAGTCCGTCTGGGAGATGCTACCATACTGGAGGAATTGTTGGTCAGAAATGGTCATCTCCTTTAGGAGAGTGGAGTTAGTGCTATTTAATGTACATCTGTCTTTTATTATTATTATATAGTCTATTGTAATATGTTATTTAATATTATAATTATTATTTAATATACGCAAGTTGAAATATCTCTGCCATTTCAAATGTTAATACCTAGAAAGGTATTTACCTTACACTTGTAAGGTAAACTGCTGATTCTGTAAAGAAGCAACATGTCATTCAGGAAACATCATTTTGCCATTATTAGCAGACGTGTCTTAAGCTATAAAAGCCCCTACTGTCACAGGGGAGATAACAAGAATGTAGGGAATGGGAAATCCCATTCTTCACTATTTGATGTAATCTCTGTTCCAATCAGCTGTGGGTTTTTTCGCCAGTATGTATGCATATTCTTCCTGCCATCTTGCAGCCTGCTGTAGAGCTAATGGTTGACCCCAGAACCTTATTTAGTAACCACTTGCAAAGGTTCTGTTTTGCTTCCTTCTCCTAGGGTAGGTTCTAAATGCAAACCTTATCCCATACCTAGTTTCCGTATTTAGTTTCCATCTTTCTTGATCCTAGCTCCCATCTCTGATCACTGGAAGAAGTCAGTATAGCACCAGAGTGTATGCTGAGAACCGTATGTCTTGATGTCCTTAACATCTGAGGCTGACTTTTCTAACGGAGCTCTTCATTTAAGTGAGGAGGGAACAAGGCAGCAACTCTGAGGAGAGAGGCTGTGCTTCAGTTCAGAGAAGCAAGGAAGGTGGGAATGAGAGGATAGTGGGATAAGAGGAGGATAGTGGAGGCACTAACAGTGAGGGCTGCTTTTAATTTTATTTCCCTTAAATTTAAGGGGAACTATTACAGTATTTAGTAACTTATAACCAGTTATTGTGTGTTAAGGGTAGGTATTTGAAAATACAACGTGAAGTTTCATATTATCTCAGTATTGTCATACTGTTTCAGGTCTCAATAATGTGTGTACAGGAAACTGCTAGAAGCTAGCTCAGTGAACTTGCAACTGATTATACTGGGGGTTTACACCACTAGGTGGTATTTTTCAAATCTAAATGGAAGCAGAATTTGGCCTACTGCATTGCAGGTGAAGCTAGCAAAACTGTATTTCCATTTTGAGTTTATAGGTTTACCCTTGGCTTTACACTGTTTGTCCTGCATGGTTGGATGTTTTTGTTTTGTTCTTATGGGTTTCTGAAATGCAGACAGAATCAGAAGTATTCATGATCATGTACTTCCTCAGGCAAGTTAGGGTAGTTTCCATTTCATTCACAGGGAATAAGAATTCCCTCACTTTATTTCCTAGCTTGGTTTGCGGTACTACTTTTTGAAATCTGTAAGTTTGAAGAATTTACTGTTCCACAGCTTCTGTTTTAATTTTAACTACAGTCTCTTACCTATCTTTTTGTGATTAAAAGTTGCTTCTATTGCTAGGTATTTTGATCTCTTTCTCAGCCTAGGCCTAAGCTCTGACAACTTTGTCATTTCTGTGCAGGGTAGTTTTCCCACTTTCATGTTTTCCACATTGTTTATGCATTTCAAGTGTAATGTTTTAAACACCGTCCCTCACAAGGCTATAGATCTTTACCTACTGTACATCCACTGATAATCTAAAGTATGTACTATCTTGAGACATTCCTTCCAAAGAGTAAACTTACATTTTGTAGATTTGTTTCAAGGGCAGGTCTGGGAACTGATAAATCTAATATTTGCACGGTCTGGTTGCCCTAGCAGAGACTATCTAGAAAATACTTCTTGTATTTGTCTTTTACTTAATGGCATGGGTCTAGATGTGAAGGTGGCTAGAATTCAGTAGTAAAAATTCTGGGAGGTTCTTCTTTTCTTTTACGTTCTCTGGGCTCTCGGTTATTGTTCTCTGTGGAAGGTGTATACTCTGATGGTTGGTTTTTTTCTCTTCAAATTCACTTTGGATGGATACATGTGTCCTGTATGCCCAAATATAATACCTTTTTCTCCCTAAGCTGGCAGGAGACTTTTTGTTTTATAGAAATACCGAAGGAAGGCAGCATAGTATGTCTACATTGTGTGCATTTGGCAATCCTCTAAAACGTTAGTGCCAAAGGGCCATTTTGGGGGAGACGGGGAAACTCTTCTTGCCACTGAAAGGATACTCTGTAACCTGGGTTATACTAAACATTTTGTCTTCTGGATTACAGGAGGCATTCCAGTAGTCTTTGTAGCATGTGCAAGAACACTTAGTCCCTTTCCAGGATATATAATTTGGAAAGATTATGAGATAGATACAAAACAATGTTTCATATTCCCCAAGATCTATTTTCTGACTATAGATTTCATATTTGTATCAGGGCCTCCAATAGTATGCATGATTACTATTTGGATTCAGGATCTCCAATATTTTTTTAGATCTGATCCCCATGTGGGGTTTTTTGTTTTAATTTATTGGTGTGACTGTGCTGTACAGTCATTATTTTTATTTTAATATTCTTCTACTACAAATCTATCATGATGCAGTTACACTGTATAGTTTATTTCTTTTTCCTATATGGAAATATACCATACTAGTGTAAATGCTATTTTAGCTTTTAAGTGCATTCATGCTGGGACATTAATTTTCTTTAACTACACTGGTGTAGTCTATGTAATGCAAGTGTTATATGCAGCTGAAGTGTTTATTACTCCACCCTAGAGAAGCTGCTGTTTGTTTCCATGACTGCATAAAAGTCTGAATGAGATCCATACACTTCTTCTAATCCCCCACTTCAGTATGCATGCTGGAAAATGCTCATCTGTCCCAGTGGGAGTCATTACTGGAAGCATGATTATGCAAACTGAAGAGTTTTGTTACCTGATGCTGCTGTCTCATAAGTAGAATGAAAAAAGGAGCACTTCGTGGTCTGAACTATTTCCCTTCCTTGATAAGGAACAGTTGAAATACACAGTTTAGAATATTACCCGCATGCGTTTACTTTAAATCTATTTCTACAACCAGTAGTTCAGCTGATGTATTTTTTTTATCTTGCATAAAAATAGTATCTGTCAAATTCACTGTCTCCTGCCAGTTATTATAGCTGAATGCTCTTAATTATGGTTGCAAATGATCGTCTGTGTGGCTTGCTGTACCAGAACTGTTCCTTCTCTTGCTGATTATCATATATCACACTTGTACTGTAGTATGCACCTGATGACTACAATGGCCTTATTCAGCTGAGCGATCAAGCAAGGAGTGTGTTACAAGCACCGAAAGAGTGGGTCTGTTTGTAACTCTTTGTAACTTCTGAAGAAGGTAAGATGCGACTGGCAGAAACTGGGTCTCCAGTGGTGAATGGGAAGGGAAAGAAGGGCTTGGTGATACAGAGTTTTTTGCTTATGGCTTTTTCCCCTTTGTAGCTTGTGTTGGTATCCTTGCTTTAATCTTTCTGCTTTCATCCTATTAAAAAATCAACTAACCTAAGGAAATAGGCCAATTGTGATCTGTAGTTGATGGGATAGCAGTGGTGGAGGTAGTGTGATTGCCTGGTTCTGCTCAGATGGTGTGTTGAACTTCGAGAAGGGTTTATTAGTGCTTGTTTCTCATGTGAAGCTTTCAGTCCAATATTTTATTTTTAGCATAGTCATAGAAGATGGATTTTTTTTTTGTTCTTGATATGACTATAAAGCTCACACAAATGTGTGTGCAAAAAACCCCAAACCTCTGGCTTTCTCTTTCCTGTATCATATATCTGTCTAGAAATTAACTTCTCTGTTTCTTGGTCTCCCTAATGCAATGTGAACTATTCCGTTCTTTTTCTTAGGAGAGGTTTCTCTGGTGTAGTGTCTTTCTAATGCAACTAACTAAATTTGCCAATGGTAAACTTCCCTGCATTTTTGGCACTAACACATAATTCTTAAAGAAATTTTGTTGTGACCTACATGGAGTTTGTGACATCCCAATACCATTGTATTCCATTCAAAATGCTAGTGATGAGTTACTATGTCTTTTTCTCTTCAAAAAAAAAAAAAAAACCACACAAAACTTTCAGTACAAAAAATGACGATCAAATACTGTGCCTTGATAGAATTACCTTCGCAGGTAAAGTTACCTTCGCATAATCACCGTCAACTCAGTTGGTTTCTCATGATACTTTTAGATCTGCTAGGGGGAAGATACACTAGAGGCTGCATGGTCTGGTGGTGTACAGAAGAACACCCATTATTAATCTGAGCATTTTCATATTTATGTGACCTTGGACAACCTGTTTGGGTCTCTTGTTTTACCCAGATTAACTGGAAAACCAAATCAGCAATAGGGTTCTACTGTGTATGAGATGGAAACAGTCTTTGACTAGAAAATAATTCATGGAGTAGCCTATCCTGAATTCTAAGCAATCCAAAGTAGTATCATACAGATACCACTCTTTTTGGAACAAAACATCCAGAAAAAAGATTTGTATGGATTTGAATCTATATTTTTAAAAATATATGAGCATAAAGAAAATCTATTTCTATCTATAAATAAGAAACTAAAACTAGTGTGTCTTAAAAAGAAACTGAAGGGTTTTATTTAACTCTTAATTACGTTGCTTGTAGAACGTGTAGACTTCTCTGCTAACTTTCTATGCAGATCCTAACATTGGTATTACACCAATGTTGCTATTTAAACTACTTTTTAAAGCTCTCTGTGCTCAGAGGTCTAAGTGTGCTCCATGTGTGTTTTCAGCTGACTCTGAACTGCAATATTAAACTTACATTCAGGACTGATGGTAAATGACTTGATCCCATATGGATTAACAGCAAAGAGCTGGTTTAGAGCAGACCATTTTTAGCTCAGATTTGCAGCGCAACCCAAACTGTGTACAACTTTCTCTTTGAGCACAGTGTTATTCTGAAATAAACCAAACCTGAACTGGGCTTTGGATGTGATGTTTTTTATTTGTCTTTGAATTTCTTTCTGCATGCTATTTCTTGACTAACTTTAGTTCTGTGAGAAGAAATTATATGAGTCTGTACTGTCTTGTACATGCTTTTAATTTCTAAAGTGTACTGTTGCTTATATCTTAAGAATACTTTTACTGCCTGCTAAGTGTTTGGGTGAGTGAAACTCTGGCATGTACTTGCTTTGTTTTCATAGGTTTGAATGTAAAGCTGATCAGAAACTGCTACTGGTAATAACTGAGAAGTCTGATATTTATTGCAGTATACCAGACATGCATAAATTCTACAAAAATTGAAACCCTTAAATATTTTAACCTTTTCTAAACTCATGAGGACATACGTCACATGAACTTAACTTGAATTGGGTTAATACTCATAAAACTGATTGATTTCCCAGCATAGACCGTATGTTTTGTCTGGCACTGATTTCTCCAACAAATTAACCTTGTATGCTGAGCTTTTTGATCCTTCAACCTTTGGTTTTGAAACTTCACTGAGATCCGTTTCTATCCAACAAATAGGGCTTCCAAACTTAGCTTGGAAGGGCTTCTAGCATGTTACCAGAAATGGCTGGGGTACCATAGGGCAGAGACGTCTGCTTTAAACGCAGCATTTGTGAATTCTTAAAAGGCAGTTCCAGAGGGCAAATGCACTCCAAAGTAAATCAGCTCCAATGACTAAATAATCTCATTTGCTATCCTGCTTTTTTCTTAGCCTTGTTAAAATTACAGTAAAGATCTCTTTAATTCAGTTGGACTGCACCAAATTTTACTTTGTTTTACTGAACAACCTTCCTTGCACTGTATACCTGTGTGAAGTTCAGCTCATTCTCCCAACACTGAACTCTCATACAGCTCTATAACTTTTTTTTTTTTTCCAAACTTTGTGTGTGAGTATTCACATACCCTATAGCCTTTGTCACTTAGCCAGTAGTCCACATAACACAAGAATTATTCACTGAATGCCTGGACTTTCTTGCTCCATTTACCCTTTATTAACATCCAAGTCTTTTCTTATTAACATCTAATCTGAATTACTTCTCTAGCAAAATCTTTGCATGGAATTACGTCTACGTCATTCTGTTCAGCACACCAGCAGAATAAGAGCTGCTGCTGTTTGCCAAGCTAAGACTGAATTCTTTTAATCTTCAGTCTCTTCTGCTCCTTCCCATTCTCACGTCCAGAAAGAACCTTTTGCCACAGACACAGGAGTGGAGTGAACCCGATGCACAGCATTAAAAACTGCATTTCCAGGTGTGGTATCTGGTCTTTAATAGTTTTTTCTCTTTTGTCTTCTCATACCATTGCAGCTCCATGCAGATTCCATCCTCGTGCTTTACAACTTTAGTGGCCAGCCCAGTGGAGAGGCATTGGTGACTTTTCCAAGCCTGGATCTAGCTAAGAAAGCAGTGGCTGAGAAAAACGGACAGCTCCTGGGAAGCCGCTATGTAGAACTGTACCTGGTCTAACTAAACACTCTTTGGGGGATGGGGAAAGAATGTCGCACTCAACACCGTGCCTTTTGCAAAATGAGAAGTCTTCCCTTGCCATCCAGGCAGCAGCAAATGTGCCTTTTCAGCATAATACGTTGGAATGCAGAGTGGTACATGTCCTGTATTTAATTTGAAAAATGGTGTATCCTATGCCAAAGATAAAGTGAAACCAAAAATTATGCAGTTTATTTACTTAATTTCTAATGTACTTGTTTAAAAATAAGCAAACCCACTCCTGGCATCTAGTTAATTCTGAAGACAATCTAATAGCACTTCAGCTATCACAGCCATGGGAGAAACCTGTTCAGTAGCATTTGAAGTGGAAAGCGAAGCTTGAGTCATTCAGATTCTTCTGTGTTTAGTTCTTAAGAGTTTACACTTGACAAAGTGTCTGGGTTTTGTAGAGTTTAAATGTCTTTAGAAAGGTCTTTTTGGAATGCATAGCTTTCTCAGTTCAAAGCGTAGATCACGTTGATATTTGTTTTGTTTTGTTCTTGACTGGAAAATACCAGGATGCTGGACCCCAAATGCAATTGTGCTTTTTCCTCATGTTTTCATTATACATTGTTTTGCAAAAGCCATATGTGTCTTTCTTACCAAGGTACTGCTGCCAACGTGTAAAGCAAAAAAATAAAAACAACAGCAAGCCCAGAAAAATCCTCCCTGCCCACCCATAACTCCCTGCTCCCAGCCCCAAACTTTTAATCTCTGCAGGACAAAAATGGCACATAAACCTGAGTACTAATAAGTTATATTTTTTTATTTAAGCATAATAGCTTTCAGATACTGTATTAAAGATTTTGCTCTAGTTTATGTGCATGCAATTTGTTTACATCTTTAAACTACTTTATTTGTATATTATGAAACAAGATATGTTGAGATCTAAATCGTCTAGTGCATGCTTTTTCTTTTTCCCTGTGTGTGTATATACATAAGCTAGAAGAAGTACTTTTACGTCATGTAGCATGTGTTTAAAAAAAGACATCTGCTGTAGAAGCACTAAATGACTTTGTTTTTACTGTGCCTTACTTAAACCATTCCAAGTGCAATACCAGCAGAGCAAAATGTAATGAATCCTGTTGTGACATGTTCATGGATGTCTGAATTGATCTTTTTTTTGTTAGTGTACAATTTGAGTTGTACTTAAAAGAGCTGAATGATGTATGCTTCTTTATATTACAACAAATAAAAGAGATGCTTACGATGTGTATTGGCTTATGAAAGTAACTTATTTTTTCTTTCAGTGTATTTTCATGGGCCATCATTCTCTGTTAAATAACCTTTTACTCATTTTTCTCTTTCTCCTAGATTTAGGTAAGCATATATATCTTGTGAGAGTGGTGTGGGGTTTTTTGTTGTGTGTTTTTGGTTTTTTTTTGTTTTTTTTTTTTTCTTTTTGCATGTGCTGGTATGCCAGAAATATACATGATAGATATTTCTCTTGTAGTGGAACACTTTTTAGGCAATGTGATGTAACTGTTTACATGCTTAGTTCTCTCGTTCTGGTGCCAGACAAAGTACTGAACTTGAAATGATGTTTGTGTTTGGATTTAATTGACCTAATGGCTGACTTGCTTTTCTGTGCAACGCAAAATGCTACGTTTATGTCATGATGGAGCCAGACAACGTTTCTGTAGTAAAAATGGGGGTGGGTGGGTGAAATCATATTAAGAAGATAAGGTTTGTTTCTCTCTGGTCAGAAGTATTCCATGCCAGGTGCCATTTCATCATTAAAACCTCCCAGCTGAAGTTTTATCACAGTCAGGTGGGACTGGAGGAAAAGCTTTTTCATTGTTGTGAAGTGGGACTGTTTGCATTAATCTGTTTCCAAGATTTGTTTTGGTGAAGTCTACAGAAATCTTACTTTTAAAGTGATTTGAATACTAGAGAGGGCTGTACCATTATAATTGACATTCTCATTGTGCCTTTGAGGAGAATGCTTGTCTCCCTTTTAAAAATTTGGGGAGTCTCTATCCTGAGCAATACAGTACCTATGCCATGGAGCTACCAGTCCATTTATTACACTGTTACATTCTGCCCTGGTCCATCTGGTCACCTCTTGGTTATGGCTTTGCAATCAGTTGAAACATCTTATTTTTCTCTTAGTAGCCTGTATGGAAGTTGTAGTTTTCTGTTAGCTAAAATGGTGCTTAATCTACTAAAAGCATCTAGTCTTTTTACAGCTTGTTTGTATGTGCTCTGCTCCTTCCATAAGACACCAGCTGTGTTTTAGATGTACACATTCCCCTTACTCTTTTAACACCTTTATGGCTTAGTCAACAATGATTGCAGTGTAACTTTTAAGTGCAGTCCCATGCTAACATGAACTGAAACTACAAACGGACTGCCACGTGCAAAGTCTGTATCTAGCTATCTCTTAAAAAAGAGGCTTAGCTATCACCAACTGCTGTTTTAATCACAGTTCAGCATGAGGCAGCGGAAACTAGTTATAGAAATTGAACTTGGATGTTTCAGGCTGTGCGTTTGTAAGATGTAACACATGGGCCCTGTGCGTAGCATACTTTTTTTTTTTTTTCTAGAAGTTATCTGTGCAAAACGACTGCAAGGGCAGGGGTAGCATTTTGGTTAGACCAGAGCCCCCCGGCTGGGTGTCTGACAACAGGCCTGACCTGGAGACACTCTCACTCTGGACTTCCCTTCTGGTATTGAAAACGCTGTGGTCTTGCCTGAAAGAAGCGTGAAGGAAAGTAATAGTAAGAGAATAAACAGTAGCGTAGCCCACTTGCTCCAGTATTAAATAAATAAATAAACAAAAAGTAGTAGTAATAATAACAAAAAAAAGGGGGGGGGGTGCCTGCTGGCCTGGTTTTGGGGCGGGGGGGTGGTGAGCGGGGACGGCAGGCCCTTCCTGCCCCGGCCGCGGGGGTCCTGCCTGGCCTGCAGGGCCGCGGGTGCCCTCCCGCCCCCTCCTCGCGGGGTCGGGCCGGCGGCTCGCGCTGCCCAGACCCGCCCCCGCGGCCGTTGCTCCCCTCAGCCGCGCCGGGCCCTCCCGGCGGCCGCCGCCTGCCCAGGCGCCCGACGCCGGCACGGGGTGAAAACGCGAAGGAGGCCTGCACCTGCCGCCTGGGGTTTTGCCCTTATTTGAGGCGGGCCCCTGGCAGAGCGGTTTCCCTGGGGGGTCGGCTCCAGGGCTGGGGGGCGCAGAGGAGCCCGAGACGGCTGTGGCCCCGGAGGGCCGTGTCCCCGCCGTGTCAGAGGGCACGTCCGCCTCCCTCCACCATGTCCCCAGACCTGACATCTGATTTTTTCCCCAGCCATTTGCACAACCAGACTGCGTTCGCAGTTGGCGTTGGAAGTTTGAAGTTTTCTCGCAACGGGCTAAGGACCAAATCCCACGTAATGAAGCCCTCCCTGCCTGGCCTGGTGGATGTGACCCAGCAGGCGGGCTGCCCCACAGGGTTTATGTGGCTCAGCTGTGAGGGGGAGGAAGTCTGCTCTGAGGCCAGGTGGAGGGGTCGTGTTGAGGCAGATGGATTTTGACTATTGGAGACTCTGGTATGGCAGGTAACTTCTGGAGGTTAAGGTGTGCTTACATTTATGCCTTAGCTGTACAGCTTCTGGAAGCAGCACGCACCAGAAGTAACGTCAGTTTGGAGCTGCTTATCTGCAGTTTGGCAGTAGAGGCTTTATAGCTGATGAGCTGGCTTTCAAATCCAAGACTTCTCCTTTACAAATGGAACATAAACACTTGGCAGCACACATCTTTGAACGATGGCTTACATCACTGGAGAAGGCTGTGAAGGTGGGGTAAGGCCGAAATATTTTTTCTTCTCTTTGATGTACGCGTTTATTCCTTGTGATTGAATCTGTAGACCGTGTTGTGTTGCAGAAGCCTTATCAAAGGGATTGCTGTCTTTACTTGCATGCGGTTTAATGGAATAAGAAAAATAAATATATAAAGTGTTAAGCTTTAACCGTTTCACCAAAGAAGAAGTGAGGTTTGGGAAAGAACTGTGATTTGACTGTTACCGTTTTTAAAGAAAGGGTCATCACACTCTGTCATCAGCCACAAAACTTGTTTCTCAAAAAGAAGCTTATTCTGTGTTCACGATCAGCAAAATGGCTTACCTGCACTTGTGTTGCCATATTATATAACTGAAGAACAGAATTAGCGTTGTTTATATTTTGTCTCTTAGTTTCATGTTCCTGATAGTGCTAGTTTGGAGATGATACATTTAGTCACGTATTTTTGCTCCCATTCTCTTGATACTGATAGATTTACCTAGAAATTATTTATATGTTTGCCTATCCCACAGGGTGTTTCTCCCCAGTTCAGGGAGAAGATAGCTTATTCTTACTACTTTTGTTTGAGATAAGGTGAGAGTGAGGAGTTTGAAATGGCCATTCTCTATTTTAATAGTTGCAGCTGTGCTTCAGATCAGGTGTTTCGTGTTGGAATTTCTTCATGTGCAGAGCAGACTCACACTAGACAGGCTTACAAGTTTTTCTAGTTTATGTGAACCAAGATGTTTTCAACAAACTTTTGTTAGTGAAACTCCATTCCTGATTTTTTTTAAAGAAAAAAAAAAAACTTTCAACACCTTCATTTTTTAAATACTGTTTGTTTCATTTCAGTCAGTTAAAATGAATCATAAGGCTTGCTGTTTAACCAGTTGCATCCTGTTTTGTATAGATCTGCATTTGACAAAGTCTGTGGTAGTGCATTTTGAGTCTACCGCTTGCAGTATCCTCTAAAAGCTAATTGCATCTAAAGACAATCTGAAATATTCTAAAGCAGAAAACTCTCCTGATATGTGCCAAGGTTTGCCTGTAGTCAACTTAAAATTTTGCCTTTTTAGATCTACTTGTTATATGGATTTTTAAAAAGCAAACCCAAAATAAAACAGAGGCCTGATTTTTTTTGTTTTGTTTTTCCTTTTATGTAATCAGCTGAGGGCCACTATGTTATTTAGCTGGATATGCAGTTGGAAGTATAAATATTTAAATAAAGATGATGGCATGTTAATTCCTGTTTCTTATATGCGTGTGTTATTATATTCCTTTTTCATTTTACTTTATATACTTGATTTAAAAAAAAATATTAGCTATTTGATGTTGCTTTCTGTGTGCTTGCTGGTAATAAAAAGTAGAGTTTAAATAAAATGCCTTCCCTTCTGTAAACATTACTAAAGTACTGTTACAATTTTGTTTATTTAATGTTAGCTGTGTCTTTGAGAGAATATCCTTTGCTGTGTGTTTTGGTTTGGTTTTTTTTTTTTTACTTTTTTACTTTTTAAAGTAATCTTTATTTAGTGGCAGGAGTAGTAGTTTTTAGATTTGTCAGGAGCATCAGTGGATTTTTAGTTTGGCATTGTAATTTTGTTAACTGTTGGTTTGCTGTTTACTGCCTACACTAATCTTTGCTACCAGTAGATGTCCCCTTTCGATCAGGATTTGCAAGTACTGTACTTGAAATAGAAATGCTTAGGGGCCTGTGAGTTTCGTTGTTAGCAACTGCAGTAGCAGTTTCTGCATACAAATGTCAGTAAATAATCTGATGTCCGTTAGTCTTAAAATCGGAGGTCATTATGTTTCCCATAAAACAGTTTATTTAATTTCTTAAAAATTTTGTTCTTGTTCTTCTATTTTAAATGTTTTCCATGTAGAGCGGGGCATTCATTGATATTTGATAGGGTTGTTTTGAAATGTATGAACTTATTTCAAATTGTGAAAATTACAGTAGCATCTGACTCTATTTAGTTGGAAAAAAAAACTTTTAAAAATTGCTCTACAAAAATAAATCATTAAAATATCTAACAGAAATCCAGTGGAAAAGGGGTGCTTTAAGTGTGACCCAAATATGAACATACTCTTTTGGAACATGAGATACTATGGGACCAAGAAATGAAAGAAAAATGACTCTTTAGTCTTCTAGCTTTAAGAAAGAAAAAAAATTCTACCAGTAGCATAAAGCTAAGGGTTTATGACCGATTAAATTTGGTAGCAAAAAACATGATTGCAGCCTAAGTTGGACATGCATGTGATTGCGATGGCTCTCTGCTTCCAACTGGTAGATCTGAGTGTGGTGCTTATGCCTTGCTGATTGATTTACTTGCTCTTGGCCTTGTGGTTGGTTCTTGGTTTCCTTCTGTGGTGTAATGGCCTCAATATTGGCAGGGTTTCTCTCGAAGAGGTGGTGACTTTCTCAAGCTGCTTGTTCAGCTCCTCATTGTTGGGGGTTGTAAAATACTGTTGGCAGAGAGCAAATCTGCTGTTCTTGTTGTTTTGGATCCTGTTTCCAGCCTACTCCAGATCCACAGCTGCTGGATATCCTGGCACTGTGGCCAGATGTACAGGGACGCCGGTACCTACCCTTCTCCTGATGCTGCCTTTGCGGAGCGGGCTGTGCATATAGCTCACAAGGAGCTGGAGCTCAGCATGAGGAGAACCAGACTTGACGTTTACTTTGCCCCTCCGTCTAAGGCCCGTGTCTGATGCTCTGAATCATGCTGTATGTGTTAATTGCCCCCCGCAAAGAAAAAGCCAAATTGACGACTTAGGCTTGTTCTCATTTTCAGCCTTTCCCCCATCTCTCAGGTCATTTCCTTTGGTCGCGTTGAGCACCATGAACTGACAGTCTTCAGAAATTCTCTTTGTAGAGGATCCAACGTGTGTTAATCACTCAGACTAGAGTGTGTACATAGTATAGAAAGAGGTATCATAAAAATGGGGAGGAGTTTTTAATGTTTAGTATTAGATCTTCTTGTGTTGCTCTAGCACTTGCCACATTTTGGGCCTGCCTCATTTGTTCAAGAGAGAATTCTGTGAAATTAGGAATGATTGGGTGGGGGGACTTGTGTATCAGTAGTTCCACTACTTAAAGAATTAAACAAACACTCTCTCCCACAACCCTTAACCTTCAAACACGTGAGTTGTCTTTGTAGATTTTTGTTGCTTTGAAGCATTCCCTGTATTGAGTGTCATGATGTTTCCCACAGAGTTCAAGAATAAGTGAGGTATTTTTAACTCATTTAAAATGTGAATGTAACAATAGAACTATAAGGAAAAAATCATTAGCTCTCAAAGTAAGGAGTTTAGAAAAGAAACTTGTTTCATTAAAAAAATACAATAAGCTCATTTGCAAGGTATGTTTTGAAGTGAAAGCATATAAAACCATACATTTTGACATTAGGAATTCTAGTTTTAAAATGCTTGGGTTTTTTCCTTTTTTTTTCTTTTCCTTCTTCCTGTGAGTGTAATGAGTATTTATTTTACTCAGACTTCTGACCCTGCACTAAGAATGTTGAGGTAGCAGAAAGTACAAAGGAATGGTTAGAAACAAGGGAGAGTTTAAAGAAAAGTTAGCAAGGTTGAGCCAATACCAATAGAGTAAAAAATTTAGCCCTATAAGAATGCAACCCACCTTGTGTCAAAAGCCTGGGAACATTCAACAGGGCCTTTTACTGCTTGTAGACCTTCAAGGACATTCTTCCCTTGTGGAGCAAGGAGTAAAAATGTGAACAACAACATGTCGTGTTGCTTTTATTTTGGGAGAGCAGCTTTTACAATAGACCTGATAAATGTGCAATTGTTCTTGTTTATATCAATCTCTTGTACTGATCCCTACCTTCTGGCTAGACTGTTACAGCATTGTAACTTTTGAAAGTTTTCTTTGTTCTTGCTGTTTGTTTGTTTTTTAATCGTCGCACTTAATTTTCTGCTTGCTGGGGGTGGGGGAAAAGCTAATGTGCTACTGCCATGTGTCGCTTTTATGTGCGTATTCCCTTTTAAAATAACTTAGGGTGCTTGAAATTCATTCAAATTAGCTTTTAAAGTACTCTTCTTTTTTGTGCCAAAAGCTTCAAAATCTTTACTCTGGGTACTTTTAAAAGAATAATACTAAAAAGTATGCAAGAGCAAAATGAAGGAAATATTGTTATATTTCTTACCACCATCCACAAGAACAGGACTAGAGGTGGAAGGAAACAACATCAGAATAACTGAGGAGAGGAGGAGTGAAATGTATGATGGTATTTTGGGGAGGGGGAAACTTACAGGAATTTTCTTCCAGAAGCTCTGAAAAACTGTTGATTGGTTTGTTGGAAAAATCTCTCTGATGTGTGTGCAATGGAGTAGCAGTAGAATTTAGCTTTCTTTGCTGCACTGAAAGCTAGCCCTTGTGGACTTGTCAGGAAGTAAGACCTTTTCCTGATGTTTTCTGTACTGTTTCGCTGTTAGGGATCTGTCGTCTTAGGTCCAGGTGTGGACTGCCTTTATTATGGATGGCAGATACACAAAGACCTGCTGTGGGAGAAAAGTAAAGGTGTGGTGTAACTGAACAGCAGAAAGGCAGTCAAGGAATAGGTGCTTCCTCTTCTCTAGTCAGGGCATGAGAGGTTAAGTGAGGAAAGGACAGTTTGAGTCTCATCTTGACTGTAACATTTGTTGCTACAACTTAATCCAATGAATTCTTATTTAAACATGCTCTGAAAATATGGGTCTCGTTCCCATTGGATTAGGTGTGTCCGTCTTGTTTGATGCAATGCAGTCCTTGTGCAATCCTGATTTTTACTGTGAAAATCCACGCAAACTCTATTGAATATTAATTGTAGTAATAGCATTAATTTAAAATGTCCTTGAAAAAGTCAGGACTACCTTTTTTGAAAAGCAATGCAGAAATTTAAAAACACAATCAATTTTGCTTAATTTTTACCGGCACTGAAGTAATCCATGCCTGATGAATATAAGCTGTAAGTTTGCTTACAGTGCTATATGTTTTGTGTATGGTATTTACCTCTTAAATCCTTCTAAAATTACTGATCAGAAGTCAAGTACATTGTATTCCTGATGGGATCTGGGGTGCAGATTAGATGATGATCTGCAGGCCATAAGTAGGTATATACTGAACAAGCAGTAAAAAGTTGGAATTATACCTGTTAGAGCTCGTGTGAATAATAGACCATTTCTTTTGCTTGTGAGGAGAAAAAGACTTATAAGGATGGCAGCTTCCATGTTTTCAATGAAATGTGACTTCTGCTTGCCTGTAAATTTAAATCTTTTTGCTCAGCTGTAAGATACTGGTGACTGAGAGATAACAGCATGTCAGTGGTTTTATCAGAGTAACCCGATCTTACTTTGTAAGAAGTAAGCCCCCAGAAAATAAAGGGTCCTGGATTTTCAGGTTGTGGGGACAGTTTTGGTGCTGGTTTGGAAAAGAAAGTAAATTATAATGCCATGGGCCTAGATACTGATGATGGCACTGCAGAGAGTCAGTGTGCCAACAACAGGGGAAATTGTGAATGTGGTGAAAGCAATATTGAGGGTTGTGTGTTTTGGGTTGGTTGGTTGGTTTGTTTTTTCCTAGTCTGTTCAATGGCACCAGGACATCATCCAATTGTTCTTTTTTAAATATAGACACTCTGAGGAAATAGCATGGGGGTGTTGTAGTGTAGTACCTCACAACTGAAGTGGGCCCGATGACCTTCCAACTACAGGGCAAGTTCAATTTTGGATATTGTGGCTTTCAGAGGGTTTATAATGACTAGTCTATTTTGGCTAGTGACATAGAGATTAACATCGCTCTTCTAAGGATTTAGAAGGTGGATATGACTGTTTTGCTAGACAGAGATTTGCTAAGAGAAATGATTTTCTGACCTGTTTTGAACAGGAAAAGCAGGTTGGAAATATGCTGAGGAGGCAGGCTGCTGTATTAGCCAGTACTGTGGATAGGGATGGGATAAGCTGGAGGCAAAGGACATTACTGCTGGTAGAGTATTCTTGGGGTAATTCTGGATAAGTCAGAAATGGAGCAGTGAAGGTGAGGGGAAAAAAAAAAAAAAGTCAAAGCACTTTGTAGATTGAACTAAACCAGCTTTGAGCTGGGTAGCTCTGGAACTGACAGCAATGCAGCCTCAGCAGCACTGAGTGTAGTTACATCAAAAAAGCTGGACAAGTAGGGATGCAGTTAACAGCACAGAGGTTCTGCTCATGTTGCTAGTCTCATGAGCTGCAGTCACAACTGATTGTAAAATGATGGACTCGAGACTTTTTTGGAGACAATTAAGATAAACCAAAGTGTGGGAAAGGTTACTGGATACAATTGCAGTTTGTTTGTTGCGTGTCTGTTGTTGAGCATAAATGAAGGTTAAAAGCCTTCATAAAAAAAGCCTTTCCTTTAGAATGGGAAATTGGATTTGAAATCAGAAGGAAGAGCCAAGGAACAGCTTTTCTTATGCCAGCACCTCAGTTTTCAGCCCTGTAAAACAAGGCTTATTTAGCAAGAGGGAATATGTAATATTTGTATTGATGTCACTGTAAAAAGCACTTTGAGGTATAATTATGGAGCTGATAATGAAGCAGAAACCCTTGGATCTTAGAACCCTTGAATTTTTAACTCTGGCATTTGAGTCAGAAATTCTTCAGAAAAGCTATTACTGAATTAATGAGCAACTTTTCAATTCTGTTTAGCAAGCACAGCACGTCTGTTCAGAAATTCTTCTCATTCCTATGTATTGTTACTGATTTCAGAAATATTCAGTTTCATATTAGCTATAGATAAAAAACTTGTGAAGTATACAAGGGAAAATATGGTTGCTCTTCAACAGACTCTGCCACTAAAAATTGAACTCTACAAACTCTTTGTGTAAGAGGACTTGCATTTTTTCCTGAATGCTCAAAACCACTGCCCTCCCTGCCCCCACTTGAATGTTTTTCTCTATTGTTCAGTGTACCCAGGAAAAATAAGACTCTGTGGTTTATCATTCATTTTTATTTTTTTACCCACATAAACCATAGGGTGTTTTTTTAATTTTCTTATTAAAAACACTCCATCCTTAGTCCCCCAAATCAACAGTGGAACATTGATACCGAAGAGATTAGTTTTTCAGTACCTTTCTTGATGCAAGTAACACACAGTGCTTTGCAGTTCCTTGTTGCTTAGAAAGTATTGTGAGTGAGTAGCCATGCTGTGCAGAATGGTAACTAGTATGACAGTCTGCTTTGCTGGAAGATACAATCTTAGAGAGAATACCAGTTTTCCTCTCTTCTTGCTTAAATGGGTTCTGCTGATGTGCCTTAGAAATTATATAAAGTTGCATGCTCGCTGCTCTTCAGTCACTCCAAATTTGATAGATTAACGAGTTGTTTTTCATGAATGGCAAATAAAATCTAAGGTCAGAAACTCAATCTCTGTGCTTCTTCACCAATGGCAAGATTTGTAAATAGATGACCATGAATAATATGGAAAATAATCCAAAATACTCCCTGTCACAGTGGTGGCTTTGCAGTGCTAAAAGGGATAAAGCATAGTAGGTTGGTTTGGTGTGTTTTTTTAATATGAAAATGGAAGTGGCAGTTTATACCATGGATGATATAGTAAAACTAGTGTGAAAGGAAAGCTTTTGTCCTACCTTTTGATGCTTATGAGTAGGTCCTCAAATTGTGTTTCCAGAATGCCTTTGTGGCACAGCCTAGACTGTGTTTCAGATCTAAGGGTCTCGCATTTCTCTGGCCTGTTCTTTGTATATTCCTTCTTCAGGATATACCCCACTTCTGTATGGTGGACACTTTGTAACCTCTGCATAGCGAACATTTTATATTATCTGTTCTGTGATTTTTCTTAAACCTTTCTCTGAATAGATTGCACAAGTAGTCTAGGCCAGCAGCTGCCCAGAGCAACGGCCATCACTGCCCAGGTTTCCTCTGAAACCCCCTAAATCTAGACTTTGTGAAAGGAGCTCATCTAGTTTTGGCTGCATTTGGGTACATTTGAAGTATGATGTTAACATTTAGTTTAAAATTATCTTTGTTTTCCACATAGGATCCCAACAGTGAATAAGCTTGGTAACTTGTGATCTTTTTTTTTTTTTTATCCTTGCTGCCCCACCCCCCACTGCCCTGCATAAATTGTTCAGACCTTCATTTAGAAGCACAAAGAAAGAACTTAAAAAAAAAAAAAAAAAGTCTTATTTTCTAGGTGAATACAGTAAATGCAGTCCATTTCAGACCAATAGTCAAACCACACATATAGCCTTTTGACTCGAATGTATTAACTTATTGAAGATAATGTTCTCTTGATAATGCTTCATGATGGGAAAGCATTCCTCCCTTTCAAAAAGTGCCTTTGCATTTATCTTACTGCAGCATTCCCTAAAAGATTGCTAATGTGGAGGTTTATAAATAATCCTTTCTGCACTGCAGTAAGCATAATTTAATGGACATTTCTGGGAGGACGTGCTGATGGGAAGATATTTATAGGAAGTATCAAGGGGTGCCTGACAAAATGAGGTGCATGGTTTGGCTTTTAAGTCAGAGCTCAGAGCAGAGAGGAGGGTGTTGATGTTGGTGAATAGATGGTTTGCGGCTGGGCAGTGTGAGCACACTTTGTGCCTACTGTTCCCAGCCCACCCACCATGTTCTGAGAAGAGCTCAGCTCTTCAACTGTTGTAAACATTGCTCCAGCTGTGTGAAGCCAGGGGAGTGGCTACAGTAGTTGCTGGAAGGCCAACCAAGGCCAGCCTTAATTATGCAGACTTTTTAGAGAAAATAATTTAAGTGTTCCCAACATTGAGCAAACAAAGACTTCCTCTTAACCCTACTATAGCAGGAAGCCCTTTTCCTGAAGGACAAGTTTTTTTCCTTTCAGAATGGCCTCTCTTCCTGAAAGCCCTCACTGAATCATCAGTCCTACCTGGCCGTGCCTCTGAATCCAGCCCCTTTTGCCAAGTATCTTCTTCTTACAAAGGGATATTTCTCTGTGCAAAATGCTGCACTACTCTTTAGACAAATAAGGCTGTAGAGGAGGGTTTTTTTCCCCTCACTTAATTTTTGAGACATGCACTGTGGTAAATTTGGGGATACCAGGAATCTGTTCTGTAAGATTTAATGCTGCCTTTCATAAATACACCTTCATGTGTCCTTTTCTTTAGTTGTGCATTTGTTTTGTGGAAACAACCAGTTGTGTAATACTATCTTTCAGGTAGTACCTTTTGTGGCAGGGGGAGACTGAAGACTTTCTGAGCAGTTGTTTAGCATGGCTGGTGTTTGAGGCAATAGTCTCATGTGGTTTGGATGGTTCTGTACTGTTGTAGGAAGAAGAGAAGGACGTTGAATTAATTGTTTATATCTAAATTATTCACTACTTTTAAATTAATGAAACTGAGAAGCATGTGTTAAAAATTTCTAGGGCTCATCAACCACCATCTGTTACTTAAGTGAAGTTGATGTTGCGGCATAAATAAGGCATTAGGTGAACCTGCGTATCTTTTGGTAACAGCAGAGTTTTGGAGCTGGAGGGTAGGGCTGGACATATGAAATAATAGCAACAGAATGGAGTGAGATAACACTCTCTAACCAAAGAGGTGACAGGAGGCATTACTGCCATTGCAGATGTATGTTGTAGATAATATAAGCACTTGAACAGCACTATCCTGCCCTGCTCCCCACACGTTTGCTGCTTAGCAGCTTGCTTCCTTCATGAGTATGGTGAGAGCTGGGGACCTGTTGTCACTGCATCATATGAACCTGTCTAATCCTGGCTTTTGAATTAGGGTTGCTAGCTGGGATGATCTGTATTGCTGCTCCTTCTCTTCTCCTAAGTGGAATCTGATAGGGATCCACTAAGTGGCATGGAGGGGGAAAGAAGCAATTATCCTTCCATTAGCACCTTAAATTTCCTCTGGTTTGGGACTGACTTTAAATGGTGAATCTATCTGGGGGGTGGTGAGGGAAATCATTGATAAAGCTGCGAATAGTTGAGAGTTTGAGTTATGGGAAAGATCGGTGATGAAACATGATCAATATGTGGTATGTTGAAAAACACTGAGACTAAAAGGTGCACATCATAACCGATAAGACTCTAAAATGCTTTATATACATGACCTGAGATGTCAACCAAAACATATATTGAGTTCGGGGAACCGGGGATCACAGTACTTAACAGAGATTTTATGTTATCTCTGTGGGACATAGTGGAAAATAACTTGATGGAATTCAAATGATGATTGCTTAAGAAAACATTTACCGTAGTGGCCTGCACAAACTCAGATAATTATGTAATACCTACTTGAAACTCATCTGTATTTCAGCTAGCCATCGTATTTCTTAATTTCTTGACTTCCTATGATTAACATTAAACACTTGCTGCATTCCAGCTGAGTGGAGGTTGTCTCCTTGGTGACTAACATGAGTTTTTTGCATTTATTTGAAATATCTCATAATGGAAAGTGGGTTAAAACCAAAATTATAGCACAAATTGTCTGTAATACAGTGATACTGAAAAATTAGTAGATCGTAAGACATATTTGTCCATTTTACCAAAGCTTATTCAATGCTGTGCTGTTCTGCCCCCTTGAGCCTTGGGGTTCAAGTATGTACCCAATAACTGATTGCCCAGCTGAAAGCCTCCAGTATGGCCAACAGTTACTAGTTATTTTTGCCTCCCTGGCACATATGCTTCCAGCTCTTCCCTGAGCTGTGCCTTTTGAATTGGGAACCCACTCTGTTACTATTTCAATTGAGTGGATGAAGTACTGGGTAGCTGGGTCATGTGCTAAAGTGTCCTGAAGTCTCAGTTTATAGATTCACCATGTGTTAGGGTAAGGAATGCCTTGCTGTTACCCAGATTACTTTAACTAGTGTGAGTTAAGTGTGATTTAGATTGTGAATACTGTGTTTAATCATAAAGCTCAAAGCAAGCATTTTTGTTTTTTGGGGGTTTTTTTTGTTTGTTTGTTTTGTTTTGGTTTTTTTGGTGGGGTTTTTTTGGTTTTTTTGGTGGGGTTTTTTTGGTTTTTTTGGTGGGTTTTTTTTGGTTTTTTTGGTGGGTTTTTTGGGGTTTTTTTGGTGGGGTTTTTTTGGGTTGTTTTGTGGGTGTCTTGGGTGTCTTGGGTTTTGGTGGGGTTTTTTTGTTTTTTGTTTTTTAATAAAAGACATAGGAGTAGAAATAAACAAACAACCCCATGTTTAGTCTAGTTGCACTTATACTATGTGAGAAAGCTCTCTTTTTGTGCAGTAAACAGCTTTGCTCCTTCCTCTTCTAAGAGCTACTTAAGGGTTGAGCCTTTGTGTCTCCCACCTTTTCGATGGGGCATCCTTAGCTTTTACGGCCATTATACCCTTTCAAGTCTTCTAGAGGATTTATACCAGTTTAATCTTTCCTGCCGTCCCCCTTCTTCCACATCCTATTCTTTTCTTGACTAGGAGAGAATTGGACCACCCTCTTAATTAGAATAAAGACTGTTTCCACATGTTAAGCATTAGTTCTTTCACTAAACTGCTTAGGTTTTGCCTCAGTGAGGTGTTAAGTTCTCTTCTCTCCCTTTGATGGATACTGCTCCTGGCTGCAGAACAGTTTCACTGAGACCCTGTATTCTGTCTCAGTCTGTACACTGAAAGCAGCAAGTTACATGTAGCTTATTACTGGCTCTTGATAGAGACCGCAGGCTACCCACCACTGAGGGGTAGCAGATTTCTAACCTTTTCCTCTTTGTAGGCTTCCTAGCATTTTCTCATTCTAAAAGCAAGTCTCCACTGAACTCTTCTGCTTTGTTCTCCTCAGCCCTGTGATTAAGTGTATCTGACTGCCATATTAGCAGCAGTACCAGAAATTGGGACTTTGCTTTCAGTTGGAGATGTATCTTGGTTAGCTGTCATTCGATTAGTGTCTTCTGGGAAAGGCTATTTTCTATCACTGTTTATGGTCAGAAGAAGGTATAAGATAGTCCAGTCCCTAGCTAATTAGAAGTAGAAATAGCAGTGACTTCACTGGAGCTTGGTACCGAGGGACATTATAGAAGCTGTGAACCTCCTGATAAGCTCTTTGATTCAGTGCAGGTGGGCCAAAGCTGTTTTCCACAGTGACCTTTCTGCATGTGAGATTTCACCTCCTATTTCTGCTTGCTTATGTTTATTTTGTGGGAGTCATACTGAGAATAAAGCAACTCAAAATATACAAATGGGGAGAAATAATTCAAACTGCATGTGATCCTAAACCTCCCTCTCAGTTGCAAATAGAAAGCTAAATGGCTGGTATGCCATTAACTTTATGCCGAATATCTGTGCCTTTGGGAAGCTCGCAAAGTATAAGCTGGATTCAGGTATGTGTTTCGTGAGCACTCGCATCTCGCTTACTAGACAAAAGAGACTCCAGAGAAGTGTCCTGAAAACTCAGTGAAAAGATGAATTCTGTCTAATTGTTTGTGAACTTTTTTCTTACCCATGACTTCTCGGGGAGGGAATTAGAGCAGCAGGCATAAAGATAGGATCTCTACATTGATTAAATGTTGTAGCAACCTTGCCCCCACTCCCCAAGCTGCAGTTTGCCTTCTAAAAAAAAAAAAAAAAGTAATCCTAAAAAAGTCAGTATGCTGTTGAGAGTTGATTGTATCTATCTGACTCAGTAGAGTGCCAGCAATACCAAATGAAGATTTGAAGGTGCTTTCTTGTTTTAAACAAATTTGAGAGCTTGAGGAACACTTCCAGAACAGCCAAACAAGGGAGTTCCACATAACTCAATAATGTGACTTCTTGTTTTTTTAACATCACCACTGAGCATTTTTTATGTTGCATGATATTCAGTTTTGATTCTGCTTTCTTGGGCCCATCTGCAGCAGAGCTCTACTGTCTGCAAAGTGGCCTTCAGTGATGCGCAAGCTACCCGAGTGTATTTTGGATGAAAGAAACATCATGTAGCTTAAAAACTATCTTACAAGCTGTGGAAAGATAGAATTTAATTGCCTTTTCATTTTTGCTACTTTGTTTATGACAGACTTAGTCACTGTTTAACTATTTAATGTCACTCAGTATTATACTGCATTTAGGCTGTATTCTTACAACCAAATGGGATTTTTTTTTGCTACAAATGGTAGAACTCCATTTTACTCTGCTAGCCCAAATGTTGTTTGAACTGCTAAGAGTTCATGTACTGTTGGAAAAAATCTTGAGCATAGTGTAATACATGTGCAAATGATATAAAGCAATGAAGGCACAGTCCCTGTAGGGGGATCCAGGAGAGAGGGCAAAAATGGCACAGAAAAATGGAACAATAAACACTAGAACATGCCCTGCTTAGCCAGTGATATGTTTAACTCTTGCTTATCTAAAGGGTGTTTTATACAGCTTAACTGCTGTCTAACAAGTATTGCTAAGAACTTTGGGAGAGATTTTTCCGCTTTCTGCTATGAAGTAGGAGTTGAGGTTAACCTTTTCTAGTAGTGGAAGACTGCAACTGGAGACAGACCTGCTCAGTAACTGAAATATTTTTTTCTTCTTTTTTTTTTCTTTTGTATGTTTTGTGTTCCTCTTTCTAGCTGAGGAAACCTTATTGGTCTCCAGTGTCATTTTAGCAGCTGGATTAGTTCCAAAGGTCTCAGACAATCAACATTTTAGACTCTTAGTGAAACTCTGCTGACAGCCACAAAATGTATATCAGTCTCTGTCTCTCCAAACCACGATGTCATTCAGCCCAGTATTTGGCCAGTGTTGGATTACTTGTTTCCTTCATTGTTTGTGCAATTTTTCCATTATAACTTCTGTCAGTGGTGAGGTCAGATGGCAATGATGACATTCTTTGGCATAGCTTCTTTTTTTCATATCCTTAGAAAAAAATAATCCCATAGTAGCACTTAATTCAGTTTCAGTATTGCCTTATTTGTCCTATTGGCTTGATGACTTGTATTCCTCATCCAGCTACTGTGACTACAGCCAGGCAAATGTCACAGGGTGGTATTTGCTGTTACTTGAATAAAGTTATCCTTGACCTCTCATATTTGCTTTGTGTTGAAGATTTTATAAGCAAATTTTTATTTCTGGTAAGGGAAGAATTGGTGGGAACATGGAATTGCGCAAATGCATGTATTGGCAAAACGGTAAGTGTGCCAATTATTGCAGCTAGAGACAGAAACATTTACTACAAGAACTTAAGACGATCACACAGCACAGACCTGAACAGAAACTGTTGTAACAGGCAGTTGTAAGGATTAATGTCTTATGAGCAACCAGTACGCATGGAGACACTGCATAAAAAGCACACAGTGTACATGTTGAATTAATGGCAGTTAAACTGTAAATCTGCACATCTGCTGTAAACTGAAATGGTTTCTGATTTGTAAATGGTCGCACCTTTATTATGATGCATTTCTTACAATGCCAGACCTTAAAAGTAAAACATAATTCATTAAATCACAGAAAACCAGTGCTTTGGAGCACGCTGTGCAGCAGCTTTGAAGGCACTTGTTCAAATGACAGCAGACTGGAAAAATCTGTTCTTACATCATACTCACAGAATTTCCTACTTGAAAACAGTGACATACTGACTTCTAAAAGTTTGCCTTGTCCTTTTCCAACACATTGTAAGAAAGACTTGGCTGGTGGATACACCAGGGAGTTCATGGAATATTTACAAACAGATCCTTTTATTGCAGTGATGAAAAATTTATGATGCATGTGAGAGAACCCAGAGAACGCTCGGCTATTCTGTGTTGTCTATGTTTCTTGCAGTGTTGTTGCCACCTTGGCAGACAGAATCCATCTCGCCTTTTGTACCAAGCTATATTAAATTTAGGAAGGCAACCCTGACCTTTCATGCCTTGTCCTAAAAAATGCTCAAAACCAGATTAAATCCTGAAAGCTGATGTTAGTGTTAAAGCAAGTGCCATGCTAGCTTTACTCTTGCTACTCGCAGAAGATCTAGTACGTTGTTTGATATAGGAATTGTATGTTTGGCACTAGATGCTACAGTTGTTAAGGTGTAGAGGTGCTTATTGTTTTTTAAAACTACCTGTTTTCTAGGAACATTTGCTTTCCCAACTGTGAGGATTTTCAACAGTCTGCTTCCTTGTCTTCTCTGCTTTTTATTAAAAGAGGACCTTTCCAAGTTATCAGTCATTCCTCATTTCACTGACACAAGAACTCCTAAAAGTACTTGCTCCCTTTTCCCTCCAACTTATTTCATGTGATACCACTGATTATCCAACACTGCATTCCCAAGCAATATTTTCATCAATGTCTGAGTCCTTTTTTGGTGCATTGCTTTTCTTTGTAAATTATTACACAATCAAAAATTACAGAAGAGAATGGACTGACAGTAGCTTTTCTCATATACTGGAGGTCAGGTGGATAGGAAAGAGAATGAGTGCATGGGAAGATGGAACAGCATTGATACTAGAAATAAAAGTGGAGTCTGATTATTAAGGCTGGTGAAAAAAAATCGAAAAGCAAACACCCAGCAAACAGCACCTGGGGTTTAAATACTCACTGTTAGTTATTTGCAGTATGAACTATCAGAAAGTTATCTGTTGGCATTGAACTTGATGCAAGGGGCAGGACCTCTCTGAACAGAACTGCTCTTTATTACTTTCAGACTGTCTTGCCTGTATAACTTTCAGGCCTTTCAGCCCCTTTAGACCTTCTTACCTAGAGAATCAATCTGTCCAACCTTCAGGAATTTTCTGTGCTGTATATCTTTTTGATTTCTTCCAGACCCAACTTTTTATACTTTCATTGGTTCCCTTTCATCTTTATGGATGACAGAGCTCCTACATGCCAAAGTGCTTATCATCAATATATTTGGGGTTTTTTTATTTGCTTTGTCACAGTGAATCTTGCTGTAAGAAAAGTTGAAAGGCAACATCGTCTTCTGAAACAAATCTGCAAGGGCTCAGGCCATTGGGCATCAAATCCCTGATTTGGGAAAGAGATATATATATACACACACACATTTTCTAGATGTCACAAGAACTACTTCTAACAAGATTGGGTTGGTTAATTAATGGTCTTGCACCAAAACATGACCTTGCTGAAAAAACAAACAGTGACTCTCTAAGATTTTTTTGTTCTTTGCTTATTTGCCCACCCAGTTTTATTGTTCTTCTCTGAAATGCTTGTGTTTCATTATGACTGTATATGTGTGACTGGGTTTATGAGAGGTGTTCCAAGTGTTTCTTTATGGAAGGTTTAACTCTTTCTGCAGTATATTAAGAGGCCAGGACTAAATTATTAGGTGCACACAAAAGTCAGCATAGCTTGCTAACAGGCAGAGCTATGCACAGGCAGCTTGACGTTTGGCTTATTTAGGCATGAGCTATTGAAGTTTTCTTGTATCTATGACCGTATGCATTTCTCTGTGATGTATGTCAATTGCACCAACTAGGTATTTTTATGAATAAAGGTGTCAAATGAGAAATATCATAGAATCTTTTTTTTTTTTTTTGGAGGGAGAGCCCTTGTAATGGGAGCAAGCACAGACTACAAAAGCTTTTTCAGCTCTTACCAGCAGATGTCACAACAATGACAGTAAGGAAGAGGTATGTTGGTTTTTGGTTTTTTTTTTTTGTTTGTTTTGGTTTTTTTTTGTTTCAGTTTCCAGACAATATTTAAAGATAATAATAATTAATAATAATAAACCAACAAAAACATCACTCTAAATTTGCAGAAACAGCTCAGAGAACTTGTATAGTTTGAGTTCTTCAGCAGATCAATCTTTTCTAAAAAACAAAATTCATGGTGCATACAAGCCTTTGCAAAGCAAGTATCCTATTTTTATGGCTTCTTTACCTTAGTCTGGTTAATTTTTTTCCTTCTGTTCTCTTTTACATGTAGCAGATGTTACTGGTAACAAAGGTAAAATAATTTCTTAGAGAATCTCAGCAAATGACAGTGCTTTCTGTGTGTTAAATGTTATCCTTTTTAGTAGGCACAATAAAGTTCACTGTTAACTTCTGTTGCCCGAGAAGTCTGTATGCAAAACTATGGATGAATTTAAATATATATTAGAAAGCCTTTTTCTTTTCTGAGTTGGACTGAGTATGCTCTTAATGGCCTTTCACATACCTTATTACTTCAATCACTACAGCAGTCACTAGTTCCTGAATATTATTCTTGTAAATTAATTAAAGCCAAGGGGGAAAAAAAAAAAGTGGGGGGACCATTTGGAAAAGATCTCAATCCTCTCCTGATTCACTACAGTGGAGTAAGCATTGGATTCAAAGCATACAGTGGTATTTTGAGTTAGGCTGAGAGAGATGGCAGGGAGAGGGATAGAAGTCCAGAAACAAGCAGAGGGAAGCAGATAGCACAAGTAATGCTGTGGAGTATCTCAAAGAAATACTAGCTACAATGACAGAATTAAAAGGCCTTCATTTCTGCCAGTACTTCCTTTGGGTTTGGGTCCTAAATGAACAGAAACTTCTGATTACTCTTCTAAAGGAACTGACTGTAACAAGACATTCCTTCTCTCCAATTACCTGACATTACAAAACAGTGTTTTGCAAGGTAGAAGTGATGTTTTCACAATGCCTGGAATAAAGACTCCTCCCTGCAATACAGCAGATATGTTTGTCAGCGTGAGTGTGCAGGGTTAGCCGTGCTCAGCTTTAAACATCCTGGCATGACTGCATATCCTATCATCTCTTTTATCCTATCAATCTTAGTGAATCAGCCTTCAGCCCATTTGCATCTGAAAGAAGACTTGAATTGACAGTAAAATATACGCAGTCAACCCATGGATTATTACTAGCGTTGGTATATGCTAATTATATACTGGATAATCATACTAGAAAACATGTGGAACAGCTTTCAAACTACTTGTGCTATTTTTAGTAAAACTCAGAAATAATTACTTTGCATTTAGCTACTGGCACTGTAGCTACCCCCTTCTGCTCTATTTATAGATAAAAAACATTGGTGAAGGTAATGCGTCAGGACATGCACTCTAAATAAGAGGCTAACCCTAAACTGGTCCATGTTCCCCGTGTGCAATGTGAGTAGGACATCACTGTGCGATCACTGCTCCTGTTCTCTCTCGGGCAGGTGTGCATTGCTAACCAAAGGCCAGAGCTTTTGCTTCAACGTTGAGTTTGGAATACTTGTGTACCTTAATATGCCTAGGGATTCCACAGATAAGTGAAGACCCTGTAACAAAACTGTAAGGGAGATAAATATCTTTTCAGTAGCACTAATAACCCTGAGAGGAGATATAGATTTTAAGGCCTGAATCTACTGTACCATTCCCAAAGGCATTTCCCTCAGTACTCCTTGATCAGCCAAGATTTGGCAAATAATTTAGACTTTGTAGGAATTTTACATCTATTTCTGAAACTGCATCTTGCCTATGATAATATCCTTTTAGGAATGGAAATTACTGTTTATGATGTGTTCCCAGAATAATAATTTCTGGAATGATTTCTCAAAATAATCTTGTGATCATCTAATTGAAACAATGATACTTACAAATAGGAAATTGCTAGTTATTGTGCAAACTGATACTCTGTAAGCACTGCTGATGATTCTTTACGTATGTTTAGGCTCATTGTTGCTGGCTTTCAGTTGAGCCCCAAACTCTTACCATATTGCTTCAAAATCACCACTCTTCTAGGGGGAATATTAAATGTCCCTCATTTCATATGTCACAACTGAGCATGGTTGTTTACCACTGCATCGCAAATAGGGAGTTTCTTCCCACTCTGCATTTGGGTCTGCATTTTAAATAAATGACAATGCATTTGCATTCTTTTTATTTATTTGAACACTATGATTTAAGAGCCTAAATGCAAGTTTTTCCCTTTATTTCTGCAAGTAGCACTGCAATCATAACTTACAAAAATGTTTAAAATACAAAATGTACATGAAATTACAATACAAGGCTCTGTAAACATCTAGAACTTAATCTTTATTGTCCCACATTTTTAAATATAAAACTTCAATTTGAACGATTTCCAAACCTCAAGGAATGACATCCATTATGAGTATCAAAAATAGAATTTCAAAGCTTTGTTTGTATCAGAACAAAACTGTCATGTTATTTTCATTCTTTGGTTTAAAAAGGATGGCAGTTCCCCTGATAACATGGAAGTTTTACTACAGAAATTCCAATTGCTAGTTCATGGTAATTTCAGAAATCACCACCCCCCCCCCCCCCCCCCAGATTAATATACTACTCCTTAATCTTTTGTTTTTAACATTGATCTTTGACCCTCCTTATAGAAAAGCTACCTCATCATTAAGGCTTGCCTTCAGGATAATCTTGGTTATTAAAAAGTTTTGGAAAAGTACTCAGGGAGAAGAAAGGAATTAAGGGCAAGGAAGTGGATGCCAACAAAATATCAACAGTTGCCGGGTTCTTTTGTTTAATTAAATTTGCATAGTCCAATAGAGATTGTGTGCTTTTTATATCACTAAAATTATACAAGATTAACAGTCTTTACCTACGTTATCACACAAGCTAAAATAAAATTAAGACCCTTGTATTGAAGCTTTTACAAGGCAAATACAAAACTGCTTTAGTATCCAAAGCTATATATATTTTTTTTTTTAATTTGATTTTTAAATAGGAAAGCATCTCTAGGTCTACAGGCATCAAGGTATTTAAAGGCATCAGGAAATTTAGTGCATAGCAACTCCGGATTTTTTGGGCTCCTATATTTTAGGTACAGTGTGAATTCCAGCTACTTGGAGAACTTGCAAGGACAGTCTGTACCAGTAGGATAAAGGAGCATAAATCCCATACAGTATGAAAAGCTTTTAAGTTAGAATTGTCCTACAAACAATGGTTTAATGCAAAAGACCCAATACATGAATGAAAACTGGAACATGCCTTGCCACCAGCACATAGTCTGAAGACAATTACGTAGTTTACAGTGTTGTGTGGTTTCTTTTTTTTTTTTTTTTAAGGTGTTAAAAACATAAGTAGATGTATTTCTGAGCCTGTGAATCCTTTTCTAGTATCTTTAATGTAAATGAGTAGAGGACAGAGTAAAGCACCATCGCTGAGGGACAATTACAATATCACACTTTTCAGATTACAGCCCTGCCAATTTTTTTTCTGCAAATTTAAAGATTTGCACCATTGAACAACACATTCACAAAAAGGATGCTTAAGATTCCCAGCACACACGTAGTGGTCTTGCATTAAGTTGTTTGAAATAACTATGAAATATCAAGATAGTAGCTTTAGGCTGCACTCTTAAAAGGAAGTACATGATAAAGAGTTATAATTTCACCTGCTTAATGTATGGTCGTTTTAAAAGTTCATGATTCAGCTATCACAAAGATGCGATTATAGCTACTTTAGTGATACTGCTTGGGCGCTGACTTGAATTTAGGTGTAATGTTTTGCCTGCAAAAGGCTCATTGGAAAGTTTTCCCCATGACTGTCTGCCAAAATGCAACATCAGTAGAATCTGTGTTTACTCTTACAGGTATTATAATTCAGTAATGGTATCCACTTTAAGACTGTTTTACTTAATTTTAAGAGCCTATAGTAGTTTTCTACAGAAAGAGGCATGTGTTCTGTATGTGCTAAACCACTAAAATGTCCACAATTGTCTGAACTAGTTTCAGTGCAAATACACTTTCTACATTTCAAAATTTTTGTGTGTATTTGCTCTTAATTTTCATTAGAGCATCATCGCTCACCCAAATGAGGAACTAAAACTAGCATCTTGAATGTTTTGAGGTTCAGTGTATTTCTGATCGATCTTTTCTGTGATTGTTGTACCCTGTATGTTCCATATCAGAAAGCTTTGTAAACGACAGTGTCTTCTGGGGGAGGGAAATGTGTGTGGCCTAAGCAGGCAGTTTCAGATCCTCTCCTAGGTTTCTAATCATAGAGGCCTGAGATTTTTTAATAACTATGTAAACAGATTGTTTCAAAGGTATCGGATTATGTGGGTAAGGGAAATGCATCCTTTGAGCACAGCACACAGTTTACTGGTGCTATGAATCTTGTGTATTTCTTTGGTAGCTTCTGCTTCACACATTTACAATTAAACATGGGCAAATTATACTACCTAATCACTAATTCACAGTAAATGACTTTTCAGCAAACTAATGTTTATAAATAGCTTAAATTTAAGGAACTGTAATTGTCATCTCCTTAGGGCTTCCAAGTGGCATGGTCAGGCATACAGCATATAAAAGATACAGATGTGATCAAATGATTTATTGCATGGAAAACTTGAATGCCACTGAATTGGTGATTTCAAAACCATATTCTGCAGGGACAACAGGAACACTTAGATCCTCAGCAAATATTAAAATTTCTCCTGTATCTAACATGGCTTTGATGTTGGTGTTTTTTAAAATCCTGCTGCTCAAATTTGATTACAAATGTAACTTTCTAAGAAAAAGCTATTTCAAGAAGGAGCCTGTGCTAATAAAGAACAGGAAGATTATCCACAAAGTTATAAAAGTTAAATTTTGGAATGTTATTTCTATCCCAACACTTTCATGATGGAATGGTCTTTTTGCAACCTATCAAGTAACATTTTCAGTTTATAAACAAGTGCAGATCTACATTTGGCTTTGCTTCCTATGAATCTAAGAAAGAAAACACTACAGTATTTGTATACACAATGGCTTCCATGGCATTGGCTTCAGATGACAGGTATGATTTGCCACTGGAAGACTGTATAAAAAAAAAATTTAAACAATAGAAGCTTTAACGGCTTTCCAAAATGACCAAAAGGTGTTACAAATCATCCGCTACAAACTATACTATCTCTAAGGGAAAGCAGCACACTGAAGATGTGTATTAAATCTTTTTCCACATTCAGTACTGTGAATATTATAAGAGCAAACTAACATTTCCACACATCTGAAGCACTTACAATATAAAAGTATTCTATTTAAATGCAAAAAGCAAAGCTTGTTTGTAACTTTAAAACGGTTAAAATATCTGGTGTAGATTCTAGGTGTCCGTTTTAAGAAGTCTCTTTACAGCATCTGAGGAACTATAATTAAAATGCTCTGTCTCTACATCAAAAATGTAACCCACTAAAAGGGCTTTGCAAGGATCCACTGTTCCAGTTCATAAAGGCCACAGAGTTGGAAGCACAGTAAGTCTAAAGAGGAAGAGGACGAAGAAATATTCAGAGAAACTGTTATATTTTCATGGATGTTTAGCTGTAAGCTTATCCGTTACTGGATTCCATCAGATATTCTTGTCTCCAGAGATCCAGGACATGTACGTGCAGACTGGCTGGCCATTGTTGTTCCATGTGACACTGAGATCTGTGACATATCTCTTCCTATGATCTCATTCACTAAAAACAAAAAAACAAACAAACAAACAAAAAAAATTTAAAAAGTGACTGTTTTTATGCTTTCCAAAAGGCAGAACTCATCAGTGTATCCCTTTTCAGTGCTAAGCCTTGATGCAGTTAAGTAACAGAGGATGAATGAGGAACCTAACTTCAGTAACAGTTGAGCATTGGGGGAGGGGAAAAGTCCTGGTGTCTCTTAGTATTACACTTTGTACTTACCATAATCCATGTTGGAGAATCCCTAAAACGCTTGAAGAAAATAAGCACATACATGTTCATGACAACCAGGTAACTGAAAGGCACAGCATAGGTCAGCTTAGTACAGATTTCCCCACAGAACTCTCTTCTGTTCAAAAGTGTTACAGGCACAAATAACAAATAACTCTAGTAACTCCTGGTTCTTTCAAGCTACTTACAGAACTTCCTCAGAACTTGGATTTGAGTTAATAGAATATTCTTTTTAATATTATATACCTATTTAATTGGCCAGTTTTCTGAATACTTGCATTTCTGAAAGTACAGTAATAAAATCTTGCTTAGTTATCAGTCAACTTTTCTATAGTGAAGAATTAAGATTAACTAATATGCAGGTCATGTCAGTTTGTAAGTCTGTGTGTGTGTCAAATTCAGCAAAGATTAGTCAACTATTACTGTTTACAAGTGAGGGACACCACCATTAATATGACAAAGTAGCACTTAAGTTATCAACAAATGACAATTTTGGAGTGTTACTCTAAAGCCTAGATAATTGATTGCAGTACAATTGCGTTTGGAAGATGACAAAGATAATTATTTTAATGCATAAGCGTAAATGCAGTGATATAAATGTCTGTTTTACAAAATGGGCAATGGTAAGTTTAACTAAGAAAACTGAATAATATTTTAAGTGGAGATGAAAAATATCACATTAAATAATAACGACAAAGTTTAGATAAATATTAGATGATAACCAAAATATAAATCATTATTTAAGAGTCAGAAGAGGCAGTCAATCACGTTGTTTTCCATGATGGAGTGGCAGTAGGTATATAGTATCTCTTAGTGAGCAAGACTTTGAATATGCTGAATTATACTACCAGAAAAGCCTCTGACATGAGTTTCTTTGGACCTTCTATAAACAGGCATTTAATGGGATCCTTTTGTTGAGTAAGGGCCATTCCTAGTAAAAATAAGAACTTTTTGTTTTGCTAGTAAGCTGCTTCTATGGAAAATCTTAACAGATTTGGAAGCTAGGCTTTTGCTCTTTTGTTTTCCATTGGGTAACTTTACAGAACAACATTGATATACTTCACCACCCTTCTTAATGCTTCCTTAATTTTCCATAGCAGGATCTAGCTTCCTACTAACCATTCCTGTCTGGTAGAAGCATAACAAAATCAATCTACGGATAGTGTACATTGCTCTTTACAGAGTGTTCCACAGTCTGAGCATTGCCTTTTGCTGCAGCAGTAGCATAAGTGGGTCTGAAAGAAAATGCAGTAATATTGTGAATGCTCTGAAGTATGTACAACGCGTATAAAATCCAACTCTGAAAACAAGTTTTGTCTGTATTCTTTTAGTTTGCTTAGGAAAGCTTTAAAATCACCTTATGTCATATACCTATATGTAACAATGGAGGAGGTATTTGTTTTCTAAAAGTCAGTCAATGGCAATGGTATGCTCTTGCATGAATGCAAGGACAGCATGTTAAAAATACACATTATTGCAGCCTTTAAATTTTGATAGATGATATTTATCTGTACTGGTAACATCAGAACAAACTGGTCCATGCTGTTGCAATGTTTTGTAGTTCCCCCAGGCAAAGGTGTTTAACTGAACAGCATGTAGCCATGTGGTGTTAAATTTTCCTTAAATCACATTACACTTCGAATACAATAGCTGGTCATGTGGTGTTCTATTTGCCAAGTTCTGCATAATTCATTATGTAGAGTATTAAATTAAAGTTACAGCTTAGTTTGTGTGGTGTTTTTTTTTTTTTTTTTAAATAATCATTGATTTGTTTACAAGAAGCTGTTTTATAGCTCAGTGCAATAGCTCTGTCGTACTTCTCATTTTGCTGTTGGAGAACTCTTTTTGGCAACATTTTTAGCACGTGGCCAATACAGATTTATCTGGTTTATATGGATTTACATTAGAAACATCTACCATTTCTAAGGGAAATGCAGTACCTTGTCTTCTTTCCAACAGAAAATTCTAGTGGAGTAGTTCTACTTGCCACAGTGATTTTGTTAGGATTCCTAATTTTTAAACCCAACCAGTATTCAAGTGTGGTTTTTTGGGTGGTTGTTTTTTTGTTTTTTTTTTGTAATAAGAAGTATCTAAATTGGTGTTTTGTCAGAGCGCCATGCAGGCCTAAATAAAAGGCCAGAATCCTTTTTCTATTGTGTCTGGCAAAGGTGTTTTTTCACTTTCTCACAGACTGTAGCCTCCTGACTAACACATCTTCCTATTCTATACTTTCCAAGAGTGCTCATTTCAGCTGTCTGGAAATCTGTGAGCAACAAATGGATGGGGGAAGCCTGCAGACTCTGGAAGACTATACGTAGATTTAGATTATGTACAGATGATGGTAAAAATGCTTCAAAGAAAGCACAGCCTGCAGAAGCCAGCAGCTAAGATCGAAGTGCTCTAACCTTTTGCAGTGCAATGGTCTGGCTGCCAGGTTCGAGACAACGGGGCAGGGCGGTATCGAGAGTGCTGCAGTAACAGGCTATTTGAGCAGGCATGGGCCTGCTGCCAGACTGGCTGTGCCCAATGTGTTTGTGAACGGTCAGAGGGATGAATGGGGACAGTGGGGAGTACCAATCTAGCATGCAGGCTAGCAGATGGAGGAATGGGCATTTAAACAAGGAAAGCAGCTTTTCTAGAGAAGGCTGGTCTTTTCAAGCCCGAAAACAGCATTGTAAAGAAGCCATATTGAATATTTACCAAAATTAGGCAGCCTGAAAGTCCTTTGGAACAGCTCACTGAAGAGATGTACAACTTGGCTTCACGGCAGCAAATAATGAGATGCCTGTATGTATCTAAATTGGGAAGCATTTGGCTTTATTTGAAGGACATCCTGTGTTTACCAGCATTATCATAATTAACTTGTCTTTCTGACAGTGGTGTGGTATAAATTCAAGAAGTTTAAAATGTAAATCATGAAGTCAGTAAGAAGAGTTAAAACCCTGCATAGAAATGCACAAGACTGAAGGTGAAATCATATGATGTTTTCCTTTTTGTATTAATTTGTGATGGAGAAAATCATATTAGTTTAAAGACTAAAATAGAAATCCAAAGGCTAGTATTTGAGTGCATGACATGTTACCTTCTTCCACACAGGGTCAATCACAGAACCTTTAGTGGTCTGTGATTTAAAACTGAAAACTTAATTCATCAGCATAAACACAGGTTTTCTATAATGTTGTCTAGCAAAATCCAAGTTCTTAGGGGCCAAATTGGGAGAGGAAGTAAATTTCAACAGTCCTGAGAAAGGACAGAGCTCAGGCTATACTGATGATGCTTCACAAACGAAAGAAAACTTCTTTTCTATACTTCCAGAAGAACACTTTATCCCTCCTTTCCTGTTTTTGACTATGGGGTGCATGGGCTATGCTGTCCTAGAAATATAGTTAGGAAGTTCTCATATGCCCTTTTGTTTAACCTTAAAAGCCATCCAGTTACCAACTAAATACCAGAAAACCAAGATGCATGGCTTTTTTAATATATGCACTTATTTTTTTATAAAATTTCCTTTCTTTCTTCAGCACAAGTTTCTAGGGGAAGGCTGCAGAGCTTGCTTGCTCAGGAGTCAGTAATACAGATCTCAAGTATGTTGTTAAGGTTCTCTGTGGTCTGTCTGTCAGGTTCATTTGTGTTGTCTTGTTTGTACTTCTGTTGGCTCTCTTCAAAGAGGCAGTATCATGAGACTTAAGATGGAGGTAAACAGTTATGTGAGTAGGACCTTGACTCTTTCAGTCTACTACCCTCTTCCCTGCTCCTCCCCCCAATTAAATCACTGCCTGTTTGGTATGTTTGGTGCCAGGTGTTCTGACTGCTAATCCCATACCCTGGACCTCTGCTGTCAGTAGATGAGGAACCAGAAATATTTTACATACTAAATAATTACAGAGGTCTAGCTAATATTTAGTACTCATTTAGTACCTACTGATCACCTAAAATTGTTTTGGATGATCAGTGTCAATTGAGTGGATAACATCAAAAGTGTTATCAAATGTTTTCTGTGCTAACAAATCCAGGTTGCTAATCTTGAAATAATGACTGGATCAGATCAAAAGAGGGAGGGTGGCACGTACTACACTGTATAGAAATGTGTCAGATTCTTTCACTACAAAAGTGATAACCGCATTTTGAGAACTTGTTTGTCAAATATGGCATGGATCAAAATGCAATACAGCTTTGCTTTTTTTTTTTTTTTTTTTTAAATTTGGCTGCAAAATGGAAGTTATTTTAACAACTTTCCTATGTCTATTTAATTGATCTCTTTGGCAGTTATCCCAGATTTCAGAATTTCAGCTCTTACTTTATTTGCAATAGTTTCACCTGTTTCTTCCTTGGTATTTATACATAGTATAAGCTGGCTGGTAAATTTATACTAAGAGTTAAAAATAGATTGCACAGAACAAAATTTAACATGGTGGGGAGACAACCTTCTGCTACAGACAGATTAGATTGGACCTGTCAATACTGGCAATACTGTAGTATTGTACTGCAAAATTTTTTGTAGTTTTTGTTTTGTTCTTCCCCCTCTGTGCTGCATCAAAAAAGCATGAACATGCTACACTGAAAAAGCACTGAAAGTCATCTGGAGGCTCAAGCCCCTGTAACCTTTCAAAAAAAAAAAAAATTAAGCAGCATACTATTGTCAATAGCAGTGGAACAGAGTAGAAGATAACTAGCTCTGACTTACGGATCTGCTGTCAAGCTTGTAAAATAAGAGCAACCACTTATTCTGTTTTACTGGATTGTTCCCACTGTTTTGATTTCACATAGTGTTCTGTTTGCTTTTTTAAGTCCCTACTGACTGCACACATGAAAGACAGCTGAGCCACCGAGATTGACAGAAAACTGGGCCACAGCTCCTTGGAGGCCTCTTCCTGCCCCCCCCCCCCCCCCCCCCCCCCCCCATCTTTTTAGGCTGAGGGCTTTGCCTCTTGGTCGCTGAAGACTTGCACTGGGACAGCTGATAAAGTTATTGCTCCAGCTGTTTGCTGCATGAACAGCCAGACTGTTCATAAAGATCTCTTAAAACTGTTGCAATTTGCAATCCAGAGTTTTAAGATAAACTAAAATTAGGTTGAAACAGCTTGGCCATTTGTGTGGTGAGTGACACATACAGCCAGAGGTAGTAATCTTATCAGCTGTTCCAGTAGAGATGCATCCTGTGAGCAGTACTGACCAACCTCTCAGGAGAAATTCTCACCTACAAAAAGTTATCCATGCTAGCCGGTTTGAAGAGAACAAAGTTCTTGTGTTATGAAGCATGTCAACATCATGAAAGCTGGTGCTTTTAATAGTAAGTTGCTGAGTGTTTTGGATAAATAAAAAAAAATTTACAAATTTTGAGTAACAAGTTCTTAAAAGAGGAACTGGTGCTTTGATATGTTCTTAAGATCTATGCTTTTTTCCCACTGGTTTGTTTAATCAATTCTACAATGTCACCTTTATTTATTCTCTCAGTGTGAGACCAATCCATAATTAGTCAGTCAACTTGTATACCTGTACCACCTTACTGAATATTTTATATTAGATTAAAAACACATTTAGATGTAGCATGATCTCCAAGATAGGTGTTTGAAGTTCTAATGTCAGAAGTAAAGGCATTATCTTTTTAAATCAAATGCCAACCAAATACTAGCATGTTTCGAAATTGCTCTGTACTTAATTCCCCCTATCTCTGTGAATGCTAGGAGACAAGTGTTTTGTACTGCAGCACAAAGGAAAATGTAAGCAATTCCTGAACCTAAAGGTGTTTCTGGGAACAGTGCAAGTGACCTCTTTTCCCTTGCAGGAAGCTGGTGATCTATAATCAGCATCTCTACTTTCTACAGGACAAAAGAATCTCTCTGACAGGCAGTTACTAAGCATTTTAGGTTTCTGTAGGTCAAAAACACTGCCTGAAAACCTCCATGGAGAACTACAAGCAAACCAGTTCAGATTACAAACCATTAGGTATGTAATGGGCAACAGTAGAGACCTAGGGAAAATACATCATGATGCTTCCCCCCAGGATGTTCCACCAGCCTCCAAAATGTGTTTGTCCTAGGGAATTCCTGAGCCAGAGACAGTATCTTCTGTGCTGAATGGTCCCATGTGGATTTTTTTCCCCAGGGTCTTTAAGATCTGTGCAAAATTCTGTCATCCGCAACATTCTGAGACAGTAAGTTCCAAAGCTTAATGACGTATAGCTGTAGCAATGCTTTTTATATGTGTTGGAACTTGCTGCATGATTACTTGCTGGACACTTCTGTTATTTTCTCTCCCAAGAAGTATTTTCCATTACCTTTTCTGTGCCATCCATTCATTTTATTATACTTAGCATATTCTCATTCATTTTTCTGCCTGGAGAGTCCTAGCTGATTCAGCGTAACTTCTGTTCCAAGTCTTTGGTCATGCTAGTTGTCCTTAACCAAATCACCCCACAAAACAACATGTATGCATCTAATTCTTTTGTGACACCTGGGACAAGATGTGGGCACATAACAGATCTATATAGTACCATTTGTTAATTAAATAAATATTAAATAAATATTTATTTAAATTAAATAAATTAAATATTAAATAAATATTCCTAGCATTTATTCACCCTTTTAAGATTACTTTTAACACTACTGAGCAAGCTTTCATAGAATTGTCCATTTCAAATTCAAGACAGCTTTAAATGAGAATAGTTCGGAGAGCTTGTCGCTGTATATATGGAATTAGGGGCAGGTTTTTTTCCTTCCTTTACCCTAATTTCCACTCCTTTAACTGATTTTCTTTAATCACAAGGTCTTCCGGTAGAGGTTTCTAGACAGTTTTTGTTTTTCACTACTCTAAAGAGCTGAGCAGCAGCCATGTCACATTTACCAACTTCCAGTCTGCTGGCACTGAATCAGATTTAAGCAAAAGGTTATACATTACAGTTAATAGTTCAACTGTTGCTTACTCTTCCAGAGCTGTTGTCTGTCATGTCATCTAGTTGAGGTGAATTGTCAGTGTTCATCTGTTCTGAAACCTTTTTACTGACACTTCAACTCGAGACAGGTCCTGCAACATGTCCCTTTGAAAAAGGACTTTGGCATGAGAATCTCTAGTTCCTCAACTATGAACATCAATACAAAAAACTTTCTAAGTTAATTTATCTAATTTTAACTGAGTTCCTGATTTGTCACCTATTGGCCAGGTTTCACATTTAGCCTAATAATTTTCATGTTCTTTTCTGTTTTCTGCATTTGGAAGCAGCTTGTAGTCTCTCTCACTGCAGAGTAGTTGTACACTTAATCTGAACTTTCATAAATAGTTTGCAGACTGCTTGCAACTATATTACCCTTTTGACCACCTATTTTTTCTTAACTAAGTTTTATTGTTTTCCTATAGTTCCCCTTTTGAATTTTGTCACAGCCTGTAATGCTGAAACTGCTACAAAACAAAGAAAGATTTTTTAAAATTTATTTTTTTTTAAGCAGTTCCTGTATGCTCCTTTGGGCCAAATAAAGAGATGTTTCCCCTTGTGGGTTCTTCTCATGACTTAGTGCTCCATGAAGCAGTCATCACGCTTACCCATTCTATAAAGGATGACTCAAGTATTCCATTAGTGTATTTCCTGCCTTTGCAGATTGTCTGATCTGCAGCACACTATAGTTACGGTTGCTCTCCTGTTCAGCAGTATAATTTAGAAGCTATACTCTTCCTAATTTAAGCCTGAAAGTTAAAACTGTAAACATTCTGTACTACTAGTTTATATAGTTAGCTTGTCTGGTTTGACACTAAGCATTCTTCAAGGTACAGAACCATTCTACTTACTTGCCTGTGTAAACGTATCTCTTGCATTAGTACCACACTGACTATCTTTCTTACAGCAAATACCTAAAATAGCCATTATTTTATTTTTAAAAAATGCCATGTTTCTCAATTGCATTTCTCAGATGCTAGCATTTGTGTGTAAGCATATTTCTCTCTGGGTCTGGTTTTCTGTTTATGTGCCCTTTTAAAAGGGACCTGTCAGCATATGTTTCATAATTCTGTGTGTCGCTCTTTAGTTATGATACTGGTAATGGGGGGTTATTTTATTATTAAACTGAGTTTTCATTTTTCAAGATCTCCTGCTCTTCAACACTTATTCTGTACCTACCAGATTGTGAATTGCACAGCACATAGTCTAGAACACAGAAATAATCTAAGCCATAACTGGTATTTTATGAATTGATTTGCTGTTTCAAGATACAGAAATGTCAACTTGGTGTACAGAGTCTTTTCCCTAGTTTTGCCATTCTGAATAGTAGCTACTTACCTTACTAATAACATTTTGGTATGTAAGGAAAGCAGAACTAAGTTTTTTGAAAGATAGTAAAAGACCAGTTTCATGATTTATTTTCCTTTCATGGGCAAACTTAAGATCAGTCTACACACTAAATGTGTGAGAGTTTTATTAAGGCTACACATGGAGCTTGGTTACTTTACTGTTAACAATCCCACATCTACTGAACACTTACGGCTATTCCCCTTTAAATATCTATGGGGAAAGTAAAATGTGTTATATGTGTTTATAGGTATATATGTGTGTGTGTGTATTGGGGGGGGACAACAGTATAGTTCTTTGGCATTTTAGGCATGTTTGTGATAAAGTTAAAAACACTTAAAACACAAACATGACCAATATACCATGTATCAATTTCTAATATTGTTACTATTTAAAAGTCACAGTGCATAATTATCTTGTTTATATGTGAAATAAGCTGAAAGCACCTTAAAATAAATCCAGACCATCTTTCCCAATTATAGTGCACATTCAACTAGAAATCTATTTATGAATCTGTATTCCTAACACTTAGATCGGTAGTGCATGCCACTGTATTCCATCTATTTAAACTGACATTGCTTCATCTTTTAAAAAAGGAGAAACATTCTATATTTCTTATAGTTAACTGATCTGGCCACTCTACAATCTTGCCCATACTTGGCTTAAGATTTTCATATCCTCCTCTGTTGTTTTACTAGATCCTACAGCACTCAGGAAGTTCTGTGGCAGCTATATATATTTTAAGTGGAGGTTTTTACTGAATGAGTGTACACCTGGTTCACAACTTCTGAATTTCCAACTATTTCAGAATACACAGGTGTCCAATTATAGCAATACTTAAGTATTACATAGCGCTTTTCACTTGTAGATCTTAAGACTATTAAAACACTTTCCCCTTTCCTTTGTGCTCCAATTTCAAACATTGAAGCATTTCAGTAAGCAGACTCACCCTCTAGATTTTCCACATAGGAGTTGGACATGAGTGCTGAATGTTGAGTCCATTTCTCTGTTGAACCTGATGGCTGGTATTCCAGGTCAGAGATAAAACTGTCTGTGTCAGAGAAGAAGACAGACATAACTACTGACTGGACTAAACCAAGAAGTTACAGTTCACTCAACCAGGAAGTGACTTTCAGTTTTCTTTTAATAGCACTAACTTTAAATACCCAGTTTCATTCACAACTACTACATATGTTGACATAAGTAACTATTTATAAATTATCAGAGTGCCTATTAAAAACAATATCACTTATCCTGTATATTTAGTTACTTTTCAGTTAGCAGCCAGAGCCATAAAGGTAATGGTTAATATTTTTGGATGTCTACCTAGTTGTACCATCACAAATTTTATACTACATGACTTTCATTTTAGTATTTGTGTTAGTTTAGAACATTCCTTCTGCAATTTTTTCAATCTGCTTTACTTACTGTGGTCAAATTAAAAGTGCTTATGCCCCTTGACAGCACCTCTACTGAACAAGGTAGGCAAAAGAGTACTAGTAAATAAAGCCTTTATTTTTCCTAGCCTTTAAACAAAGGAAACTGTTGCTGTAAACAGCTGTTAGCTTCCCCTTTACTTCTCCAGACTATCTGTACGTTTTGCCCAAGGTACTGATCTGCAGTCAGGCCACGCACAGTCTGGAGTGTCAGATAACTAAGTATTATCTTGGTATAGGTGGCTCTGTCAGACCAAGGCAATGTGAGAAACCAAGGAGGAAGTGGAGTATTCCAGTATTCCACTGAACTGTGTTTCCTGGAGGAAAAATGAATGTAGAATAGTCTATTTATTACTGTAACCAACACGTGGGTGTTTCTTCAGTTGTGATTAGTGACTATGCTTACAACAGTATCCTGGGTTGGGTTTGTTTTTTTTTTTTTTTCCTGCCCAAGACAGAGCTGCAAGTTTTAGTAAATAAGGCTTTAACACAGTAAACAAAATTACTCTGGAAACTGGCGAATTTGTGCCTTCTGGATAGAGCCACAGATTTGCTTTGCCAGCATGATTTCTAAGCCCTGCCTAGGGATGACTCCTGGGAGAATGAAAGAGTCTGTTCTTACTTCTTCCTGAAATTCAAGCAGTTCAAATTACTTATTTGGATGACTTCTTATGCTTAATTGTTTAAAGCATAAAGTTACATGTGTTTAAACAGGAAGTGGAAAGCATTATCTGGGTTTCAATGAAAATGTCCACTGCCATTTTGGAGGAAAGGAGTAGATAAAGGACAAATTCTTGTCAAATAATAGGAGATTAAGAAAAAAACGTTTTTCCCACCAACTATGGTAGAACCAGCAAACAAGTGACATTTAAAGAAAGATCTAATGAATCCAGGGAGACAGGCAGAAAACCACCTTGGGATGAAACAAATTAACTTTTACCAGCAATCCTCTTTAAAGCTCAGGCTTTCAAAGGAGCAGACAACCACACTGACAAAAACCCTCCAGAGAGCAGAGTTAATTAGCTCTTTTAAGCAACAGCCTCTGTACCATAAAGTCTACATAGCTTACACAGTAAGGATTATCTGTCACTTTAGCAGAGAAATACAATTCTGAGCAATTTTTCTAATTAATTTAATACATAGAGGGATTCTGAGGTTCTTGCATGTCCTAACAAAGCTGCTGACAGTATTTAGTATTTACTTTTATAAATCCCTGACAAAACTTGTCATGCATAGCATGTAACATGTCTCCAGTCAGTACCTTCTGGAACAAAGCATGCGCTTGCCTCGGGCACACAATATTTGTTTGTTTGTGAAAGATGGTAGATAAAGCAACAGCCTTTCAAAGTGTGTAATATAGCATAAAGATTTTGTTCAATGCACACTGAAGTTAAGATAGAACTTGAGGTACCAGATAAACATACATTAAAAATACCTTTCGAGCTTATAATTTCATAAACATTTGAGAAAATTTTTATTATAGTGTTATATTCTTTGGGTACAAAACACATTTTAGTATTGCTTAAGGAAGTAAAAACCTATTAAATTGAAATAGAAATCAAGAAAACTGACATCCTGTAGATCTGCCTATTTAACTGATCAAAAATTCATACTTTTATGAACCACCTCTTTGTCTTGGCTCCTCCCTTAAGAAAGGTTAAGAAAAAACTTTGGGTCAAAGCAGCACATCAACTTAAAATTAGAGTTCTATTATGGATACAGGCTGACCAAAAAGCTACTGGAGTTACACCATTTGGTTTTCAGGATCTCTTCCTACAGGAGTCAAGCTACTTCATTTTTTGTAGCACTATCCAATTAAAAGTTTAGCCTGTGTATCCTTTACTACTTCTGAACTGAAGTAGGATGTGTGGGCACTGGGACTTAACCTAGAAGATGTACTGGTTTTAGAAGAGTAGATCCCCCAAAATATTCTAGAATGCATGATTGTTTGCAGTGTTGCTATAGTAAGTAGCACAGAGTGGGTTTTTTTCATATGCTTTGCAAAAAGAAGTTTGATATAATTGTATGGCAGATTGTATCAACTGTCTAGCTTTGGTAGTATTGCTGCATCCACCTGGGAATTCATGTGTTTTAGAGGACAGATGAGTCAATTGCTGTATTTACAGAGCTAGTGACCTGATGAGGATCAGTAAACCTCAATGAACATTATGGATAAGACTGCAGCACACGCTTCCTCAGATATAGGCCTTCTTTTGTCAACTCCAGGTAAACCTATCAATCAGCTGCATTTATGTGAAGAATCCCTGCAGCTACGTCACATGGGTTAGTGCAGTATATTTAGCCCGTTTTTGACTCCACATGACCAGCAAGTAGTACAGTGTCAACTTTCCCTAGGAAAAAAAAAAAAAAAGCTGCCAGGCTATAATTAACCCTCAGTCTTCTCTGCTGTGGAGCAACCAGCTGATTCTGTTGGTTTGTGATCAAAAACAGTCATATGGCAGAGCCATGTTTACAACGGCAAACTATCAAGGACATGGTGGGTTGCCTTGCAAGTTACCATTTCAAGCCATAAGACAGGCTTACTTCTAATAATTTCAGGTTCAATGCCAAGTTTACTAAGTAGTACTTTTTTTTTATTAACTGATAAAATAAGGCTGTATGAAATGTTAGGAGGAGTATAGTTTTCCTGTGCACATTATGTTTATAGTGATATAGACAGACTGAATGTGCCTGCAGAGTCACAGCATAAGCTCTGCAGTTATTTGGTACAGTAATAAATATCCCTGTTCATGTCACGCTTATGCTGTCACACTCTGTATTTATGTATCATGGTGAAACCAACTCACTTAAGTCATGTTTACCCCCTTCTCTCACACAAGAAGATAGATGAGTATTTTATATATATGAGAACATAGTAAGTATTAAGCGTGAACCGTGACACTAGAGGACACATGCTGTGCAGTGGAAAGCAGTGCAGAAGTGTCTAAGAGTATTTTTGCCAGCATCACAAGGGCACACCTAACTCCTTCCAGTTCTGCTACTGACTGTTGTAAGTGTCTGCACCATGGTGTAGACATGCTACCTGCATTCACAGAATAAACTTCTAACCTCTTCTAATTCTTAAATGGGAATCTTTTTGCAGTGGTGCAACTAGTTGAGCTTACTTTGAATTGGTTACAAGGTGTTCTGTGGCTTTCGGAGGCAAACAGGAAGTTTCATACCTTAGCTGGTCATAGATACCTTAGGATTTACACACCAGCAGTCTATCACTGGTCTTCTCAATAGGTGTCTTGCTGGCACAGAATTTATGAACACAGTGAGTGAATCCACTAGAAGATAATGGTCATAGCATCCTTTACCCCAGATGGAGAACATTCTCTTCACCTTTCCTCACTGTTCCAACCTTTTCCTTCTAATCTACTGCTCAGTCTGGATCTTTCTCTATTTCATTCATAACACCCATTTCTAAAAGTAGATTCCCATTCTCTTCCAATACATTTCAGATTCTGCCTTATCACCTTACTCAACCTCAACATCTCACTGCAGGAGCCCATAAGCTTATGAGAAGAATTAGAATTGTAAACTGCTTTTTATTGCTATCTCCATGTGGCCTGACAAAATATATTTAATTTACAGAATACTAGGAAAGGAGGAGTTTGAACACAACCTTACTGAACAATTTATACTAGTATGATTTTCAGAATGCCTTTTATCAACAGGAATATTCTAAGAGTTCTGTGTACAATGTAGGCTAGAGTTCTTGTCACGCAAATCCGTGTTGGACATACTGCAAAATGCAACATTTTGTTCCGTGCTTAGGAGACAGTAAAAAAACCTTGAGTCTGAGATGTACATCTCAAGAACATCTCGAGTTTGAGTTGCACTGGCAAGAAGACAGGTTTTTGAGCTGCTCTCCTCCATACTAAGCTAGACTCTAGCATTCAGTATTTTTTGTGCTTCTGTAAACCCTCAATGCTCTGTTTGGCAGGACACTGCCTTAATTAAGAATGACCTGTTAATGCATAAGTTTTAAATATATAGAGAAATACAAAGTACAGTCATTCTCCAATACTTTCTTATTAGTTACTACTGTGATTCTCTAGAAGTTAACCTGAAGCTCCAGTTAAAAAACTGCCTGTAAAGATGTACAAATTTTCTAGCAAAGATCAGAATAATCTCTGAGCTTCCCAGCAAGAGAATTTATCAACTAGAGGGTTATCACAGAACTTCTAAAATGAATGAATGCAAATGGCTTAAAATTCTACATGGAATGTGTCTGACAAAGCAGACCTAACTGCTTTATGTACACAAACCAGTTATGATTTATAGTAAATCTACACACTGGATTTTCTAATCTCCAGCTTTATGTAATGAAGATGTAATGAGTAACAAAATGTAAGAGGATTAGTAGAAGGTCATCCTGATTTGCTGAATATAGCCTAACATAATACCTTAAAAATGGTTAAGAATGGTTGTACATGTTAGAAATCTCATTGCTGTAGGAAGCCATGAAATCCAAGGTAAACTCTTTCCTAAACTGCAAAGCATAAGAGATTAAATGTTAGATCAACAGTATTAGAATAGATTTAAATCTAAAACTTGACAGTGGGATAGGTAAGCCACCACAGTAGGAGCACTTTTTTAAAAACAGACTGGGGAAAAAAATGAACAAGGCCTCATCATATAACTAGATTAAGTCTAACTTTGACTAGCTTTTTTTTTTGTTTTTTTTCTAGTGGGGAAGAAATGGGACCTTTATTAGATGAGTATACAACAGAGCACAGTATGGATGACGGATACAGGAAAGGACAGAAATGACCAACTGCCTGTTTCTTGTCATTTCAGCTGCCTTGTTTACACCTATTTGCAGCCCTAAGTATTCCGCTGTCTATACAGAGAAATGTTAGCCTGGGGATTTGGGCAGAGGACACACTTGCTGAAAGATGTTAAGGGAGAAGAAGGCTCAGCATACTGGGGCAGGGAGGGCGGGAGGCAGGGAGGAAAAGTGGAGGGGCCAAATAAAGAACAAGAAGCTGCTTTTGCATAGTTCCAGTCCAAAAGTTTACCACCTTGTGCAGATTGACTATTGCAAAGACCTAAGCAGAAAAAAGTACTGTTTTTCAGAAAACCTTTAAATTAATAGCATACAGTACAAATTACTTTAAAATTGTGTTGTTTCAAATGTTTTCTGTAATATCATTTGAATTTCATATCTAGGTGTCCTCATGCATTTTGATCCCTTGTTTCTTCAAGTGAATTAGAAAGTGTTTCCTGTAGGAAGCAAGGATGGGAAGAGGGGAAACCAAATAAAAGAGCAAATTCAAGGTGGAGATTAGAAAAGCCTAAAGACATCAGTTGGATCCTGCTGAAAAACAAGAAAACAAAGAGCCACACAAACTTCAGGGCGGGGGGAAGGAAAAAAGTGTACTTCATGTTACCCAGACAGAGAATCTGCCTTGAAATTATGTAATCCTTTTTCATAGTCTGAACCAAGCCTAGCTTGCTCTAACTGGTAAAGGGTGAATGAATACAACAAAATTTAAAAAGATACTCCATCCTGGTCATTGGCATGCGTGTTTGACTTTGCAGAGAAGCTATAAATGGTGAATCCAGATGTGTTACACCTTCCAGAAGATGCTGGATCAAGACTAATCCAGATGCTCTTGGCTTGAGCACTGATGGATAGAGCAGTTTTGTAGTTCTGTATTAAGTAGTGGATTTGGGTTTTTTTGGTGTGTTTTGAAGAAAAAGCCTGAATGTTGGCTAAGAGGCAGTAAGATTCACTTTTAGGAGTCTTGCTTAAAGGCATTTATATAACTACTATCCAGACTGCCACTTCTGTAAGTGGGGTGTGTTGAGTTTTTTTGTTGTGGTTTTTTGTTTGTTTTGTTTTTAAAGAATTTTAAATCATACTCTGTCAAACTGAACAGCTTAGTAATTCCAGGACTAATTTTGTCATGAGGTAGCACTTCCATACTCCACTCAAATTTTGGTAAAATGTCTTAAAATATTTTATTTTCTTGGCAAAGAAAATATCTACTATGCTAATTTTGAAATAGTGAATGTTACTTAAAAGAAAGAAGATCATTTATGCTGTCAGGTTTTTTTGAGTTTTTGTTTCATTTTTTTAAGACTACTGGCTTAAATATTTAAGGTCAGTAAACCAGACATGATTTATAAAATTTTCATTTGGCTTTGCCTTAGTGTTTTATTTTGAGAGGTTTATTTGCCTTAATTGGTAGCCCTTAAAAACCTATTTTCCAACTAAACATAGCTTTCAGGTTTAATATATTAGCTGGGAGAACATACTGTATCAACATTCATTTAAGTATGCAATTATGTTTGGATTTTTTTCCTTAATTGTGATAACATTAATGTAGAATAACTGATTTGCTATTTGTGTCTAGCTCTTTTTGTACAGAAACTAAAATTCAATTATACACAAAAGAAAAATTTTGAAAATTATTTTTTAAACCACAATAATATGTTAAGATACATTATAAAAAAAGTGTTCCTGTCTAAACATGATTTTTTTATTTAAAGCTGATTAAGCAGAGGAAGTGTTTACTCATGTTGAGAGAATTGAGTAGCTTATTTCTTGTCACTATGCCCTTCAAGATTTTTGGAACAGGTTTCAGGCTAGACATCTGATTTGTATTTGCAGATTGGAAAAAAAAAAAACAAAAAACCAACCCACAACCCAACCTCGCAAGCAATCATCAAATGGCGGTAATATGAAACTGAAATGAAGGTAATCTCTATGCTTGCAAACGTATTGTTGCTGCCAAGTGCTAGTGTAGCATTTAAAACCATGTTCAATTTTCCATATAGGAAGTGTATAGTTTAATCACCAGTTATCAGACCTTCTTTAAACTTCTATAGCAAGCATTATTTAAAAAAAGAAATTAATAAACCTGTGGCCATTGACTCATATATATATTGATTATACTTCTCTAAACCATTAGCAAGTGGCCACGCTTTTAAGTATGGCTCTTGCAGCTTTTCCTGTGATTTGATATCTTTGTCAGCACAGGAACAACTCAGTAATTTCACTGTGTTAAGCAATGGAAATAGTTTCTAAAAGCAACTAATATTTGTGATACAGGGGAAAAAAAAAAATTGGCTTTCTTTTTACTATGCATTCATTTTAATTTCTGAACAAGTATAACCAAACTGCCGAGATGATCATAAATGCTAACACTTCTGCTTATGTTGTCAAAAGTTTAACTATGGTATTTAGTTGTATTTTATTTATTTCTACATCTTTTTTGTGTATCTGGAGGGGAGGAGGATGAGAAAAAGCTAGGTTCTAACATGTCACTTCTTGATACATGAGATTTCTTTTTCCCTCCTCTAGTACAGATGTAGAAAATGCTATTTTTTTTGTCGCATTCTGTTTCATAAAGCCTTGCTCTTCTCCCCTCAGCAAGTCCTTGATAGAATCAGTCTCTTCCTTCCTTTCTAAATAAAGTTGATTGATAAACAGTGTTCCTAAAAAAAGAGAGCTTTGTTTAATTAGAGTGGCCATTTAACTAACTGAAAGCCCAACTATATTCTCAATTTCTCTCATTTTCTTCCTGGTATGCTGTGTCTTTAAAGGCATTACTTACTAAATTTTCTTACTATTGACTGGAGGTAACAATAACAAAGCTCTGTTTATGCAAGGAACTGGGACTGACGTGGGTATTTTTACATACACTTAAGTCTTTACACTACTGCTGATGCAATTAAGTAATTAGTAGGGATGATTAAAAAAAAACCAACCCAAACAAACAAAAAAAACCCCTATCCAAAAAACTCACAAGAACCCCCAAAACAGTTAAGACTACTGTAGAAAAGAGATACTAGTAAAATTCCCATCATCAATACCAAACACCTTTTACACACCTTTTAAGGCCAGGCCTTCTGTTCTTCCAGTCTGACTAACAAGACATGTTCTTTAAATTGCTTTGCATCTATGCCTCAAATAATAGTCTGATGTTTAGGATCTGGTATCTCTTTCTTTTCACTTTGGACAAGTTTTGTAAATTAACACTGTCCAAGTATTTTAAGTAAAGAAAAGAACTTTATAGCCTGGCCTTTCGCACTAGAATGTCCTTGTTCTGTTTATGTTAAACAAGTGAATTTCTCAAAAAGCTAGCCAGAGTGGTAAGGAGAAGGCCAACAGCTACTGTGAGCAGAGGTGCTGAATGATGACAGCAGATCTACAGAATGTCTGTGAAGAGACTAAGACAGTGCCAAAATGCATGTGATTGATATATTTTCAAAAAAACTAGCCTGCCCTTCAAAACTGGGACAACTCCAAGAAACAAGACTCAAAACTACATTCATGCAACTTAGATATATTGTTATGACTTTCCCTGAAACATACCAACAAGACAATAAGAAAAGGCTTCAAATTAATTCCTTGTATATAAGGTGTCAATGTGTAGGAGTTAATTCCTCAAGCCCTGTTTTATGACAACAACAAAGTCTATGGGCAAATTAAAGTATTTGAACTGTAGAACTACAAATTTACAGCTGATATCATTAGTTTTAAGTAAGTCGTTGCTTTGGACACAAAAATACGACTCCATTTTGATGATACCAATTTACTTCTGTGAAGAGGACTGTGTTCTAAACAAAACAACCCTCCCACAGCCACATTGTAGTTTAATGTAGATTATATCCCAGCATTAGAATATTATATCCACTTACCATCATCTAGTGTGATGTCTTGTAGTCCTATTGTTTGAAAACTCAACTCTCTGTCTTCAGGTTCTGGTTTAATGTTAATAGCTGCCCCATCTGGTGAAAATGGAGATGAATCGCATACGGTATGGTGGACTAGGGATGATGCTGCGTTAAGACCTCCCAGTGCTGGACTATGTGCTTGAGGGGAGTGCTGTCCCGAGTGACTTACAGTGGTTGGCGGGGGAGATGAGGCAGGTCCTGAGCTAGGAGATTGATAAGGCATAGGTTGTAGCTGGGGTGAAGAAGGTCCAGACAGCGGTGAATGGACCAAAGGGTGGGAAGCTGTTGGGGATGGGGATGAAGTGGATGCTGGATTTGTAGAATGGTATGGGACTTGCTGCAGCTGGGGAGAAGCCTGCCCAAGGGACCGACTCATTGCAGAAGGGATGGAGCCCTGCCCAGCGCTTGGGCAGTGGTATCCCATTGACGGTAGGTGAGAAGATGACTGTCCTGAATGAGCTGGGTGTGCTAGCGGGTGCCCTGCTGTACTTGATGTTGACACAGAACCTGCATTTGAAGAATGAAACTGCATTGGTGGTAGAGCTTGGCAGCTAAGATTTATCAAATGAGGTACAGCTGTGTCTTGCTGAAATGAAATAGTATCAAATCCTTGGCTGGAGGCAGAGTTCATAGGAAGACCAGACTGTCCATTGTATACGTCGTTAGACTGCATAGGCTGGTAAGGCGGCCTCACAGGAGGTGCTGATGTTACCTGAAAAGACTGAACCACAGCAGGAGGCAAAACATGACACTCTTCACTTGGACTAAGGTTTCTACCTTGCATATGTGGCAGGTGGGATACTGCTGAGGTCACCATTGCTGTGTATGGTGGTTGAACTGGACACACAAGGCTCCTGGGTGATGTAGACAGTAAATTGTCATGTGGATGCCCTTGTTCTGGTGAAGGCAATTGAGTTCGGATAGAATGCAGGCCCTGGACATTGCTTGTGTGAGGCAGGGCCAAAGACGGAACAGCAGACAAATCCACCTCATCTCTGTGCTCTTGCTTCATTATAACTAGAAAAAGTAAAACACTGCATTACAATTCCAACCCATATGTATCCTGTGATAAATACACACTAATTGCTGTTTAACAGCCACAACAGTGTTGTTAATGTGCTTGCTCTAATGTCCCTTCTTTTGCTCTTTTTTTACTTTATGCCTGCTATATTAACCCTTAAGAGCCAGAAGACCTCTCCTAGCATTTATTCGAAGTCAGTTACCTTCCTTTCTAAAACACCCTCCTATGCAACGCATGTTTTTTAAAGACATTTGCAACCCAGCCAGAGAAAGTCCAGTACATCTAAAGAATACAGCTCAGAGATGTGTGTGTTGGGGGCTGGGGAGCACAGGGTGCGCTGCTGCTGCTGGGCTCCACTGAAAATAGGCAGACAGGAGTTCAGTATCAGGCACCACGCAAAAGGGGAATGAAATTTTTAGCTGGCTTCAAACTTTCCTTAGCCTCTGATCAAGATGACAGCTGAACTTTGGCAACACAGTTAAACTAGCTTGAGTAGTGTGTGTTGTTTTAATTACAGCAGCTCTTTCAGCACATCCCCCAGTTTCAATGATGGTAACAATTGTTCTTATAATACAGAGACTTAAAAATTGACACACTTTCAGTTACAGGATTTTGGGGGTTTTTTTTAATCTATTGGTAGGCTCATGAAAAGATATTGATTTTAAGCACAAATAGAAAAATGCTAACACTTAACTGCTCAATTACTACTTTATACAATACACTGTTAAAGAAACTGTTATATATATAAATAAAAAGGATTTTAAAACATTTGTGCAACAACAGCTGCAGTGATAATTAAACTTGCTTCTTATTTAAGCAGTGTCATTACTGCATTCTACCATTTAAACAATTTAAATATGGATTTCTCAAAAAAAAAAAAAGTTTTAAGGTGTACCTTGTAACTATCTTAGGAGCTGATATTCTTAAGAATGGTTGAAAAATACCACATCAACCTGATAACACATTTAGTGTATACTTAGTGTACCAAATACCTAGGTAACATTGCTTAAATTGCACATGAAGGTATGAAGTAGGTAATTTTAGAGCACACGTGAGCAAATCTTATTTTAAATAGCATAAGCTAATGGTAGTTGGCTTTGTTGGCATACCCATTAGCTTTAAGAAGTTTATATTAATATCCATGTCTGACTTTAAAGACTCCTTCGGATACCTGACTTCAAGTCCTCCAGACAGTACTAGAGGGTCTAGCACCATCACTGGTACCTTGTGAATTCTGACTACTCTAAATGGGTATGAATTTCTTAAAAGGAAGTAAGTGGCAGGCAAAGGAGTAGCCATTGCATATCTAGTAGCAAGCACTTCCTCACACCAAACAGAAGGGATTAAGATGCTTTAACTACATGTACAGTTAAGATGTACGGTTTTTGCTTCTGGCTAAGTTACAGACTATTTTCTCTCAACATGCTGCAATGTGTCCAGAGAGGGGAAAAAATATTTTTTTATCTTCCTTGTACCTAAACCTGTTTTGTTTTGTTTGGGTTTTTTTTTGACATTTGGGGGGTGGGGCAAAATGTGTAAAACCTGTTCTTCTGTGATCTCACTATCCTCCATGTCATCCCTACAGTTATTTACAAGAGCAGCTTCTGAGATTCACCATCATTCTTAAAGAAAAGTAGAATCAAAATTATTCTGTAAAAAGTGTAATGAAGAAATACCTGGCTGTAATTATAGCACTGTAGCTTATTACGCTAAATTTCAGCTTTTTAATTAGGCAAGCTTAAGTAAGCTGTTTTACAAACAAGTCAAAGCTAGTCTTATCTACCTGTCAAAAGTACAAGACTGTCTGAATTACTTTCAAATGCCTATTTTAAAAAACAAAATAAAATGCAACATTTTAGTTTTTTATTTAATACCTGGTGTATAAGTAAAACGTTGAGACTGGCTTTTTTTCCTCTTGCCATTGCAGAGATAAAACTGCACCTGAACTGCTGCTGTAATGGTTTTGTTATGGTATGGAGGAACTTCAAGTATGATGTTTGCCTATATGAAACAAAGTTTTACATATCAAATGCAAATGGAACTGCTCTTAATTACAGAAAAATGAAAACACTTATTGCAAAACTAAAGCAAACTAATATTTTGAAATTGGTAAACTTCAAGTTTGTGTATATTACATAGTAAAACAGTACTATAAGCAAACTTTTATTTGGAGACTTTTTTTCTTCTTTTAAACACAAGTGTTCTGAAGGTAATGCTTTTAATTAATTAGAAACATCATCTAAAGGATGCTTTATTTATCTGCCAGAGCATAAAAATATTCTAGCAGTCAAAGAATTGCATTTTGGATCATTAAGCTTTTAAGAAAAATTTTAGTGCACTGGAAATTATTTGTCATCTTAGCAAGATTATCTTCATTTTTCTTTTTTCAATTTTTTCACTGCTTTCACAACAAGCATACTATTTCCAGTTCCTTCAAAGCATCATCTTAATGGCTACTTTATAGTATTAAACCAATTTAGAAGTCTCCAGTTGTCTGTCTGAATCAGCCACTGATCTACTTTACTAAATGAAGTCTAAATTTCAGAACAATGAAGATGTTTAGTTTCTCATTTTAAAACAGAAAGCTTTCTAAAGTAAGAAAAATTGTTTCTCACCCCTTGACACTTTTCCCTAATTATTTTCCCTTCTACCTCCCACTGAGGTCGTCCATCTGTTGAAAGAAATTTACAAATAATTCAAGCAAAAAGCATTTTCTCAAACACTTAAATACTTAATCTTAAAAATACTTAAATACTTAATATAAAACTGCATTTATTTTCAGTCAGAAAGAGGCCATTCAACTGACAGATATACTGTAAATGAAGTGTAAAGTATAGAGATGCTTTAGGAGTTTCAACACTACAGACCTTGTCCGTAAGTTGACTGGTGTGCAGGATTCTGCATTTTAACAGAATCTGCTAATTACATACAGTTGGATTTAATTCCAAAGGAGACAGTGTGTACTGTAAGTGTACAGAGGGTTTTTTTCCCCATTTTTCTAAAAACGTTTTTGAAAGGTAGTTAAATTACTACTAACACTTGTGATTATTCAAACATGCTGATGCCTTAACCTACAAGTCACCATGCGAGAGATAACATATGCCATATCCTCATACACATACTCACAGGTTATACATTTAAACATGCTCGCCTGAACTGGAAGACCCTGTAGTTCAAATAGCGGACAAGTTGTCTGTGTTGTGAGGGAAGTAAATCACCTTGGTGAACCTCTCTCTGCTCTGACCTAGCGTAATCCATTATCCTTAATCTAACACTCGGTTCTGTGTTATTGGGTTTGTACAGGCTATCAGGGAAGCTATTATCTAGCAGCAGTACTTCTTTAAAAGGCGTTCAAGTTGTGTATCAAAATACATTATTACATAAACCCCCCACTTATGTTGTGCATTTGCTAATAAGAAAAACCCCCAACTCCCTTGCTTAAATATTTAAGAAAATAATAAGTCATAGAAGAATTGGACTTGGTTGCAAACTTTTATTATTAATGATTTACTTTTGCTAGTGTTTCGCAAAAGTTCAAATCAGGTATTCAAGTCACAGCAACAACAATTTAAGTTGTTCAGATTTTATGCTCTCTATATTAAAGGGACAATCAAGGAAGAAAAGGAACTCTATGTATTAAGACAGCTAGTCCTAAATTTTCAACTAAGTAAGAAATATTAAGATCAAGATGTATATCCAGAAGAGCTACAGAACCAGGAAGGAATGCTGAATAACTGAACATATTTGAGTAATATGTATGTATGTACCTGACTGTGTGTATGTGCGGGTGTGTACAATACAAAACTAAAACAAAGAAAACTTGCTAAACTTTCATTATATCTGGTTGTAGTAAACTAAAAATGAAAACTATTTGACAGCGTTTTTTTGGTGTTAAATTCTCTAGTTTATGGAGTTGCATAATTATGAAAGTGGTAGAAAAGAGGAAGAACATGGGATTAGGAAAAGAAAAGTTTTCAAACCTGTACTTACATTTAAAGAAAGTTGTTTTAGAAATATTAATCCAAAATCTGCAAGTTTATTGCTTACTTAAAGATTCTATTTCCTATCTATTAGACTGCAAAATTTTATCTACTACCCTCCCAAAGAATAATTTGTTTAATTTCATGAGATCAGTTGGAAGCAGTTAAATTTTCCCACAGATTTCAATGCATGAAGGAAACACTATGTCTTTAGTATACCTTAACTGAAATGCATGCCTGCAACATAATTTTAACTCTACTTTGCTAATATACAAGTGTAAGCCTGCTGCAGTTCTCACCCATGACCAAGTGTTGCCTAGAAGACTGAACTTGGATTTTAGAGAATGAGAATCATGTAATACAACTGACTATAACATTTCTGATTTCTTGGCAATTAAATACTTGATCAGCTTATCAAGCACAGAAATGTTTAATAAGTGTACAAAAGGTCACTGTTGTTTGTACCATAACTTATTGCCAGTATTTTACCTACATGCACACTTGCCTGTCTACAGATGCAAATTAGGCATAGACACAGCTGAAGCTTACACTGCACACCAAATCTGAGTCTGATCTTAAGACTTTTTAAAAAACTGCATCCCTTAAGAGTAACTTCCATAGAAAATCTTACACAAATATATCGGAAAAAATCAGTAGTGTTTTCTAGCTAATATTTATTTCATTGTCTTAGGAGTAAGTCAGTTCCTATGCAATGATTAAATCAGATATAACATACTATTTGACATTGATGTCGCATTTCCATTAATTCCCATTTTAATTTTTTTCATTTTTTTTTTATAATGAGGAAAAAATAAATGGTACGATCTGTCCATAGCATCTTTCAAACACACACAATTCAAAGTTAGTTAGCCTGTAATTGTCTGAATCAGAAGTACTATTTCATTCATAATTGCCAACGAGCACATAGATCAGTGCCCGAACTGAAGTTTCGGATTACTACTTGCGACTTAACTTTCTTTTTTTCTTTTACTTTTCTTTTTTTTTTTACTTCCTAAAATCAAGCTCAGGTAATGTTTTTGGTTTGGTTGTCAACAAAAAAAGTAAGATAGTATTTACCTTGTCCTTTTTCAAAAAATATAATTTTGGATTCTGGAAGAAAATTGGATCCTGTCACCACCATTTCATGGCCTCCATTTACTGAGCAACTATTGATGCTGTACTTCTCAATCTGAGGAAGTTCTTGAGCAGATCGCTGAGCTTTAAAAAAAAAAAAAATTAAAGGAAAAATTGTTATTCACAATCTTAATCATATTGACATTTCTTTTATGATCTGAATTTGAAGAATCAAGGGTGAAACTAAACCATCTATTTACATATACAATTTTATCTTTGTTTTTAAAATTATGTTGAAATTATATAATTATAGAAAAGAAACACCAAGAAGCCATGGAATCCCAACAGTCTCTACTGTTAAAGCAAATGAAATTTTTAGTTTAGGAATATTGATTTAAAAATTACTTCAGCATTTTATAGACAAAATGAATTCTAGGAGAAATTCAGATTGTTTAAGATTGTGTTTTGATTCCTTAGTGCCAGCATTTAACAAATGAATTCTCTAGAAGTTCAGCTGTTCATTAGATAACACTGTATAAAGACAAGTAATGGTATAGACTCTCGTAAATGAAATAGTATTAGTTCCTTCTGAAATGAATATTTATTTTCACTGAGATGTATCAGCTGCCTCTGCTAATATACAGGAACTACTGAAGCTGCTAGCTGTGTGACTGCAGTATTAGGTTTAAAGCCTAAAACATTGCTTTTCCTCCAAACCTTCAGGCTGCCACTTGGCAAGTACCACCTTTAAATAAAGATATATTACTTTTTGGTAATTTAGCTCTTTTACACACAATGCTTTTTACACACACTTGTTATATATAATTCTGACAACAAATATTGTCAGAATGACAATACTACTGACACATGCAGAAAACATGACTATAATTATGGATAGTTAAAGCAATCTTACAGCATTCAACAGGTATGGAAGCAGTCTGCAGAGATAAGACTTTTCCACTAGGTTGTGGGATGTGAACACGAAACACAAGTCGCACTCTGGTATTCTTTCTTCCAATATCTGTCTCTCCTTTACGGAGCTCTATATCTGAATTGCGAAGTTTCAAAATACCAGCACAATCGATACTGGAGATAGGTGAGGACGGATGGATCAGAAGAGAAATGGAAGAAAATGAATCAAACTATTGCCAAAGTATACTCTGTAAGCCTTTCTTTTGTTAAAGAATGAAGAGCATTCTATTTTTTTTCCCCATGTTACGCTATTTTAAATGTTATTTTAAATGTCTGAGATTAAAAGTCCTGTTAGCATAAAAAATGGCAGCAAGTACTCTGTCAAAACATTTTTGTCTTGTAAATGTCTAGCTGCTGTTTTTTTGAACCTTTAAAAGATTATGTGTTATTGTACATTGTTTAACCTTCAAAGTAAGTTATTTAACATAGTAAACATCATTTACAAGGAGTAAGAGACAGATTTAGTTCTGCCTTAGGAAGGACTAGAGAATGACAAAAGTGTAGCCATCAAATCCTAGCTACCATTCCACATAGTTATCAATCACTCATATGAGACACACATACTTTAATCAAGTAACACGTATACATAAGCTTATGAGGAGTGTTATCTTGCACATCATCATGGGTTCATAGCATTCAACGGAACTAGCATGAAGTCTGCAACTAGGAAAATTTAAGCTGACTTGAGAAGTCTACATAAGAAATAAATGTGCTACATAAACAAATAATTGTGCTTTACTCTGTTCACTGACCCTCCAGCTAGGACAGAGCAGTTTAATTGTTGCTATAACCAACCATTAAACTGTTAGCTAGCACATTCTATCTGGCAAGACCGTAAAAGTCAGAATAATGCAACTGTTAAAAAAAATAATCAAAACAAGGAAGAGACCTACCAAGATACCAGAAGTTAAATCACCACATTCAGTCAAGAAACAAACAACTAAACTGTATGACTGTATTTTCACAGAGAAAAGTCTTATGTCTTTGTAAAATCAAACAAAAACTCTACCAGCCAGTAACCCACATGCAATGCTACAAAGGTGGAGTCATATATATGTATGGATTGTATGGGAAAGTGTAATCCCAGAAGCACTCATCTATCTCCCCGTCAATCTTATGAGCTTCCCTGTCTCTCTACTCCTTTACTTCTGACTACCTAAACATTATCATGTTTAAAGAGATGTGTCTATCTTAACCATGAGCCATATTTGTGGAAAATACGCTATTCTACAAGATTTTTCTTTCACCTTTGCACAAATGGGGGAAGAAAAAAAAAAAAAAAAGACACATAGCAAACTAAATAGCCAATTTATGCTGTGGTGTACCTGGCTGACATATTATTTTCAGGAAGAAGTGGTATTTCCAAAACCTTTGTGCTGGCAATTATTATCTCTTGACTAGCTGTTGCAACTGTTTTTCCAGTGATTCGGTGCACCTGGTAGAACGCATGAGGTCTTAAGTAGCGATCATCTGCTGTTCCGATGAACATTTGTAGGTTTACCGGCTTTTCACTGTAGCCCAGGAGCTGATGAAAAAGTAGATGTAATATTAAAATATTAGTTGACTTTTACTGCATTTGTGTGTGCATAATATAAATACACAACTAGTACAAAGACTTAAGAGTCAAAGAGTAGTATTTAATTGCAAACTTCTTCAATCTTTTCAGAAATCAGAAAACTGAGTACAGATATCTGTCCCCCAATACAAGTATCAGCAACATTTATCAGAACAAAGGGATATCAAAATACTTTTATTACTTTTGAATCTCTCAAAGAGAAAAGAATCATTTTATCTACAGAATTTCTACATCAAAGCTATGCTATGTGATAGGTCTGTTTCTGATATCGTTTTTAATCACAGCCAAATTATCAATTTTACTAAGATACACCTAGTTTCTAGAAATACTAAAAGTATTTTAAAGTTTTTCTACTATGGAACACAATACTGAGTTTTATGAAACTTAAAGAGTTTTTGTGGATGCAAATGTGTTATGTTAGGACAAAGAATATTTAATTCATAGCTAGAAAATCAATTACGGTTTATTTTTGGCACTGAAAATGTTTTAAAAACCAAAATTTGATGTTAATTCATGCATCTTTCCTTTTCTTAAATACAAGACTAACCAACAGTGCACTCAGTTGTCACAAAACTCCCTCTTGCTTGAGCTAATGGTAGTAATTCTAGGCCCAAAACACATTGAAACATCAGGAAGAGAAAAAACCCCTAACTCTAAAATAAAAAGCTACTTTTATGATAGTACATTGGTAACGTATTATCCAGGAGATTTAAGGAAACAAATTTAACCAACAGTAACATGCAAGTTTCCTTTAGCCGCTGCAATTTTAAATCCAAAGCCTAATTGTGTCTTATAAATCCATGAAGTTTACTTCACCTTCCTGCAACTGGCAGATTGATGCATACTGCAAGTTATATAATTTCTAAAAAGCAATGCAGCAAATTTACATTTCATCAGCTTTGACATCAACTTATGTTCAAACAGGAGGGAGGGCTAGACAGTCATTCTTTAAACGTGGTTTTTTCATATCAATATTTTTGTCTCTAGGGAGAGTTATTTGGTCACAGAACAATATTATCCAAGCTCTTTACAGAACTAGCACTTAAAAACAAACAAAACCATGTCAATCTAACCTACTTACTTACAAGAGTAATTTAACACTGGTAGTCAGCAGTACAAAAAACCAAAGAACACCCACACCCAGAAATCAGAAGCACCACTGTAGATTCCTTGTATCTTGATGCACTACTGTTGGCAGTGAGTTTTATGTACGTCAAATGAATGCCTGTTTTCTATATTCAAGTTACAGCTATGACAGCACCTACCAGTCCTGTCAATTTTACTAGAGCTTTCTTAGTCAAGAACAGAAATTTAGTTTCTGACAGAAGTCTGGAACTTTGAAGAGCCATTCTCAAAGCTTTCAGCCTCACATGAATGCTTTTTTCCAAGACATAATACTCATTAATTAACCCATCTGGATACAACAATGTGGTCATATTTTAGTTAGTGTTCTTCCCATTTGCCCAATGAGGTTAAATGGGACTGAGGAATGGAACAGCCAAAATCTTGACCATCTAAAACAAACAAAATTGAGCTTACTCAAACCCCAAACAACAACTGAGGCTTGTTCTTCGCCTCTTTCTTTGTATCCAGCGTGTGCGCACACACACACACACAAAATCTAAAATAATTCCTGAAAGAGTCATACTGCAGACAAGCTACAGCATATAACTGTTACTGACCAACAACATACATATCTTAAGCAGCTGACACAAAAGTTTGATAGATTGAATACATTGTCACAATTGCAGCATTCACACAGAGAAAAATGCCCATTCTACCTCTTTTGTTTTGTTTTTAAAGTGAACAGAGAGAAAACAAAGGAAACAGTTCAGAATTACTGCTTCTATTGCTTTTCTGGGTGGGGAGATCTCTAGGTGATTACTGCAGTAAGGAGACTGTGCAGCTTTCCATGGTTGTAGACAAAGAATTCCAAATTCTGTTGTCCTCAAATCTCCTTGTATCTTTCTTGGGAGAGGTACAACATCTCCCAGCTGTTGTGCCTTTAAGAGGCCAGTCCATTTCAGCTTTTACCATCAGATGTAGACTACATTTGTACTACATTGTATATAGACTACAAATAAGGTTGTGCTAAAACAGACTGGTTTCTGTCCTTCAACTCAATGAATTCTCATCTGTCTCCTCACCCTATTCCAACTACCATCGAGAATTCATGCACACACAGGCAAGCAGAACGAACTGACTTAATAACATTAAATCAAAAAGTCACATCTCATGGGTTTACCACTTCAGACCCTTATTATAATGAAGGAAAAATATTTGCCACAAAAAGCCAAGCAATCTTTAAAAGTCATGCAGCTTTTATCAAATACAATGTCCTGACCTATAATTGACATATTTCCAACAAATTTCTTACATGATCTCATTTATTTGCATTTTATATATGTATGTTTATTATTTGCAGGCTTTTGTTCTGTCAAATATGTAAAATCTTTTTGTTCTAACTGGAGTTCTCAGTACAAACAGACCTAAATCCAGGAAAAAAACCCCAACAAACCTTGATGCAGGACACCAACATCTTACCAAAAGATATTTTTTTCTTAAATACCAAATGATTATTTTCATAATTTCTATGAATAATTTCATAATTTCTATTTCTATTTCTGAATTATTTTAGGAGTTTAAAGAAAATTTAAGTACATGTATTAGTTTAGCATTTACAGCAGTCATCTTGTCCCAAGTTCTCAACACTGTGACTCCACCATCCATTTTCCTCAGAGTTAAAATTAAATCTTAACACAGTGGAATACAGCCTAAATGTGACGTTTGTTAAATGTGTTCACTCTAATACTGGGAATTATATAAATTACAAGCCAGGCCTATTAAAAAATTTGAATAACTTCCAAATGGGGTCACTGTGACAAAGCTGATTTCCAATTAAAGCTATCTTTCTTCTCCCTTCCTTAACAATGGACATGTACAGAACAGTTCTAAACATACTAGTGATATGGGGCAGAGGGATAGTTGTAAAACCAAGCTGGTCTGTCTACAGCCGGTGGAGAAACTGTCCTCTACAGAAGCCTACCCAGAACAGGAGTTTAATTTAGTGAAGCAAAATATACCCCATGCCAGCAGTTGCAATGGTATTTTGCCTATGAGACTCTATGGTCATATACTACGTTTGAATTGCTCAAAGAGGTGTCTAACACTAGTTCTGCTTCCATTATTCTGGAGCAAAGGTTCACCTTCTACACTTGCCCAGATCCACTATGGAAGACATATAAGGCCTGGCTTCTGCAAAGCATGTTGTGGGAAGGGAAAGTGGTGGGAAGGTCTGACAAAAAATACCCACCCCACCAACAGATTAGTTATATATCAATAGGTTATGAAATGTGTTCTCTGTATGATGCTCTTGTGATACAAGCCTGTGTGCTTGTTGACTGTCTCACATCATTGCAGTACCTTAGCTATACCAGAGTAGAAATTTGAAACTATGTTACTACAGTTTCAGAAGAAACTACAAACACCCCACAACAAGACCCCACACAGTAGTACCTACCACCTTTAGTCACTTTCCTTCTGGTTTATATATTAAATTAAATGAAAACAAACAAGAAGTCCAAGGAAACTACAAGGAAAAATATTTTAATGCAACAGAATACACTTTCATAGTAATTTAGAAGAAACCTATGCATGTTATAATACAGAAACATATAAGTAAGGCATCTCATAATTAAAAATGGTCTGTAATAACATCAGGACAACCCCCTGAAAATTTCATACATACTTAAAAGCCATGCTAGTGTAAACCAGTTTCAAAACAAGCAAGCCAACAAGGCCTCTCCCTGCCAAACTATGTCAATCAGATGCTTACGCTATAGCTTTGTCTCAAATGAATTGCTGTAAAAGATCTGCAATGAAGTCCTGTTAAAAGGACATATATATATGTGTGTGTATGTGTGTGTAGATATATATATATAGATAGATAGTTAGGCATAGTAGTAATATATTGCCAAGGTAGCAGAGACTTCATAAACTTATACTTTGCATTACAGATGATTTATTGCATTTATTCAAGGTTGAAAATGAGAGAGAACAGCATAAAAGAAAAACAATATAAAGCTACAAATATAACCAACGTGTGCAATTAAGTGTGGCAATTAAGTAAGCTGAGGTGTGGGGAAGAAAAGAATAACCCCCTCTTCCACATTATAGAGTGTAATTCAGGGCCTGATCACAGTAATGAGCACGCATAAAAGGAAACATAACACAGTCTTAAGCAAGCAATGAGCAGGTTGCACAGTGTCCTCGTGTTTCCAACACCTGTATTTACAGCAAAAAAGACAGTAAGCTTAACAGGCTATGGATGCTAATGAGACAGCCTTATGCGCTAGCTAAAACTTTGAGGCAGCTGGAGAGATTGTCAAAAACAACAGATTGATGAAGAAAAAAAGTTGGGGTTTTTTTGTCAGTTATTACACAAATTTGTGCTTTAGAATTAACACTTTCCCCTTAAATCTTGTCTAATAAATAAGTGAGCTGACAACTCTAGGCATGACATGATTCTGCAAGAGTAAAAGAAAAAATTTACACAGTTTCTGTAATCAAAGAGAAGAGTCTAGGGGCCAGTGAGCCAAAGGGTAGGTAGAATATGATCCGATAGCTTGCGGAGAGGATGCCTGCACGTCCCATGTAATTTCTACTACATAATCATTCAAAGCCTTCAGTGAAACCAACACGCTGTGCCTAGTACCACATAATTAAAGACAGCCCACGTCATACCATTCCTGAGAACAGGGGACAATGCTGGATTACTTTGTTAATTCACCTGAAAGTACTCCTACCTTATTTAACTGCAGGTACATTCAGCAGTTTGCTGAAGAGCATGAAATTATTCTGAAGTCCATTATATGAATAATCCTGGTGACAGGAAGCCTTGGATGTCTCTCCCTACACAAAACCTTTACACAGTAGGCAAAGCAGAACTTTCTGCCCACCACACTTAGTCCCCACAGGAGACTGAATTTTCACAGTCTGAACTACCTTCTGTCTCTTAGGAATGGTGTCACCTCTCCCCCAAAAGATAGATGATATTTGGAGCCTGAATTACCGTTATTGATGCAATATCTGTCTTTTGAATAATGGAGACGACTTACTACTCCAAATCAACTTCAAATCAGGAAAAATGACATATTTTGGAATTTCAAATGCATTCCTTTTAAATACAGTTTTGTTCTCATTTAAAATAAAAAAAGTTGATTGTTCTTAGTTTCACTGACAGCAGGGTGACACTTTCTTATTACCTCATCCGCTTTACACACAATTCTATGTTGAACAGCCCAAATATTCAAGTCAGTATAAAAAAAATTGCTAATTGTTCTTCAGTGAAAATACCTACATAATTAACTTGAAAGAACAGATACTACATTCTGTTCAAATGCCTAATGAAGTCATGGTATCTGTACCTTTAGTGCACCTTAGTAAAGAATACACAATATATACAAATAAGAATAGTGTCTCTATACAGACCATAGGTATTTAAATTATTAAAAAATTTTACAACCTACTGGCAAGTGCTGCAGAATCACACAATGAAGATGCATTACAATAAATTGCTACAATATCAGCCTGCCCACAATTCAGTCATGGGTCACATACATAGAAAAAGACAGTAACTTAAACTACTAGTCGCGCACTAGGTATATTTTCAAGTATACCTTCCAGCATTTACTCTCTTAATGCGCAATCCTAGAGCTGCACACTACAAAAAAAAGTTACTGATTTTACTTTAAAAAAAAAGACATGATATACCACTTTCCCTAGAGTAGCAAACAGTGTGCTGTAGACAACTAGTAAGTTACCGCACACTGTCACTACTGACCTCTAGAAACCCTCCTCTGTAACAGAATACTGATACACCACCCACTGCTTTGCTGAGGAAACTCAGCCAAGTTGTTTTTGTGTTTCTATATCGTTTCCATAGCAAAGGTCAGTGCATGCGTAAGTTAAACTAAAGCTGGAAGGCTAAAGACTGAAGGTCACCACAGGATAATCCAGAAGGGCTTCACGCCAAAGCAGTTCCAGCCGTATTACTATACTGCATACAGTAAACTCATGCATGCATGTCAATACTTAGCTTACAATTTCTACCAAGTAACTACAAAGACAGTAAATTAATGAGAGAATTTTTGGATCCTCAAGAAGTTGTATTTCACATTACAAAAACATTCATAGTTTCTTAATGCACATATGGAACATCCTTAAAAACAGCGTAACACTAGAGACTAATTTGATTAGTTCGATCACCAAAGACAGCAGCATTTAAACTTGGAATTTTGTGGCAGTGGTGAGAACCTTTTCACTGCTGAGGAAAGCAAATAGGTGACATTAAATAAGAGGCATCAACCTGGAAAAAAGAAGTTAGCATTTTTCCAGATTACACGCAGATTCTATTGGGGCCATATCTGGCTCACGTGTCATCAATTCCATGCTCTGATCTAAAGGAAAGTGTGCAACACTCAACAAGCTTGTGAGAAGAGTTTTTTTAGTCTCTAATATTTAGAGGTTCTACCTCTCCTCCTTGCCTTCTTTTAAATTAAGAAGGTTCTGTCTATGTTTTCCATTTATTGATGCAGCCCAAGTATTACCGATCTCTATTCAAATGTAAATGTTATTTATCCACAAGATGTGATTTCTTAAGACCTGTAACAAGACTTGAGAAAAATATCTGACAGAAAATATACACTTCACAGCAAACAGGTACTTATCAGACAATACTAGTATACTTTGAAATAGTCCGTTTCTGTGAACCAAACCCCCCTTTATTTATTTACAAAAAACCCAACACCTAATAGGGTCATTGAATCCAGAAGTGATGTCAGGGTTTCACATGCCTACTCATTCAGACTAAAAACTAAGGAAAAAAAATAGAACTAAAACTTGGGGGAGGGGTGTAATTAGAAAAATCACTTCATTAGCTAAGTTGTATGCTCAGCAATCAAGCAATACTACAATACTAATGACATTCAGACAGTGCCAAACCCCATTTGATTGTATTTTTAAAGCAATTTTGCTGCAAAACTTTCCAGCATTTATTAGGAAATTGCCACGTTTAACCAAACTTTCACTGGGGTTTAATGCTCATGTTTTTATGTGCCTTTTCTTCGCTTGCTAATTGAAGATTCTATCAACACTTTAGTGCTCTTTCGCCTTTGCACAATTAATTCACTGCTTATGGCATTACTGGATTGGTAAAGTAGGCTGATTAGAAAGAAAGCTTTTACATACAAATAGGCCTCCCTGAAAATAGGACATAGTCTTGAAATACAAGACATGTCAGGGGAAAAGTCTGGGATAACTTCAGTGAACAAAAGACTTGATTAACAACTCTATCTTCACCAAATGCACCAGTATCCAAATAAAAATCCTCAGTTCAAAGACGAAGAATGGGGAAGGAAACACACAGCTGTGTAAAGCACCTAACTAAGCATTTAGTTCAGATGGAGATTTCCTAGGCTTTTCAACACCTTGATACCAAAAGCATGTTGTAACTAGTTATATCCTCCTTGAAGGTCTCATGGCAGCTAGATGCATTTCAGTGACTTCTGTATTCCTTAGAACACCCCCCAAAGTTACAAGGTAAGGAGGGCAAAAGAGGAGAATAGAGGCCCCATTACATGGAGGTGAAAGGAAAGATAAAGCTGTTCTCTTGAATTAGGTATTTTTACTTTTACTTTGGAAGACTGTATGAGTAAAGATATGATATAATTCACCATGAAACCTAAACAATCCTAAAAGAAAAGAACTTTCACTGCTTAAGTTTTAGTCCACTTCTAAAGTAAAATAATTTTTTTTTTTTTTTTAAATTTCATTTAAAGAAAAAAAAAGCAAACCACGCCTTTGAAATGTTTTGCCCTCTGAGACAACGGAGATGTTACCCACAAGCTTGGAATCTTTTGGACAGCAATATCAAAGAGGCACTGGTGCATGGCTTTGAAGCACCAAACTTTTTTATTCAGACATTTCTCCACAAGAATTTCCCCTTCAAGTGCTGTACAGCAACTTTCCTAAAGAACTGTGAAGCATGTTGTTTTAAAAGCTGAAGGGCTACTCTGCCAAGATGCACAGTACACTTATTAACAATGACCTGGGAATAAAAGCAAGGGATGACAAAGATCCAAAGGCATGAAGATGAACATAATTTGAAACAAAAGACAGACAGTGACCAACACCAGTGGTACAATTTATCATGAATTTATCAACAGTTGCATTTTGAGAAGCTTGAAACAAACCATATATATAAAACCAAGAAATTACGAGTTTAGGGAAGTTATTGAAAGTCAGACTGAACACAGTCATCCCTTGTGACCTTGCAGAGGTGCAGTGAGTGCTGATCTATAATCTTCTATGGACTGTTTAAAAGAAACTGGAGAAATTCATAGAAGAGAACTCCATTCAAATCTACTAGGCAATACCCCAACCACCAGCCCAGTCTTAACAGCACATGGGAATTTTTTTTATTATTTCATTCTGATTCTGCAAAGGTTATAATATTACAAAAAGTTAAATGTCTGATCTTAAAATTAATTATGTTAAACCAAAACAACATCTACTTCACTTTCCTGAAGTGCAGTACTATTTTCTATCACTTGATTATTTGATGTACCTTTCCATCAACTGAGAAGGAAAAGCATGCACATCAAAAAAGCATCCTCCTTCCTCTTGTGCTAAATGAACTTAGTGAGTAGACAGACTGGAAGACTTTAAAATAGTACAGACCGTTGCAATTCTGAAAAAAAATAGTGAGACGTAAAAGGAACAAGCTTTAATAAACTATTAGAGTAGTGGCACAAGTCCAATTTTAAAAGCATTGTAAAGGTCATCACAAAGACAAACGGGTCCTGCAAAGGACTAAAGCAAACAAGTAGTTGCAAATATTAGTGCATTATTGGTCATGATACCATATGTTTACACAACATACAGAACATCCTTCAAGGTTTAAAAACTTGGATTTCTATTTCTGAAATCTCACACTTTTACACACTCACTCACTGCTTGCAGACAGGATTGAAAGTGTTTTAAATACTAATTTCAGGCATATTTTGCAGAGAGTTTTAGATCAGAGTCCTGTCCCATTCTACACTACCCAAAAAAGGAGATCAGTTCATAGCTAAAATAGTATTAGACTAATAGCACACCTTCACACAGTGCAGAATTGCCAGTCACATCTAACTAGCCATCACAATACACTATCCATCTGCAGTTTGCTCTAATCTCTTGAGAAAAAAAAAAAAAAAGTGCTATTCCTGAAATACCAACTCCCAATGCTAAATTATGTTATGGACAGTTTTTGGACAAGCATTTCCAGGACAGAAATAGGTTATTCCCACATAACCTATAGAAAAAAAAAAAACCATAAATTGGGTTTTACTTTGGAAAAAAATTACTACTTTTCCACATTTTAGTAAACTTATGAAACAAAAAGCAGATGACTGTTGTCCAGTGTGCAAATTTTTAATGTTTTTCATCTTAATTACTGCATTTTCTAGATTGAGTATTCAAACATATAGTAGATCCATCAATAAGGCTTCTACTATCTTTTTGGGGGATTCTGGAGCAGAAGATGCCTAAATAGTAATCAAACTGTTCTTGAAAAATATGTATTTTTAGAACCTCATCCAAAGGTCAATGTTTTTCCCAATACAGCCCACTACATGGCTCACACAGGCTGAGACTTACCTTCTGCCTTCTAGATTTATTTGTGGGTTGTTGTCACCAAACAACAGTAGGCAATTAGAGCTGGGATACAGCCTGCCTTCTGGTGATGTACAAAATAAGGAAGAATTCAAGACAAAAATAAAAATTGAAGAGTGAAAGGCAGGAAGAATGGGAAGGGTCGTGAAACAGAAAAAGCGTGCTGTTTATTCAGCTTAGAGAACAGGGAGAACTCTGATGTTATACCTGTTATTCAAGTAGTTACATTAATTGGCCATGCAGAACATTTGGGAAAAGGTGACAGCCACGAATTACAAGCCAGCAAACATACACTCATTTAAACAATCCCTCGTTAATTTATTTTTATCGGATCATTTCTGACATTGCTCGGTTAGATCCTGTCCTGTAGGTTATAGTTTCTTCCACCACAACTCAGAGTTTGACAGGCTTTTTGAGAACACATTCCTGTTTCAGAATTTTCAAAGTAGTTCAAAATTAATTTACTTTAGCTCAATTAGCTTACTTTTTCTTCATTTCTTCAGTCATGACTTCAAGCTCTGCAAGCACTTTAAACAGAGCAGACATTCAGTCCCTCTTTCACAGGTCTCTTAAATCTCTCACAGGAGGTTACTGTTTGCTTGTCAGTGACTAGAAGCGTATAACCATTTAAATAAACCAGGTTTTATTTAACATTTCTTTAATTTTTGATCTTACACCTTTCTTCAGCTGTAATACTGCTGAGCTGTCCATATGGATTACATGATGCTTCCCCTCCTCTGTACTGCAGAAGCAACTAAAGTAAGAATTTCGCTTACAGCAGAGGAATTGATGAATGATTCTATCATTAAACCCTTCGTAGTATGGCAAAAAGACACTTCTGGTACAGGCAAATTCTTAATAGCTACCACCACCCCCAAGTTTGTCTTGCACGTGTAGAGCACAGGTGGATTCTATACCGTATCTGTTGCAGATACATCATAAATTTAGAATAAATTACCCTTATCATAATTCACATCTAGAATGGATTACCACTGTGGTAAATGGCCACAGGACAGATACTCCTTCTTGTATACAGAATGGTGCTAAAAAGTAGCTGTTAGCTCAACAGTCCCTCAGTACATCACATTGTATGGATATTAAGAAGAATATCATGAATATGACCTTCTTTACTAGTAACACACAAAAGATAAAAAGGAAACACTTCTTGTGCACAACACAGCTTACAGAATTTCCTACCAAAAGATATAATTAAATTTAAAATACTTAAGAAGACTCAGAAAATTGCAGAAGTCAACATGAATAGCAGGAACACACTATTCAAAACAAGTTTGTTTGTTTGTTTTAAAAAGAAAAAATCATTTTAGATCAGAAAGCTAAAACACAAAAGTAAAGAAAAACTATTCATGGGAGATCCTTATCATGTCCCCACCTGCTCTAAAATGCTTATGTTTTTGATCATAAGCATTATCCAAGTGAAGTCTCATGAAGAACCCTAAACATTTTAGATAACAGAAAAAACTCATTCTAACAAATTGTAAGTGTAAACATTATTTTATTATGTATAACTTGTCCTGTGGGAAGGGTGGGAAATTCAAGCAATGATGATCATTCATTTACAGTCAGATGAAATGTGGCAGCTATTTGTTTAATAGATGGGTAAAGTAAGTACTTTAGCCTACTGAAATAGAATGGTAAAGGTAGACAGTGCTCAGAGGCTTTCTATATCTCCTGACAACGCAATACAAAATTTCAACATAATCTGGATGACAAAAGTTCAACATGCCACCTTTCTCCTTGCTAACAATTCTGCCAAGTTATTTATTCCTTCCCCGTGAAAACTGTCAGCGTTACCTTGCAGATTCTCTACCAAGGTAAAAGAAATTGTTCCAGATGACATGGATTAGCTAGAACATACTCCCAGGAAAGCAGAGATTAAAATGAGAGGTATCTGCTATTTAGAACATTTTGCATTAAAAAAAGCTGAAAACAAGCAAATTTCATTACAGAATTTGCTTCCTTAAATTTAATGGACTTACAAAGCAAAGCATGACGCTCCACTCATTTAATTTCCTCACATTTGGAAATAAGCTGATTAAATGTACTCACAACAGATGATGCCAAATTTGTCAGAAGCTTAGTCTCCTAGCAACAGGTATGGTACAGTATTAGCAATAGATTAATGACATGCACTAATAGATTAATGGCTTGAAATTATGTACTATCTTGAAATCTTTATTTTAAATAATACATCAACTGCACACACAGAACTACAGAGGTTTCACAGTTCAGAAATTAAATACTCTAGCTTTCTATAAAATAATGTTCAAGAGCAAAACAATTTGTGTAGGAAGCACACAGGCCTTCAGGCACCCCAGGATGTGGCCGTTGGACTTGATGATCATTGTAGGTTCCTTCCAACTGAAATGTTCTATTCTATTCTGTTCACCCACATCCTTTCTCATCCCTGACACTGGTTAACATACAGTTATTTCACACAAGAAAACATTGAGTACTTTATTACAGTGATCACATACATGGAAGTGACTGGTGTAAAGCTAAGACGACCAAAAAGAAAAAGTTAAATCAGAAACAAACAGTAATGCATATCGTGAACTGGATTTGCATAATAAGCTTCCGGAAGTGCTGGAAAAGATTTCACTTTTGTATTTAAATACAGTAATTTTCATCTGCTCACAGCTATTTAGTAATTACCTTTCACCAAACCCACCAGTGAGTAAAAAGTTAATACAAATCGATGTTTTGTTTCATAACAACTTCCTCTCTCCCATCAAGCACAACAATTAATTTCTAATCCAGCTGGAAGAGACCAAACTGCAAAACAGAATATTGATTTACATTTGTATTCATTTTAATTTAGAGACACATAGTACAATCCATGTGTTTAAGCATGAGACTGTCAGACACGTAAATACTATCCCCATTTTTAAAACAGCATTCTTGCCATAGCAAGGTATTTCACAATTCTAATGCAAATAAATAGCTTTTAAAAATCATTGGTGTAAATCACATAGATTACAGATCTGTTTTTTTCTAACTTGCATCTAGTACTGCAGCTTAGAAGCATCTAGTTCTGTAAGCAAAAGAAAGCCTACATATGTATGGCAAATCTTACAAACATCAGCAAAACAAGTTCCCTTAATGCAAATATTAGTGCAAGACACAAGCACCCGGGGGCGGGGAGGAATAAAAAAAATTGAATGCAGTTCACAAAAGCTCAGCAGAGACTTATTTTGTCAGCTAAAATGTCTTATTTTGACAGCTAAAGTTTCTGTCCTCGTTAATGATGTGTTAAATTCCAGTGCCAGCACCTTGGCATGTGAAAGTTGTGTCTACTTTTTCTCCACCAACTAAAGCAATACAATGCTCCACATGAAGAAATTTGCCTGACTGACTTCCAGATTCCAGCCTTGTCCAGGCATCCTCAATTTTCTCTAGTTTGCAGCATAGACTTCCCTGATATGCACTCAACCCTTGCCTCTACTGTGCTAAGAAATCTAGTAGGTCTGACAACAGGAGAACATTGAAGCTGGTTAGGCCAAGGTATGGTGATAAGGAAAACATTGAGCAATTCTGTAGGGAACGTGAAAGTTGGATGAAGAGCTCAGATCAAGGATGGAAATGGAAGGATAAGGAAAGACATTTTCAAGAAAGACGACAGGATGCAGATAACCAGCCCTGTTTTGGAGGGAGAGAAAGGAAAAACACGAAGTCTTAAGAGGAAAAAAGAAAGAACAAAAAAGTTCAAGGTAAGCTATCAGAGAAGAAATGGAGTTTGATAAACAGCTCAAAGAATATGATTAGGAGTCAGGTTGAGAGAAGAAATTAATCAGATGAAGAGCTTGGAGGAAAGAGATTGCTTAGGCAAGGAAAAAGAAAGAGATACTCCAAGACATTTAAATTCTGCTGGTACATCTTTATTTATGTAGGTATAACAGTAGAGCTGTTCCAAAAGTGATATAATTACGAATCATGACAGAATTCACTTGCCAGAGAGAAGGAATAAACTATAAGGAGAAAAAACGATAAACATGTTTATACTACAGTACGAGCAGGAGAAAGAGAATGGGGACTGATTATGCCAATCCTATTAGTACTTTGCATCTGGTCTCAAAGAGTAATGAGCTATTTCTAACTGCTGGAATTGGATAAATATATCAAATACATTTTTTTTATGTATAGACTGCTATAGTGAAAGATTAAGGACTGAAACACTGACTGCTATTTTGCTGGAAAAGAACAAGAAATATCCTGGATTTGGGGGAAAAGACAAGCCCTGCTGTAACCGTAATGTAATCAGATTACTCCCCTCCCCACACACATATTTGTCTTAGAAAGATTTTATAACTGTTGTCTGATTTGACTTACAAATGAACTGTTAAATTTTATCTTAACCTGGCTTGGGATTAAGATAAAGACCATTAAACAAGACTGAGGTGAATAAGTAAAGAGACATTGCTTTCACCCAAGGATGTAGCAAACTGATAAATCAAGGCATCTTAAGAAGTCCCACAGTTCCTCCGCACAATCTTCCCTGAGTCCAGTGAATAAGAGGGTGGGTTCCCTTTCAAGCTGCATGAGCCAGCTGGTACTGTATATATTAAAGGAGACATCAGTGACTACCCCTAACTAATCCAGAAGTCTTCCCTGCATAGAGTAAGATATTTATGTACACAACTGAACTCAGAGAGGAGCACATCATAGCTTGTGCACACAGTTATACCCACAATACCAAACCCACACATCTTTCTCTTCAGAGAGAATATGATGGCAAAGCTTTCCTATGAAAGCCAAGCCTAATTTACCAGGACCTTACATCTAATTCTGAGCTCAACAACCAACTGACTAGTGTTTGCAAAATATTTAAATAATTCTCTTTAGATGCCATTAGCATTTCGAATATTTAGCATTAGCTAAAGAATGCTGCCAAAGCTATTATTAATGACAGGTACCAGTTATCAAAACAGTCAGTGTATCACCACCCTCTGTTAGGCAGATGAGGACTGATGCCTGCACTACTGCATTTTCTTGAAACTGATTGAAACTGTTTTAAGACACAACAAAGCTTCATGATTTTGTTAAGACAATGGAAGTGATGTCAAAAAAGAAAGCAAGAAAAAAGTCTTATTTGCCCTTACAGATAACCAGTCCAAATCTAATGAAACTAGGTCATGCCTTACTTTTTTAGGAGATAGCTACCATTAAACTGTGAGTAATAACCTTCGGTTCATGCTGAAGAAAGAAGAGACAGGTTTAATTTCCTCCAAACATTTAAGTGAAAGTTATCAGAATTTATGGGTACCATTTCACAGAAATAACCTAATAAAAACACGAACAAGAGGCATTTGTAGTGTTCAGAAGCTATTCTCAACACCAAAAGAAAGATGGTTCTGATTCAAATGAAGCTATATCATATTTCAGTATAGCTGGAACTAATCTATTATCATGACTTTTCTTACCTGCTCCCACGCACACTCTTTTCTCCTTAAAGTTCATGTTGAATACATTAAGTAACATACTATTGCACTGTGAATCCATTCACAAGCATAAAACTGCATACAGCATAAAACTGTGACATGAACTGTAACTGTAGCAAACTGTAAATCTTTAAACATCTAAAACTAACTTTTGTATTGAACAAGTTACATTTAAGGGAGCAAATCTTACCCAGGAAGGACTGTAAGCTTCACATAATGTAACAATTCACAGCATTGTAAATATCGATAACTGTAGTTAAAAAATTATCTTCTATTCAAGAAAGCCAGACTTCCTACCTTCACTACAGGGTGTCCTCCAGTAGATGCTTTTACAGCTCCTCTGCTTCCTTCTGTTTCATAGTGAGCTCTGTGATGAGTTTTAGGCTGGACTTCTATTTTCAGTTCACACTGCCCATAATGACTTGGTAAAGGCCAGTCAAGAGGTGGCAATGAAGATGTGCTGCAATCAGATGAGCACACTATGGTTAAATGAACTATGCCATTTGGCTGCAGTACAAAGCAACTTCACTGTAAAATACAGACAATGATGTCACTTTCCTAACAAAAGATGACCAAATAAGAATAGCTATTAGCCTAAAACTGTTACTTGACAATTCGAAAATTCTGCTGGTGCATTAAAATCTTCAATTAAGTATTTCTTTTGGGGTTCGTTAGAGTGGAATTTCTTCTGTCCAATACCTGATTAAAAGAAAGGTACTGTATGACACCCACACACACATACACATTACCGGTGCTATTCTATAATGCCTTTATATTAATTTTTTATTCTCAAGTATATCAGCAAGCAAGTTCAAATGTTGTTTAGAGGGAACAGTCTGAATTCAATCTGTAACTCTAAGTTTTACCTCTCTGCATTATTATCTTCCAGCTTATTGTTCTTGTTTTTCTGAGATTGGTAAGCACTGCACTTTGTTAACTATCGTTAAAATTAACACTATATGATGATCCAAAATTTTAAGGCTAGTAGTCCTATCCAAGCATAAAGACTTACTGCAACAGACAAAGACACCTTAAGTACATGCTTAGCTTATCCACAGATTATATATACCCTTACACACAGTAGCAAAGTCACTCCAGGGAAGAAGGAGAACAAAATGCAGTAATAGAACTAATACAGAAGAACCTCAAAGGGAAATAAGCCATGTGATGTCACCAATGTTTTCATACCTACCCTTTTACCTGCATAGATTTATAGACTTATGATTCTAATAAGATGAACAGTCAGATTCAAGTCAGTAATTACCTGGTAGAGCAAATTAATTTATGAACATTTAAAAGTGAACGTTTATAGCATTGTGTACCAAACAAGAACACTTTCAATACAAATAAGCTTCTATTAAAATAGTTTTGTACTACCTTACTCTGACCAGCAGGGAAAGCAAATTAGGTTTTAAAGAGACGGACAAATACTGGTTTGTATCATCATCTGATAAAGCTCAATTCCATTTCTTTCTGCTTTACAGGAAGTCAGGAAAAACCCCACCACCAATCCAAAGCCATGCAAATTTCCACAAACATAAATAGCCACAGGTCCAGGAAAGACAAATTATACCTTCTGGAGAATTTAGCCAAGATGTATAAAACATATCCACAGTTGAGAAGGAAGATAATGTTTGGAGTGAACAAAAAAGAAAAGAAAGCTCTGTCTTTAGCAAGTATCTGGACGGACTTGGGCTCAGCCTGCAGCACCATACATCTACCTTTTACTACAAAAATGGCTGTTGCTAAGCATGGAAAAGAGGGAGAAGAAACGGCACCACTTGCTGGCCTCCTACAGGAGAACAACCTACAAGCCTGTTGACCTGCTGCTTCATGGAGTACCTCTACTGTGCACTTCAGGAGAGAGCTAACATTGTAATGTAAGCCTTATCTCCTGAAGCACCTTTCTGAGAGCAATGGGAGGAACAAGAGCATTTCCCTTTCTTCTTACTGAAAGGAAAAAATGTGAGCAATAGATCATCTCCACAGGCATTCAGTGTATAGCAAAGACTCTTCTTCCACCAGTAAGGAGGTCTGATGACTGGTCCTTCCACAGCAATAGTATTTACTGGGTAGGAGAGGACTGGTGATGTCAGCAGTAAGAGAGGAAACTGACAGGAATGCAGTATAAGCCCAATCCTTCCAGATACTTACCACAGGCCAAGACGTAGTGCCTAAATGCTACTATTGGCTATCAACTAGACCTTGCCATTCACTTTTATAGCTACTGAAGGAGAAGAGGACTCAAGTCTTCAGTCTGAAAAAGGAAGGAAAACGTCAGGATTAGAAGATACTAAAAAGAGTTTAAAAAGAAATGTAGCATGCAAGAAATTTTTCTTTAGTAATTCTGGAAACCTTTTTTGCTCCCATATAACCAAATGGTCTATGTCAAAATAGTTGGTATACAGAGCAAACATATATAGTCTCTAAGAGAACTTGGTATAACACACACACACCACAGACTATATACCAATTACTGGGAGGTATTACTGAAAGTTTAATAAACTCAGTCAAGAAGAAATTATTTGTTGCTTGTGACCACTCTCCATACAGCCTCTCTGTGAGGTTTACTCCTTCTGCAATTAACTAATAAAAATGCGGCACAAGCTGTATCAGACTCACATTATCTCCTGAAAAAATATTTGGAATACTAGAACAAACACGGAGACAGGAAAATAACCAAGTCTGAAGATTTTGTCATTCTTTGAAAACAAATAGAAAATACCAGCATGAGAGAGCAACCAAGCACACAGTGCATGTGCAGATGCCTAAAACATCAAAAAATTGGAAAGCTTTCAAAACACAGTTCTCCAAATAAATTACACAGCCTTTGAGGCTGTGCTGCATCAAACTGATATTTTCTAGTTATAGCAGGCTAGAGAGTTACAGCTGCTTCCCTTTGGAGTTTGATGTTGGATACCCAAACTGTTGTTTCTCTCTGAATATTCTTCTTGCTGTGTCCATCACCCTCAACTTCTCAGCAGCAGTGGAATCTCAAGTTTTAGGGTATGCTGTCATGCACCTTTCTGCCCTGTGAGGATATCAGTGTAATGTATTCTGCTTCCATATCACCCTTTCACTTTTTTTTTTTTTTTTTTTTTTTTTTTTTTTTTTTTGAGTCAAATGCTGTAGAGATACATATTGAACTGGATCAGTGATCTAACTTTATTTCATTTTGAAAGGTAATTTTTTGAATCCTGTTAATTCACCAGAGCCCCAGCTGTCTATACAGCTTCTTCAAACAGAACTATTGGGAGGGAGGCAGAGTGGGAACTTCCTAGCCAGCACTGTCACCTTCTGAAAGTCACATGAACCCACAAACTTGGACACTTAAAAGAGTATCAGAATACAGTCTACAAACTCTTGGGTTTTTTTTAATACTATGTAGAAATCAATATCAAATGAGAAGAATCATGTCAGCGTTCAGGGGGCAAGAGGTAACAAGTTTGAACACTTTTTGATATGAAGCAATGCTATTTTTGTACCAGATGCTGGATATGGGAAAGCAAGTCTGAAGCTGCTAGCTTTACTGCATTTAATCACAGAATCGTTTAGGTTGGAAAAGACCTTTAAGATCATTGAGTCCAACTGTTAACCTAGCACTGCCAACTCCACCACTAAACCATGTCCCTAAGCACCACTTCTATGCGTCTTTTAAATACCTCTAGGGATGGTGACTCAACCACTTCCCTGGGTGGCCTGTTCCAACACTTGACAACACTTTTGGTGAAAAAATGTTTCCTAATATCCAATCTGAACTTCCCCTGGTGCAACCTGAGGCCATTTCCTCTTGTCCTATCACCCAACACCCACCCTGCTACAACCCCCTTTCAGGTAGTTGTAGAGAGCGATAAGGTCTCCCCTCAGCCTCCTTTTCTCCAGACTAAACAACTCCAGTTCCCTCAGCCACTCCTCATAAGACTTGTGCTCCAGGCCCTTCACCAGCTTCATTGCCCTTCTTTGGACATGCTCCAGCACCTCAGTATCTTTCTTGTAGTGAGGGGCCCAAAACTGAACACAGTACTCAAGGTGCGGCCTCACCAGTGCCGAGTACAGGGGGACAATCACCTCCCTGCTCCTGCTGGCCACACTATTTCTGATACAGGCCAGGATGCTGTTGACCTTCTTGGCCACCTGGGCACACTGCTGGCTCATATTCAGCTGGCTGTTGTCCAACACCCCCAGGTCCTTTTCTGCCAGGCAGCTTTCCAGCCACTCTTCCCCAAGCCTGTCGCGTTGCATGGGGTTGTTGTGACCCAAGTGCAGGACCTGGCACTAGGCCTTGTTGAACCTCATACAATTGGCCTCGGCCCATTGATCTGTTCTCAAGAATATATTGTTCAGTCTATACAATTAGGTGAGGATCAGCAGTAAAACTGCTAGACTTTTAACTCACAGTTATTTTATCAGTTGAAAACTGTGCATCAAACTCCAATGATCTCTGATACTTCAGAACTTACATAAGTTCAAAATTCAGAGCTGCATTAGTCTTAAAATACCTGGAACATGTTTAAGAATAGGAAGCTCAGCTGCTGCAGAAGCGAGCAAAAATTTGGTGTTACAAAATGATTTCTGTCTCCCCAGCTTACACACAGCACGATAGCATTTGCATTATCAATAAAGCCATCTAACTTTGCATTCAGAACCCACAACCCAGATGAGCTGCTGACTGTGGGGTTTTTTCAAGTCATTTTAGATAAAAAAATTAAAAGAAATAAGAATATTTGTTATTTAAACCCCCTCACTTTTCAGACTTGATGGGGGAGGAATGCATTTGCAGACACTTCCACATTTCATCACAAAATTCTACCCAGTTCATTGCCAAATTACTGTTACAATAGCTTGTGACTTAGTTTTTTACAGAAGTTTCTCTAATTTCTTGTTTTCTTTAAATGAGTAAAAACCTTATTAGCAATGCAGTAACCTAGTAGTAAAGCACCAAATCACATGTCAGGAAACAGAAATAATGAGTGACAGTCATTCTAAAACTTTCATTAAATCAAATCTTAGCATGTTGTTGAAACAGCACCAATCTGTAAACCTTCTTCCAGTAATACCAAGAGAGTTTTATAATCTGATTAATGCAAGCCTCCAAAAGCTCATACTCCTATCACATCAAGATTAAAGGCTTCAGAGAACAGCAGCTATTAAAGGAAACTCAGAAGTAAAGAAGGAACCCTTTAGTAGCATCCTCAGCAGAAGCCATTGCATTTAAAACTATCACTTCAGTGATAATTTTATCAGTATTATTTAACAGATACCTTCTTCCTCTGTGACCATTATCTCTAAAACAGAACTGATTTCAGGCTGCACAAATTGATGAGGAAACATCTAATGTTCAGCATAAGGACAGCCAAATGTGTCCATATGGACTTCAGTATTCAGACCTGTAGAAGTCAGTGCCCAGCTCATGGGCTGACTATGCCTCTCTCGCACAGGAAGAAACAAACCCCAGAAACAAGATTGCTTGTTTGCATGACTGTGACCCCACAGCAGTACATGTGGGACAGAAGGAAGAACAAAGCCTATGAAAGCCACTAAAAGTAATCTAGTTAAAAACTTAAAACAGTTACCTTCCATCTGTAGCACTCCTCCTGGGTAATTCATTGGACAAACAGCTGGGGCTCTGTGCAGACAAACTGCTAATGCTGGTACCTCAGCTGAAGCACACGTTCGATTAGCTCAGGTTTAGTCTAATGCTTTCCTTGACTCCCTGCTTCGAAAGTTTTTGAACACAGGTGGAACTGATAAGAACTCACTTCAGCCACTCTGTATGAACATGTTCCTGCCTCTTTGTAGTCATTAATTCTTGTAATAACCTTTCAAAGATACCCACTAAGATCTCAAGATGCTTGTGAAAGTTCTCATTTCCTTTGTTGGTTGAGATTCACAGATCTCCTAGAGTTATTCTTTCTTAGTTGCAGCAAAAATAACACTTTCCACTTACAGCTCCTCCCAGCACATCCAAATCTGTCACTGTGGGAAAAAGCTCACTGACCATACAATGGATATTCCACATCTTTCCCTCATCCCAGGTTTTTACAGAGATTAACCAACAGCATATCCTATGACAAGTCAACGTTGCAAACCCCAGAGAACCTCAAATCATAACGATGTTCCAATCTTCACTACCTCGAACAAAGCAACATTTTCCCTGGTGCAGTAGTTTTGAAGTTAAACATTTTCGGGCCATTCCAGTTGCCACAGTGGCTTATCAATAGACTTTTAGAATACTGTTTACATTCAAAATATCCCTGTACTACTCCTAGCAGACCCACAGTAACTATGCTTTCAGGGTGTTGATACAGTATACTGCCAAGTAAAATCTATATCATTTCAGAACAAAGTAGAGAGCTGAATCACATGTACAGCACAAAGGTCCCATATCAAACACTACCTGAATTTCTCTGGATTCATTAATGGTGTGTAAACATTACAGCAATAGCCTAGCTTATTAGAAGTCTATGAGGTTCAAAGTTCTCTTGCTTGTCTCACTTAAGTGGGTCCTTATCTTCAAAGTCAGCGACTTGCAAATATTTTCACTTTAAAGTTTTGCTAACATAGCATAGCTGGTGTTATTTCTATTTATCAAAATGAGATAACTACTTAGCAGACTAAGTTTGCCTATAGTCCACTCACACTGAAGATTTATTCTTCTTAAAATTAAAACCAAAGTCCCAATAGTTATGTTTAAAATAGAACATAATTCTGTTCCTCTCTGCTCTCCAGACTTCCAAGAGAAGGATTCAGACAAGAGAAGCAGCTTTTCCAAGTATTCAGCCTTCTACCACTATACTTAAACTATTTTTTTTTCTCCGAGAGAGTAGGCAACGTTGTCAGCAATCCTTGTTTCCAGTGGTAACTGCCAGATAATCGCAGGTAAAATACTCTCAAGTATCCATCACTAGAGATTCCTGAGCTGTAAATACATCTATCAAAGCCAGTTTGTTCATCACCACTGGAACAAAGAAAATACTTGCTATCCCATCACTTCTCAGTGCTCTAGATTAAATTTGTGACACAGCAGTCTGAAGATAATAAGAATTCCGTTAGAGAAGACACAGTAAAAGAAACTAGGTTTTATTTCAAGATTTTTGACCATTAATGAACATTGCCTGGTTACCTCCCAGACACAAAAGCACCATTTGTTCCCATCAAATACTTCAGGGGCTAAAGAAAGAAAAAAAAATGAATGACTCATTAAGTTTACTACCCTGCAAAGTGCCTATTTGCTTGAGACACAAATTAGATTCTCAAGATCTACTTGAAAGTCATAAGTTTAAAGCAAAAGAAAACAAAACAACAAACCTAAACACAAAAATAACAGAACCCCATAATTTTCAATTGCGTCATCATTGACCACTCTTCTAACAAAATGCCCCATGTTACCTACATCAGTGCTGGCCATATCTGTGATGGTTGTTAATTCCAGAACACCGTAACCATGGCTGTTAACAGCATAAATATTGCTGATCTCTTATGAATTGTACTTTCAGTGACAAGCCCTCACCAAAGGTATTGTGTTCTATTGTATTTTATTATATTATATCGATTGCTCAGTGGAGGTTTCTGGGTCATCCCTATACTCTTTTTATTCCCCTTGATCAAGTGTAAAAGAAGTATTGTAAAACAGACTTTCTAATTCTTTTTTTTTGCACTTTCTGGAAATCTTACAACTGTGAACCTGTTTCAGGGGAGATGGATCAGACACCTATATACATTGTAACCAAGACCATTAATTTCTGTACAACAACTATACATATCACTTCAAAATACTATTTGCTACTCATCTTCCTAATATGGCAGCTTTGTACTTGAAAAGGCTGACTGGAATCCAAACAAGAGCATTTTAATAAAAGGGATCAGTCTTGAGGTGCTTCCCAATATTACATGGTTTCATAAATAACACCTACTAAATAGAAATCTCACAAAGTTTCAAAGACTTAAGGATACACTTAAAATAATTCACATGAGCATACTAACCCCTTTCAGATGGTGCCTCAGTGTGAGCAAGTGGATCAAATTTAGATATTTGAATATGAATAGACTCTATGAAGAAACACTTTCTCTGGTATTCTTCTAGACTATTTATAACCTATACCGACATAGGCTATCTAAATAAGAAAATGAACTTCAAGCATCTATGTTTCCCTTCCAACAGCCAATATTCGGGAAAGGAATAAAAGAAAAAGAGAATCCAATTAATGAAAGAATCTGAAATAACTTTATGCAAAAGCCTAGAAACAGGTCTTTTAAAGAGATTTAGCAGGGAAAAAAACCAAAACAACCAGACAAACCTTGAGTTTTTTCTGTGAGTAAAACTCAAGCTGTAACAGTAGATGTGCAATAAAAAGTTGTAAAATCAGCATCTTCAAGAAATGTTAGGGTACTAAGCAAATGGGGAGGTCAGATCTACTATAACTACATTAAGATCCCAAAAAGAAAGGGATTTTCCAAGCAGAGGGGAGGGAAACATGAGACACACAGATAAAGCCATTTCTTATCCATCATCCTGGGAGGAGGCTAGGGGGTTGAAGAAAGAGGTATCTTAAATAACAGTAATAAGAGCAACAATGTAATAAATAAAGTTATTTGATAACTTAATTGCTGAATATTCTGTAAAATGACCAATTTAATCTGCCATTGAAAGAGTGCTCATCTGCAAAGGTACTTGGTTAATGACATCATCTACAGATGCCTTCACTACTTCTAGATACAGAAGACACTACCTAGTTTCTTTTTTACCTGTTTGAAAGGAATTGTTGCACTGGTTCTGTCCATTGTCACTTGTCTAGACTTATCTTTGACAAGGAAGCAGAAGTGTGACTCAGGGCACATAATACACATACATTTTTCATATGCTACACACTAGCAGATTATGGGTTTCTGTGGCCAAATAACAAGCTGCCATCTAACAAAATAGTTTGGATGGCATCTGAAACATGACTAAAATGCTCAAAAGCATGTTGCATATTTTTAAATTTTGTTAAGTATTGCACACTTACTGAACATAGAAAAAAGAAGGAAAACATGGTCAGGACTTGACAGATAAACTAGATTACAGATTTACAAAACTTTAGATAGCATTCAGAGAAGAAGGCGCTATCTGCACGTTTCACACCATGTCACAGGGGAGGCAAGTTATCCCCACTTCTACCAGGGGTCAGTTTATTGCAGCTGACTGTGCACACTTGGTCAGTCACTTCATATGCTTGGAATCAATACTCCAGGTTACTTCATGCACTACTTTGTACTTGACAATACAATGAAGACATTTTAAAAGCATGTTAATTGTAATATATATTGTAATTTATATTACAATTAATATATTACTATATATAATACATAATAAAGATATAAATTGCAATTAATATCCAACTCTTTATGACAACTGAGGTACTCACTTTTGGTCACTGTCATAAACTATCTAAGAAACAGTGGATCTTCTTGCATTTCATTTTTATTCATAAAACATAAGAGTCAACTTAGCTCCCCTACTTTATAAGCATCAAAATTATAAAATATTATATGACAGAATGAAATGTTTTAACATACTGAAGATGCATACTCTCATAGCACCTGTGGAACAGGCTACAACTGCTAAGTAATTCAACATTTCACTGAGGATACAGTTGCCAAAGCAGCCATTTCCACTAATTCAATAGTCAGACTACATTTTTGCCAGCAAATGTATACAGCTTAATAGTTAAGTTCTTCAGTACCAGCTTCTAAGTAAATTCTGACATTTAAAAAAATATTTTTACTTCTTAATGAAAACAGTAATATTGATTTTTATTCAGTTCTGCTCAGTTCTCCCCACTACAAGAGGAAGCAGGTTTAAGTGAGTATCTATTTTTGTAACTATTTTGGTCATCCCACAAAAGAACCGTAGATCCACACGCAATCTTGCCACATGCCTATATGTTAATGTGCTTTTACCCTTCAGTAGTGCTCACCTTTTATCAACTATGTTAGCCTGCGGGCTAACAGAAATGCCAAGTTAGGACTGTTGAGTATCCTACATAAATGTAATACAATTCCAAAATACACAATTAAGGAAAAATAGTTATCATTGTTTTACTTAGAATGAAAAGATTCTAGTAACAGACTGAACACCTTTATCAACAGATGAGCAGAGTGCAACAGAATTAAAAAAACCCAAAACTTCAAGACAGTTAATGTATCTGTCAACACAGTAGTTTCATATCTGGTAAAACAGAATTTTCCAGCTAGCAGCTTTGCATCTTTACTGTTAAACTTCACATTCATAAACAGTTATGCAGGAGGACATTAAAGAAAAAAAAACCAACCCACTTCTACTCACTAAAATCAATACATTTCTGAGGAGAGGAGAAATTAAAATCTGCGGTTATACAATTATGCAAGAATGACAAAATGGCTGAATAAGCATTGTTTAAATATTTTTAGATATTAACAATCTAAGCTAGTTGACAACTTGTAAAGAATTTATACAAAACTTGGTTTTAAAATTAACAGAAGTTTTGTATTGATAAAAATGAGCCTTCTGTGTGACACTGATCTATCAACACATAGGGATACGTTCAGCAGTAAAACTGAAAAGTTCATTGTTAGAACTCAGATGAACACTGAAGTCTATTTGATAGTACCCATTAGAAGTTACCCTTCGGGAAGCTCTTAAGGCTATGTGCTTATCTTCCATTTGTTTTAAGGATGTTTCGCTGTACCCTGAAAGTGTTGGTTTATATTTCACCCATCTGTGTTTGTAACTTCCTTCTTAGGTACTCAATAGTAAAAGTTACAGTTGAATTTTCTCCATTATTTCTCTGCCTAAAATGCACATGGAAAGGGTCAGCTATAGCAATCTTTAAAAGATGACTGAGTACTTCTATGTTCCATCACTGAGAATATTCATGTACCCAACAGAGAATGAGAACAGGTATTCTAAAACATTTTTTCCAACAGGCTTGTTCATCTGACAAGTCATCAGGAAATAACATATCAAGACATTAAAATGATGCAAGAATGATATCTGAATTTGGAAAAAGCCACTAGAAAGGGGAATTCTATAAAAACTAGCATGTTGCCATGAAAGCCAGCATCCAATTTTCCACAAGTTCTGCTTTTGAGGGAGGTCCCTGAAAAGAATACCTCTTCAGTAAGTTTGGTTTACTGGGCAATAGTTAATTCTAGTTTTCTGCTAAGAATTTAAAACTCTGAGAGGCAGGGAAAAAAGCCTCCTATAGGGCATCTCTGAAGCTTGGTCAGAAACATTTCTTTCTTTATTTTGCTTCACTTACTTTGGGGGAAGGAGGTGGTAGGGAGGAGGAAAATGTTAAAACCATGAATATTTTCTTAAGCCATTCTTTCTAAAATTAAAAATATAAAGTGTGAAAACAAGTGCTTTGCAAAGATGACTTTGCAATGAGAAGAACACTTCTTATTGAATATTTTGTCATTAACTTTTAGGATTTAAGCTTTGCTTTTTTCCTCTATCTCTCCCCGGCCCCCACCCAAGAAAGAGGAATTGCTTCATCCACTATGTCCTTGAAGAGCAAACCTTAAGTGTTGCCTGTGGACAGAACAATACTATTTTAATCAAAGTTATTTTAAAATCAATACAGACTAGCATGGAAGCATTGACATTCAAACCTATCCATATAAAAGCCATATTATAATTGTGCTTTACAGATATTAACCTAATGTACCTTTCTTACAAAATGTCCATGGCTTCTTCCTCCCAGTACCTCCCTACCCCTTATTTTTAAAACCTAGTAGAGCAAGAAAAAGGTTCAGGAATCAAATGGATAACTTGAGCTGAGTAATCACAGTATCTGTCCATCCAGCAGCAACACTGCTTAAGGAGTTCTCATTCCTACTCCACCCACTGCATTGTACTGGCAAAGTGATTCCAGGAGCTATGTAGTTGGAAAGATTACAGAACTGCTCCATCTAGAAAGTAACAGAATGGGAAAGAGGGTGAATTTTTCCCCCAACCAAACTAGTTCCCTCTTCTGACCCTCCACAAATCATCCTGCTAGCACGTGAAAGGACTACAAAAGGAAAGAGCTAGTTAACTCAGCGCCATGATGGTGGAAATACCGTTGGAACTACAGCCCAGAAATCAATTCTTTCTGGATGATTTTCAGTATGGCATGCAAATTTTTTTCTCTATTCTATTTCTAGAATTCTATCAGCCCAAAGAAACAAGTACAAACAAAAGCAAATAAACTCCCCACCTCTTTTGTGGTCTCACAGTTTTATAAAATCGTGTAAGTCAGGTTTCTTTAGCTATATTAAAATGTTAACTGCTTAGATGGAACTGCAAAGCACGTGCAAAATCTGCAGTCATTTGATTCAGCTGGGCTGTGCGTGTATCCAAACAAACTTTATTTAAATAAAACTAATCCTATGTTACAATGCATCTACTGTATTTTTAAAAGAAGAAAAAGATGGGTATTTGGTGTCTCAACTTGTTTTTTTCCTAATGATATCATCTACCTGCCTACAAGAAGTTTTCTTTAAGAAGTCTTAATGCATCGGGACTTTCTAATCACTTACCGAAATATAGGAGTATGACCAGGCTTTGGTTTGTTCCAAGTAAAGTGCGAAGGAACAGAAAGAAATTGGTCTCCGGGCAAATCTTTTTTCAAGGTGTGCTGAGATCCAGAGCAGTCATCTACTGCAGTTTCAAGGGATGACGATAAGTTACCCTGTTCTTCAGGACAGATATCTATTTTTCCAGATAAAGTGGCAGTCTGATCCTCTGAGGTCTTTCTTGTTTTTAGAGGAATATCAGTCTCTGTACAACACTGAAATGGTGAAAGGCCAGAATTAAGGCCTTGTACGTTATGGATGGAAGTGTTTAGCCACGTGTCTTCTGTTACGCTTCCTCTGGGAGAATGGCCAGGTGATGGAGTTGGAGAATGGTGAGGAGAGAGAGAACCAGCATAGCAAATCTCAGCACTGGAGTGTCGTCGTTTCCCACAGGGGGATGTAGGTCTTGATGAGGGCCTTGATGTTGGTCTAGGGCTTAGCCAATTTTCATCTGTAATACTAGTTCTAGGAGAATGACAGGGAGACTGTCTAGGTGACAAGGCATGCCCAAATCCATAAGGCTGCTGCCAAGATTCATCACTGGGACCTCTTGGAGAACCACCAGGAGATGCCAAAGGAGACCCAAGGGTAAATCGAGCAGCTGCTTCATTTAGCTCCGAGTCTACATCATCATAAACATGGGAAATGGATTCACAAGAGGAAGCATCTGAAAACCAACTTCTGGACGAAATGCTGCTGGCAGGGCTTGGACTAAGGGATGATTCCCTATATGATGGCTCAAGAGGAAGATAGAGATGGTCCCGTGAAGGCCTTTCCATATATTCATTTTCTGTGCCATTTGTGTGCAATTCATCTTCATTGGCTTCAATCCCTTGATGACAGTTAGGTGAAATAGATGTAATTTGAATACTAGGGCACTCAAAGGGTTTGGGTCCACCTAGTGGACTATATTTGGATTCTGGTACCTCGCAAGTTCCTTCATAGTTCTTGTGACTCTGAACTCTTGTAGGTGGTGACAGAGGAGAGGAGTGAGACTGCAATCCATGGCGAGGAATACAAATTGGCTGATTTACAGAGGATGATGGTTGGTCTACATTAAAGATGTATATGGACGCACAGTCATCTGACTCAAGATCTGAAAACAAAATTTAAAAGAGGAACAGAGTCAGAATGCAATACTCGAAAAATGCCATAAAAAATTCCTTTGTTTCCCAGGTATGGCCCGTTTTCAACATCCTAGACATTTCCCATTACACTAGCCAAAGTGTAATTCTTAATTTTAAATTTTCCCCAGCCACATTTACAGCTGAATATGACTACAGCATAGTTTTCTGTCGTAAATCTTGTTTTCAACCAGATTCCACAGTTTATACACATCTTCAGTGGCTGAAAACATAATACACACAGAAAACAGGTTTAAAAATCTTGAAAGGATCTAAACTGGAACACTTAATTCAAACTTTATATTTTGTAACTACATTCCATTCATAATTAAACATTTTCAAACATAATCCATTAAAATTTAATCTTTTTTACATGAATAGGACTATGATACTGTCTATAAGCCCACTAGTCAACACTTAAAAGCACCAGAATATCACATACATAATATTTCTCTCCTTTAACACTAGAAAGCATCTTACAGTGACTCATACTTCAGTCAAGATTATAAACAACTAAAAACATTCAATCAAAAGAGGCCTAACAAAGAATATTATTAAAGATATTATGAAGAATCTTATTTCAAAGGTCTTTTTTGGTTGCTTGAAAAACTCTCAAGTACCCATCCCACAGAATAGCATTTTTCAAGTGCAGTCTCACAAAGTTTGAGCACAAGTTGTTCAGCAAAAAAAAAAAAAAAAAAAAAAAGGCAAACCAAAATATTCTTAGATCTCACTAACTTATCCAAAACACAGGAAATATTCCAAAGAAAAACAAGCAATTGAGAGGGAGTGCAAGTCCAGTTAACAAAATCAGCAGCTTTGTCTCACAGAACTGAAGCAGATTTTCTTGCCCCGCTTCTCAGTATTGAATTAACTGCCAGTATGAGACATTTGTCTGAAACAAGAGTAGAAAACACATCTTTTTTCTTATTTTGTAACCACCATGCTTCCACTCTTGTTTCCTTCCCCTTGTGAAATAGAGCCTTCCCTCTATAATTATATAAAGTAAGTATGCAGGAGACCTCAGGTAAGTTCACTAGTCTATCACCTCCTAGCAGATGAAATTAAATGTACTTGGAACTGTACATTAGACACTGAAACTAGTCTCAAAATCTGCTAACGATATTGTCTCTACAACCCGAGTTATTTGTTTTAATGCTGAATCACTTTGAGAGCTTTTGACCCATCTCTAACATTTAACACCATAATCAAAATTACAGTTTCTAGTGCTTTGCGTGTGGGTTTTTATTTTTTTGAAGTATTTTTTTCAGTAGTAGGGGAATATTATGCAGAAGCATAAATGTTTCTGCAAACTAAAATGCTCCTGTGTCAAATGTGACAATGAGACATCGTGTTCATACAATTATTTTCCAAAAATCCATACTGGATTATATTAATTGCAGCTCTGGGTATTAGCTTTTTTTTAAAAAAAAAACCAAAACGGTTTTTATCCTGAGTATCAGTAGAATATTAATACTTGTTCTAAAATAAATCCAGTCTCTCTCACAATCAGATAAAATATCCATACAGGAAGTCATGTATTTTAGGCCTTTCCATGATAAAAACAATTAGTATGTTATTGTAGTCATTTTATTATCAGTTCCACTAATAGCAATCAGCTTAAAATTAACTAAGACAGAAACAAACAAAACAGCATCTCCTCAGAGACAACAAGGAAGCATTTTCAAATGGAGAGAAAGCATACTGTTACCAAGGAACAGACTATACTCCTCTGACTTAAAAAAAACAAACAAAAACCAAAACAAAACAAAACAAAAACCCAAAACAAAACCTGAAGGTTCATGGGCAGGCAGCAGCTCTATTAGTAATCTATCTATTAAAGGAGGCACAAAATTGCATTTAAGACTAGTACTAAGTAGTTTTATAAGCACTGTGTGATTTTATATATATTACATATAGTCATATATAACAATTGTCCATATTATATTATCAACTACTATTGTATGTGTTATGAGCACAAAGCCAAAAAATTGGTATAGGTTAATTTCTAAATACGCATATCCTAAAAGGATCAAGATACTCAGGAAGGACTATTTTGTATATCATACAAATAGTTAACACAAGCTCACTATGTTGAACACTATCAAAACTGCATTTCCCTATCCTTTCACTAGGATAACAAACATTTTTAAAAACTTTAATTAGGGGTCTTTCATTTTGCTGTTTCCCCATCACAAAACTTGAAATGCAGACAGTAGCCAGTTACAGGTTTTCCACATCTATTGGTATATTCATGTGCAAGATCACAGATGTCCTTGTTTCCTAACTCATTATTAGTATTAGAAATGTAGGTCAAGGGAGGAAAAAAGCAATTATCCAGCTACTCAAAACTTGGAAATGAAAGTTACAGGTACAGAAATTTTGAAATAATAATTAAAACTTCATAGGAAAACAACAGTTGGAAAACTTCGAGTCCTGTGCATAACCATTTACTGTCATTAATGGCTTTACAAACAGTAGCAGCACATTGTTTGTGCTAAAACTCTCACTATTGTAAAGAGCCTTATTTCTCTTGCAGCAACAATCAAGAATTTTAAAATATTTAAGACAATTTGTCCACTTTCAATGTCACTGGGATTTACAAAAAGCAGGTATACATTCAAAATTTAAGCTTCATCAAGCTGAGGTGGAGAGATCAGACTAGCACAGAATTACCAACACCAGCTGGGAAGAACTGGGGAAGAGATGGAGAAGGCAGGAGAGCACTCTTCTGACTCAGGCTTCTTTGGTCCCTCTCCACAACAAACAACTTCTAATGAGTTTGGCACTGTGCTCTCCCATTACCCCTCCCCAGCAGCATACACGCACACACTCAAAAAACAGGAAGCTAGAAACTCAGAGCAAGAACTATGCATCTAACGAACACCAAATCCCAAAAGGATGCTTAAGACTGTGGAAACAATATATTTTGAAGTCTAAATCACCCAAACCATTTTCAGACACGATCAATAAACAGGTAGACTTATTTTAGTTTGCACACACAAAACCTCCCACTTATAGTCATGTGTTAAAATAACCTGTTAGTTGTTCATACAAAGGACTAACTACTAAGATCTTTACAAATCATGTCATTAATTCTACTAGACTATTTACCAATAATTATTTTTGTCCTATTAAAGGCTGTAGAGAGAATCCAATCTGGAAGAGCCCTCTAACCAATTTGAAGGAACTAGTAAACATACAAAGATGAATATAACTTGGGTGAAAGAAATGGGAAAAAAAAAAGAAAGAAAGAAAGAAAAAAACCCCAACAAACCAGCTGACAACCCTTACGATAGAAAGGAGTAAGAATAGTTCAAAAAAATCCAACACAGAGCTTCAAGAAAGCAGAGAGTAAACAAACTCAAGGAAGTCTCACAACAGGCAAGTGCAAGGCAAAAAAGAGTTATGAAGAAGCCCAAATCTGGTTACTTTTTAGGAGAGCTATTACATCCAAACAATCCTATTGGGGGAGGAAAGACTAAAGAAGTGAAGTTGGCCAAGTCATGAGGCCTTCACTGACCATAAAATATAAGAAAGAAGCATTCAAGAAACAGAAACTAGGCCAGATTACCAAGGCAGAGCATAAAAACTATCACAAGCACATGGGGCAAGATGCTAAATAGGATGGTCTTTGTATTTTGCAGTGTCTAAGAGAAGCAGTGCTATTCGCATCAAAAGCCTGCTATGACTCTGAAAAGGCAGGTGTGTTAAATGCTTTTTATTTAGTAAAGTCAACTGAGTAAATTGCTAACAATGTTAATAGCAATGCAGAGTAAAGAAAACTGGACTAAATAAAAGGTTAAAAAGTGCTGAAGGATTATAGGCCAGTAAGTTTAACTTCAGTTTTAGAAGTAGTATTAATAGTTTATTTGTTCCAGTAAGCATTTAAAAGGAGACAGGGAAACAAAACAAGAAGTCAATGTTGGCTAAGAACAAAACTGTGTCAAACAAATGGTGTTTTACGATCAAAGGAGGTCTTCTGGATAGCTAGCACAGAAAGAAACTCAGCTTTGTTTTAACTTAAGACTTTTAACACTACCATGCATGGAGAAGCCACTAAGTCTTTAGAAATTTAGTGAAGCCTTCTTCCCCACCCTGCTGAGATCAGGTTTACTGCTGAGGGAACTCAAAAGTTAGCAGATGCTCTATATTCACATAGTGCATATAAGCTATATAAAGCTGCAGACTTCCACTGCAATCTTACATCAGGCATCTGTGTCATCCTTTATCAATGAGAACCAGGTCTGCCATTTTGAATGTACATTTGCTACCGTCTGGAAACAGACTAGTTTACAGAAGCTCCTGTTCAGTATTAAAACAATGCTGGCTCATCCCTTACTAAGCTGCTAACTACACTTCAATGTAAGCTGCCTAACTGGAGAATATAATTAAATAATATCCAGAACAACTGCTCCTAAAGTACATTTTGCTCTCTATTTGCCATATTAGACTGCACATTCAGGACTAGTAATGCTTGCCCACCAGTTGTTCACTCCTCAACGATGTACTGGCACGTGCATATCTGCAGCTGTGCAGTGAGCCAGATTTCTCTGCAGAAGGAAGGTCAATTACTATCAAATGACTGAACACAAGCCCTGTGCCAAAATTATCCAAACCACTTTATTATTCTAGGTTTGTAAGCCCACAAACAAACAGGTTCAGACAATAGGAGTTGTTATAAGGCACTAAGAAAGTGCAACACGATCTAGGTCTTATAAAAATACTACTGCGAAAACAAGATCAGTAATCAAATCCTTTAAATAGCATGAGGAAAGACTTGAGCATTGCCACAGACATCATGTGTATTCTCAGGTAAGTCACATAATCTGCCTCCACTCCCCAACTTTAAAAAGAATTACAACATCTTCTGTTTTTCAGTTCTTTCGTGACAGTTACCATTATCTCTTTCTGAACACAATGGTATTATATAGAATGCCACAGAAATATCTGTAAATAGGAACAAAAACCATATGCAGCTCCATTTTTTCATTTCATTATCCTACTGATTTGCAGCAGTTCATAAAGACCCAATAGTCATAGTTTTCCTTTGTGCACTTAAACAGACAATGGATGAGAGTTCTTGTTGGTACACTACCGCACTAAAGTTCTATAATTGGGTATTTAACTCCAGTTTTCCGTTGCAAGCTGTAAGTTCTCCAGAGACACTTCCTACAAGTTTAAACATCAACTTAAAACACACAAACCCAAAGCCCCCCTAAAAATCCACAGCAATGCATTAGTTTATAAGGCATATAACTGGCCAGTAAGCCACCAAATCTAGTATTAAAAAAGTATAAATTGTGAAAACAATTAAGGTAGCAAGGTGGAGCAGGGGAAAGACACATCCTTATAGACCAAGTTTAGCAACACACAAAACACTAGTGCAAGTTTAAGCTTTCAGAAAAGGATGACTTACAACAACTGTCATTTTATGAAGCAGTTCTTCCTCTTCCATGATTTTGTGCTCTGTTTCATGGTCATATCAGATAACGCAAAAAGGATAAAAATAAATTTTACTTCTGTCAATCATGTACTCTAGAGGCAGCTCTGTTGCGCCCATCAGAATTTCACTCCTTTTCTTTTGTTAAGCAAGAATACTGGAAACGTACAAGAAAAACAATCTTCTCAACAGTGGGGTCTTATCAGTCTCTTCCAAATTCTAGTCTGGATGAGAATTCATTATCCTCAGTAGAAACGCAGAATAATAATGAAGCTGCACTAGTTTAAGCAAGAGAATAATACAGCATGTCAAATGGTTACAACTGACATTGAATAAAATAAGAACATACTGGCTCTCAGGGTGTAACTACATGTTATGTTTTTTTCAGCAGCAACTACCCTCCCACACACATGCATGCACAAAGGGGGAGGGGAAATGAGAAGAAAGGTGTTTTTAAACACAGACGATTTTGGCAATCAGATTTGCAGGGCACTAACGTAAACACCTGTATATATATATATATATATACACATACAACTGACAGGAAAGCAAGCTTTAGGACGTGGGGAGAAACAGGCAACCAGGACAGGAACTGCAGGTGTTTTCACTATCAAATAAAAATGTAACATGCAACTAAACCCTTAGGCCATAGCCTGGTATGCATTTAAACTAGAATGGCTGTCTTCGAGTACATCCAGCTTCACCCTGAAGTAACAGAATTAAGTTCCAAATAGGGAAAGAACAGTCATTAAATTTTATTTGGCATGTAAGAAAAACAGACTAAATAAACACGAAAATCAAATGCATCTGCTCAAGTCAGAAGCATGTTTCAGAAAATTATGTGCTTCTGTTGCAGCAAATGGAGTTAATCTCAGCTGAGGGGTTTTTCCTTCTTTTAAAAAAATGTAAGTTCTCATGATCTTTCATAACAGAGTGCTTTGAGATACATTGATAAAAAGTCATGTACAAAGCAGGTAAAGAATCCAGCTTGTAACTGTAAGGTTCAACAAGAATTAGTCATTCTAAGTTCAGTTACAAGAACAGAAAATAGCAACCGGAAGTGCTAGGCAGTGTTTATACATGTGCCTTCTCCAGCTCTCCTGGTACTTCTGGTTGATTATGAAGCATGTCTTCAAATGAAAACTTTATAGAGCTTGTGGTTTGGTATTTAAGGATTATTCATTAATACTCATAACAGGTTAAAAAAGAAAAATATTTACTGTAATCTGTAAATTCTACAGGCTCCTCTCTGCTTACTTTTTTTCTCTGTGGGTACATCATTCAAGAGGGCACAGTATTTTGCTGCATAATACCCTTGTAGACAAAATGGAAGCTGTTGCCCTCCAGTTTGATGAAGCCTCATTTGTCAATTCAGTGTTAGATAGAAAGTCAGCTTAACACGACCCAGTAGTTCAGAATATATTAAGAAATACACTATGGCCTTTGGGGACATTCTTAAAATGACACAATACATCTGTGGAGCAGTTACTAACATATAGTATTAACAGACTATTTGTCACTGCTATTCTGAAGTTGAAGTATATTATTCTATATGATAGGTTGTTAGAATTTGTGAAAGGACTGCAGCCCTGCAATCCCAGTATTGCATACCAGATGCCTGGTATGTGTAGACATGGGAACTGAGAGAAGACGGAGCACTCCAAAACTGCTGTGTTGTGCCTGACCCACAGGAAGAAGACTAATAGTAAAGATAAGTGAGGACATTAGGCAAATACTGATTAAAGAGAATAGGAGAATTACGTGCTGTAGTTGCGAGCCAAAGGTTTGTCTAGATTCTTGGTACTGCAGGCCAATTTATCATCCGCAACCTAACTCTTCCTTTATGGGGGCAAAACTAACGGACTCCACAAAAGGCTCCCCAGTTATTCAAAGTTCTGGTTTATGCTGTACCTATAAACTGAAATCCTCACCTAACTACCTACATGGATGCCTTTACCACTGATCAACTTCTAACACCAATGAGCTTGCTGATAGCAACCTGCTGCTCTACACAGACACACCTCCAGGTTTACAGTCTGCTCCAGTCCTGAACCAAGCACTGAGCAGAACCCAAGTTGCCAAGATCAGAATGTGTGAGTAGGGCCATAGCAAACAAGACAGGAGTGTGCAAGAAAATGGATATTTTGGTTTACAGGAGAGCATGGTGACATAGGCTAGGGTCTTTGTGAAAATTGGTAGAAAAGGAATGCAATAAGCCAAGGCACGAAGTTTCAGTGGGGGGAGGTTACACAGTAAGAGGGAGACCGAAATGGGGGCATGCCTCTTTCTGTTTATCAAACAGAGCATGACACACAGAGGCAGAGAACTGGTATTGATAGTATCTGAACAAACTAGTTTGGAAACTCTTCACACCTCAGCAAAACTACACTGTATTTCTGCAGCTGTCCTACAACATGACAGAGGGCAAACCATTCCACAGCAGGCAATCCTACCATATAGTTAACTCAGTATTTCAAATCATTAACTTTACAGCTTTTCACCAATATATTTTGCAATACAGCTTTAATGTAGACTTCAGGTGCACAAAACTCAAAGGCTCTGTACATCAGAGGACTGAAATGAGCCAAAATGATAATCTGAAACTTTCCTGTTTTCCCAGCTGCTCACATGAATGTAGGATCAGAAACACCTTGAATTCACTTTGCTAAGATTGACACAGTAAGCATAACAGGCAGAAACAGGAATCACAGCCAAATGAGAAAGGGGAGGCTGAAGCTGAGCACGAACACCGTTTTTTCAGCAACTTTCAGAATGATCACCCGAAATACAAGGGAGACCATATTAGCATGCCTCACAACCGTACCACATGCAAGCCCTGAAACTTTGCATCTCTTCACAGGGTTCTAAATGGCTTGCATTTATTCCAGCAGGAGTGGAGGTTTCACCACATACTGTACCTAATCAGCCTAACCTCCTGCCCCCAGCCAAAAAAGCTAGGCAATTTGAAAGACAGTAGCATTTGCTCTCAAAAGCCTATAATTGACAAATTACATTGATGAAATACAGAGACTCTGACCTAATTTAAAGAAGCTATGCAAAATACAAAATGTTGACAGATTTTCTTAGTGGTTCTTTGGATTAAACCACACATTCTCTTGTGGCCTTGTCACTTGAGTACAGTTATCCCAAATGACACTGTTGAAGCCTTTTGTAATCACACAGTTACTCCATCCCCTCATCTCCTTTGTGTTCTTCATTTAGAGAACAACTACTAGAAAGCATCTAAGATACATGAGTAGCTATAAATCATTGTAGACATTATTAAAGCCCATTATGCAGCCATCAAAAGCAGTGAATCATTGTCACTAATGGTTAATAAATGCACCATGACTGTGTTATCAGCCCGCCATTCTGTTTTTAGAGTATGCTTTCATTTTGGGTATGAAGATGCAAAGGGTTACTCTGTAAAACAACTCTAGTTAGAAGGTAACACTTTGTGCCCTGTCACAGCTACAATCAAGTCACAATTCCATTCCTCTCCAGCATAGTACAAACACTGTTTATCCCTGAATTTATGTTTAAGCAATCTTCCCATTTTTTCTATTTACAAAACTATAGAAAAATTAAATAAATCTGGGATTAAAAAAAATTTATCCCAGAATTTGTTCCTAAAAAGCAGTTAGCAGCTGCTAAAACATGAAGTTTCTCATTAAGCAATGAATTCAAAGTTATTTGCCTCCTGCAATCTTGAATAACCTCATACATAAAAAAAAAGGAAAGATCTCAGTTTGAAAGGACCCAAGAGAAAGTCCAAAGAGGAATATTTACAAGACTTTGAAAATAAGCCTCTCCACCAACCTGTTAAAAAACAAACAGAAAAAATCCAACTCCATCCAGCAATTTTGCTATATTAAAAACATTTCTCATTGTTAGAAGTGGTGACTAATCTTCCAAATGCAGTCTGAGAAGCCATTTTTTAAACTAGCAATTGCTATTAATCTAAATATTAATATGAATAATATGAATCTACATTTCTGGGAGTAATAAATTAGCTGTAAGTACCTGCTCATGTTTCTACCTACAAATGTCTTTTATGCAGCCTCAGATGAAGTTTTTGTTTCTGCTTTAAAAAACAACAACAAAAATGCAACACAAACCCAAACCAGTGTTCTATTTTCATTAATTTATTGCTGAAAGATCATGGGTTTGTAGTCAGATCCCCAGAAAGTTGATTCTTCTCTCCTTCCCCCAGGTACATAAAAATGAGGACTGGGCCTCCCAAAGAAAACTGACAAAAGTATCTTCTCTTCTATCACACCTATCCTCCTTTGTCTGAAACGTAACCATAAGTATTCAGTGCCACTAAGACATTTAATCAGAAGAGCCACGTAAATGATTAAGTGCAGCTGTTCAGTTAACTCATGAGATGTGCAGGCCACAACACAACCCAAAAGACTGCTTATCAACCAGTTCTGCAGTTCTTCAGATTTAAACTGACCTTCCCTGAATGACTTTGAACAGTCCCACAATTTTTTTTAATGTTCTATTTCACCAGAATATTCAGACATAGGTGGACTAAAGGTAGAAGAGAATGATGGCTTGTTAATAAGCTTGCTCCTGCCTTGCAATTTTACTTAGCCTTACTGATCATTTCACTCATCTTAAATTCCACTGTCATTCGAACCCCACATGGCATGCCTGGACAAATGCAAGGACTTGGATGTTGTTTTACAGGCTGGGCTTACTGCCAAATCTGCTCCACGTACTTCCCTGGCCCACTAGGGCAGCTTTAGGCAACAACTCCCGTATTTACGTTACTGCTGTGAACAGCCAAACTGCTGCTTACTATTGATCCAGGCTCAATCTACTCTCATTTCTCACTCATTCACAGCAACATTACTTATTTGGCTACTCTTCAGGTGGGATATGATAAACTGCTTGCAGTAGTACAACACAAACAAAAGGAAAAAGACCATCATGTTTTAAGCAGAGGACTACTTTTTACTTTGAAGAAAGAAAGAGCTTATTCCTAATTTTCAGAAATATGTAAGATAAGAGCATTAGCATAAATGCTTTTGTACCCTGCCCATCTCCCACATCCCAACTCTCAGGATTTGTTTTCATTTGCACTGTGCCCATAATTCAGGTGGAAGGGAACGGGACAGAGTATAAGGTGCGACTACGAATTCACACACAAAGTAAGTGATATTCTGTCAAACTTGAAAACAAATTTGAAACAGGGATCTGTTTCAAATCCCTGGACTACATAGTGACTCACTACACAGTGATTCTCGATGCACTATGCAGCAATCCAAGAACCATATGTCAAACCATAAAAGTTATGAAATTAGATCAGGTGCAACTACAACTGCTTTGCAACAGCACACAAGAGAGTTTGGTATTTTTCCAAATGGTCTCATCCTGGTCAAGCTTTATCCAAACAGGCAAGACTTCATTTAGCCAGCATACTGTGAAAAAAACACAACATACCCAAACGTGTCAGCTTCCCAGGATTACCATCTTAATCTGTTACTCTTAATGGCCAGGCAACTCTGACTCCATTGATACCAGATCTGACTTTAATACACATTTTCCTTTAGTTCTTCCTCAGCATCTCTCTTAAGTTATCTTGAAGTCACAAGGTTCTTGTCAAAGACCCTCTATTTTTGGTCAGATGCAGCTGTTTTGTTTTCCCTCCTCCCCTCGATCAGCAGGTTATATAACCACAGACTATGACTGATTTGCATTGTGTCCCTGCATGTCATCCTTTTACATGCACAGATACCAGCATCCACTAGCTTGTAAAATAAAATTATAGTAACTAAATTTCCCTCAAGTGGTGGTTCCTATCACAATACATTTAATGCTCAATATCTAATAAACAAACAAACATTTCTGTTTAAAAGTATCATTTATGTCTAAGGGAGAAAAAAATAAACAGACTCAAGCAACTTGTCCATTCATTCCTTTCTTAAAGTTGCACCAGTTGATCCTAGTCTTAATCCACATGAGCACTCTTTTGCACAGCAAATGCTTACAGGCCAGCACAGACAGCTGTATGTATATGGATGGCTCAAATTATACATATTAACCACAGAGTCACTATCTTGTGCACAGACTTGCTCTCCTACCCATTTATATAGGCAACCAAAGCTAAACAGAATAAAAAAGACTTTTAGAAGGAATAAAACAATGTGAACCATGCAGGTGTGCAAGATGGTTTGTTAAAAAGACTTCAGAAGACCATGTCTCACCAGTTTCCCTTACTCTAAGGAAAACAAACTTTGTAGCAGTTCTGGATCAGAAGCATGTGATCACAAAAATGAATTTCACCAAGAGCAACCCTCAGTCAGCTCACACCTCAAGTTCACAATTATTGCCAGCATCCAGCCCTTAATTTTCCACTCAGTCAAATTATAAGACTACTCTCTTTCCTATCACAACTTGACTTTATTAGTATTGCTTACCTTAATCGCCATCTTAGGGAAAAGAATGAAAAGTTCAAGCACACTGCAAACTTCTGTAAACAGCTTAGGCTGTTTCCTACTCTGTATCAACAATCCCTGTCAGAAATACCTGTCACGAATACACACATTTAAGAAGTGAAGAAGAACACTTTACGTATTAATGATCAAGGCAAGGCTATAAAGACTAGTATTGTGGTGGTGTTTCAGTACAAATCATTGGTTTTAAGACTTTTACTACATATCTAAATTAAATGACACATATATAGTGCCTGTTTTTGCTACAGAGAACTCTGCCTAGCTACTGAGGATAAATTCAGCACCCATCATCGCTTCAGAGTGCTTAACACATGGGCAGGAGGTAACTGCTGAGCAGCCCAAGCAGCTCACAGGTGCTCATAGAGAAAGCAGGTCAGACACAGACAGCTTCAGAAGAAAATATTAGGTTTACTTTGACAGTCACAATGGCAAAATGTGTATTTCAATCTTGATATTCAGCAACAGCCTCAAACCAATAAGCCAATAGCTCAAAGCTACAGGGAAAAAAAAAAGAAAACAAACCACCTCGAGAACAAGAGTATAGAAGTTTTCAAATAAACTAAGGATCCAAATCCAGATATGCTGTCCTTATCCAGAGCAAGGCTCCAGCTTGCAAAGGTGCTTTGAATTGTCACTAAATTCATCACAGAACTGCGATATTTTTCATACTTTTCTTCTGAAAAGTATGGTAAGAAAGATTGTGAGATGCATCTGTAACGAGATTACTAAATAGTATTACTTAACCAAATATTAAGTCACAGGAAACATGGAGAACCTCTTTTCAGCTTGTTTCATAGTTTCCAAGAAAATAAAACAGATACTATGAACCCTAAGTCCAAGGAGGGTATTTTTATCAGTACTTTTAAAGCACTCATATTTTGGGAAAACAAATAAACAAAATCAACCAAGGATAATTAATTATATTGAAAGATAATATGAATTTCCCTCTACTTCATAACCCAAGAACAAAAGGTGGGTGAGGGTGAAATTCCACATATTACTCTGTTTTACTGGGTAACAAAACCTCAGCCCGTCTTTTGCTCTTAGAGGACTTAATCAGAAATAACAGGAACATTTTAGACAGGATTCTAAACAGCAGTATCAGTAACTTATCTGTCAGAATTTCCCAAATAATTAAATAATTCATTTTCTGGATATTGAACAGTTTGCAGCCTCTAATTTTAAGTCAGTCCCTATTACACATGCCAACACGATATAACTGTGGATGTTACAGAACTGTACAAGGTCCTGAATTTGCAGCTTAGTACTACGTACCCCAAGTTCTTTAAAGGCCCTTACCTTGTCAAAACTCATTGTTTAAAATAGAAGATAAACCCTTAAAATAAAAATTCAGCTAAAGAAATAATCATAGCAACTTGTACTTGCTCCCTTTTTGCACTGTTTGGCGTTTAAACAGTATACCGCATCCTTAGCAGAGTTTTTAACAGTAGTGTGAAGAGCTTAATGCAGTTTATTTGCTTAATGCTTAATAAATTCTAGGTAAACTTCCCAAAATTATATTGAATAGTATTGCAAAACCAGGGATTGGGGGTGAAGGGGATAGGGGCATCATTAGAAAAATATTTAAGTTAAATTCAATTATTCAGGTGTCACACATTACATCTCAAAAATCTCTTCATCAAAAAGACCAAATATGGTGGCACCTCAAATAAATTAATTAACAAAGTTAGTTACATGACAATCTATTTTAGTAGACTGTACAGGATCTGAACGATACTGTAATTCAAATGCCTACTTAGGCGTTTCAAATGCAACTGATACAAGGTGGCAAGATGCAATCAGATGCTACTGCAACTAACCAAACAGTTTTGCAAGAAAGAGTATACCAAAGAGATTTAGTTCACTTCAAAGTGCACTGTAGCATTACCTTTGGGCACTGGAGGCCTGAATTATTTTGTCAGAAAAAGATGAAGCTCATTAGTACCTCGAACTGTACCACCTGTTTTGAGTGCCAAACACTGCAAAAATCAAAGTGATAATTTCTTTCTTCTTTGGGACAAGGACACAAACTGTCAGAGGAGAAGAAAGCAAGATTTTGGAGAAGGTGCTTAGTACCCAACTTCCACTTAAAAGCAGCTGAAGAGCTTTTGGCAATCTCTTATTTAGCAACCACCTGAGCATATCTGTACTTCAGTTCACAAGATATATGAAATGGGCTATCCCTTTGATTTCAAGTAAAGTATGCTGCAAAGATTGCAGTATTAGACTACAGACTTTCAAGCATCTTTAAACCATCTTTCATGCATTCCCCTCTGCAGCAGGAACTACAACTTTCAGATCAAGCGCACAAGCACTACTGCAGAACATTAGTCTCAATTCCTGCCACTTATCACAAAACTAAGTACATTAGTTCTACTATCCTGCAACCCACTGAAATTGTTCTGTATAATAACTCAGAATCCCAGTTGATTTAATTTCTTATTGTCCTTTTGATGTCATAAAAAGGGTAATCTACTGCTTGGGACTAGGATTTTCTTAATAGTTCAGAAATCAAAAGTATATTAAAAGTAATGAAAGAATAGCTTACTTTCTCTTGCTTTTGATTGAAAATACAGATAAAATATATAAATATATATACCTATATATGTACATATATAAAAGAATAACATCCTCACAACACTACAGTAGTGTCAGCATAAAAGAAAAAAGCATTAACGTACATTCCCATGTTATTTACACGAGAACTTACTACTAGATGCTTCTTTCACAAAGATGCCAATCCCAAACTTCTGGAGATACAGCATGAAGCATGAGAACATGTTTTCAAGTGTTCTCCATGTTCATTGAAGACTTAGTAATTTTAATATTATTTATTTCAAATTAAGCAACTTTCCCTGTGACGTACACATTTTATTACTAGCACACATTAGAAAAAAAATACCCTTACGCTTACTTTGCTGCACAACAGACAGTATCATTGAAGCAAGTGATATGAGATTATGAAATACATGCTTTAGGGAGATCCAAGAACTTTTATTCATCTAATATACTCGGAAGAAGGGGAAGTGAAAAATATAAGATTTCCAATATGGGTCCTCTCTAACAGCTAAACTCTGGCAATCCTTTTAATAGAATACTTGAAGGCAGAGACCTATTCTAACCCTTTCCTCTGAAGACCACATCTGTGCACAGCAGGAGAGATCATCTCCAGTATTCCACAAAACAGTGAAATTGCCGAGCTACAGATGCAGATGTAGGATTTCTTACTGAAAGCTACAGCAAACAAATCAGGTCATGGTCTGAATACCAGATTTTCAAATTTGCCTTAAAAATAGTTTTGATTTATCAAGCATGGAAAATTCTCTATATTCAGAGTAATATCTAAACTGCTTGTTAGGGAATGCTACCAAAATACAAATATTATAAAAGTGAATGGAGTGCCACTAGTATTTCCAGTTTTCTAAGCAACTTGTTTTCTCAGTCTCATCTATCACTGATGGAGAAGCACAGTTTAGACTACTAGTTTTATGTGAAAAGAATAGAAATAGGGGTGTCATAATTATTTTTGTTGTAATTTGTTAACATTCCCCATTGTTTTCTTATGGTACTGTAATGCATTTCTTTGGCTAGCCCCCTTCCCAAAAGGGCCATCTGCTATTCCACTTAAGGTGCAAAATAGGCAAAGAGAATCTCCCCTTATCTGAAGAGATCTGTAAACTAAATCTTAGCATCAAGAAAGTTAGAGATTTTGTAAGAAATTAACCCCGAGTGTCCACACTGGGTTATATACAGACTGTATCAGACAATTTTTTTTCTAATCAACTTATGCAGACAACCAAGTCAGAGAACAAAACAACATGGCTGCATCATTTAGCTTGGGTACAGTCATGTTTCAGACCTATCTTATCATCTAACCAATTAGACTTAAGACAGTGCATCACCCATTAATACTTATTTCAAGTAGGTCAGGTAAAAAGCACGCAGCCATCGAACTCTTGGTGCAGCTACACACTGCACAGCTGGCTCTTATTGATTCCCCACACCATAATTTACAGGGAATACTTCATTTTCTGCGGTTTAAAGAAACACGAGTCTTTTTAAACGGGATTTTCAGGCTCCAATACTACAAAACCGAATAAAATGGAAGCACTCTGAAACGTATGTACATACCCGTACATACGGACCCAAACAGCCATCACAGCTCAACTCGCAGTGTTTTGCCCATCCACACGTACATACACGCATGTACACAAAGTTTCTAAGAACACGCCGGAGTAACGACGATGCTTTATATACGGGCAACAGTTCGGTTGAAACTTTTCACCGCAAGAGTCCCAACCAAGTCTCTAGTCCAACCCCATCGACGTTTTGTTGCTCGCTGCCCTGTGCCGAACTTAACGGCGCGCAGTACCTCACCGGGAGGCCCCGCCGATCGCCCTCCCCCAAGCCCTGGGAGGCGACCCAAGCTCGGCGCCGGCAGCCCAGGCGACGGCCGGCCGGTTCCCCCCGCCGCTACCTGCGCCAGAGGCGGCGGGACGCGGGGCCGGGGCGGGGGGGGGGGGGGGGGCGCGGGCGCAGGCCTACCAGATCCAAACCGTCCCCCCGCCTCCACGAGAGCCGGGGCCTTCCCCCCGCCGAAGCCACCGCGCCCCGGGGGAGGCTCCTCCCGCACGGCGCGGGTTCTTGGGTTTCTTTTCCCAAAGAAAGTTGTAACGGCGGCGAGAGGCCCGGAGAGCCGCGGCCCGGCCCCGCGGGCGGCATCGCCCCCCTCAGCCCCCCACGTCCCGCCGGGGAGGGGAGGGGAGCGGCGCCGTGAAGCGGACGCAGCCTGAGGGAGGAGGGACGGCGCCGCTCCCTCCCCCCCCCCCCCTCACCCCCCGCTCTCCCGCCTCCGGCGGCGGGGCAGGCGGCAGGCCCCCCCCCCGCCCTCGCCTTACTCGCAGGAAAACAGGAAGCCGACCCCCCCAGCCCAGCCCAGCCCGGCCCGGGCCCGGCGGGAGGGGAGCGGCCGCGACCCGGCTGCGGAGGAGCGCACCTGCAGGCCCCAGCGGCGGCCCGGGGCCAGGCTGCCCGTCCTCCCCGAAGATCAGCCTGAAGTCGAACTCGTCGGTGGCGCCGCAGTTTGCCGTAGTCATGGGTTTGGCCGGTGAAGCGAAGCGAGACCCCGTCGCCCTGCCGGGCCGCGCCGGGCTCCTGCCGGGCTGCGCTCCCCGCCGCCGCCGCCCCTCAGGGCCGCCTCATAACACCGGATGGCGCCGCGGCTGGAGGGAAGGGAGGGAGGGGGCGGGGGAGGGAGGGGAGCGCGCGGGGAGGCGGCGGCGCGGGCGGCGGCTCCAGCCCCAGCGCGAGCTCCCGTGCCCGGGCGCCTTCTGTCAGTCGCGGCGGGGGGAGGGCGCCTACTACGGGCCGCGGCTGGCCCCGCCCCCGCCCCGCGCACTCGCCGGCCCCGCCCCCGCGCCGTGCCCCCGGGGCAGCGCCCCCAACCACCCCCCCCAGCCCCGCCGGGCTGCCCCGCCCCTCGCCGACGTTTCCCACAGTTGGTCTCTCTTTCACGCGGTGACGTCGGCGACACCGGCGGCGCCTCGTGACCCGCACCGATGCCGCTGAGGGAGGAGGGACGCCTCGCTGCAGGTCACGTGGCGCGGAGAGCCCGCCTCGCATCGCGCCGCGGGGGCTGCCGGGGGTTGTAGTCGGTTGGTCGGCCCGGCGCGGGCGCCCAATCCGATGGAGCCAGCTGAGCACAAAGGGGCGGGGCAGCGCGCGGGGTGCGGGTGCCACGTGTCGCCCCGCCGCCGAGCAGGGGCCGCCGTGCCCGGGGCTCTGCGGGGCCCGTTCTCGGCGAGGCGGCTGCCGTGAGCGGGAGCGCCGGTCCGCCACAGCCGGGCCGCGATGCGACGACTTCGGGGGCCCGTGTGTGAACCCTCCTGCAAGGCGGGAATTGCAGCCTGTGAGAGCCAAAGAGCAAAACCCTTGGGGGATGCGGGTTTCACGTTAGAGTCTTGAGAAGAATCTCACTTAGATAGGTGGTGTTCTTGGCACCAATTAACGGCTCGGGTAATTAGGTAGGTTGTCGTAAGCTGGGGAATGTAGCTTGGGTAACAAATGCTAGCTGAAGGACTCTAAGCTGTTAGCCACTTACCTTCCAGGCTCCTTGGAAACAGTGGCGATGAAACAACTGTACGAAGACTAATTAAAATACTTTCTAGCAATGTATGCCGTCAATAAAAGGAGCCACGTAGTTATTAGGAAGAGCACAGAAGTTTCAGAATACTCTGCCTGCACAGCAACGCACCATCACCTATTGTTTTGCCTTGCATTAAGGTTGAAAGACAAATAAAAGGGGCAAAAGAAAATGTAGAATTTACATTGTTCATATAGCAGGAGCATCTGTTCCCAGCTGCGGATGGCAGCATAGAAACTGTAATTGGCCTGATGTGTCTGGAATTTGCAGTGCAAGAAATCCTAGAGCAACTTAATGAAACCTTTGCTGGGTGCTGTGGAATTAGTAAAAGATTAATCCTCAATGTATGTGATCTAGGAAGATTTTAGGCTTGTGCTGAAACTTGGGCATTGATGGGAATTAAACTACTACTCGCAGCCAGTCACACTGGCTTATATAGTTATGTGATATTTACATACATTTACAGATACTGGTTATGGACACTGAAACTCGTATTAACCAGAATATCATTGCTATATCTTTTTAAACATTAAAGGACCAGGTTTCATTACTTACGTGAAAAATTACCTGACCTAGAGTTAGCGTCTCATGACTCCATGGCCATGTGGAAATTACAGATTTATCTGTTAATATTGTTTGATTCATAAATAGCTAATTCAAGTTGTTACTATGCTCAGGGTCTTTTTGTGTTTGTTGTTGAGATGGATCCAAACAGGCATATCATAATCCCATGCATGCAATTGTATCTAGATGTTCTCTTTACAGACGGTGCGTGAAAGTGAGAAAAGAAGGCTAGCGTGAAGAGAAATTGGCTACAGTGCAAAATTCTCAGTCCATCAGGCTTTTGAAAGAGTTCTGTTAATTCTATCTGTGCACTTATAAGGAAGATCAGTAATCTATGCTGAAGAAAGCAAGCCTAAATGAAAAGCTGCTTTGTGACCTTGCATTTCTAGTGGAAACAGAAAGCAGCACATTAAAAAATACTGTGTAGAACTTGGGACAGGAAGAGTTTGCCCAAGTGAAAACGGGAAGCTGGAAGCTGCTTCTAGTGCCCAGGCTACAAAGCAGCCATATGTTTATCTTAATCTTCTAATGCACTGTCCTTTCTGTTGTCACTTCCCACACACCACTAGCTATTTCTTTACCTAAAACACATCAGCAACTAAACCTCCTGTTCCTACAATACTTAAACCAAAGGTTGATGCTCTTGTTAGGGTAGCCAACTCCCTCTCCTGAAGGAAGCCCGAACCTTTGTAAGAAGCTCACACCCAGTTGGCATGTAGCCTCTTTTTACCTTTAAATCCAAGGTCACGTAGCAAGACAAGCTGGAAAAGAATGTGTAATTGGATTAACTATGGTTAAGAAAAACCCTCATGTATTCTTGAATGAAAACAGGTCTACGATGAACAATTCAGAAAAATATACCACATATAAAATGGCTCTGAGCATCTAATTTTTGTCTAAAAACTTTTGGGTAATCTTTCACATTTTCAAAGCAGATATATTAGAATTTGTCTTATTGTTAAATAATTGTTGTGTCAGATTACAACATGTGGAGTAACCATAGCAGTTTCCTGTTCTGCTATACCAGTAGTTTATTCATTATGCATGTCCCTGGAGAAAAATACAACCAAACTTGTTCTCTCCATAAGGGGAAATTGGAACACAAGTATTTTATCCATGTTCCTTGATAAGATGCTCAGAGTATATTTCTAATGAGTATGCTAAATTAAAAAAAATGTGTATTATTGTCTTGTTCCTTTCCCTTAACTGTAAAACAAATCTTTTCTCCCCTGTTTGAGACAGTATTCATTCAGAAAACTGTGATACATGCAGGTCGTTAGGCAGTGCTTTTAGTCCTACCTACAGCTGTCAATTAAAAAGGACTATATATCCTAAAATAAAATAGAGTAATTGGTTATGTTGTGACCATCTAGCTAACAAGATAAGAATTTACAGAACAGTAGAAGGTAAGGTGGTATTCTAAGCAATTAATAGTTATCTACAGTAATCTTTATAAGGCTTTTTACATCAAAATCAGACGTATCTGTCTTTGAGTTCAGAACTTCCATTTTTTGCCAGCAACATCCTTTGTCTTGTCTTCACCATATTTTTCATTTTGCTCTGTCCTACTGCACCAAAATGCGCATCCTTTCTGCATTTGAATTTGTAAAAAGAAAAACACCTTCAAACCCTTTCTATACAGCTAAAGGGTAATTGGGGCGTGACTGAGAGTGAGTTGGCAGAAGCCCTAAAACGACTGACGTGGGCTTACATCAATTTCCAGGGATTTATGTCAACCTCTGTGCTTGAGGTCCACGGCATGCATGGCTGATTTGGCTTTTGCTTGCTATTGAGAGATGAAACGGTGGCAGTAACGAGGGCAACTTTATTTCACTCGTGGTTTTGTGAGGAGGGGGTGCTTTTATTTATTCATTTATTTAATATGCATAGGTGGTTTCCATCCTTGCTGCTTTTAGGCTGTGTTATTGCATCCAGATGGGGATACACCTTGATCTGGTCAGAAGCTGGAGTTACTGCGTGTGCCTTGAGAAGGAAGGAACGCGCTTCCTGTGGTATTTGAATCCTTTCCAAACTGGGGCTATTTTCTAGGCGTGTTGTGACTTTCGGCTCCAAAAACCTGAGGGCTACATTGTGCTGTGTTTTATTTTCCACACATCATCCTATGCTGGATAGCTAGGAATTCTGGATCTGCAGCCACATCCCAGATCTGTATTTGTCTTGGAGTAATAGGGATTCCTCCCCCCTTCCTATGGGCAGCAAATCAAACCCAGCTGTGCAATTGTAGCCAGAATAGGCTTTGGAAGAAGCATGGTCAGGCATTCGTTCTGCATGATTCAATAAACCAAACAGCCTCGAATTAAGAATTAACACATAAGGTTGTATTTCATGTGCTTGATCTTGTTCCCGTTTGTGGTTGAATCTGGACCTGTTTAGAAGCCACACACACCAGTGTGGCATAGAAAGGGCAGATGAGAAAGCACAGAGAAAGACTCCTGGAATCAGCAGACAGTGTTCCTTGGCTGTATCTATGGTTATGCCTTTTACAGCTGCTATTGAAAAAAGCACGAGTACAAGGGAAATTTTTTGACCAGTCTGAATGTATACTTACACACTTAAACTCATTTGCAAATGGCATAAAAACAAAATTATCACAGCCTTTATGTCTCTAACAGCTAACAAGGCACATCCATTTTCTAAGCTTGCAGAATGGTGTTATGTAGGAGAAAGATACTATTTCAGTATACAGGCTATGTTCAAGAAAGTTAAATTCAGCAGTCATATAGGAAAGGGGCTTGCATTCTGCACACAAGGTCATAGGTTATTTATATTTAATATGTGACATCTGGCATTTTAAATAATTTCCTTGGCTAATTACCAGTGCCTGGGTGAAATGTGAAACTTCTGCCGTTGGGGAATTAAAAGGAAAACAAAAACAAAAGCAGATTGGAAAGTTTTGTAGGAAAATTAGGAGTTGTCCTAATTCAGGCATTAGAATACATGGTAAAAGCAGATAGAGTAAAAGGGAGTAATTCGACTGAACTTGGATAAATTTTAAGTTTTCAGTGAAAATCTGCAGTCATCCTTTTAAGGATTGATTACAACTTGATCAATGGGGCATTTGTAATAGCAAGATTACAAAGTTTAAAAAAAAAAGATTGGCTACAACGTGTGTGTTGACAAAAACATACCTACATAAAAACTTAATGAGGTCACAGTCTCATTTAACCATTTTACAATCTTCCCCAAGAAGTTTCATCGCTCTCCTAAACTTACTGCATTCATATTAGTACACTTTAATATATTTTTCTTCAATATATTTTTACATTAACAACCATTGCTTTGCTTTATTGTTTGTTTAACATTCTGCCATGTAAAGCAGACACTACTTCATAAAGTTTGCTGCTACTTTATATTTCTATAGTTTTACGGAGCAGGTTGGAATCCTCCCATTTGGAGGTTACCATCACACATGTTAAAAAGACTAGAGGGTCTAGAAATCTGGCACTTAACTGCATGGCTCTTTTCACAGACTTTATATTCATAGTATTCTGCTCTCAGATCACCAAGTGAAAGGAAAGTAAAATTATCAGCTGCTTTATTACTGATATCAATATATAAGGACGCTCCAGGCACGAGTTCTTGCTTCTGAAATGACTGCTTTTACAGATACCTTAGAGTCTTATTACAAAGCCTAAAGTGGTTTGTGAGTGAAATCAGATGACAACGGAGATTGCTACCAGAACAAGAACAACCTCCTTTAATGCACAGTGATGTTTGCATAAGATAAATATTTGTGAAGACTCAAATGAGGTTTCATAAAAGCTCTTAGCCTTGATACAAAGACTAAGGTGTCATTTTACTTACTTTCCATGTTTTAACTTCCAGTTTTGACTGTTCATTAGCCAGCAGACAGTCCTCTTGTACACGACTGCGATATAGAAAATATAGGTTCTGTTCCAATTTCTTGTAGTCTAATTTTCAGACTTTCTCAAAGCAGCACAAGTAACTTGCTATTTATATGGACACTTAAAACACTGCCTGAGTTTCCCTCTAAGGTGAGGATAATACAACTTCTGTTGTTCCTCTTTTCACTTAGATTGCAAATGCTTCTGAGTAAGGACTCTCAAGTCTGGAATACTTCTTATACGCGGTGTTTGAACAGTCAAGCAGCCTGGCTAGATGATTTGGGCTAATGTTTCTCTTTGTACTGGAAAAGGAGAAGCATCGCACAACTGTTATAGCAAAATAGAACCCCAGTCTCCGAGCCTTTAGCTATTCTATTCTAGGATCTATACATACTATGATACGGTTCTGTTTTGTTCAAGTGTAATGCATGTGCAGTTTTTCTGTATTCCATATATACATTTGATGTCCTTTGATTAGCTTAGATATAACCACAATCTCATGTGCTTAAGTCATTCCTCCATATATATTGCAATTTAATAAAAGATACATAGCCTTTGCTTATGTATGTATGCCTTATTATGCCTTTGCTTATGCTTATGTATACATAGCCTTTACTAGCCTTTGCTAGTAAATTAAGGTTTCTTTATCAGTATATTAATTGTCTTCAGGGGTAGCAAAAGAATATTTTCCCTCATTGCAGCTTTTCACCATAATTCATAATAAGAAAACAGAATAAATGTATTACTAATCTTTTCTTGATATGCATATTCCCAGGTCTCTGTGTAAAGCCTGATGGGCTCGCTCTTCGGTGGGAAGGACTGTCAGCTTTGTGCAAATCACTCTTTTGTCCTTGACTCAGATCAGATTAAGCCAACATAAAACAATGGGTTCTAGTGCTGCGGAAAACTTTAAAGGCTCCCTGGTAGTTTGGATCTTGGACTTCTACCTTTTGTCTGTGGGACTGGATCCATTTTGCAGTTGTTAGATCATGTATGCTCACACTACTTGCTTAGTCTGTGCCTAATGAGCTTTCTGACCCAACATCTTAATTTGGATACAAGAGGTTTCAGCTGAGAGGCAACAGGTGTTGAACACGATTACCATATCCCAGCTATGGCAGGTGTTTGTGTGTCTTTTTTGCTGTGATCCATTCCAGTATAAAGTCAAGCAGGCCAGCCAGCTGGTTTACGTTTATTTTCTCCTTTGCATTGGAATAGAGGCAGTAGTTTTCATTAGCAGCTCTTGCCTCTCAGTTTTTCAGTTGACTGAGTTTCCGCCTGGCTTGCTGTCCAGATTGCATGTAAGAGGGTTGATTCTTCTTTGACAGAGCGAGGGCTGGGAGGTTTAACTATTTGATTCAGTCACAGAATCAATCCTCACTACAGTCAGTCATCTGATATTATGCTGCTCGTCCCCGTCCTTATCTTTCTACCTTAACCCCTTCCCAGGAATAGGCTTAGCTGCATCCTCTGGCTCCTTATATGACAGACTGGATTGGGATAAAGGTACTGCTGTATATTAAACATTTATGGAAAGCAGAAAAGACAAAATACAGAAAGGAATAACTGATTAAATACTATCTCAGTATTCTTATGAGCTGGAGAATGAGCCATTCAACTAATGAAGTGACCCCAGCTCTGGAAGAATATTACTCAGTAAAGGTTCACCCATTTAAAATTAATTTATTTTTGCTGTACTTGCAGATCCTATGTATTAGTTCATCAGATATGTATAAAGAATGGTTTAGCTGTTAATTTATATTGAACAAAATAACCGAGTTTCAATGAAATCTCACATAAAATAGATTTTTAACATGTTTTCAAACTAGAAAACTTATCCCAAAGATTCCTGTCATCTAGTCGGTGAGCAAAAACAAATCACATGATCAGTCTTTTTGCTTTCATTATCAAAAAGGCCAGAGATGTCTGACAAACGCAAAATAAAATGTTTGACCTGCTGCTTACTTCTCTGGAGACCAGGGCCTGGTGCTCCCATATGTTAAGAAGAAATAATACCAATAAGCCACAAGGAGGTAACTAATGATAAGCTACAGAACAAATATTTTCAGATTAAGAAAACTGGTAAGAGAAAAGGCTAAAGTTGTTAATTCAGCATTATGTCATCATTTGATCAGTAAATAATTCTTACCAAACTTAAATAGATTATCTTCCCATTAAAAAAAGAAATTTGTCTGAAACAATTGTATAAACCGTGACATTAACAGTGATTCATGTTAAAATAAAGAATACATCCATTCTAAAGCATGATACAGACTTTTGAGTGGTGAAAATCTTTTTTCTCATATACTTCATTGCATAATGTCCTTTTGAGGCATTAAAATTGCTTGGGTTTGACAGACTGAATATATGATTATGTATACAATATGTTATGTGCCTTTGTCACTTAAAATGTTATCTAGTTTACATTTAAAGCATTCAAGACTGCACTGGTTACTGATAAAAAAGGTAACTATTAATTTTTATTCTTATTCAGTTTGATTTTTTTATAAAGCATTTGCTGATACCAAAGTTCACAATCTGTTGATTGATCAGAAAGCAGCCAACAATTGCAAAATGTATCATTAGAAAATTGCTCAGCATGCAGGCTACTCTCTAATCTTGTCAATTACATCTAGTTTCTGTCATTGTTAGGCAAAAATGTCATAGTAGTTACATCCAGAATGGTAGTAACAATAGGGAGGCAAAGAATATAAGGTAATGGAAACAAGTCACCTCCATGATAAAGGTAAGTGATTGGTAACAAGTAGTTTAATATCCCTAAATGAAAGGCACTATATTAAAGTTAAAAGCTATTTAGGGAGAAAGCAGAATGGAAGACAAAAAAATATATTAGAAAACCTCTATATACTATACATGTAACATCCACGAGGTAGCAGAAACACAGCAAAATGATGTTTTGTCCTTGAAAAATTAAGTTCCTTAAACAAAACCAAGAGGGAGACAAGGTTTGTAAAAGATGCTGGGTTGACATCACCAAAGAAAAGTAATTAGCACAAAACCCAGTTTAGGCAGCAAATTATAAACGGACCGGTGCCCTACATTGTGAACTCCAGTGAGTACACTTCAGTGATCTTCACTCCATAGTAGGGAGACTGACATTTGCAAAAAGGATACCAAAGACGGAGGTGTCTTTTTTATATTGATACCTGCAGACTAACACTGCTAAACTATTGGTTGGAAACAGATTCTGATCAGAACTGATTTGGTACAGCTTAAACCAATATCCTGAAGATAAGAAGATGCCATATATGCAATATATGCCATATGCAAACCATCTTCAAGGCCTTTTCCACAGATAGAAGACTAAAACAAACCAGAGTTTTAGCAATGACTGCTGTGAAACAAATATCTGGATGAAAAAGAATTCAACCCCCCTGAAGATCTAAAAAAAGTCAGAACTATTACCTGGCACAGTGTAATTTCTTTCTAAAAAGAAATTTTTAGAAGAAAGAAGACTTTCTAAAAAGTGTTCTTTCATAGGGACATAATGAGGTTTTACAGATATGTTTTTGATAAAGATAATACAATGGGGGGAAATTCACAAAAAAAGAGAGTTTGATGACCATTTGAGAAAGAAAAAGAATAATCAAGAAAACAGCAAGAACAATATTCCACCTGGGAATTCATCTAATTACAAGTTTAAAAAGCTTGAAGACTATTGTTTTGCCTATTCTGTCTCCCTTTACTCCTTCTATTTTTATAGACTAAAAGCCAAGCAAAACATTATCAAAAAGATGGGACAATTTTTTGAGGTAAAATATCTACTGCTGATATGGCATCTAACTTTTATCCTGTTATAAAGAAAGAAAATAGGCAGACTCTAGATACAAGGGTTTTAATGTGAACATCTAGAAGAGGAAGATAAGAGGAGAGTAATGTAAAGAGATGAGTAAATACACTCACAGGTAGGCACCACTGTGCCCTCCACAGAACCACAGCAAATAAACTAATGGGAATAGGTGCCATATATTCAGACTCTTACCTGGTCAGCCATTGAGACAGCAGGAATAGAGGGTATCAGACTGAAATCCAAGGTCAGACAACAAAGGACACATTTTCAAAAGATTACAGTAGTATGACTGCAACACTGTCACTGTTAATAGATGTTCGTGGCATGCTAGCTGGTGATAATAGATAGCAGGATATCAGCCTATTTCCTATTTAAATAAAACCAAACATGTGCCTCTTCCAAGTCTTGTTCAGTCTGCAACTGAACAGTCCAAAATGTTTTCTGAAGGCACGTAAAGAAAAATATGTTAATCAAGGGGAGGATCCTGAGGAATAACATGTGTTTTAGCAATAGTGTGCTTAGTGGTAATATGCATTTGGTTAAGTTCCTCTCCGAGCAGGAGGTTATGGGTTGAAGTAGTTAAAGTGAAAATATCTCACAAATACAGCTGAAAAAAAGGAATTAATTAACCCATAAAACCACCAAAATGACAGGTTTCTAAAAACAATGGAACTAAGTTATTTTTTGAAAAAATATTTTAATATTTATAAACGAACATAAAATTATAAAATACAGGGAAGTGCTAGTACTTTCATGAAAATTTCTTCATTAACTTAATAAATCCTTTTGCTAAACTAGATGTACTCACAGACAAGAAAAGGCGAGGTCTCTGGTATCTGCTACTTAGTTTTCCATTTGAATTAAAACATACACATCTTCTCAAGTTTTGCTCAATTAAAAAAGAAGAAACAATCAATCAGCCATGAAGTGGTTTCTGCTGGGCAGGGATTCAGCAGGAAGTAGTCAGCAGGACTGTATGTACCCACAATCACTATAATGTATGACTTTTTTAGCATGTAGCAGCATTAAGCTGTCCTGATGGCTTTGCCATGCTTTTGCTCAGCAAAAAATGCTGAAGAGAACAACAGCTGCCCTTATTGGTGCTCTCCTGCAGGCAGACTCTAATCCTCTGGGTTTACACAGTTGTTCAAGAAACATTAAAAGGAAAAGCCTTCTAAAGCACCAGAGGCACCAAATGGGAAACTGCTTGCTCAAGTTTTATCTATATTAAGAAAAAGTGTATTTTATGCTTTTAAAATTTTTACAGTGGCACCTTCCAAAAACAGTCAATATATTAAAGATCCATATCACAGAATACTGTTTCATATTTATTATCACAAAGGGAGGGGTGTGTCTGCTACAGTAGGACCATAAACTGGAAATGAATCTTTTCCAGTCAAGACAGTACATGAAAGTTATTCGTCTAGCAGCTTCCAAAGTTGTAAACCCAGTTCAACTGGCTACCAGGCTCTGACTGTGCTTGGTACAAAACAACTGTATGTACCAGTGAATCAGACAAAAGATCAAACTAAAAATAGTTTCAACATCGGTATTTATACACCTTCAGAGTATTAAAAACAGTCTTACTGGATTTCTTGGTCTTTTTCTCATTGGGAAAGCCCTAACAAATTATACCGAGGCTGTTATAAAATTGATTGTAAAAGTTTAAAATTAAGCTTTAAAATTAGAGTAGAAAACAATTGTAAGCCAAGAAATGTTAGAGTAAAACTTGAAAGAAATCCAAACTTGTTAAGGCATAGAACTTCATATAGTATATCCAAGCAATGTTAACTCTTTCCTATAGCAGTCCTTTAGCTGGAAAATAAATTTGATCCATCTTTTAAGTATGATTTTAATCTGGAATTACAGTCTCTTATTACAGTAAATTATGTCAAACAATTGGTATTAATGTACAGCGTTGCTGGTGTCAATAACTTTGTGAAGTATCTAAAACTCTTCTGTTAATTAAATGTAACATCAATTCACTGTGTTAGGCTTCACGTTAGGAAATAGTAACTATATGTGGTTTATATTGCTAAGAGAATCACAAATAAAAAAGATCCTAAAAGGAAAGGAATGGTTGCCAGTAAACTGCACAAGACCAAAGGTTAAGTAACTCTCAGAACATGAGGTTATGGGTCGAAGTAGTTAAAGGGAAAATATCCCAGAAATACATTTCAGAAAATGAACTAATTAACCTATAAAATCACCAGAATGACAGGTATTTAAACAAAAGGGTGGGAATAATTCCTTTTTGGGAAATCTACTTCAATATTTTTAACATAACTGGTCCAAATAGGACTAAAAATTAAAAATTAAATTAGAATTGTGTAGGATTTAAGTTCCTTTGTACTTAGTATCTGCATTTCTTGGTAGTGGCTCAATCACTCAAGAAAAACAGTATTCTTAAAGGGAAGTTTTCGTATTTTTTCTGCTTCAGTTTAGGGTGTATTTCTCTACACCTTAAGCCAACCTAATTTACAGTTGCCATAGCCTGGCCCTCCACCCTACCCTTAGTTGCTCAGTGATTTGTGCTGATGTGAGCACTGTGCAGTAAGTAAGCTCAGGGATTTGAGCCAGTTAAAAACTAGCTCTCCAAAGAAAGCAACTTTTTGTCTCAGTTCCCTGAACTGGCTCATTATATGGTAGCATGAGTGGCACAAGGGAGGGACCTCAGCTAGCTCAGTTTCATGCACATTTGACATAAGGTCCTAGAGAACCCCTGGGACCATCAGCTGTTCAACAGTCAGTGGCTAACCATCTTTATATAAGCCCCATAGTTCACAGTCTAAATAGTGATTTAAACTATAATTAGCTTTAGGTTCCACTAATATGGCAGCTAGTAAATTAAACAGATGAAACTTCACTAAATCTGGTACTTCTGACGAGGGAACAGTAACATCTTTCAGCAGCAAGTCACAAATCACCCCGCGTGACTTGTTATAAATTGTTAGCTAGAACCAACAGAGTAAAAGGTGCAGTGAGATAGCTGCACCAGTCTAACACTTGCCTGTTACAGAAAGGAGGGTTTCTGCATGCTTTCTCTCGTATGACCCTCAGAGAACTGACTTAACTCACTAAACCAGATGGAAACGTGTCTCCCACTTTTCCTGTGTTAATTTTCTGCCTGGGGCAGTATAAGGTGGGAATGGAATCATTTTCTTTTGGAAGCAGTGTTTTTTTTCAGCTCAGCTCAGCCTGCCACCTTTGTCTCTGAGGCTATGGATGCATGTCCCGGTCTGATTGCTGCTGGGTTTGGGGAAGAGGTTACCTCTCCCAGCCACCTACACAGCTTACACAGGGAAGCAGCGAACATGCCCTTTTCAGTTACAGTTAAAATAAGCCACGTTAGCCCACACAGCTTAAACAGCAGATCTTCCTTAATCCCTTTGAAAATTGGGATGGAGCCTGTATCTTGGTCATAATGTTATCACCTTAGTTTTCTTCACCAACAACCCACCTGCCTATGCCCCAGCGCCAGTTCTCTGAGGTATCTTGTGGGTGTGTACCAGAGCTCTCTCATCATGCACTGATTTTGAAATGAGGCCACAACAGACGTGTGAAAGACAGGGCTTTGAATATAGCCCTTTCCTGTTCCTCTGTTGTTGTGCCTTCTACACACCTTCTCCATTAAAAAAAAAAAAAAAAAAAAGTAATTTGTACCAACTGAACATACCCAGTTTCAAAAAAATAAGGTACTGATAATGATGAACCTGCTGCTTCAACATAAATTGTTGATTGCTTGCCTTGTACCAAAGTGTAAAGAAAGGACAAAAAACCCTTTTAAAACATGGGGTATCTGCAGGTTGGATCAAAGAACAATCTATGGAGAATGAACGCAGGGTAGCAAAAGCACAATCACAGGTTTCTGACCTACAAGACTTGCAGGAAAAGCCAGCCCAAGTCAGGTACAATACAGAAACCACTGGGACTGGTTCAATTTGACTGAATGCCAGAGCACACTCTAACCTAGGGAACAGAGCCAGACCTGACCCCATTTGCAGGAACTTTGTTGCTGCTTTAAACACGTATCTTTACTGTGCCAGATAACAAAGATGATATTAACTTAGCAATTAAAGAATAATTAGCAAAAGAAGCAACGCTTTGATCCACACCAGTTAGTCAGACTGCCATTAATGCCCACTGGGTATATTAAGTATAGATCTTTCTCTAACAACATTTTAATCAATTTGAATAAATAAATTAATTTAGGCTACATGATAAATTATACCTGCTAAGTCTCAACCCCCCCCTCCTTTACTCATTTATACTTAAAATCAGCAACCTAGCCATTAAGGTAAATTGCAGTTACAACAAGTACTAGGAAATTAATATTTACATCTGTTTGTAGTTTGAGACTAATAAGAATATGGTGTTAGGCAATACCAGCTTAATGGTTTCTTCCTTCCCTCTGCACCATAGAAGCATGCCATCTGCTCAGCTGTTTTGGCACAACTCTTTATGAGACCACCCTGTGAGCCAGACCAAGGGAACTGACCCAGCTTCATTTTTTATTTGGGGGAAGTGAGGGAGGATTGTTCAGGTCAGATAAGTTCCCTGATCTGATCCAAGTGCAGCCCCACAAAAAGCTGTGTCAGCACAACTGTTCAGGGATGGTGTAGTGGCTGCAATAAGCAACGCAGACCAAGGATATCTTAAGTTAGTACTGCTGCCAAATGCTTTGTGTCATGAGACAAAAGTGCAAGAGCAGTGCTAGTCACTGTGCATGCCCACAAGGGGCAATAGTTGGAGAGAAACACTCTAATACATTGCCGTTGTATCAATGTTCTTTACAAAAGTCAGTTAAAAAACCTGTGAACAAGTATATAAATGAACAGATGGTATCTCAAGGATAAATGCTGTGACTACATTGCTGTAGAGTGACTTCAGAAGAAAACCTGTGATGAGGCTGATCAATAGTGAAACTTGGAGAAAGTAAGTCTGAAAAGTACATATTGAGGTTTATTGCAAGTGATAGACAGGGCTATTGAATTATTTGCTATAGGATTTTCTCTTATTAACCTTAGTTTTAGAGATACATTTTGTATTCAGTAAAGAGAAAAATAATCACTTCAAAGGATCATTGTCAGGAATAAGTGATATGGAATAGTAAATCATCAAGAAAAACAGACTGAAACTTACTTCAAGTAAGAGAGAATCTTTAAAGTACTTAGACAATTCATCAATTTATCCCCCTGCCCACAATTCATACCAGTACGTCTGAAAACAAACAATCTATCTGCTAGGGATGATTGTTGTTCTAAGCGGTGGCCCTGATGAATATGTTTTTTAGTCTCAGATGTAAGAGCTACAAAAGGTTAAAAAATGTGGGTATAGTTCAGATAAACATCTAAGAGTTTGGAAATTCATCTGAACACTTTCTGTCAGAAAAAAATGTGCTGTAAGTCTCGTGAGAAAAAGGTTTATTTGTGATGTTGCTGGCACTTTTATTTCTGTTCTCAGCTGGAATATGATGAGAGTAGTCAACTTCTCACATGGTGTTTTGTCTTCAAGAGTTGTGGGGAAAAAGTTCAGTTCTAAAAATAGAAGATTACAGAGAAACTCTTATCCTATGTAAACTGACTTTGCCTCTTGTTACTAAAAGAGACAATGAGATGGTAAAATAAAGTTTTGGTAAAAACTAGAAAGTTGCATGCAGTTAAAGAAGAAATCACTGTTTTCATTTTACAAGTTAAAAAAATCCCTACATATTCAACTTGAAAGACAGCTTCTCATTTTTAGTTACATAGCACTAAATCAAAAATGCCTCTTTTAATTAACTTGAATAATAAATCTGACAAACACCAAGTTCTTACGGCAGTGCCTTGAAATTAAGCTTGACTATACACAGCAGTAGGACTAGGGTCTTAGCTATGGATGGAGTAAATTGTCTACAGCAGGTAAGTTACTTCCAAAACCTAAATTTCATTTAAAAAATTACTTAGAAATTTATCAGTCTTTCATTATAAGTCAGTGGGATACAGTCCCTGATATTAGTTCTGAAAACGGAACTTGAACATTTAAATTACTTAGACTTGTTGAAATTTTTTTACCAACAGCTTTACGTCTTTACGTGACAAATACACATATTTGCAGGGACAGGCTATGGTGTACATGTGCATATAAACTTTCATGCTGTAGCTCCAGCAGACTGCTCTACCTCACCAAGCGCAGCTAGAGAAACAGCACATCACTTTCATAATGGCAGTTCTCCCTTTTGACAGATCAGGTATTTTTTTGCTGAAACAAATGGATATGGTTTATACTTCCTTTGACTAGCTCTACTGGGAAGTCTTTAACAGATTTCTAATGTCACACACATCCAAGTCAACCACATAGCTAAATCTACAGGACATAGTCTGATAAATACTGTTTTTGTCAGCAGCACTGACTTAAACCACCCATGCCTCCAGGCTCCTTGTTCCCTTCCTTTTCTTTCTCCCTTGTTGCCCCCAAACAACTGTTTGGAGGGTTGGTGGAAGGGGTGTGGAGAAGAGGTTGTTTTTAACCTGTATCAATTCCCTACTCTGTTTTAGCACAAAATCCTGTAAACAATTGTACTGACACTACTGAGGCAGTGACAAAGACATGGGGAATAAACAGCTGGGGATTGAGGAACACTGACATGAGAAAAGGTGTTCATCAAACTACAGCAGCCATCCTGTCTGAGCATAAGATGTTTCTGCTACTTATCTAGGCAGACAATTAAAGGAGAATTATTGGAAAGCAAAAAGATGTCAGTTAAAGATGGCAACAAAACTTGTCCTTTAAATAATAAAACTCTCTTTTAAACTGAAACCATAGGGGTGTCATTTAAATAGTCTGAGGAGAATTCAGTGACTTCTTTGCAAATATGCACTTTTGGCTGCTTCTTTGCAAATCCATATTATAGCACATTTACTAAATGTGCAAAACTGGGCTTGTTTACACAGGGTTTGTGTGGTAGAAACAGTTCTTATTAAAATTTCAAAATTTTTAAAGGGTCATATCTCTCAATGTTATGTATTCAGACTTCACAGTTCAGCTGGCATTTTGTCTGTGCACAAACTACATGACGTTGCCCTTTTCTTTCAAAAAAGAACATCCACCTATAATTCAGACTTGTGTCATGAGGACCAAGGAGATATCCACTTAAAAAGGGTCACACACAGTTAAGATCACATTATAATAAACTCACTGTGCTTAGTCTTCAAGGGGGTCTCTCCTTCTCCCTCCCACCCCAGATACTGTTGCAGTTGCATACTGCTTTTGTATGAACAAGCTTGTTGTTACTGACTCTTGCAGTTTATTGGAAAATTAAAAATTAAAATATGCAGACTATTTTATAACCACATATAAATTTACAAACTTCCACGATCCTGTATGTTTGCCTATCCCCAAACCAGATTACACAATACAGGCATTTGTACGGAAAAATTCATAGACAGATTTTTAATGGCTCTGTAACACTCAGAAAAGAACTGTTAAGCAGCTGCTCATTCCCTACTTTTATGAATACAGGGCTGAGTTATTACTCCATATAATACAGTGCTTGTTTTGGGATAAGGTAGGAGGTAATCCCTAAAGCTTAGTCTGTTTACAGGTCATATCTGCCTCCCCAGTGATACTGCCAGATCGTGGTAAATTTTCTGAAGGGCAGTGGGACTAGACTGAGTACCTTTCACATACTGACCAGTGTATATGCTCCCTATATAGAATCTCTATAAAGAGATTCCAAAGAATATGCTTTTGTTTTAGGGAACAGAAGGACATTTTTGGTTTGCTACTCCCCTCTCAAATGAGTCTTGGTAATCCTGCATGTTTGGGTTTTTTTGATCTATAGACAAAAATATAGAGCCAGGAGTCAGATGAAAACTAAAATGCATAAATCCTTTTAAAGGAGCTTCTATCTTATCTAGATTTAGATTTTATATAGATGTGGTAGGAACATGGAGACCGCAGCCAACTGTATTATTTTTGCCAATCTGCCTTAAAGTTCAAGAGTGAATAATGTCAAAAAGTTTATATGCTTTCCCAGATATATGTTATATGGTTCACAGATAACAATGTCTAATTTGTCTGTCACCTATCTCAGCAGCTGTAAGAAGTACCTGGATTCATCAGGAAAACATACTGTAGAAGATGTCATCACCTCGTTAGTTTAGAAAATAGTAGATTCTCAGGAGCAGCATCAAAGAGTACTGAAAAAAAGGTTAGTGTGGACCCTGGAACAAGTTTTCTTTCAATTCTTTCCCCTGAACCTTTGCCTTCTCCTTCCTTACATTTTTCCATCCCTTCTGCTCTTTGGGACCAGTCCAGTATGGAGGATCTCTCTGCAAACCTTGGCTTCACTCATAGCCAAGTAAAGCAAAGGATCAAGCTCATTTGCCTGTCTAGAGCAATCAGAACTTCAAGTTTATCATTCAGAAATCATATGGGCCATTAACTGAGCATTTATTTGGGCTCTTTTTTTTTGAAAGAAGAACTGGTATCACAAGGCACCTTGAGAATGGAGTTTCTGTCTTCCCTGCCTTGATCTGAGAGGGCCCATTACTGAACTTGAGGACATGGTCAGACTCATGCAGCTGATCTGTATTAAGAGGTGAACTCCTCCACACTATCTGTAGTTGCCAGTCCTCTCAGATCTGCCAGTCTGACTACACATGGAGCCACTCCCTAACTTGGTTCTGTCAGAATAATCTGCTTTTTGTGGCAAATGATCAGACAACCATAAGAAAGGAATGAAAGAAAAATGTTCCTTTTTGTTGGCTCCTGTTACTCTAGGGACTGGACAAGGTTCTCACTGACAGTTGGTTACGATGGCTGTTAATACCCTGAAACAAAGTGAATGAATACCATGATTTAGAAGAAAGGAGTGAAGTCTCACTAGGAAACCCTAGGAATATCATAGGAGTAGGCAACTGTAGAGCAGTTTCTTTAAAGAGAGAAACTGATGACCATTTGGAAAAAAGTCTTTATATTTTAATGATCTGTAAAGTTTAGCCTCTGGCAGTTCTATTTTAAAAATAATCTTTTACAATTAAAACCAGTTAACTCAGAAACTGCTGCAAGATGAAATATATTGGATCTCTTGTCCACATTTTGAATTGCCCCAACTTGCATTTGCTGCAGACTAACCCCCCTCCAGATATTAAATGGTGATATCTTATGTGCATACAGAAGAGGCACAGCATCTGTTACACAGTCAAGAATCAACTCTGAGTGCCTTACTGCCGGAAAAGGCAACGCACTTTGTACGAGAATGCTATTTGTCTGTTAGCCATGCAAGAATCCACTTAGCTTCCATTTCAGCTCATTTGTAGTTGCAGCTCATTTGTAGTTGCCAATATCTACCCTTTAAATACTTACAGCTGCCACTTCTGTGTTGAAAAAGTATCTATTTTCATCTTTCATTTAGGAGTGAGACACTGTCCAAAGCATCTGGTAATGTGAACTGTGGGGCTATATAGCCTGGTTCAAAGTCATCCTAGATGAGAATAAGTGTTTCAGCAGCAGTTCTTCTGGTGGCAGTGACCCTTGGTTATCAAAAAATTCCACCCAACAGAACCACTCTATTTTGCTGGCTTGTTTTCACCCTGCACCAGTTCCCCAGTCTAGTTAGCCGAATAGTTGTACACATAGATGCACTTGCAGAACTGAGAGGGCAATACAGGGGCAGGAGGAGATGTCCAAGGTTACTTTTCTGGAATTGACTTCACAAGACACAGAGGACTTCAGCCTATACAGACACTAATCCAAACCTTTTCCAAAGCACTAACTCCCTAGACAAACATTTAGAAGTGTGCTGTGGATTCAAAAATTATTTCAAAATATTCTTTGTTTTCAGGAAACAATAGTGGGAGGGCAAAAGAAGTAAAACAAGGTATTTAATTTTAGATTCTACCTTTGACTAAATTGTTTATCAGCTGCCATGATGCCTATTGTGGACTAGCAAGAGGCAATAAAACGTCTAGGGTTTAACAGATACAGTCTTCCCTAAAATCACAATCTACGCTCAGAAATTGAGATTTCCATCACAAACTCGCATTACTGCCATATACATCAAAATCCATGGGTAGTCCACAAGAATTACAACTACTTTACCATTAAATAATACAGATACTGGCCCACCAACTTCTCCCACTGTGACTGAGAGTGTATGTACACTGTAGGCATTCTTAGTGCTACAGCTCACGCAGGCACAGCCAGCCTGGCTATAAAGCAGCTGTATTAGCTGTTGCTAACAGAACCCTTGAAGCAGATTTCATTGCAGGGGTGCATGATGTTCTACAAAACTGAATAAATACTTGAAAAGTTTAGCCAGCTCTAGGATCTGTTTTGGTCTCACTGTTCTGCCAGTAGCCAGTCATTTTAACTGGTATTTTAACAATACAACTTCAATTACATTGAAATAACATTTGTCTTAGCGACTCTCAGAAATCACAGAACTTGCAGAGCACACTGTTTCCCAACGTACAGGGTTCTTATTCAGGAGGGCTCTATAGCCATGATTCTCACCATTTGTAAGGACAATTTGATGCAAAAAATTACAACTCTGATTTGACTAATATGAACCCTGTCCATAAACAAGATCTACAAATGCAAAGGTTAGGGTGCCAGGATGTACTTCTCTGGGCCTGAAGCTAATAAGGCTGTGGCTGTACTGACCTTTCCTAGGTGATGAATATTGACTTCAGCAGTCCCCATTTCCCCTCCCTAGGCACTCTCCATTCCCACGTACCCTTTCTTGCTGTTGTGCCACTGCTAATCTATGTGGTCCCAGAGTGAATCAGATTAGGGAACTGATTCACCTGAAAAAGAAAAGCAACTATAAGCAAGTGTCTGTGCCGGCACAATGGAGGAGGTAAAAAGCGATGAAGGTTGCAACAAGAAGCAGGAGGCCAGGACTTGGTAACTTGGTTTGAACCACAGCCTATTACATGAGCCTTGATAACATACAATGTCTCTATGCTAACAGAGGAACTGGAACTGCAAAGGGATGAAATTTCTGGTGAGCCTGAACAGCTCAATGAAAGAGCTCAGAACAGATGTCAAGTCAGTTTTCATATTCCCTTGCCTTAGTTATATCTCCACACTTTTCAAGAAAAAAAGTGTTTAAAATGTTTGAATTAATTGCTACAGTAGTTTATTTAGTTTTAGTGTCTCTGAGAATTGTGTGTTATTTGTTTCAGGAATAATTAGTCCCAAGAATATACTGGCAACATAGTTCAAACAGTGTCATTCTAATACACCTATGAGACTCAGGACAGGTAGCAACTTCCTTAACTGATGGTCATTCAATACCCCTTTTTGGCATTCTTCAGTTCACCTCCCATCTCAGTAAAATATAATACATTTCTTGAGAAATCTCATGCAGTTCCCATGAAGTACTGGATACCAGTTCCTTCTTTTTAAGCATACAATTTAAAAATTTCAAACAGAAAAGGACTCAAGGCAAAATTCCTTGCCTAAATAGCTTTTAAGTTTGTGAGAACTTAGCTCCAAAATATGTTACTTTAATCCATCTAATTTACCCAGCATTTCATCCTTTATAAGTAACTCAGTCTAAAGCTTTATAGTCAACTAGCAAAAACTTGAAACAATGGTGATCTCCATTTCAAACAATCTCCTGTCAAGAATCATATATAAGAAAGTATGTTGCCACTTCCCATATCTGTAGTGGGTAGATATGAATCCAGGACATTATCCAGCATCTCAGAACCATATCTAAATCATCAATAAAAACACTCAGGCAGGTGGTAAATCATTCTACTCTGACATTGATATGTCTTCATGTAACCCCAGTTCCAGATCCCTGGAACTTTCTTCTTTAACTTTCTTCTCACTGGTTCATCCAACAACACATTCTTTAAACTGCTTTATATGGTTTTTCTTTGTCCCATGTCTTGACTATGACATGAGTCCACTCTGAGTCCCTCAGCTTCCTCCTCCTTTACCAGACCCATCTTTTTCTGTCACAGAGAGCACAAAAAGCATAAAAAGATGTACTCCAGCTTCTCCTCTGCTCTTGTGAAAAATGGGTCAGTCAGCTTTGTGCTCCTCCCTACCTTCCACCCTTTGTATACAGTTATATCCTGTCTGCCCTACCTTTCATGTTTGTTCTCTTAGATGGTAAATTCTTCATAGCAGATGCTCCATATACTCTTAACACTTGGCCTATTTTGGATGTTGCTATAATATAGATAATAAAACTATATTCCACACAGACCTGAACTTCATCTCACAACAAAAAAAGCCAAACCCTGTGCATAATTGCTGATGTTTTTAAGTCATAAAAGTAATGCTGGAGTCTATTTTTAGACATTGTGTTAAGTTTCACTCACTTTTGATAATCTGCATTTTCCTTTTGTGGAGTTATGTTTTGTTTATAGTTTAGAAATTGTGTGTTAGATCTCACATGATGACCTTTAAAATAAACCGAGCTTAACATCTTGATATCCACAATGGCGTGGGAGTCTAAAGATGTGGTTGAAGATATTGTTTCTCGTTAGGAGGAAACTAATGACAGATCATGCCACTTCCTCACTTATCAAGGAAGATCCTCTTGGTGCTAGTTTTATGTTAAACTACAGCAGTTCGTGATACACTGTGGGTGTATTTATAATATATATACACAGGTTGTTGACAGAGCTCAATACTGTATATTGTTCCTTAATTGACTAATCCAGACAAATTAGCAAAATAAATTTGATACCTTTTATCTGCTATGCACAGGTTATGAACTTGTCCACAAAATACTGAGCAGTCAATAGATAGGAAGCATACTGGATAGAAATATGCCGGACATTTCCCAGTTCCATTTCTTGAATCCCAAGGAAGCATATCAGACAACTGCACATCCAGTTGGTCTCTATTTTCTCATCATACTAATTTATGTGCTAATTTGCACAGCAGTGTCAAAGACTGAAAATTATTACATTCTTTTAGGAGATCAGCTACATCATAGACAGTCACGGTACAAACTCCACAGAAGCCCGTATCACTGACCCTGAGTCTTGATCTGAGATACTGTACTCAAAAGGACTAAAAAATATTTTAATTGCCCTTTTCTTTTTCTGCCACTGATGATTGTGCTGAAGTTGTCAACAGGATGTTTCGTGCCAAGAACTGGACTGTAACCAGCAGCTCATTCCACTTCAGTTAAAACATCTTTACTACCTGCATACGTATTATCATGAGTGCAGGTGCTAGAGCAAAAGGCTCCCTATCCAGTCGTGTTTTCCACCTTCATAATTCATCTGAGGTATTCTTGCTACGTTGCTATTCTACACAGTCTTTACATGTCAGGCAAGGCACTTCAGGTGTTGACTGACTTTTGGTGGCAGACTTTGTTGGGGCCAGCAAAGCTGGCGGCCACTCAGCTGTCTGCTCAGCCCCTGTGCTAGATGCTCCTGCTGAAGGGATATGCGCATGCTCTTGAGGACCCTAGTTACAGCAGAAGGAAGTAACATAATGAAAACCAACACTGATACCAGTTGAATGTTACCAGCTGTGCACTACAGAAATCAAGGAAGAAATATTGTTTAATGATCTCTACCTACAGAAGCAATCATTGCCAAGCAAAGATAGGAAAACAGATACACTTTTTTGTCATCCCAGCTAAATGCCTTCTTGAATGGAAGTCAACACCTGCACAATACTGTTCTAGTAACTCAGGTATAACATCTGAATCCCAAATTCATTTTAGTTCACTCAGGGATGCAAGAAAGGCTTGCAATGGAAATTCAGGGATTAACAAGGTGACTATGTTCAGATAAAAAGATTGGTCAGCTTGATATGCCCACTCTAAATATTGAAGTTGAAGAAAAGAATGGTATTTACAAAAGCTAACTTTAGCTTAGTGAGGCTAAGGAAACAACTGAGCAGAAACTATTCTGAATTACCATTTGAAAACCCTCTCTTCCCCATCCACACTGACCCGAGTGAAGAGTACCCTCAATAAGCTAAGATTAGCTTTTGTCAGTATCCCAAAATCTGTTAAAAAGTTACAGACAACTTCTTCTCTAAAGGCCGACGTGTATTTAGTGAAAATCAGTTTAAGGCACAGTTACAGAAAAGCCAACCAAATTTACTAATGCAAGAAGGAATACAGATAGCTGCTTTCTGTGAGTCTAGGATCCCAGAACTGTAAAAAAAAAAAAAAAAAAAAAAATCAAAGTAGCACTGCATACTAAACTGAGGAATATCCCTCCTATTTGCTGATAGGTGCTTTTATCTTTGCAACCAGCAGGAATAAACTACAGACCTAGGTGAGAATTCTGGCCTTGGAACAGAAACATTCTCCATTGGTCTCAGGTACCCAGTTTGTGATAATATAATTAGAGGATTAGAAAGTCCTAAACCAAGACAGCTACTATGTTACCTCTCTCATTTTCCCAGTGGGGAAGTTTTCATGGCTTTTGAGGATCAGGTTTGGCTCCCATGAACCCCGTAAAATTTGTAAAGGAGAGTGTTCAATTTTGTATGTGTTCACACAGAAACATCATTATTGTCATGTTTTGTTAGGCCATATAGGACGTCAGTACAATGACAGCATGCGTGCGGGGTTCTAAAGCACAGGGGAAGTGAGAAGAGTGAACTGTGTGGGCGAAATGTTCTCTCCGACCAGGTGATCTGGTGAATTCACAGGCTAGGCTGAGGGGGTAAATAGTACGCATAATGGCAGTCTAGCAGTGACAGGTGAAGATGCGAGACGTTTTTTTAACAGGATGAGGTTAGCTCTTCCTTTCATGGAAATACATCAACCCTTTCTGGAAAATCTCCTTTTCATCTAAATTACTTTTTTTTTTTTTTTTAAATTAAGATGTATGAAAAAAATAACAAAGTGGGGGTGGAGCAAATCCGTTTGTCTTCAGTGTGTTTCTCTACAAGAAGAAATGAAATGGAAACTCTGTCCTCCATCGTACTTCGAGCTGCATTTGCTTCTGTAACTCAGTGGCATAGGGCATCATTTAAAATAAATGGTGTGTTACACATTTTGTCTCTAACAAAGAATGGAGAATCCTTCTACTATGGACTTACAAGAGCTTAAATACTGAATATGAACATGAGGAAAATGGGTAAATGCTGAATCTGTGGATAAATGCTGAACCAGTACTATTGTACAGAAAGACATCAGTGACTAGTTTTTTGTTGTTTAGTTTTTTGGGTTTTTTTCCCTCTGTTTATCCGTTCACCCCAGCATCACTGCCACTACAGGATATGCATGCATCTCGGGTCACACTGCATAGTCTTGCATGCTAGCTATACTAGTGAGCAAACTACCACTGATTTTACAGTCTACATTGCAACATTTGGCATGCTGATAGAATTTAATGGGAGAGAAGATAATTTATTAAATCTCTATTAATTCAGTATTCATAATGCAGTATTTATATAGCCTAAGGGCTACAAACATTGTAAGTACTACAACTGTTTTCCATGCCTAGGCAGAACAAAGTATGAAAGCTGGTATTAGCTGTAATAAGAGAATGTCACAGGGCAGCAAGACAGTAAACTAGAATTACCATGTCACTGATGTGACAGGTAGGCATCATGGTCTAACTGTACAGTGATTTACTGGCTTAACCCTGCAGTCTCAATATTCCAGGTTTCTGAAATCATATCTTTCTGTTGCCCCTGAGAACACTCCATCTGCTGTTCCCTCTCACCTAAGGATCTGAACACTGAATGTTCAATTAACTTCTGAAAAAAACCTACAAAAAAAAGCATTGTATGTCATACAGGGGAAATAAATGCACGCTTCTGCTGAAGTGAAACTGTCCCATATTGTTTTTAACACTCTTAAGATCTCATGGGTTTTGTGGTTCGTATAGGTACCTCTACCCAGACATGTTTACTTGTGTTCTGTCTGGTGTCCAGGATTTGGCTCCGTTTCAGCACAGTGAGAAGAAAACAATGACAATGGTTTCAGCTTTTAAATTGTTTGTTGCCTGGGACTTATATGAGTATGTAACTAGAGCAGATACAGATGGCCAGGAAATTTGCTTTAAATTTTATGATTCAGAGCTAGTGAAACACTAAAGTACTAAATGGCATTCACGTCTTTGCTGCCTGAGAAACTTAAAGAAAATTGCAGTAGTTCATTTCTTAAGTAAATAAGCGTGCACTGAATCAAATCACATAAGTCACCAAGAAGCTTCCCAATGAAGTTTGATTAGAGCCTAATTTTTTTTTCTAATTCAAAAAGGAGAATTTTTTACAACACTTGAAATTAAAAAAGGTTAAAAAGTACTAGCTTTTAGTTTAATATCTTTGTAACTCTTGCTTTTTTCAGACCACAATGAGGAAAACCATTTTAGCAGTTTCTGTTTAAGAAGTTTAACATAAAGACCTATGACCAAATGCTAACAATCCTTGCTAAAAACCTCTGCACAGAATAGACAGTGGCAAGTATATAGGCATGCATGGCACATGCAGCATCCTACTACTGCATAGATAATTTTACAAATTAGTAAAAAACCTTATTAGGAAAGGTAAAATGTTTATACAGTTTTAAACCAGCTAAAAAGTACAGATTGAAGATCTGTACTTAAATCCAATTCTGTCAGCTCTACGCAATAGAATACTAACAAAAAAATCCGTGTTCGCAACTATAGATAGATTATAACCATTTCAGTTACAATCACCGAGCAATAATTTTTAAAGGCAGTTAAACAGGAAGCTCATTTTTCTTATCAACACAATGACACACTGAAGCAGTAACAAATGTATGGAGACTAACAAGGAAAATTAAGTTAAAATGAGTAAAGTGTCAGATTTGTACTACAGTGCTTTGTAAACTCTCACAGGAGGATATCTCTCAGACAATAACTTTCTAAAAATGGAAAACAGAGACTCTCCCACCATGCCAGAGCAAGAGAAAAGTATTTATTTATTTATCTAATAGATATTTAACAGGCAGATTCACATTAACTCCTACAAGCTGGTTTCATTTGGGAGCTAAGTGAACGCCACAAATGTATATTTTTTAAGCCCCCTCTCATAAAAGCACTGAGGTTAATGCTCCTTTGAGTAAGGATGACTGGACTAGACTCCCTCTGGAGCTCATCAGTTCTTCTCCTTAACTGACCTAGGCAACTGCTGTTTAACAATACATGAGGCACTCCCTCCTCACCAAAGGCTTTGCATCTTGCTTTTAATGTTTTTCATCAGCTTTGTCACCAGAAACTGAATAAAAGCCTCAAACATTGGCCTCCTGCACTGTGACAGAGATGGAAACTTAAGCCTTACAGGCCATCATATCGACATAGCTGCTTAACTCGAAGTCCAAATATAAGCAGACTCCTGTTTAGTAAGGCAACAGCTCTCAAGTATGTTGAGCTTGTAGGTTTGATTAAAGAAGTGGTGATAAAATGCTTTTGTGAATGAAGATTTCTTTCTAGCCAACACCTGTTTGGGACCTCTTTCAATCTTGCCTGTTAATGTCTTTAAAAAGCATGCCCTTCTGCAGGTCATAATGGGTAAGTAAAAACCAGACCTAAACAAAAAACATCCTACCTCCCCCTCCTCCCCCAGCAACCCAAGGCATGCTTACTCTTTGAATCAGAGAGCAGCTGAGCTGACATGTGGTTCACTTGCCAGCTTTCTGAAATTGCAGTACTGGGGAACTCTAGGATTTTGATATTCAAACTCTTTATTTGTACCGCCAACATTTAACCTCACATTCCAGGGCGGGGTTGGGCTCAGAGCCTGGGACATTCCAAAAAGCATTCCAACCGGCAAGGCCCCCGGAGGTAGCCCCAAAGTAAGCGCATCCATGCTAAAAGGCTAGTAAAAATACCTTTGCATTCTCATTCACTTTTCTAATAAGCAGAGCACATGCAGGCTACAGGGAGGACAAGTTACAGTTCTCCCCGTTCCCATGGATCACACTTTGACAGGTATTGTTATGAATAGTTTCTGCAACATCAGTATCAAGAAACAAAACACAACCGCTTTTTTGTTTGCTTGCTGTAGCCTTGTGACAGAAAAAATAACAGTTGCTTCACTGAGTTCCGTAGGATTAATAGTGAAACATTTTCACTAAGCAAATACTCAAAACAGAGCACAGCTTTGGTTAGTATTGACCAAGTATCATATTGACACCAAATTTAAAAAAAAAAAAAAAAAAAAAAAAAAAAAAAAAAAAAAAGAAAAGAAAGAAAAAAAGAGACATTTATGAAGAGTGAGGCTAAGTATCCTCCAACCCAACCCAATTGTGGTCTCAGTTGCCACCCTATGCAAGAATGCAGAAGTGCAATGGCTGGATCGTTAAAAACTGTAGAAGTCAGCATATCTTTCTGAAAAAAAAAATTAAGAAAAAAAATCTGCCACCTTCTGTTTATGAAAGGTACAGCAGAAAAGAGAAGCACAGGAGAAACATGTACAGACAAATCATCAGTGTAGTTTGCTCTTTAAGACTAATGTAAACAGAACATTTTCTAGAAGGAAAGCACTGGTCACTGAAGTAATTACTTTAAAACCAGTGCTGAGAAGGGAACATACATAGTAAATACAATTATCCTATCTGTAGAACTGGTTAGGATGAATCGAGCGATCAAAGTAGGATAATAAGTCACACCTTAGTTGTAAGAGTTAAGAGGAATGAAAGCATGTAACAAAGTCATTAAACAAAAACATTCTGACATGCACACACACATATATACAATTGCAACTTTTCTTTAGTTCTTTTTGAAACTGATCAAGAGTGTCAAACATGTTATGCTTTCTAGCCATTTGCCAGAATTTACAGCCCTTCTATATTTAGCATTGAATGCTCATTCCAACACAGTGACTCCTCACTCTCATTTTCACATGCTGTTTGTCCTAGCTATGGCCATCCATATTACAGCACAGACAACCTCATTAATGTATAGAACTATTACAATGAATTAAGAGAAGTAAGCGTAAGCATTGGTGACCACATAAAAATTTAAGTAAGGATTTGAAAACACGCACTTAGTAGAAAACAGACCCCCCCCCCAACTTTTAGCACCTATTTGATTAAATATAAATACAATATATATACATCGCAGACTAGTGTTAACATAGTATTTGTTTCAGCTCACAGGAAACTATGTATCCAGTATTATCCAATTCTGTCCATCAACCAAACCAAGATACATATTCTGTACCATAAGATGACTAAGCATCTACATGCTAGGGTATTCATACAACCTCTGTTTAGGTATCTATGTTCAACTATAGTCCCATGTGAATTTTTGACAGCATGCTGCAGAAATCTGCTCAGCTGTTCAACATAAAACCAAATTTTACGTATTCTCAAGTGCCACTGGAGTCACCTATCTCTCCCCATAAACATGGGCTCTGAATTGCATTTTAAGTCAATTGCTGGAAGGAAACAATGTGCTACAACTCACTAAGGAGGCAGGAAGGATGCATGTTCACATCATGTGACAAAATATCAGGAGAAAAAAAGAAAAGATACAAATACTGTTATGAAGGCCTTGGCTCCTATATTGAATGATCCGATCTCTTTTCTGAAAGAGGACCGTATCAGCAGTGGCAAATTTTCTCCTGAGTGATTGTTTTCGGGGTTGTTGGTTTTTTTTGGGGGGGGGGGGGGGGTGGGCGGGCATGACATAATGACTCTTCTACAAGCCAAGACAGAAATTACATGCTCCCCATGGCTGGTTTATCTATAAATTGGTCCCAATCCACTGTAATTTCCACCAACCCATAGTAATTGCTGCCATACAAGTCCACACTGTATTTAGGCACCACCACCTATAATAATTGGGGTTTATCCAAAGATTCAATTTTAATTTTAGACAGACAATGATGACAAGAGATGAAGCCAGATCCTTCTAAGTGGCAGGACAAGAGACAATGGGCACAAATTGAAATAAAGGATATTCCATGTAGACACAAGAAGGAAAAAAAACACTTTTTTTTTTCCTGTAAGGGTGATCAAACACTGGAACAGGTTGCCAAGAAAGGTTGTGGATGGCGTCTCAATCCTTGGAGATATGCGAAACCCAGCTAGACACAGTTGTGGGAAACTTGCTCTAGCTGACCCTCCTTTGAGCAAGGGGGTTGGACCAGATGGGATCTCCAGAGGTCCCTTTCAAGCTCAAACATTCTACAATATTAGACCTTGCAAGCCACACTGCTAGCAGGACCTAAGAACGACTTTTTCTCTATTATTCTATGATGGCTCCAAATAGTCCTGACAAAAACAAGATACCCAGATAGCACTCTCAATAGGAAAATGGCTACTTCTGAAATTCCTGATTAGTACTGCAAATTCTTTTGCTGCTTCAGAGTAAAATTCTACCATTAAAGTTATATCAAATCTAAGTATATTTAACTGCATTTACTGCAATGTACAAAAAGAACAAGAAAAACTTTCTTCTTAGACCATATACATTTACTATAAATTACTCTGATTTAAACACCAGACATTTTAAATATGAATACACATGCATTTAATTTCATAAGTCTGAATATTATCTGGTGAGATATCGTTCTTCCATTGTAAAAGAATGGTTTAATGCTGGCACTATCACTTGAGGAAAAAGATTCAAATTTTTAAATAGGAAGACTATTTATGAACTACATCCAAATGAATTGTATTTTGTATATTCTTTATACCAAATACTTTAGAGATCATGGCATGATATCCCTGTCTTCAGACCAGAATTGATAATCTTAAGATGCCTTACCCTGTTGAGGGAAACTAAACTACCGTTTCAATAAACTGTTAATAACCAAAATCCCTGAATTCTCTTAATCCATTAAGACATTCTTTTGGGGATTCAAAACTCTAAATGAAATCAGACAAGCTCAGCTGGATTGCCATGAAATCAGACTAGGTCTGTATCCTCTCTTGGCATATAGCATGTCCCTATAGCTTACTTTAATAGGAAGTTATGATGATGGCAAATTAAGAAGAGAACATGAGCCTTTGATTAAGGCCACCAGTATCACCAGCAGCTAAATACTAAGGCAAACTAGGTCACATTTCAAGAACAAACACACAAGGCCATATTTGGATGCCCATTATTGCAGGTAATATACACGTAGACATTTACTAGAACTTCCACATTCAAAAGAACAAAACAGCTCAAAGTGCTTCATTCAACAAATTCATGGCTACCAGGCTTGGCTCCAATTCTCTACTGGAAAGGCACAATTGTAATACCTAAGACCAGGAAAGGATGGTTAATTCTATTGTCATATTTCTGGAGTGTAAAATGTAGTAGAAATTATGAAAGAAGAATGTTATTTTCATGCTTAGTGTTATAATTTCTAAGTCCTCTCTGCAAAAAACTTTTTCTTGATATATGATGGGTGTAAATAAAGCTTACAAGATATGCATAAAACTCATTAGACAAAACCATGTGTACTTGGCTACTAATATGCTCCTACATTATTTCTTCTGATTAACTACATAGTTCCATAATGAATCCATCTGCTTATGGATGATGTATTCATACATCTATTAGCAGCACACCGTAGACTTGTAAAAATAAAAAACAAGTAATAAAACCAATGACAAAATTGCTTTCAAAATATCTGGTATTTTAAAAAAATTTATTATTTGGGATGATCTTCTCAATGTTCTTTAAAATCAAGTTGATAATTTATCCTGTCTGAAAGGCACCGTAGGGACAGTGAGTGGTGAACAGTAAACATCTCATTGGCATTTTTCACAACTGGGGAATTTATCTGTTTCAAGAGAATACAAATGAAAGGTGAACAGCAAGATATACAAATAGGAGCTAATTTGTAGCTGCATAGGCATGAAACCTCTAATTTCCATGCTATCGTGGCATCTTAGCCACATTCATGTCAGAAGTTTCTGCAATAAAATTAGCTTTTTTATGGGAAGGCTCAGAAAGATCTTCTCCATGGTCTCTGTTATTCAAGCACTCCCGGTCTTCCCTCTTGCGTTTGTTAATCAGGTGAGTCTCTCCCTCACACAGCTTTCCCTCTGGGACACCCAATGCTCTCAGACAGACAATAGCTGCGGCCTGTTCTGCCAGTTTCTTTGACTTGTCCCTGAAGAGCAAGCAGACAGAGCACAGGTAAAAGTAGAAACTGAAGTCTCAACACTGCCAAGAGACAATCAATTACCTGTCTCTGATGCAACATCATGAAATAAACAGCATTTGTAGTCATCTCACAGCAGAAGAACAAAATAGGTCAGTCCCAGAAATTATCTGAATCTTGCTAGGTGTCAATGTTGATGCATCACTCCTGATGTAACATTCCTAGAAAATCTGTTTCTATCAGGTCTTGTGTCTCAAACACTCTTCATTTCAAAGGTATGAAGTCAACGTGTATTTGGCCCAAATGGCTGCAATCCTCAGAAAGTTAACTTTTACAAATATGATCACTAAACAAAACTGAGTTTTGAAGGATCACTTTTCTTGAATGACACTCAGGCCCAAATAAAATCTCTGGTAGGTGTACAAGTTCATTGATGTTGACAGAAGCGGGAACTGTTCCATAATAATAAAAATTCTGCCATTTCTGAGCGGGACTGAAGATTACACATTTGTGAAATTCAGTATTTGAAAACATTTTCTTCTCAAAGTTTCATACCAGCTGAACTTAACTTCCTAAAGTCTCCGAACAGGAATGCTGTAAACACCAGTAATTGTTGTGTGCATTTGTCCTCTGTAAAATGTTCAATGCTGAGCTTTAGCTTTGCAGTTAAATCAAGATCAACTTAGGTGCAAATGCCTGAAGTCAGCTCCAGTATTAACAGATGATTGTACAAAATACCATCATGAAACTTTAGAGCAGCCCTGGACGTCACTGTTGATTAACTGTGATCTCTGAGAAGCCACTACACTGTCCTCTGCTTCACGGTCTAAAGACACTTAATCCTGACTTGTTCTTGAGAATGGATCTGCTGTAGTGGCTGAAGACACTACCTCCTCCTATGTTCTCCTCTGCCTCCCTTGGTTAGTTTTTGAACTCTTCACAGACACAATTGAACCAGGTCACATAATTGCTCCCCTTCCAATACAATTTGTGGACTAACATGCTAAGTAAATTAAAATCTGTAATGGTTTACTTGATTACGCTGAAGCTTACTTCCTCTTGTCACATTCAATTCTCAAAAATTTTTAATCCTTTCTCGCTCCTAGAGGTAGCTTTAGAAGGTAGCTTTTAGTTGACTTTTTATTCCAGTTGATTTTGATAACTGGAGCACCCTTTCATTCCAAGTTTTAAGCAACATTTCACAAACAACTACAATACAGCTGCAAAAAACATTAAGGATAGCTTACCACAGAGTTGATCTGTATTTTTGCTCAGCTACTGTCACTACGGAACAGAATAATCTATCCAATGGTCTTTGAACCTGGAGAAAAAAGAATTAAAAGGAAGGGGGGTGTCAAAAAACAGTCATGTCATTTACAGAACAAACAACATTGTCAGGGTTCATTGTTATTCTTGTCTTTACACCACAATCAAGTAACACCTTTAAAATTACTGTAATTCACACCACAAATTTAACCTTGCATATTTAAGATTAAAAAATAAGAAGAAATTGTCCAAACTGCAAATATTTTTGCTTTACAAAAAAAAAAAAAAATCAAATAATGTCCCCATCTAACCAAGCAGTTGCTCCTGTCCCATATAGTTCCTACCTACAATAGTGTGCAACAACAGAGAAAACAACAGAAATCAGATGATTTCTGAATCCAAATTTTTTACTACACAGAAGTAAAATAAAGTCAGTCATGGATTCCTATGTAATGACCTGTAGTTACAGCAAGTTCTTTCACACATGAATAAAAACCAGACTGAAGGTCTCACTTCTAAATTTTTATTTTCTAATAAAATAAGCTGCTATTTTCATACATATGTGTATTACCATTTCTGAAGCTGCTTACTCAAGAGCTATGCGAGACTGGGAAGCAGAATTTCTCACTACCTTGAGTCCTAAAATACTTAATTTCATAGACAAGGCAGAGGAAGAGGTTTGAAAGGGTTTCTTCATTGACTCACAGTTTCATAAACAGGCTGAGGATGCTTTTCTTTCCTACACCATTCCAGAAGATACATTTTTGGAGTAATCTGAGGTGGATATTCTCGCCTAGACAGAAAAATCTGTGGTCAACAACTGTGCACAGAGTTCTATTTTAAAACAGATAGTGCTGCTTATTATATTATTCCTACCAGTTATTCTTTGTGGTTTAATTTTACCGCTCAAATTATGAGAAAAATGCTATTTCTTTATTAGATAATTCAAGTAATATGTCTGACATAACATCTAAAATAAAACCTAAACTCTTCTATTAATTCTTCCCAAACATTCCCATCCTGTAGTAATACAAATAGAGAAAAGATACTTCCCAGAAAGGAGAGTCTAACTAAATATATGACACAGAATAGAGATACAGTTTGGCACTGCTTATTATAAGCAACAATATAAGATTAAACACTAGAAGAAAAGAAGCTGCTTCTGTTATGAGATAGCAGAGTTACCAAATAAAAAAGGGTAGGAAAGGTAGGCATTGATTCAGTTACTGACACGGAATTACAGCCCCTCGTACTTGGCAGAAAAAAGAAATACTGTAAAACCACTGCATTCAGTCCTCAGGGAGTCAGGTAATATATGCTGTAAATATTAAAGCATTATGACTGGATTTGAGGAGCATTTTATATCACACTCTTCTTGAGCTGTTTGACAGACTTAATAGCAAACATAGCAAAAATAGCAAACATGGGTATAATATGGAAAGTAACAGCAATTCTATAGGCTTCAGAGATTATAATCAAAGGTTACTTAAAATAGTATTGTACGTAACTCCATGAATTGTTTTTTCAAGGAATACCTTATGAGTGGAACATGTTTAGAAGACTGCAGATGAGCACACGTTATCTGCTTGTATTATGAAATTTGTGCAGGACTTTTTCTATAAAAAGTATAGTGTTTTAGTTTAGTTAAATTTCACTAAAAATAACTGAACTCTCTATTTTTCTATACTCACATTCTTCTACGTACAGATATTTGAATTTCTTTTAAGATCACTCAGCACTTTTAATAAGTTAACTGAGAGAATTAAGCAGTCTCAGGAGGCTTGGAACTAAAGAACATCTTACAACATCCAAATAGCACAGGAAGAGTAGTGATGCTAGTGATTATGTAATGATGTACACAAATTGCTTCATAAAAATTCACTCGGTAAGCATTGTTAGGCAAATTGTTATTTTCAAAAAACTGTAAGGCACTGACAAATTCACTGTTTTTATTTACAGATGCAAGATAATGAAAAACTTAACTTGCATGCTTACTTGTCAAATCTAACAGCCATTTTTATTACATCTGGATCTTCCATTTGGTCATCTTCACCTTGTGTCTCAGTTTCTGAAGATGTTTTCTTTGCTTCGAAAATAGCTGTTGTTTCTTCATAGAAATCAGCCATTTCAAAGGCTTCACTATTCAATCACAATTCCTTTGTATTAGAGATCAGCTTATAAATTTTTGTATCACATTAAGATAGAGAAAAGTAGAAATCAATTTTGTTTAAATAGAGTATGTATGTACAGAGAATCACATGAAAGTGTGGCTATATTCTGCACAGTGACATTATATTGTTTCTCCTTCAATTCTTATTGAATACTGTTGATCTACAAGTAGAAAAAGAATGTTCTCATTTCCAGCACTATACATTCAATTTGCAGCCTGAAAGTCCAGGCAGAATTAATCAGAAATACAGGTCCTGCAATGTTCAAGTTATTAGCTCAATTAATAACTTGCAGGTGGATGAATCAGCAAAGAACATCTCTGAGTGACTCTTGGTACATCAGCTCCACAAGGGCAATATGAGAGAAAAGTAGGAAATAGATTCTTCTTCTAATTTTAGTATTTAAAAATACTATAAGCAATAAACACTCTAACATCTGAATACTTCAAAATCTCAGATTTTCTGACTTCAGAGTATTATTCACAAGCCTCAATACAAGGGAGGAAGCAACTAGGATTTGGGTCAAAGGCAAGAGCCTCAAATCCTTTTAAATTTCAGATCCATGGCAGGCTGCATCTACTTTGAAAAACTGAGGCAATTCATTTTCTGCAGATGATAACAATAAAAAAACCTGCAGCATAAGAAAACTTTTACTTTCTGACTGTTACGAGAATGCTCATTGGTATGAGGCTGTTCAATGACAAAATGAATTCCAGCCACAAAGCCAACTCCAAGGCTCTAAGTGGGAAAGCAATGAAGGTAAATAATGCTAACCAATGCTTCTAAGAGAAGACAACTTATTATGTAGTTAGGTAAATTTTTTTGTTTGAAATGCAGCTGTTCTGCATTCAGTACTGAGGTTAAAACCTCAAATGGCTGTAACATGCCATCACCACCAGAAGACAACAGTATTAAGTAACATTTTTGTCTGAAAATGTATAGGTGCATTTAAATAACTGAATGTCCTTCAGTTATCTGGACATTAAACAGGCTGTTTAGAACAGTGGTTAAAAGACTGAGCCTGCTGATAGAAAGCAGTTTTATAAATTTTCAAGTGCCTCGCTCTCTGTCCCTCTCTCATGCATGTACACTGCTTAAGCCAGTTTTGAAATTGGTATTGCATCACATACACAAAAACTGATTATGTTCAATTTTGGAAGCCCCTAAATAGTTGTTAATGCATAGCACACAAAACCAAAAGTTTTACACTAGACCTCTACCCAGTGTTTATGTGTATAAACTGTGACTCTTGCAATTAGCTGTTTAAAGGCTTGACTCTTACTTTACAATTTCTTTTCTTTATATACTATGCATTACTATTCATGCAGTAGAGAACACCACCACCCTTTTGGCTAAGAGTTATTTGAAGTTGTAAAAGATTGTTTCAGTTTCAATCTTCTAACCAAACTGGAAAACAATAAGCAAAATAGATAGTAAGTTACTGTAGTAAAAATTGTGAAACTATTTACATTGCAAAAGTGAAAAGTAACTTGCAAGATTTAAATGTTGTTCATGGATTCCACTGCTCCTTTATGAATAATGAAGGCTAGCTCCTTCTATATATAAAATACAAATTCCCTTCATTGTATTGTAATAAACATGGACAGCAGTGTTTATAAAGAGCCAAAATTGGTAAATTCCAATAAACTGGCAAAAGGATTGCAGGCATTTCCATTCATTTTGAACATGAACAGAATGCTGATTAGGGTTTGCTAGAAAACAATAACTCCATCTACAAAATATTTCAAGCTTTCAACATTTCTATCCATTTTCATACACATAAGATAACAAACAGTTTCAGACTGTTTATTTTATAAAAACAGAGACTCTCTTCCCCTCCATTCCATCAGAAGGATAATTATAGCACACAACATGGATATGATACATGCAAGCTCAGACCTTGATTTTGTTCAGTTTGGCATGGGTCCAAACCTGAATTCCCCTCCATTCTGTGTGAATTCTTTAATCACATGTCTATTTTACGGTTTCTCTCAAACTTTTCCTTCTTCTTTTTCTGCCTCCCCTTTGAGACACTATATTTCCTCTAGACTGCTATATTTCCCCGAAAACATTGTCATTGTTCATTAGGATATTTCAGGTATGAAAAGCAGCACAAAAGAAATACATTTAAGTATCATACAGGTGACCTTCACACATGGTTTTCAGTTTATCTCTAAGTGTTCATTTAAAACAAACGTCATAAATATTCCAGTAACATTAAAATCCCCACATGCAAAAGGAAAAGTCCAAATAAATAAATATGTCTGGAAGAAGACAAACTCCACACTATTAACCTCCAGACTAACACTACAGAATGCTGAAACTTTTCTTAATCAGTTAATGCAAATATTGGATAAATGCCTGTCACTCAGTTACGCACCACTCAAATGAGTATGTTGAATATGTAGACAGTTTTACGGTTAAAGCTTTAAAACCTGAGCATGGAGGAAACCTAGAAAAGTTTATTGTATTATTCCACATCTCACTTCCTGGATTTTTTGTTTGGTTTATTTTTGGGTTTTTTGCAACTTCTTCTGAAGGTATGAAATGCCAGGCAGTGCTACAGACAGAGAAGTGGCTTGCAAGTTTGACAGAGTACAATTCCTGTTTCTGAAGTACATGCTTACCAGATCTCCTGTGTGGACTGTGCAGCATGCAGCTTCTTACCCTGAGTAGTTTCCAGCTGTTCTCTTAACATCTGACACAAACAGTATTTTGTGTTGGTATAGTGATTATCATATCTTACTGCCTGAAGGAGAGAGACAAAGTATATAAAAACGTACCAAACAAATTTATCTTATATAATGCTCATGTCTCTTGATAAATTTCAAAATCGTTTTTGAAAGGCAAACCACAATGCACAGTTACCTCAATAACATATTCAAGACTACTCACGAACATGAGTATAATCTGACTATTTTGGCATGCTTTCATGAACAGAAGTTCAACTTATTGATATACTTACGAAGAAAGAGTTGACCAGTTTACATAACTGACTAGCAATGCAGTGATATTTTAGTAAGTAACTAGTTAATGGCAGTTCAAATTTTCAAAACCCAAAAAATTTTGAATTGATGACATGACCAAAGCCACAGATTTCTGATTAATTTCCTATTATGTCATTAAAATTGTGTATTTTGAATAATAGAGAAAACTTATATAATAGATGACTCAGCTAATGGAGCTATAGTACTATAATACAGCATTACTTTACCAGCAAATCATTCCCTTTGCTTCCCTGCTGTTAAAAATTTTTGACAGTATTCGTGAAAAGCAATTAATTTCTAAAAATGAATCTAGCAGTAACTGAGTATTTACTATTCCTTCACTTTTCTGTTCAATATTATTTGCACAACTGTAACATCAAGAGAATTGGCCTATATATCATTAGCTTTTCAAATTTCTAGACATGTTTAGATAGCCTTGTAAGCCTCATAAACGTTCCCAAGAAACTAGGGCTAAAAAGCATGGTACATAAGAATGATCAGGAAAAACTGTCTTCTGAGTACAGATTTCTGAACATTTTTTTCTGAGCAAAATAAAATAGAGGAAGCAGCGGTTGATTTGCAAGACTCATGTCATATGCAGTAAGTTAGAATATCCCCAGAGCCTAAGTCTTTGAAATTACAAAGAGTTAAGATACTGTAATAAGATTTGGATTAACAATTCTAAACAATGTTAACTACAAGTAAGATCTTCCAAAAAAACATACATATTTGATGTAATCTTGCATGACTTCCTTCAAGGGGAAAAGACCCTCTTTTCTGAAGATGGATGGGTTCCACATGGCAGCACGAGCTATCATTACTGATGAGGCAGCTGTTGCTTTCTGGAAGGTCTCAATGTCTGTATATTCTTTGATGAAGTCATGAGATCCTCCACTAAAAATTAACATCACTGTTATAATAATGAAAGTTTTATTTGCTATTACTTGTACTTTAACACAGCCTTATATTTTCAATGTGATTTTACATTATTAATGGTGGCAGAGTCTATTTAGGGTATTATCTTAAATCTAAGAGAACAAATGGGTCTGAGAGTTTTATTAGCAATGGCTCATTAAAACACTGATTATATATAATATTTTTCATTATCTGCATACTTCTCTTAAAAATAGAAGACTTTTTATGAAGGAAGAATATATTTTGTGTTTTACACAAACTGTGTGCTTTCACACAGTTCTTAATGGATAAGGCTCACAAAGAATCACTTCCACGTTGTTTGAAAAATGATACCTTGTAATTGCCAGTTCTGTAACCTTCAAGTACATATTAATTGTGTTGGCACAAGTGATACTGAAAACAAATTAAGTATGGACAGCATCACTCCATTGTCACTCTGGCACTAAGTAGCTCTGGATCAGTCACAGAGCACTTTAAAGTTAGAAGAAGGTTGCACTGCTTCTATTGTACTGCCTCTGCTTTCAAGTCAGCAAGTCAGACACTTAGTAAGCACAAAGAACACTTAAAACACCTTTTCTTTCTCTTAAAGTTTCCCTTAGGCAAAGTCTTTTAAATGTAAAATAAAAGTTGGGCTTTTGAACTATAAAGTAGGAGTAGGATCTTTACCCCTTCAAAAGTAGAAACACTGTCAAATTCAAAATAAAAACCAGAGAATGATAAATTACTTTAAAACCAGACATTTATACTGTGAAGACAGAACAAGCAAGCTTCCTGCACTAATGAAAGATTACTCCATAAACACAGTACCATTCCAGAAATCATTGTATCAATTCAAATTTTCTTGCCTTTTTTTAGCACCAGTCCACTTCCTTTTATTCATTCCTGTATATTTCTTGACCAAGCTTGAGGTACAAGTGGTTAAAATTCTCAAAATACTAGCCAAGTAAGTTACAGCAGGGATCAAGTATCATGGATCAAATATATTTAATAAGCAGGAGTCCAAGTTGCACATTTACATTTCTTTAGAGAGAGTGTCCTGGTTTCAGCTGGGATAGAGATAATTTTCTTCCTAGTAGCTGGTACAGTGCTGTTTTGGGTTTAGGATAAGAATAATGTTGATAACACACTGATATTTTAGTTGTTGCTGAGCAGTGCTCACACTAAGTCAAAGACTTTTCAGCTTCTCACCCCACCCCACCAGCGAGGAGTCTGGGGGTGCACAAGTAGTTGGGAGGGAACACAGCCAGGACAGCTGACCCCAACCGACCCAAGGGATATTCCAGACCATATGACATCATGCTCAGCATACAAGCTAGGTGGAAAACTGCCTGGGGGTGTCAATGCTGAGGAAGAGGCTGGGCATCAGTTGATTGGTGGTGAGCAATTGTTTTTCATTTGCATCACTTGTTTTTCTTGGGGTTTATTTCTTTCTTTTTTGTTATTTTCCTTTTCATTACAATTTATTATTACTATTTTATTTTATTTCAATTATTAAACTGTTCTTATCTCAACCCACGAGTTTTCTTACTTTTACCCTTCCAATTCTCTCTCCCATCCCACTGCAGGGGGAGTGAGCAAGCGGCTGCGTGGCGCTTAGCTGCTGGCTGGGGTTAAACCACAACAGAGGGAAAAGTTTCACTAAATGGATTTAAAACAAAGATCATATCCTTCTCAGAGAAACCATTAAAAATAGGATTGTTAAGGTTAGTTCAGCATGTTGGGACACTTGCAAAGAAGTAAACTGATATAGGGATTAATTAGAAGCAATTTATCAACAATAAAGCTCTGATATTTTTATATCTCAATGGCACACTTCTACATCACAGAAAGTACTCATACAGAGCTGACATTTCTGTGACATGCATAAAATCTAAGACAAATTGTTAGCCTCATCTTTAACCTAGGCAAACAAAGGGTTCACGGCAATGCACAACATGAATTCTGCTTGGTTTTTTAATTTCATATTATTTAAAAAATTATTTTGAAAACTAGAAAGAGGGTGAATCACTGAAAAGTGGATCAACAAAGATCATCAGCATGGAATATTTCCTTTGTCCAGTACAGGTCTTCTAACAGCAAAACCTGTGACTTTCAATGTATTTTCTACATAGAAATGTGAACAGAAAAACAGTTCTCAAATTCCTGATCCAAGTATATGGTTTGCAGAGATGCAGCTTTTCCATGAAAACTCAAGATCAATGAAGAGAGAACTTCATTTAAGGACATGGCTTCTCCGGCCAAGGATATTCTACTGCCACTTATAAAGAGGTGAAACATCTGAAGATGTTGGTCAGGCAGATCAGATACAGTTCAGGACAATTTGATACTTTTCATTACCTGTGCTTCCAAAGCTGCTCTTAAAACTTATATTTTGTAGCTAAACTTTCCTGAGACTGAGCTCCTTATTTTACTATCACAGAGTTACTGAAGGATCTGTCAATACAAGCAGACAGATTCAGTGGGATCATGTCTATATGTCTGGAGACTGAGGAGGTCTTAGGCAAAATGTGAGGCCACAGAACATAACACTGGTTTTGAGCAGTAGGACAGATGATCTCTAATGTGCAAGTGTCTAACATACACAGTGGTAGGTGTTATAGCCAGTCACTGCACAGGGCTTAAAAGCATAGAGAATTCAACTGCTGGATGCAATCAGAAACAACTTGCATAGGATAGGTTGTGACACACAAAAGCAGTACTTTTTGAAAAATACGTGGAATTTTTAAACTAAAATCTGAGGTATGGTGGCATTTCACAAGGCCAACTTTTGTCACTGCTACCTCTATTGAGATTTGATCTTTAGTAACAGGTAACACTGTGGTCGCCCTACATGAAGGATCTTTTTCCTGCACTTGCAAATCTTAAGTGAGGTACAAGCATATGGCAATAACGAGCTAATTAGTCCAACTTACTTTGCTATTACTGGAATGGAGACTGCTTCAGATATGGCTTTGATCACATCACAGTGGACAGGGTGCTGAGGCCTCTCCTCCTTCTTCCTTTCCCACAAACAAAAAAAAGACAAGACCAAAGATTTCCTATGGAATTTGTAGATATCTGAATCACAGCAGACATGACTCAAGGATTATTGGGACATACTTATTTCTGCTTATTGACTTTATATATTTGATGTAATTTTCCTTTTTTTTTCCTGAAACACAAGAGAATTGTTTCATATCAAATACATTTTAAAACATTGTTACTGTAATTCCACATCCAGATAAGCAGCATTTTTTAGATATGGAGTATGCAAGATAATTTTTGTTTTATTTGGTCTTTGAGACAAAAATTTTAGAAAAATAGCAGCAAGCGGTTCAATTCCCTAATTATTGGCCTGACTTTCTACACCACCAATTTAGTTAACAGTTGAAATCAGAAACACTTATTACGTATAGAGTATACTCTCTAGTCATATCTTACTGCGCTACATTCAACAGCTACCTAAAAAAAAAAAAAAAAAAAAAAAAAAAATTCTAAGTCTCTCTTGCCTAAATCAATTTACCTTCCATGGACTGCAATGGCAGCAATACCAGTTTTTTCTATTCTCTTTACCAGATTCACAGTATCCTCAACCTGAGGGATAAGAGAGAACGACATGGGTTTAATTCAAAAAACAAACAAAAAAAAGGAATAACTATCATGCAATAATTGTGCAAACAAATGTTGGAAGTCTCTTCTTTTATCAAGAGGGATATGATTCCTGTATTTTAACAGTAACTCCCAATATGCATAACCATTTAATATATACTTCAATTAAAGAACTACATATTATGGCAAAAATAAGAATCCATTTTCAATACTTCCTTGAAACTATAGATAGCAAACTTTCTCAAAGTAAGACAATACTCTGTAGTAGAAGAATATTTTCCAACAGGTTTTTAGACTGTCATTTGAAAATGATACAAAACACTTGACTAGCAAGTCCTCTCTAATGACTACTCTGTAAATTGTAATTAAAATGCATCTTAATAAGTGGATGCCTTCTAAAGTCAACGTAACATGCAATCACACATCTATAAATATTCTTCTCAGATGTGTCTTTAAAAAGTTAACTAGTATCTAAAAAATTCTAATGATATTTGTACACGACCAGTGAATCAAAAGACACAAGAGAAAAAGGGGAAGCTCCCAGAGTATCTTCAAAGAGTTAAGCCGTTAAAAGGCAGAAAGAAATTTGGCACACTGCTGGCTTAGCCTGCCTTATGCAGCTTTGGGGAAAGGGAGAATGAAAAAAGATAAGGCCAATTTTCTTTTCCAAAGCTGGAGAATGATCTGTGGCTCATTTCAAAAATAGCACATTCAGTCTTTGAAAAATGCAACATCTACCAGCTGGCATGGACATAGAGACAGAAGCTCACCTGCTGTTCTGATGGATGACATGTTATGCAAAAGCAGCTTGAAACAAAAAGGAAAAGGCTCTAGGATAGTTGTACAAAATAAAAAGGAGAGGTGCCAGTTCTTTGATTTAATACTTCAGAACCAAAATGATCTTAGACAGTTACTGATTCTTTTCACACGTGCTTCATTTGTTCATTTAATCATTTTAAGTGCATGAGTAAATGACTTCTGAACAATAGCTAGCTGTTACAGTTCATCCATCTACAGAAATATCTATCCAGGTCATATGCAATCATGGTATCTAGGCAGGTAATTAAATACACAATTGCAAAACAATCAGTCATTAAAAGAGAAGGCACATCATCTCCTGTAGCGAATTCAACTGAAAAAAAAATCCAGTAAGGAAGCTACATTATTAATAGTTAAATTCTAGAAAAATACTGACAAAACAAAATGTAACAGCTTTAGCAATATAACAGTCTTACCACAATTTCTTTGAAATGAATGATTGTACCCAAGAATCTATCCAGAAAAAAGTAATTCTAATTGCAATGAAGATGTTGCTTCTGAGAAGGAAGATTATGGCCTCTTTGTATAAGCTAGCAAGTTCAGTGCTTCAATGTATCAAAGAGTTTCTAAAAGGGCTGTAGAAGTTGTTTTTAATTCGGGTATCATTTGTAGTATTTATTGCTGTCATTGCACATACAGTAAATCAGGAATCAAGTAATGCAAAATTTCCTTGCATTGTAGAATATGAGTAGTTTATAGAGCACAGGCAGTTTATCTTGTAAACACAATTTCATTAGTAAAACCTTCATTGTTAACATGAATGTTGGAAGTTGGAGAAGTAACATTAGGGCTTGGTCTTACCCTCTTGAAGTTTAAACTTCAAGCAGACTATCAAGAAATTCAAAGTTTATCGCACTGTGCTTATGTACACATATTACTCTCAGTCAATTCCATATTTGGCAGTTGTCTTCTAAAATAAGAGAGCACATTTTTCCTTTTTATTTTCATTTAATACTTATCCACCAGCAAAAGCTTTGGGATTTACTCAATGGGTTACAATAAACAGGACTACAAGACTTTTTTAATAGAAGTATCTGCATTTGCAGTTCAATGGAATAAAACCATGTCTAGACATATAATGTCTAGTATTTTCTTGACTTTTTAAATTAGAGAGGAGAAACGAAGTTTGGCATCTGATGTGAGCAGCCAGAAAAGCAACCTGGTTGGAAGGGGAAAATTACTGAACAGAAGAAAATATCTTCTGAAAAATGCTGAGAGAGAAAATGCCTGCTAGCCTAAAAACCATTAACCTGGGAACTAGGCCTGTGAACCAGAAGCACCCCTGGTAAGTGCAACTGGGTCCCCAGAAACCAGAGACATCCTGAGATACCACCATAAGTGCAAAACCAAGGAACCGTATCAGCAACTCATCATCTGAAAAGGTAAAAAATAGTCTGGAAAAAGGGGAAAACATCCTAAGAAAGAAAGAATCTGTAACTGCCATTGGCTGTTCTAACTGCAATAACAGGAAAACAGTCTGGAAAAAATAAAAATTGTTCTGAAAGAACAGAAAACAATCATCTATTGGCTGCCCCAGGTGAAAAACAGGAATTAACAGCATATACTGGCTGCTCGAGGGGTGATGTCTTACGCCCTCTTGTGTCTCTATGACATAAAAATGATTTAATTTTTATCCATAATGGAGCTTCTCTCTCTCGGAGAACTTTCCATGCTGCACATACTTACCCTTTTCCTAAACAGGTTGAACTCTCCACACAAACTTTCTACAAGATCTTGGACTCTTGCCAGGGATGCCTGGCTGACTCCAAACTCCATGACACAGATCATCTTTGGAGTGAGTATCTTTCTGTTATTTTATTGGTCCCCCTCTGGGCCTACTTTTGGGGTTGGTTCAGTTTATCCTCCTACTTCTGGGATGGTTGGGTCCCCTTCTGGGATCTGTCTAATGCACTTGATACAGGTATTATTACTAAGAACATATATATATATATATATATATGCATGTAAGTAATCTATCATAAGTGTATCTGCTGTTATATTATTGATAAGTTTGCTTCACTAGTGATAAGTTTGCTTCACTAGTGATAAGTTTGTAGTAACTTGTAGTAGTATATACCTACTTGGTTGTTGCTGTTATTGATTGTTGCTATAATCGACTTCTGCCATATTAATCATTGCTGTTATACTATTGACTGTTGCTACCAATAATTTGCAATAGCTTGAGATAGATATAAATATATCTTTATTAATCATAGGTATATTTGCTATGGTGATTTTTGTGGTATTTGTGGTAATCTGTAATAAAGTTGAGAAATTTAGAGGATAAAAGCCTCTGTGTCCTTGTGTATCATGGAATCCAGCGAACCCACAATCATGATCTCTATACACCCATAGGTCGGACAACCCTTTAGGTCATGACAGCATCCCAAACAGAAATTATAATTCCAAGTGCTGTTTCATAGTAAGAGGTTTAAAATGCCAATATATTAGAATGCCATATATTCTAATTGATTTTAAATCACAGAAATAAACAATAACTAAAGACTTTAGCATAATGATTTATGTTCTTACTGAGGGCAAAATGCGGATTTTGCAGGTTACTGGTTTACAAATTCCTTTAACAAGGGTAGTCAGTATCTGGAAAACAAAAAAAAACAAACCAAAAAAACCCATGATCACAACAGTGACATTAACAAAGCTCTCCTCCTTTCTCTCTTGAAGATATAAAGAAATCAGAACAATGTAAGACTCGTTACTGTTCCTCTATAAAGAATCTTACATGCTAGATAGACACATGCAGTCTGTAATTGAGTATATAATTTTATCTGAAGATATACAAAACTATTTATAGTCTAAGCCACTTTTATTTCCACTTCTTTTTTGATTTTAACTGGATTTATACAGAGCAATTAACTGCCGCTGGAGTTTCAACACTGCTTTTAATATGAAGTAACCAGTAAACTTTGATAATTTCAAAATAAAGTGCAAAAGTTTTTCAATTTCATGCAACTGTTTTCACAATCGTCTTATATTCGAGTTGTCAGTTTCTTATGAAAACTAAAATGTAAGTATTCCCTAAAAAGAGATTTTTTTTTTAAAGAGAAGATGGCCTTCAAAATGGAAACGAGACGGCAATATCAAGCAACGTTATTGAATCTTCTAAAAGAAAACAAAAATCATAAACTGAATTCCATGCTTAACACAGAGCACATTTTATTCATTAAAACAAACTCACAATAAGCAGACAAATGAGCAGTTGTTAGTTTAACCGTGTAAGAACTGAGCTATGGAAAGAATCTCCTTTTCACAGGCTGAATTTAAGTCCAACAGACCATACTTAAAAGGGCCATATAAAGGCCTATACACGTTTAAATCACTGTACGACTATACAGTAAGTAGTACCAGAAATCCAATAACTCTCTAAATAAAAGAGTGGAAACCAGCTGATCCTGACTATTATTAGAAAAATACATGTTTTTCAACTGTTTTTTGAGATATTATCATGCATATTATTCCTTGTATAAAATGGATGGAACTGCAGGTAAATTATTTCTTTCAGAGTTGTGTATACTATGAAACTTGAATTTTGTTTAATGTTACTGCACTTACTAGGTTCCCAATACAGAAATGAGCTGTTACAGCTAGCACTCACAAGTTCTTACACTTAGAACAGCTGGCAAGTAATTAGTGTCACCTTGCACTGTCTACTCAAATCTTTCCTCAGTAGTGTTCTCTCAAATAAAACAGTAGGTTCCACAAAAGTTATCTAAAAACCCCCTTTCTTCAGTATTTTTAATTTCTATTATTTTTTGCATATAAATCAAACTAAAGTGACATCATTTTCCAAACATCATCACTATAATATTTTTCTTACAATAGCATCATCAGCAAATCTTCTAAGTTTTCAGTGTCAGCCTCATTAAGGATTCCAATGTGAGAACCAAACCCTACACTTTTTAATCATATGAAAAGCTTGATTTGGAGCTGTAATTACAGATGTCTTTTGCAGGCTATGAGTTTAGTTATCCCTTTGCATTTGGCTAAGAGTAATTTCCATGCCTAAGATTTTGCTACCTATTAATATCTTAAATTGAAAAGAACAATTCCAAATTTTTGAACATCAAGTTTCCTGCTCTTCTGAAGATCAAAGCAAAACATAATGGTTGTAGAGGGGAAGGGAAGCTGCTAACAATCATATTTACAACTGTTTCTCGTTCCTGCAAGAAATATTTTTGCCAGATTTACTCTTAGCCCACTAAATACTCCACTCCTGATTTTTTTTCTTTCAGCCTTTGTCACCTCATGCTTCATAAATTACAGTTTAATTCTGGATGGTACCACCCACCTTACCCAATTCATGGACTACCACACAGGCCTCAAAATATCAGGTTCTGGTTCCAGTTCTGTTGCCTGTATTGTTAGCTGACTTTCTGCCACACTTATCCAATTCTGCTTTCTCTTTTGAAAAAAATGAGACTGATACCAACCTTCTCTAAAAATGTTTTGAGATCAAGACTGGATCACTTGTACTTTTGCTTTTTTCATCATGAAAGAGAGAGTAATAGGTCCAGTCTATTCCATTTAAACTCTTGCTTTGGCACAGTTAATAATGCTTCCAGTTGCTGAATAGTCAGTCTATACAGCTTAGCTAACAATGCGGCTCTTGACAATAAGAGATTCTTACATTTGGCAAAACGCTAACACTCTATCATGGTTATATCTTTGATGACATGCCCTTCTAATGGCATGTCCTCAGAGAATGAAATAAATGATGCAGAACAACCTGTTTTCAGGTTGTTCAACCTGCTTACAAAGAATAGTAACTAAGCAATAGATCAGCTTGTTGAAACTGTGTAAGTCCTACTAGCCTACAAAGCTGAATGGTGTTATCACAGTAAAGAGGAAGAACTTAAAAGACTGACTCAATATCCATTTTAGACAGAAGGAAAAGGCATGAACTGCAGCGATCAGAAGACACTAGCTATCATTCAGAAAAAGAGTCATGCAGATAAGTGAAAAGAGTCTGGTCTCTTCAAAAGACTGACCTACAACAAAGAACCTTTAAAAAAAAATGCACTCAAAAGCCACATGAAAAAAGGCAGAGCAATGCTTTTGGTATTTTTGTTTTGTCCAGATCTGCATACTTTTCATAGTACAAGAAATAAAGAATAACTACCTTGAACTATTCACCACTGTGTACCATGATTCGGTTATTACTGAGAGGTGAACTGTAAACTAGAATTGCCCTCAGGAACTCTGAAGGAGGATACAGTGAACAACTAAAAGCTAAGGAGAAGCAAGACAAAGTTCACAGTCAACTCATCTGAACTATGAAGAATCAGGCCTTTAAACAGAAAGAAAATAAAAGAACTATATGCTAAGTATGTTCCTGGAGACCCAGAGCAACATCTGAACTCTGTTTAATCTCGGGAAGCTTAGAAGTCCTTGGGAAAAAAATATAAATATATATTAAAAAAACATATTACATATCTATCTATATTGCATATACATAGATGTATATATATATCTTTTTAATATATTTTTTTCATACCAGTTCACATAGGGTTTTATGCAGATTTAGATACATCTGCACATAAAACTCCTCCCTCTGCAAATATAGCACCACATTGTGAAAGTTTTTAAGCTGAAAAGGAAGAATGTAGCAATTTTATAGTCCAGACAATGACAAGGAGAACTAAATCAGGATTATTTATCCATAACCTTAATTCCAGCATTCAAAACTGATTATTCCACTCTAGCTTTTACAAATTTGTCTTCTGTGCATTCATTCCTGCTTCCAGTAGAGCACAGTACACAATACTTTCCAAGGCAGTTCAAAACCCACAAGGTGATACTTACAGACTCGATTTTGTCAGGATCAGATAGCAGTGCTGCTCCCATACCTCCCTGGGAAATATACAGAAACTGTTACACACTAGGCAAACACGTTTTTCAACTCAATTATTTTGCCTAATAGCAGACCACAGCAAAAGTAAGAAAAAAAAGAAATTACACACCACATTTGAGAGGTCTTGATGTCAGTAGTTTCTGTCTACACACTACATTTCGAAAAACAGGCTAAGACAAATTAAGTGGCTGTATTGAACACAAATTATGAACACTTTAACAATTTAATATTTTAGCTGTTCTTTCTGCACTATTTCATCTGCATATATAGATCTAGAGGCCAACAGGCAGACATAAGAAATAACTTCAAAATTGTATGAACATTTTTGACCCAAACTACTGTTGGAAAATAACGATTCACCAGCATTTGAATTTTTGATCTTTCACACTAATACAGGGTGGATGTTTTCGTGTTTTGTTCTTAATTATGATTCTGTGGAAGGATAAAATAGTCTTCCTTGTAATTAGTTATGATACAGAAGAAAGTAATAAAGGCTAAAAAAAACATTACTGGAAACATCATCAGACCATTATGAATGTAATGACATGTCCTCAACATGACTACAGTTCTTGGTAATACCACTTTATCTCAAAAGCAGAAAAACAGAGGAAGTTCAGAAACAACAGAATCTAAATACATAAATCAAAAGACTCCAGAACAGGGGAAATTAAAATTTGAGTTTAAAAGAATGTCATCTTCATAAGTTATCATTGAAACAAAAAAGTTAATGGGATTAAAACAGAAAAACTCTAGAAATATATGTGGGTAAAATTATTCACAAGTTAGATGGAATATATTAGAATAATTTAAGTTATATTCTTCAGAGTGCAAGCCAACCTACAAAACTAAGTAGTACTGAAACAGAAAATCCCCCCATAAATTGATCTATTCTATGCCTTTCTTGCACCATCACCAGGTACTTTCAACATTGACCATTGTCAGACCCAGGCTGAAACACTATGAACTGTTAAAGCGAAGATACTAGAGACCTGAAAGATGTCCAACATTCTTACACACCTCACATGCTCCAAAGGAAAAGCAATCTTCGTGATGGAAAAACATCAGCCCTCTCTTACATACTCTATGTACCGTCATTAGGGCCCTTTGGTTCTTCTGTTCCAGAACTCCATGATGTAGTCTGTCCTTTTATTTCTTTAAGGTAATGTGATCTAAAATAAACTCTTTTCAAGTAGTTTTATCAAAAGATATCTTCCATTAATGGAAAATAAATCCATTTAGACAAAGCATTCTTTTTTCTTGGCTGAAAGACTGAGAAAGGAGGATGATATACTTATGTGGACTAGAGTCTGTACAATGTCATGACATCATGCAAGGTACGGGTATGTTTGGCAGTGTCAGCTTTGGCCTTTACTACTCCCCATTTTAACAACATTGCTTTCATGCACCTGATACCACATTTCAATCAGCCATGTATTTATGCGCCAGATAGAATTCTGTGACAGTTTATTGCATTTTTTTCTACTGTGAAAGGGGAGAGGGAAAAAAAAATAGTTTTCCTTGGTCCACAGGCAACTTGGTTTGCCAAAAGAAAATATATAAGTTCTATAAAAGCTTACGGTGATACTAGGAATTAAGGCAGATCTCAAGTTACCATTTACATTTGTGCTCTTGCTTTAGTAAAAGATCAGTAAAAAGATTCCAGATGTAAAGATGGGTAACACAGAATTAGGAAGTAAAAGTACTGCCTATGTGGATATATTAGTTTTTCTGTTTAAAGGATGAAGCATTACAGCTTCACATAACAGAGAACTTGCTCCAAATGCTAAAAATGCCAATGCTACAAAGACTAGAGGATAGAAAGTTTAAATGCAACAGCCAGGCTTCTTCCCTGGAATTAAGTTTTAAGTCTTTGAAGTTGGGAAGTTCCTTTTTCTTTGACAATAAGTGCAAAATTTCTCTTATCTATTCTGCCTGAACATCTGACATCAAAATGGAGCTCCATGGTCTAATTTACTGATACTTTATCTATCCAGTAACTGGCTTAACAGTGCTAACAACCAGTTTGACTACTCTGTTTTAGCCACAGATAGTGGACTAGTTTAGAATTACATGTGCTTGACTAAAAAAATCAATTTTTAACTGATCCATCCTCCTCCCACTTAAAACTGACCAAGAATTGAACTCAGCATTGCTACGTTGCGAATGTTTACTTGCTCAGATGACAAACTGTGATTCCTATTTTTATTAAGGCTAAGCAGAACATATTTCACTCATCCAACAAATTAGTGACCTCAGGAAAACATAACCCCCTCCCCCCCCCCAAACTAAACACTTTATTTTATCCTGGCCTTACAGAATTTACTTTTAAATGCAACATACGATATAACCTGTCAGGGTTTTCAGAATTCTAAATAGTTTTAGTGTTAACTTTGTACAATAATACAATGTAACAACCTCACTACGTTTTTCTCAATATTCAGTCCTTGTCCTGTCAGAAAATACAATCACCACTTGCTCAGTGGTACAAGTCCACACTAACCTGAGCTTACAAACTTCATACATGCTTACCCACTTAAGGATATGGTATGTTTAATTACACGACCAAACCTATTCTTAAGGGAGATTTCTAATAGACTATGTTATTTTACTGTATTAGGGCCATGACACCTTCAAGACTCTTCGGTTTATTGCAAAAAAATAAACTCAAGTTTATCTGCATGAAAATTTTACTGCTTGAATTTGTTCAACCCAGAAAACTTGAACATGTATTCCACACCTCTAAGAAAGAAAAAGCTTATTTAAGAGTAAGCAAAGCCCACTTGCCTTAGTAGAATATTCTTTTGGGCATCCCATGTTGATATCAATACCAGCTACATCACTCTCTCTGAAACAGAAGAAAGAAACAATTGAAATATTTTTCAGCATATTAGAACAAGAATCAGAAAATAGACGTCTTTCCAGGAAACTTGTTCTATCATCATTAAGGCTTAAATGAGAATTTAAGGTTAAGTTTTCATTTGAACTTCTGATTTTTTAGCTTCTCACTTATATAAGTTACGTATTTATTTTAACATCAGTCTGAAGATCAGTCTGTCCACAGGTTACAATGACCAGTGTTGTGCAGAAGCTGCAAACACTCATCTTAAATATGTTTATACAGGATTAAGTATATATATGAGTATATCTACCACTAAATTCACCACTGTCACTAAATCAAGTCCTATTGAAACGTCCATCTATTTAAAATGAAGGCTTAAAAACACCTTTTAAAAAGGTTTGAAACACACTTTTCATTTCTGCACAATACTTTATTGGGGGTTTCAAACCACAAACAGTAGGAGACATTTTCAGGCATATTGGTTGTACTTGCAGCTGGGCAATACCCAGGGAAAATTCATATTGGAGAGATCAAGGACACACTGCACTAGCAAAAAGCCATCAAGCCCAGTACAGAACTTACGCAGCTGCTGAGCAAGAATTATTTTAAATAGAAGTTGCAGTTACACCACTATACCACTGGCCTTTTGAGATGCTATACTTTACTGTGCAGGTCCTACAGAACTTTTCTTGGTCCTATCAAGACCCACCTTGATCCTCTCAATCATAAAAAACTGTCTTCCACAATAATTCCTCTCTACAAAAAAACCCTAAACAAACCCATGATGGGAAGGCGGTGAGAGAAGATGACTTACACAAGCTTAGCTACTGCCAGAGCTCTTTCAGCATCTGCTGAACCCTGTTGGTAGAACAAGAGGATTTATAACTATAAAACACCATGAAATTAATTAAAAAAAATGTGCTCACTTGCACACGTGTATAACTATATTTGCCCTAAATGTTTAGTATAAAGTGACAGATACCCATCCACAGCACAACAGACAGCTAAAGCATGTAGATTCAGCCACTGAAGAGGAGAGGTCTGTCCACCCTTTTAACCTACAGTAGCATCAAATGTTCTTAGCCCATCACCATTTGATATTTATTTATCACGTTCTTAAGAAGCTCCACTAATAACAATTCTACAAGCAGCCTATTCCAGGGCTATCATTACCATTGAAAAAGGTCTTTTTAGTATCTGATGCAGTCCACACTTCTCCCTCCCTCCAACTCCCATCATCTCTTGTCCTACACAGAATGGTCTAAAAGAGCAAATTACTATCTTTTTCTCTCCAGCAGCCTTTAATCCATTTGTGCAACGTTAACACACAGGTTAATCCTCTCTTATTAACACTAAACAATGCCATTTTTTTAGTCTTTCCAGTGAGACTGTTTACTGGACAGCGCAAGACTTAAACACGTGATCAAACATCAGCATAATTTATTTTTGGTATCTATATGTTCAGAAATACATCAAAGATACCTATTACAAAAAGAAGCTGCTGTCATAGAGTACAGTATTGATTTTAATCACCTCTTCTGAAAACTGCTGTATGGAGAGCTTATAATGTAGCATCTTGATCACAAGTGTACCAACAGATTAGAAATTCTGCAACACATTTGGTGTGAAACTCTACTTCTGCCTGAAGCATCAAGAAATTGATAGTCTGCAATACAGAGAGCTGCTTTAGACTTAGACTAATACTACTAGCACTACCTTAACTATGTTATCAGAAGAGTACCTGTGGTTGGTTTCTTACCATTTGAAAGACAACATGGTGCCTCTCCCTTTCACAAGTTCTGAAAACAACTCTTTCATTAGGTGCAATGAAGTCCACGGTTTCAAGTACTTCTATATGAAATGAGAAGCAGATAAAACAGACAAAAATTATAGACAAATGTAATCACAAAGGAGGTCATCTGACTATATAACTTGTATATAAATGAAATGCTATCAAATAAGTCTTCCATGAACAGCAGAACTAATGGCACCCTACCTCCTAAATGTCCTTGCAGTACATTTCTTGCACGTTGGTGTTTCCCTCCCATAGTACTCCCTAATCATGCCCCAGCCTGTTTCTTGGGAAAGCATCAGCACCAGAACAAATCTAATGATGAATCAGCCAGAATGAACATAATGGTACTATTTTTAGGAAGGAGCAGGAGGGCAAAGTAGATCTGTAGTGGACTTCCATTCCCCAGCAGGGACATACAGACAGCTGTTTCTCATGCCACTCAGCTGGGCATCTGGATATCTTTTTAAGAACTTGTCTGTGAAAATCGTGTTAGGCCAGATCTAGCCTATGGACCTCAAGTTAATAAAAGAATGATAAACAGTGAGATCTTGTATGTCTTGCTTCCTTATTGAAGTAGACTAAAAGGTGTGTATATTATAATGTCACAAACAGCTAACATTTATGAAGACTTATGATTGGAAACTGTCTCTACTGCAGTCCAAATGAATTTGTTTCCTGGACACTATCAAACTTTTCTTGAAAAATTAAAAGGCTTTGTAACTAATATTAGTAGTTTTGCTCAGGAAATTAGATTTCATATTAGCACATACACATGTAAAATTTCTGGGGAAAAAAAAAAAAAACGACACCAAAAAAACCCCAAATCAAAACAAGAGTTCCTTACTGTTTATTCTTTATTATAATAGCGTACGAAGGCAGTAGAGAGGCTGAAGCCAGTATGTAGAATTGAGGAGTGTTATCTGTTAATTCCAATTTTATTATTTGTCTTTTTAACACACATAAAACTAAAAGCTTTAACATTTTCAATAATGCACTGGAACATTAATGTCCTGTCTATTCCAGCTACTAGTTTCTTTCACCTGCTGCCAGGAAGCATAATGCTGAAATATTAGTAATGGATTTCTAACACTAATCCCATTTTTCATGATAAAAAGAGAAAGACGTACTTCCAAAAGCTAAAATTATGAAGTATTTCACTTTAGAAAGCCTATACCTGCACACCCAGTAACCTGACCTCTGTCAAATTGTTTAACAGAAACCTCATCAAATCCTTGTAATAAACTAAGTCAATAGTGGAGAAAGACTTTGCATTAAAGCCCTAAAAAGAATAACAAACTGTCAGTTACTAATACATTAGCCCTATCCTCCAAAAACATTTATGGTTTTCCTGAGGGACACTAACTGAACTACTGAAATTCCTTAAGAAAGGAAACTGAAAGTTTGAAACTGTAGAGCAGCAGAGAGGTGTAAGAAGGTAGTACTTCAAAAGCTTATTTTAAGTCCCTAGACACAGTTTAGAGAGATTATATGTCCTGATGCCTCATTGTAATCACTATAAAATTACTTCAGAGAAATAATTATCTTTTCTCTTAACTTGAAAAAAGAATGCTTAGATATTAACAAAAGAAATGCTATACTTGCCATTTATAACCCTCTTACACTGCAGCATCTTTATATCAATCAGCTCCTGAGAAGAAAGAATAAAAATATCTCAGCAAGTTGAAGTGTTTAAACTACCCAGCTATAAACAGTTCCCATTTTATTAAACAAGAATATCTACCTAGGGATACCAAATACAGAAAAAGAATGCAAATGAAAACAAGAGTTTAACTATACAACATGCTCAACTGAAGTTTCAAAATACAAACTGAACATATGAACATAAGAATATTATATGTTTACATAGTTCTAGAAGAACCATTTTGTTCAAGTACCTATCTAGCAAGCTGGAAACAAAGAAGAACAAGCCACCTAGAGTAGAAGGGGAAGATAATGTTATAGCAACAGACCATCTCAAAAATTAATGTAGATTTGTACTGGCCAAGCACATAGGTGAACAAAACAGCAGTGTTAGGCTCTAAGACTTCTTTACCCTAACCCTGAGTTTTAACAGTTCTCTACATTTGTTAAAAGAAAAAATTAGTCTTTGTGTTGACCTTTACTGGAGAACGATCATACAGTCATCATTCTTCTAGAACTGATGACTTTCCTTCAGAAGAAACCAGAACTTTAATCTACATATATTAGCTTAACTACAGATTTATGCAGTTCAATTTATTAAGGACACCATTTGAGTCCTTTTCTCTTATGCATCTCATGAACTTGATTATAGGTGAGCTTTAAGACTGACTACCTCCAACTGACAAAGGGCTACAGCTTGAGCCAATATAACTTGTTAGCTGCTGTCCTGGTTTCGGCTAGGATAGAGTTAATTTTCTTCCTAGTAGCTGGTACAGTGCTATGTTTTGGGTTCAGTATGAGAAGAATGTTGATAACACACTGATGTTTTCAGTTGTTGCCAAGTAATGTCTAGTATAAAGTCAAGGATTTTTCAGCTTCTCATGCCCAGCCAGCAAGAAGGCTGGAGGGGCACAAGAAGTTGGGAGGGGACACAGCCAGGACAGCTGACCCAAACTGGCCAAAGGGATATTGCATACCATGTGACTTCATGCCCAGTATATAAACTGGGGGAGTGCTACTGGGGGGAATCGCAGCTCAGGAACAAACTGGGCACTGGGCTGTGAGCAATTGCATTATGCATCACTTGTATATTCCAATCCTTTCATTATTGTCATTTTATTACTGTTATTATTATCATTATTATTTCTTCCTTTCTGTTCTATTAAACTGTTCTTATCTCAGTCCATGAGTTTCTCTTTTTCTTCCAATTCTCTCCCCCATCCCACTGGGGGCAGCAGAGGGAGATTGAGTGAGCGGCTACCTGGTGCTTAGTTGCTGGCTGGGGTTAAACCACGGCAGCTACCGAAATAAACATGCAACTGTTATTCCAACTGTTATATAAATAGAGAAAAAACCCACCATACTATTGTGTTAGTTACTTGAAGAGGTTTAGTCTACTATAGACTCTTTGCTTTAGCAAATAATACAAGGTTTAAGACCTCCTGATTTATAGGTAAGGGATAAACAAGCAATAAATTAGGCTAATCTCAATGTGTTTGCAGTATACCATAGGTCTCATGAGTAGTGCTTTAATTTAAGTTTTTAACTAATACTCCTTATCAGGTACTGTTCACATTAAGTTCTCAAACAGCTTTGAGATCCAAAATGTTAAGGGGACTGGGGGGAAAGGATTGGAAAACGAAAGGATAAATCAGAAAATGAAGTTTTACCACACAGAAATGAAGTTACAAAAGCAGTTATTCAGGCCATTCTGTTGCCAAAGAACTGCAGTACAGCTGCCTACAACAACTCTATTTTATACTAGCTTGTCAGTTCTTAAGAAAAACCTACATAGTTTTTCTGATAAAACCCATTAAGACAGCTATCTAACTGCAAACACTAATCCATTTCAAAGGCATATTAACTCTCCTCTTTCTCAACAGCAATGTGGAAAAAAGAAAAACCAATGTAGAATACCTGCTTTTTGAGGTGAGATGAGGAAAACTACAACAGGTTTTAAGCTGTAAGAATAACCTTCACACTATAAGTTTTGTTACATACTGCAACTTGTTAAGTAAGTTTGAGGGTCTCTTCTTTTGGGGTACTGTTTCTCTGGAATTGGAGCAAAAAGTGTGCGTGAAAGACAAACTGCTTTAGCTGTACAGTTTACGCTGCCGGATTAAATACTTTCTCATACCCTGTGACTTCAGCAGTAAGCAAAGCAATACCTTTGTGCATGTGGTTTGTTGTGGGTTTTGGTTGTTTTGGGTTTTTTTTAAAGAAAAAAACCAACACAACAATTTCTACATTACTACCTTCCACTAATTTCCTGTACAATGGCCCTGTCAAATCTGTGGTTAGTGAAATGCAGTAGCTGCTCACTAACAAGGTTCGTTGCTACTACTAATAAGCATAAGGGATACTGGAAAAGTACAAAGGCTGTCTGAAACCTGACTCACTTTAGTGTTTAAGACTTCTAGATTCTGTAACTCTATGCTTGTGATTTCTCTAAACATGATCTACAGTTAGCCTCCCAGAGAAGGAAAAAAAATATATTCTCGCTTAATCCCATGTAAAGCAGAGAGGTCATAATTCATCAACTGGGAAACTGATAATTATTGTTTGTCAAAGAAGAAAAATACCTTATTACTCCCAATTTTATGACAGACAGTGGTAACCATTCTACTGAATTTTGAGATTTTTTTTATTGAATCATCCAGCAATAATTACTCTTTCACACAGAGCCGATCTAATAAAATACCATTTGTAATTCTAGAAGCTAGAGACAAAATGTGAGCTGTGGCCAAGATAGAAACAGCATATTGTCTCTCTGAGAACAAATCTTTCCTTTCATCTCCCCCAAAAAGGGTAGTGAGCTAACTCACGAGAGAACAGCTGTGAAGGTTCCAGGAGAACATCATAAATGACTGATTCTGACAGTTTGTTTCAGTATGTTCTATTGTAACAGATCAAACATTCTCCAGGAAAGCCAGTATTTAAGCCATGTTTACATTATTTTTAACTCTTTACTGTTTTGTTGTTTGGATGTTTTTTTTTTAAATCTTGGCCGAGTCATGTAACTTGTAACAGTGCCTACATTTGAGAAGAGCTAATAATAGCACTGAAGGGGAAAATGGGAATACTGATGCACTGCAAGGATAAGGATAGTGAAGACTAGCAGTCCTACCAATAATATCTGCACCAAACTGGAGTCTCAACTTCAGGCAGCTTTAAGAAAAGTGGTTAAGCAACAAGGACAGCAGTGCTGTGAGGAGTATATATGGATGCCCCGGGTTAGCACAGCAGTAATAACTGAGTGAGAGGGTAGGTCAGCCTAAAACTTCCTTCAATGTTATGACTCTACTCAAAAAAAAAAAAAAACCCCAACCAAAAAAACAACCAGAAAAAAACCAAACAAACAAAAAAACCAGAAAAACACAAGAAAAACCAAAACACTGTGGAATGTGAGGAAATTGTTATGGTGTTTTGTCTAAATGAATTGAAGTTACTGAACAGTCTTAAAATATGGTCTTGCCATAACTTGAGGACTGCTGAAAGGGAAATGCCTTAAGCCATAGAGATTCTTTTTTCCCCATTTTTCTAAGGAAAAATATATATAAAAGGAAAAAGTCCTACAATAAACAAAGTCTGTTTGTACTTTTCTTAATAATAATAATAATAATGTTATCAGACAAGACTGCCTCATCTGCTCATCCTTCATACCTCACAGTACACGATATCAGCACCATAGTCCAGAGCAAGAAGACGCATTGGTAATGTTCCCACTCGCACCATTGGAGCCAGGATCTTCTTTCCTCTAAAACACAGAGGCGTGTTCACCGTCATTCCTGTTGCGGTACTAGCTGAAAGAGAAAATCAAGGGGCATAGCCACGGAATGCAGTTTCCTACCCGCAAACGCCCAGAACTTTCCTTTGGCGGGAAGGGGGAGCTGGGGGAGTGCGTGATCCTGTCAAACCTGACAGGGTTCCCTTGGTAGCTGGCAGGCCGGCCGCTCCACCGCTGCCGTCTCAGCTCCCGCGGCCCTGGCGCCACTTGCGTGGAGCCGTGAGAGAGCTCAGCGGCGCCCTGAGGCGTCGGGGCGCCTCCGGCGGCCCCGGGGGGGGGTGCTCCCCGCCGCACGGGCTCCTTCCCCAGAGCGAGGGGTGCCGGGCCGCCTCTGCCAGAGCCCCGCAGGGCTACGTTTGCTCCCGCGGGGTGCGGCACGGGCGAACGTGAAGGGGCCGCCGTCACCGCCGCCTGAGGTACCGCCCCCCCCCCCCCCCGTGGGACTCACCCTCCTCGCGTGGCTCCGCCGCGGCTCCGGGGGGCGGGGGGAACCGGGGGAAGCGTCTCTTCACGGCGTCATCGGGCGGCGCCGCCGCCGCCACGTGAGAGGCCGCTATGGCGCTGAGCCGCGGCGGGATGGCGGCCCCCCTCCCGCTGCTGCTGCCGCGGCGGCTAGCGGCGGGTGCGGAACCCCCCGAGAACGTAGTGCGCGTCCCCTGGGCCCTGCGGCTGCGCCTGAAGCGGGGCGCGCAGCGCCGTCGCCGCGGGCAAAAGGAGGAGGCGGCGGCGGCTGCACGGCCCGGGAAGCTGCTGCTACGGAGCCGGCGGCCAGAGCTGAGCCAGCCCCGCTGGCAGACGGTGGGGCGCTGGGAGCGGCCGCAGCTGGTGTCGGCGGGCTGGAAGCACAGGAAGGCCTGCGGGGACTACTTCCAGCTGGAGCCCTCGCAGGAGGCGGCTCCCGCCCTGCAGGCGCCGCCGCCTGACGCGGAGCCGGGCCCGTCCTTCGCCGCGATGGGGCTGCAGCCGGCGCTGCTGGCCGGCCTGGAGGGCCTCTCCATCGGCCGCCCCACGGCGGTGCAGCGCCTCGCCATCCCCGCGCTGCGCCGCGGCCGCAGCGCCCTCTGCGCCGCCGAGACCGGCAGCGGCAAGACGCTGGCCTACCTGCTGCCGCTGCTGGACGGGCTGCTCTCCCGCCCCGAGGGGCCGGCGGAGGCGGAGGCGGCGGCGGAGGCGGCGGCGGGGCCGGCGTCGCCCCGCGGGCTGGTGGTGCTGCCTTCGCGGGAGCTGGCGGCGCAGGTGGGCGCGGTGGCGGCGGCGCTGTGCCGGCCGGCGGGGCTGGGGGTGCGCGGGCTGACGGGCGGCGGCGCCGCGGGCGGGCTGCGGAGGCAGCTGCGGGCGCCGGGGACGGGTGCCGCCGTGCTGCTGGGCACCCCCGGGGCGCTGCGGGAGGCGCTGCGGCGGCGCTTCCTGGCCCTGGGGCGGCTGCGCTGGATGGTGCTGGACGAGGCGGACTCCCTGATGGACGACTCCTTCATAGAGGCGCTGGAGGAGATCCTGGCGCACACACCCCTGGCCGCTGGAGCCCCCGGGCCGGCCGGCCCTGGGGAGGCGAGGACCCAGGTGGTGGTGGTCGGGGCCACCTTCCCGACGGGGCTGAGCCAGACGCTGGGGAAGTTCACCGACGTGGGCCGGTTTGTCACCCTCGCCACCCAGAGCCTGCACCGCCTGCCGCCCCACGTCCAGCAGAAGTTTGTCCGCCTCAAAGGCCGGGACAAGCTGCCCGAACTGCTGCAGCTACTCAAGGAGCGCCCAGCGTCCGGCGGGGCTGTTCTCATCTTCTGCAACAGTGCCAGCACCGTCAACTGGCTGGGCTATATCCTGGATGACCACAAAATCAAGCACCTGAGGTTGCAGGGACAGATGTCGGCAGCTGCCAGAGCTGGCATCTTTGCCTCCTTCCAGAAGGGTGACGTGTCTGTCCTTGTCTGCACTGACCTTGCCTCGCGGGGGCTGGACACCAGCAGCGTGCAGCTAGTGGTCAACTATGACTTCCCAGACACGCTGCAGGACTACCTGCACCGCGTGGGGCGAGTTGGACGGGTTGGAAGCAAGGTGCCTGGAGCTGTGGTTAGTTTTGTCACCCATCGGTGGGATGTGGACCTGGTACGGAAAATAGAGACTGCAGCCCGGAAGAGGACAGGTCTCCCAGGCATGGACTCCTCTATTAATAAGCCTCCACCTAAAGGAGGTTGATTCAGGTTGCCAAGCAGTAATAAGTGGCCTGGTAGGGACTAAGCTTGAAGTCATTAAGGCAGAGGGAATGAGCTTCTATGTGTAAACTAGACTGAAAGAACAGGGAATTGAGTTTCAGAACCAGGTGATCAGGTTAACTTTGTGCACTGTTCTGGAAGCTGCAATAGTCATTTCCATAGGCATCAGAACTCAGGGCTTTCCAAAAGGAAGCTAGTAAGTAAGTAAGAAAATGCCTTTGGAGAAGACTGAAGAATGATCTCCTCAGTTGATTTTGTTTAATTTTGTTGAGACCTTTAACTTGAATTCAAATCAGAATGAGAGTGTGCCTGTATGCTGTGCAGCTCTGTTGCATTTCATTGCTTCCCACCAGCAGCAGCTAAATATTCATTACTAAAACTTAAAAATTACTACTGTGGCAGGAAAGAAAAGGAAAATGTTTTCCTAACTTTGATAAAACTTTGACCAATTACACATACATGTAGAAAGACTAAAGGACAAATTATATTTGATTTTCTTGTGATGCAGTAGTTCATTCAGAGAATTCTAGACCAGATACCGCTAAAGTTTGGGTGGAACGAGAAGGCACAATAAAGCTTGAGGCTTTTTCACTGTCTTAATTTGTCATTTTATGGTTACCTTTCACTGAGAAAGGACATCTTGCTGCTTCATGTTCTGTTAAATAATAATAAAAAAAGCCTTTAAGTGTTTTCTGCTCATTTTTTCTAGATGCTATGGTGACATGTCCAGTCTCTGAAGTGATTGTAAAAACAACAAAAAAAACAGCCCATCCAAAAAATGTCACCTGTTGAAGGAAAGAAGTGTGTTGACTCCTAGGTTCTAATGGCTCACAGGTAACAGAGTACAAGATTTCTTTTGAATATTTATTATTCTGCTTTAAACCAAAAGAACTAAAGTGAGCCTGAAGTTATTTCATATCTAGCTGCTAGTTTGTATCTGTGGTAAATAATCACACAAAAATAGCATTTTAGTTCTGATTTCTGTTGCAGTGATTTATCACAGCCTTTTCTTTTAGTGGTTGTTTTTCCCATGCTATCCACTTTAGCCTGTACTAAAACTCAGTATGCAGAAATAGTAAACTGTTAAATGAGAAGATCACAGCATAGTATCTAAATCACTGGTTTCAAAGGAAATAAGGCACTGGAGCTACTCTTAGTATACTGAGAGTAAAAACTAAACAAACAAACAGAAAACTTTCACAGATAATCACTTAAGGATAAGGCTATATAACTTTATCCTGGAAATTGTACACACGTACTGTTCACATTGCACAGTTTAGGGGCTTTTAGGGGAAGTTACAAGCTGCAGTAAAATTATTTAATACAATACAACGCTTTCAACTTTATAGAAATACAGTGGAGGACTGATCCACTCAGAGACTGGAAACCTTTATATTTTGGACCCATTCATTGCACGGATACTTGCCTCTCATCTGCAGTTCGTTTAACTGCGAATCAGGCAATGTATGTGTCCATATGTATAGGAATAGGGTAAATCCTTAAACAGAAAGCTGGGAACAATATAGTATTATAATTTACAGACGATCCTATTTCCATTTGTTAATATGCATCTTCTGTTGTATCGGGTCCTCTCAACTGCTGAGAAATAGCTTCCTTTAACTGTAGACGCACAGATTAAACGAGGTAAATTGTATTCAAGAGACTCCAAGTAAGAAATTTTTAATATTTGCTTTCCTGCTTTGCCTAAGCAATTTCAGGCTGACTCTACTCTGTCTCAAGTGTCATATAATTTGAATCTGATGTTTTTCAAAGCTGTAGTGCTTCACTGTATTGGCATAAATAGCAAGTTACTACCTGCTTCATAGAGTGTCTTTCTTTCCTGAGGCAGCTGGTGATGGTGACCGTGCTTCTCATTTCAACATAGAGAGTCGCCCTTTTAAGTTTCTGAGGAAAATTGTTGCTTGGGATCTCGGATGTCCAATTTCAAGTATTTGTCTTCTCATATAGCTGTTATACAGGACTAAATCAGTCAGTTGGTTCGGCTAAAATTTTTTAACTGTTGCAGATGTTGTGTATTGTAGTACTTTGTTACCTACAGTTTCCAGCTAAATAATGCAACCGAAGTTAACCACAGTTAAATGATGTTACATAAACAATAACTTCTGACACAAGATCCATGGTCAAACTGTGTGGCAACGGTCATTCATAGTTAGTGCATCTGTGTAATTTGTATCAGTAACTAAGTGGCATTGGTGATAAGAGAGTATTTTTTTTCTTGAGTTAAAATATGTGGAAGGAAAATGGGAGGAAGGTTCACTTCTGATAAATTACCCAGGTTATAAAAGGCAGTGTGGGCATACTTGACACTGAAATACAAAATATACATGTTAAAAATGAATGATTGGTGTATTACACGTTACAGAAATCAATTGTATGTGTTCTGATGGCCATAACAAAAGATGCTGAAGATGTTCTACAAGGTTATATTTGGATATTTTTGTTACATTTTTTAGATGTATAATTTGTAGTTTAACTTCTGTAACTCACTTTTAAAACCTCAGCAACGTAGTCTATGAATCTGGAATCGTGTTACAGTGAATCCCATGACAGGTCAGTCTGGAGGGCAGCACATGATATTATCAAATTAGACAACACAGTGAAATAATAAAGTTCTTTCAGCCATATGCGTCTTAATTTTGAGTAATATGCACTTTATATATTTACAAACAGTAACCTTGAACTTGGTACAAATGCTCTAAACTGATTGTTGCTAGGGCACTGTTGATCAAAACAGTTCATCAAAAAAAAAAATAACCAACCCCACAAACCTTTTGCCATTTATATACTAAAGTGGCCAATAAAAAGCTCTGGGTAGATATACTTAGAGAACACTATATTTACCAATAAAGCCTTTTGTAAACATTACTTTCAACAAAACCACAGTTCTTTTAAGCATATATTGAGAAATACCACTTTCCTACTGTTGCACACGAAGAGACAGTTACTGGAGCCAGTGATTAACAGCAGTAATTACATTCAGGAGCACAGAGACATTTAAACCCTGGGATATATAAGCTGATACACAGCCACCAAATGCAGATATCCACATCACTGACACATGTCATATGAAAGGTTTTACTACCCAATGGGTAAATACTATAGCAAAGCCTTCAAGGACATTTGGAGACCCTATCACAGCTAGCGAGCTGAAAATACATGTAGCTCACATATGGTCAAACTTGTTTCAGAAACAAAGACATATTAAAAGACTTTTTAGTCTGGCTTTTCCCAAACTGCTTTTCAGTGCTCTCTAAATGTCACATCACTCATTGTTCACATCCTAATGACTGACTCCACACATAATTAACTGCTCTTTTCTTGTCTGTCCATATTCTGCCTTCTGTGTAACTCTTATTTTAGATTTTATGGGCATAACTACAACTGCATACGAGTTCTATCTTATTGGCACTACAAAGAAATTCAGGTAGTTCTGTTGCACATAGCCCAGTGCCTAGCAAGGTACCCTAGGACAAGCTGTGTCAAGTGTCCTAACAGCCAGATGGAAAAATGCCTCTTACCAGTCCCGTGATCTGACAAAGTCCACTTTTTTTCAGGCTGCACTGCTCCCTGAAATGCACTTGTATACCTCTTCTCCCCAGACAGCACCCTTTCCCCTCCTCTTCCTCCTGAAATGTATTTGAGAGCACAATTTACACATTAGTGGTCAAGCGCATGGTAGAGAAGTTCTCCATGCGTATTCTAACCAGTTTCTCAGTGGGAACCGGCTGCAGGAACAACTTGCAGGTGAAGACTTGCCGGCAGGCTTTGCGGAAGTTTTCCGAGAGGAAAGCGTAAATGATGGGGTTGATGCAAGAGTTCCCATAGGCTAAGCAGTGAGAGATGATGCGGAAGGTGAAGGAGATGTTCAGGGGAAACTGCCCAAACTCTGCCCACATCGTGATGATGTGGTGTGGCAGCCAGGAGAGCAGGAACATGGCCATCACGAGAAGCATTGTCTGTGCTGTCTCGAAAAAGGCAAGATCACATATTAAATGGTCACAGTGATCAAGTCAGTCTGTAGTATGAGTGAGTTTGCCTTCCTCTGTCAGTAGTGAAGTCAGTGTGACGCAGGCAACACTGATGACTGCCAGGTGGGCAAATTATGACAATATGAAAAAGGATGCTAAAACCCAACACTCCTCCCTGGAAGACAAGGATTGCCTAGTTTTGGCTCAAGCAAATAACTATAGGCACTGGAGATAGTGCCCATAAAACCTCAAACAATACAGAGGCTGCAACAGTAATGCTAACTATGTTACATGGAAGAGTGGAAATAATATTCCCTAACATCTGGAGGCTGAGGAACATTAAGACTATTGAAAATAACTGCAGGGGAACATGCCAGTGAGCGGAGTAACAAAGACTGACTGAGGAGAAAGATTTTTCCAGTAGCTTCCTTCTTATGGGAAAAAAAACCAAGAAAAACAATGCGTGAAGGATTTTTTTTTTTTTTTAAATATGCAGTACTCTTTGGTTAGAAGTATTCCTAACTAGACAATTACCTGAGGGAGGCTCACTGCGCCTGTGGGATCGCAGCCCGTGTGCTGGCTGGGTTACAGGTGTGCCCTGGCAGCGCTCGCTCTCCAGTCAGGCTGGCGAGTCACCATCGCAAGCTGTCATTTGTAAGCCCCAAAGCTTGACCTGAGGTAAAATTTTCCCGAAAACAGTGTCCTTCAAAGTCACCATCCAAAATGAAGGTTAACATGAGGTGAGCTACTGACTGCAGTTGTGGTAGCCCCACGGCTGGGGAAGAGGAACGAGGGATGAGGTAGTGCCTTGGGAGGGCTGAGGAACATTTAATCAGTGGTTATAATGCCTACACCTAGCAGTTGTTTTGACTGCTAGAGAAGGCCTGCAGGATTTTGTATCTCGTTTCAAAGCACTCTATAGCATTCTATCTGTATACCTGTTATGCTAAAATGTATAAATAGAAGTTAAAAAGACTCAGGCTTACATATATCTAACACCAAAGCACCTAAGCTGGAATGATCTTTTAGGAGAAGGGAGATCTTTTTTCTTCCTCAGCCCTCCAACAGCAAATACAACAGCTGCTGCAAAACCTTTGTATGTTCTCTCACTTTTCTGCAGCACTGCACAGTTGGCATAACTTGCCAAATTAACCATGTCTCCCAGGCAGTATTTCAGTGATGACTCAGGTGGCTGGGTAGAGCTGGTCTCAGGAAGGAGATTTTTTGGATTCCCATTAAACTGGGAGGGCATTTAATGGGTCGTTTCTTCCTCTCTTAGTACTCTCTGTGGCTGTGTGCTTTGGGTGAGGTGGAAATTGCAGCATGTTTTAGTAAGTCTGCCCCTCTATGGCATATGCTTGGCCTTGTTGGAAATGTAATATGAGGAAAATAAGGAAATTAGGAGTACCAGAATTAATGAAGCAAGGTTTCCTAAGGAATCATGTCTTTGATGGATTCTCTGGTGCCCTAAAAGACAGTAGTGGTACAACTGAAATACTTCCCAGACCATTTGCAGTCTTTCCCTCGTCGGTGGCTCTCCAGGTACTTAATAGAGTTTCACTCATCTAGAGACTACTTCAGTGATGCATTTTTCTGTCTTCCTGTATCAATGAGTTAGGTATCATGTTCATGAATGTATACTGGCTAATGGAAGGCTTCTGTATTGCAGAGTAACTACCAAGATCATGTTCTGGAGATGATGACAGCATGGAGAAATGACAGCGTGCTCCAGGGAAGAGCAGAGTGACATTACTTCATAGCAGAAAGAATATAAGGTGATTAGATCTTGGTGCATAACATCTGGGATTGTAACGACTGCACTCTCATACATGAGAACAGTGGGAGACACTGCTAAAATATTTATAAACAAGTCTTATGTTTGTAATGTGGCTTGTTTGAAAGGGTTGGAGATATGGGGTGAAACTGGAGGAAATATATTTGTCTTCCAGGTTCTTCTGTTTCATTTTATTAACTGTCCTATAATGCTCTTGAAGTTTCCTAAGATTATTTAGAAATTTAAATACCTTTTGTTTTGATTTTTTTTTTTTTTAATGTCAAAATACTTGAAAAGTCACTTGCAGCTCTAGGAAGCTGCTACACTTATGTGTTCAGGTATAGTTCTTTATTAAATATCTGGCTAGGGCTTACTTTATCTAGACAATTGGAGCTGGATCAGGACCTTCATGTTATGCTGACCTTCCTAAGTAACAGTATTAAAACCTGCAAAACATGAGGGCACACTAGAATTCTAATTATCGTTTATAACATACATTTAATCTGATCTTATATCTGAGCAAATCACACTAAAATGTTTAAAGTATATTCTGCTTACTAGGACACTAGTAATGTGGGGGAAGGCTAAAATGTGCTTTACATGGCAACTGCTTTTCCTTCTACTTGTTTAACCCTGCAGAAAAATCAACTTCATTATAAAGAGGGGTTTTCTCTATGTTGGACAGACACCATCTTTACTCTGTTTACATAGGGACTGCAGTAATGATCTGCAATAAAAACATGTGATTATTGAAGTGGAAAAATGTGTTTGGATGTGAGCCAAAAGTACCACCTTCATTTGTTTTAGCTATATTAACAAGCCAGTTAAATCTGTTAACCTGTCTAGGAAGATGTTATTGCATCAGATCAAGATTGCTCTGCAGATAAGAGAAAACATTTGCCTACAATACAAGTTAAAAAAAAAAGAAGGGATTTCTCTCAAATAGGTCTCTCAAGTAAGTCTGCATGAATTTTGAAAGGCAATAACCAGTAGGGTCATCCTGTACCTGGCATACTTCAGGTGCTTCCTTGTTTCGCCTACTAGAATGCTGTATGACATATGAGGTGACAAAGCATGTTCTAATGTGAGTGAACAACCTCAGCTCTCAAACGTCCTCAAACTGGCCACACTGGGAACCAGATGCTGTCCTTAAAAAATATACTGGTATGATTAGAAGTTGATGGAATTGAAAGACACAGATGTAGTGGTCTTGTGGGGTCTAGCTTGTCTATGTGGTATGATGGGTACTGAAGAAATCATTAATAAACAGGTCCCATCCTTAGCTTTCACCAGCAATAATCATGCTACTTTTTTGCACTCTATCAATGTTAATTAGCTTAGGCTTGTTACCAAGGCAACCTTTCATAGCATCCTTCTGCTTAAATTAGGGGGCTACAAGCACTGAAATATTCTTTTGAATAAGGGATATATACCTAGATTTTTTTTTTCCTTTTATTGTGAAGTAACAAACTGCACATTTAACATAGGGCTTGCTATTAAAAAATGGGCTTGCGGTTGCTAGGTATTAGCGCAAAGCTGTTTCTAAGGTCCAGCTATTTAGGATTTTGCAGATGGAATACATAGACAATACTAGAGCAATAATATACATAATTCATGACTCAAGAAACATGTTTTGGAAATGGAACTTGTGTCTGTTTTTTCACGTTGGGGAATATCTAGTTAAGATAGAGGAAGCTGAAACAAAACATTATGTTTGGCTTTTAATGTGGTAACTTTGTTCTAGCTAAGACTAATGTTAATATAGAGTGTGGCCAGCTGCGGAGGACTGAATAGCTTTTGTACTGTTTGAGTTTGTTCAGTGGGCTATGATAATTTGCATAGTTAATGGATTACTGTTAGTCCAGCTGTGCCCAGTTAATGCTAGCCTTCTGGTTCATCTCCAAAGGTTCAGTGGGTCCGTAATAGATATGTACAATCGCCACTACTGGATTATCTAATTCTCTCTTAATACTCCTAGAAGTCTTTCAAGCAGCTCCACAAAATAACTTAGTGCATTATTTGTTGTACAGACAAAGTAAGTGTGCTTAAGCTATACAGTGAATCAATAGCATGATGGGAAATAGAGACTGGGAGAGGCAAATATTTTTGTTTGTCAAATACATAGAAAAACTCCTCTCTTATTTCCTCCCCCTTATTGTTTCTGCCATGCATGGATTGTCTAGAATTTACTTGGTTATTCTTTTGTTATCTTTATAGGTGATCTGAATCTCATTTATGCTTTCCTGCTTTTCTTTGTTTTCCCTTTGACTCTTTTCAGCCCTGGACAAGCTATTTCTTGCTTTTAGCCTTCCCCTGTCCTTCAAAAAAAGATGGGAAATGCATTTAAAATGTTTTTTGGGGGAGATGCCTCATTCTGGAGGATGATGAAGTCTTTAGCGTTTAATTGTGTTTGGAGCTTTGTCCTCGATAAGCTTCTAATGAAGCTGCCTCAATTTGTCAGGCAACTTGTCAAGGGCAAAATTAAGATTGCCCTGTAATGAGTCAAATGCTTTGAGTATTCCATGGACTTACCTATTTTTGGCAGAACTACCTGATACTTTAGATTAATAAACATTCCTGAGATTAAAATATACAGTGGACAGAGCAGTCTAAAGGCAGAGAGCTTGTCACTTCCCTGATCTAGTAATAGTTTGAGACAGCTAGCTGCATATCTTTTTTCAGAGCTGATCAGACCGTCCATTTGTACTGTGTACCTCAGCCACACAGAAATGGGGAAGAACATTCAATGAGGTTTTTATTAAACAGTACATTCTCACTAGCTTGCAGAAAAACTGGGCTTTGTTAGTGAGACAACTGCTGTTTTCTGAATATGGTAGAAGTTTTTTTCTTTTTTTTTCTTCCATGATTCTGAAGGAAGAAGCATAAAGAAGCCTATGCCTGTTCTTCCACACTGTCTTATCAGCAAATAACAACTCACCCTTCCTTTATTACTGCTCTGTGGGAGGGTGGCGGATATAATGAACTTATTTTGGACTTTGGGTCATCCTTCCCCTTATTCCCCAAAACTAGTTTCAATTAATAATGTTCTGCTGTGACTCCAAAGGCAGACTTATTCTAGCTAGTGTTGTTTCTTCACACCATACCATACTTCCTCAGCCTTTGTGTGGGAGCCAGGACTTTTCTCTTGACTAATACAAAGCCTATCTGATGATGTGATTTACTGATAAATTCTTTCCTCCTGTTATGCTCGTCTCTAACTTGCATCTCCTTTTCCCTAAAGTTTGAGAGACAATTGGTGCACGTTTTGATTGCCCCAGACTTGATTTGGGTAAGCTACAGAGTTTCAGACTTGGCTATGTATTGTACTTTTACTGTAGTGAAGGCTTGGCAAAAAAGTAGTGACCCATGGTGCCCTAAGCTTTTGCTTTTAGATATTGCAGATACACTGTGTCAGTGCCCAGGAAGGACGTGTGGCTTAGCACAATCTACCACTGTACTGCTGCAGGTACTTACCAACTTCTGAGGAAAACAATTTTTGTGGCTTTAGATTCTGGGATCCTCTGTTTTCTGAAGACAGAAATCAGTCAAGAGCATCCCTTTGCTCCAAGTCCCTCTTTAAGCTGATGTGCAAAGTGAAAACCATAAGTTTCTTCTCTCCTGGTGCCAGGTTCTTCTCTCCTTTGTTCACAAATCCAACTCCCCCTGATGCATTTGCAAACATCCTTTACCTTTCTACCTGTAAAGTTCTAACAGAAAGGTCCCAAAGCACAATTTGATCTCCAGAAACATGCTTATATCTTAATGATAAATTCAGTTTCAAACTGCTGATTCAAAAAAAACACCATCCCTATTCTTAACTAACTTAAATGTTGGGTAGCAGCTTCCTCTGCTTCAGAGCAAATGCATCTGTTAATTACTTCTGAAGCACTTCTCACTGCCCTTTGGTCTTTTTTATTACACTTGAGTGTAATACTACTCTTCAGTGGTCTGAAAAGAAGACTGGAAGTGTTCTTTTTCACTGTTCTGTATTTTCTTTCTTGCAGTTAGAGATGGCAGTTGGGTGTCATGAAGAAGAGGAGGGATTGAAGCAAACAGATTTTCAGTTGTTATCAGTTCATTCTGGCAACTTGCATAGTGTGCTGAGGTGGACTCTTCATTTCCCAGCAGCTTGGTTGCAGTGTTCCAACTGCTCATCTGCAAATCTCTCACTGTGATTATGTCACTAATCTCCACTGTTGATGCCCTTAATAGTTACTCACTTTGTATTCATAAAAGCCTATGAGCATTATGATATTCCTATTATCCACTAATTGGTAATGATGCTCTCTATTCCTGCTGTGCTAGGCTCTTTTTAGCAAAACAACTTCCAGGATTTCACTTCTGATTAATATTCTTTTGCTGGATGGATCCCAGGATCTCCCATGTTCCTTTGCTGTACTTACTGCTGTTCAGGTGCCAAGGCCTTGAACATTGCATTCATTAAATCCATATGAAAACCTTCTATTTGTGCAAACAGAAGCCAAAGATATAGTTCAGCATATAGGAAAGCAGTTACAGTGCAACTTTTGTCTGCCTCGCTTGGCCAAGATGTTCAGGAATACCTGTCTACCTTGAAGGAATTCTCTGTGTGTTACCTCAAACTGTTGTATGACCTTCAAAATGCAGTGCTCCGGGGAATGTCCCAAATCAACTCCGTATGTATTTGTGTTTACTTAGCTCTGGGAGCAATGAACAGCTAATTTGCATGTAGGTAAATATAAGGTGGTGAATACATGAGCTGAGGAAGAAAACAATCAATCAGCTTCATAGAGAGAGATGTGCTTTGAACTGACTGTTACAATATTGGAGCAAGATCTTGGGCTTATGATAGTTTTGTGAACAGCTTAGTTCTCAAGTAGTGGCTAGAAGAGGATAAATTAAAAAAAAAAAGTAATAAAATAAGGCAAATAAAACTTTAGGAATTATTAGGAAAAGAATAGAGAACAAAACAAGAGACACTGCTCTCCCACCAGGTAAGCATGGTTCACCTTTCTGTTGTAGCTAAAAACCAGAAAAGCATAGTACTAATTTGTTAGCTTTAAATGGCTCAATTGGTCTGTTAATTAGAGCTTTTGGCCTCAAGGTTCCACAACTTCTATTGTCCTTTTAAGGGAGCTTGCAAAATAGCTGTGAAATTCACATCCCCAGGAATGTTCCTAAACTTGAAAAAGCATTTCAGATCGCTCAGTTTGCAAGTTTTGTTATTAGTTCTTTAAAGACGTACAGGACAAAACTGAGTAAACATTGAGGAACCCTGATGTGCTCCAGAGGCCAGTAAAACACCACAGGGCCATTTAATGATCAGAATAGACCTTGGTTTACATTAATTTCCATTGTTAAATCATCTTATTTACTGCAAATGTATGTTCAGAGTTCCTAGGGCTGGGCTCTTATGAAACACTTTTCAACTCTGTCAGACGGGGAGTTGTTAACTTTCCTTGAAGCCAAATTATAGACTTGCTGTACTCGGCGTAATGCAGAAAGGAAGTAACAGAACTGAAATATACTTTATTTGTAATAGAGCAGTGCACAGGATTTCTGGCCTCAAGAAACGATTATCCAAAACTGCAAAGGGGAATCCTGCAGCATCACATCATCTCAATTTTAAGGTTGCCAAACTTCTGCAGCTAGTGTGGCATTAAATGGGGAAGCAGACTGTCATGTATTTCTTCTGCAAGCACAGTCTTAGTTCATCATGCAGAATTTCAGCCTAAGCTTGCAAAAAGTCCTAAACTTCTTCCTTGATCTAATGCACAAATAGTACATATAAATGGAAAAGCATACTAAATTGAGCATGTCCAACATTGACATGTAGATGGCAAACATATGTAAAAATCTGCAAAGTATGAATCTGAATTAAAGGTCAAACTCTTTTGATAATGGAATATGAAGTCAGGATGCAACAAACTTTGTGCAAGGGAAATTTTGGCAAAGTTTCAAGTATGCATAAATGAAAAAGCTGCTGTAGTTTGAACATAACCATGCTGTAACTTAAAAGCTTACAAATTGCAACGCAAGCACAAAACTTCTTTTTTTTCTCTTTACTTTTTTTTTTTTTGTCATGTATGTGCCTGGGAGATTGTATGTGATATGTCATCTGAAGGATTCTGTTAAAGACAAACTTGTTCTTTTCAGTGAGTGTTTGGATACTGACTTGGAGGGGGCAGCTCTCAGAGGTCTCTGGGTTATTCATGAACTGGGCCCATTCAGACAAAATGTGTTTGTAATTAACTTTACAATCATGTATTTAAACATTGCCCACAAGTAGGTTGGCCCTAGAAAAGAGGGCCCTCCTATCTGTCCTTCTAGCCCCTACATATCTTCAAATAACAAAACTTTCAGTACACTGTTGTGGCAAATGGACTAGCAATAGACAGCAGAAAGATCACAAACAATGGAAGAAAAGGGAAAGGTGACTTTGCAAACATGCACAGAATGAAATCCACAGTGGAACCTCAGGTATATCTTATGGCAATGTTTGGGAGACAACAGCAGGGTCTTCAGATCCTGCTGAAGTGAAGCCTGGCATTTAAGACTTATTTAGAGAAGATGCTTTATATACCAGTGTGCACTGGAACTTTTTGATAAGGCTCCTTTGAGGGGAAATTGGGTGGCAGTGCAGCTCTGTTTTAGGTGTATGTGTCAGAGCTTTTAATTGTGCAGATAGCTAAGAAACTTACAATCGTTTTAGCTTTTAACTGGCTTTTGTTTCTGTACTCGGGTAACAGACAGTACTCCAGTAACAGACTTGTCTGCATGTGCAGCTCTGCTCGGTCCCTGGGCAGCTGGTGCTCCTCTGCTGGGTGCAGACAGCCCACACCAGCTAAGCCTGTACGGAAGGCTGAGCACAGTGCTGTGGGTGCAGGCACTGGAAAACCATGCTGTGTCAGAAAAAGGCAGAAAGAAGTGGTAGAGAAAACAAGCAAGAGAGTTCTTAGAATAACAAATTTCTAGTACTGTAGTTCATTAAGCTTTGTTTCCATGGCTTTGATTCATTAAAAAAAAAAAAGTTTGGTTGTTTGGGTTTTTTTAAAGGCATTCATACAGATTACTCTTACGATATGATCTTTAAAGGGAGAGGTTGAGCTGCAGTACCAAGTATCTGGGCTCCAGTAATATACTTCACATGCTCAGGTTCAGTTAAATCCAGTATTATTTTGCTTCCTTTGCTATAGCAACTCGACTAGGAAAGTCAGGCTTATACTTGCACAACAGTGGGACTGTTCATTTGGCCATGCTATCATCATCTCTTTAGAAATTGCCCTAGGTCTGCATCTAGCAGTCTCTCTCACTTGTTCTGTAAATGCTGGCCTTATCGAGATTGACATGTTGTTTCCAGATTCACAGGATGTACTAAAAGCAGATAAAATATTGGCTCCTCTATGACCTTTCAGGTGGCTTGAATTTGGATTTGTCCCTGTAATACTTCCTTACTGCATGAATTTCTGTGTTCCGTGGCTCAAACTATGTGAATTAGGATGATGTCCCTTCTGCCTGTTATCAGTGTTTACAGGACTTGTGGGTTGAGGGAATGATACTAAACTAAGACTCCAACAAGGTCACTGAAAGCTATAGATCCAGAAATAAGTAATGAGATTTTAAAAAAATCTTACCCAGTATTGCTGTTTTTCTTAAAAGCAGCCTATAATGGAGAATAATAGCAGTGTGTTTTCAGCCAGTATGTGTGTGTTTGTTTATGAGAAGTCCCTTCCCTAAGCTCTATGGCATTTGCTTTGTTTCTTAACTATGTTTTATCTTGAAGTGTTCTATCTTGAAGAGTCTGTGCAGAACAAAGCAGAAGAGATCTTATAGTTCCTAAAATTCTGAATGGCAAAACAAACTGTTTGCAGTGGTAAGGCAGGCAACCATTTCACTGGAAAATCTTGCTCAACAAGGGCTCTGAGTCTGCAGTCTGATTCTTTTGAGACCTTTACTCACGTACGTAGCCCGGATCTGAACAAATAGCTGTTTGCAAAATTTACTACTTATCTGTTAAAAAAACAAAACCAAAACAATCCCAAACCCACAAACCAAACAGACAAAAAAACAAACAGGAAAAAACCCAAACAGACCAAACCCCAAGCCCCTTCTGTTCGGGGTGGGAGGAGGATAATAGCTCAAGTATCCTGCTTTCTTGAAATTATCAGAGTGAAGTAGGATCTGAGCGGTCATCGTTCCAGACTGTACTCTTTTGTACCAGTATGACACTTTGTTTTCCGTATCAGTGTGGTCAAGATGCACACTGTGAATTATCAGATGTGAATCAGGTAATTTTATCACCTCATATTGGAAGACTTTTGCTGTTGTGTTATGCTTTCTTTCGATAGAGCAAGGCAATTTGGGTTTAGCCACTGAAGTCACACACATATTTAAGAACAAGCTAGATGTTCTGTATATGCTAAATTAACCTTTCAAACATGGAGCAAGATTAATTTGTCAAACATATTTGAGCAAAATAAGTAAAAGCTGTTCACTTAATCTCTGATGAAGTTTATGAATTAAAATGAAACAAAACTACTTGTCATGAATAGACCAATTAAGTATGTATGAAGGAAGCTAATTTAACAGAACTGACATGCACATGTGAATTTCCTGGTAGGCTCTAACGTGAAGTGTTCTTAAGAAGATCTGCTTTAAATGATTGACACTCAATGTGTTTCAAGTATATTTTGAAAGCATATGCAGGAATTGAGTGTCGACAACCTACCCAAGAAAGACTCCTTATAAAGTGCCAAGAGAAGTGGTTAAAACAAAAAATACTTGAAATAGGTACACTGAAGATGCTGTTTGGCCTTCAGAAAGGCTAGATCAGAATTTCTACACAGAAAGTGCTGGAAGGAGACAAATTGTGGAAGATGATGTGTGTATATAGAGGAATGTATTTAATTTGTTCTTTCACCTAAAAGGATCACCTATTTAGTTAGGCCTAACTGTGCCAAATGAAGCAAGAATTGCTACCAGGCATTCCAGAATTATGGCCAGAGAAATACTTAAGGGGAGGGAGGAAGAAGTGCTGTACCATTAACTTGTTTGAACAGGTGAAGTCAAAGGTAATTTTTTAAGATTGGTCCTCTCAGCTATATCTACTCAGGAAACCCAAAGCTGAAGAAACTGTAGAGCTGTTTTTTCACCTAACTCTACAGGTCAAATCTGAAAACAATGCAAACAGATACATTTGTAAAAGTGAGTGTCATAAATGAAATTCTGTAACTTACTGCTTTACAAGAAAATGGTAGTAGTAATTTTCGACTGTTGGTAGCATTCTCTTCAAATATAGCAAAGAAATGGGTAGTGTGCCATTCATATATAGGTAAGGAAAGACAGGAGGGGAATTTAAACCAACCAAACTGTTTAGGGATTTGTTGGTGATTTTGAGACCTAAAGCAACTTTTCCAGCTTGAGAAGTCATGAAATTATTCTATGCAAAATAACAGTGCTTCTTAGCACTTTATTTGCTGTATTATACATAAACAAAATTGCCAGCAGATCTTGGTTGCCTTTTCTCATGGTAGCTGTTAAGCATACAAGACTCTGACTGTGCTTTCTGCCTGTAGTCTGCACTATCTGCTCAGAAATGATACTCTTGGTTCTCAAACATTAATTCACAGTATATCTGTGGCAGCATCAGCGTTCATCAGAACGTCATTAGGCAAAATAAGACATGGTGTTCTTCAAGTAATCTGTTTCATCTAGGTCTGGTGGTGTTCCCGCAATACATAGCAGCTAATTCTTGCATAATTTATTGCCTTAGAAAAGGTGACTAAAAGGATGTTTATCAGAACCTACTTGAAATTAGACGAGCTGGACTCATAACGTTAATCTCAGTAAGGTTCAGGAACAAGCACATGAACAAAGTGGTATTTGTGAGGCTTTATGCTTACTTCGTGAACTCAGCAACTGAACACAGAAACCATGATCCAAAGCACTCTAAGGGGAAAAGGAAAGTAACTCCCATCAAGGACATACTGTGTGTGGTGTATTATAACTTCTATAGTCATCTGGTATTTGCAATATTATCTCACAATACCAGTTGAGTTGTATCCTTACAGGCCGTGTAGGTGCAAGACCAATTATGGACTGATACTCATAAGTATATTACCAACAAAACTGAGTGTACGTTAGTGAATGTAATGAACCAGTAGAAACTAAATACAATCTGTAGTTAAATCTGGTTAGGATTCATAGGCATAAAGAACTGGCAAAATCTCTGTAACAGCGCTAAATCAACTAGAAGCAGCACAGACCAGACCATTAAAACCATAGCACAATATTGCAGGATACACCTGAAAGATAATATTATTTTTATATCAAAAACCCCTGAGTTTTGTTTGAGATGCTACTATAGCTGCTAAAGTGCATAGTTAACCTCCTAAAGTACCTCTGCTTTTTCCTGAATAGGTTGATCAAGAAGACATCTATGTTGATGACAGCCATACATTTTTCTGTGATACCTTAGCTGCATACAGAACATTAACCTAATAAGACTGGTTTCCTTCTGAGATAAGGAACAGATGGCTATGTTATGTTTAGGGATATACCTTTTTGTCTCCATTACAGTAAGTCTCTTCGGTGAAAGAGAATTCAATAAAGGTACTGGTTCAGGTTATTATGAGGTATAGCTGCAGCATGCTGAAAATCTAGTCTCTTGAATTCCTCATCTTGTGAGTGATCTAGATTTACAGGGGGCGTCCAGTAATGCTAGTGAATAAATCACTGGACACAACTTGTCATGCCCAGAAGTGGTTCTGTGTTTCAAAATATCTGTAGCTTGTTGCAGCTGTGGTACCAGTGTCTGTCTTTTTTTTTGCTGGAGTCACATCAAAGATTTGATTTCCTGTCTTGCACCCTTTTCAACTAAATGGCCATGTTTGCTGTAATGACCTTCATTTTTGTCAGACAGAATCATGGCAACATCTTGTAGGGCTGCTCTAATGTGGCAGGTAGCCACTGAAACTGGCCAGTGCATTGGCTGAGAGCAAATCAAAGCATTCCCTAGTCATCTCCACTGGCTGTCACGTCTGCTTGGAGGCACGCATACTGCTCATTTGGGTTGTACAGTTGCTGTGCCACGGGCACAGGCTGTGACCTGACTGTCCTATCAGCAGCTAATGATAGTACTCCTTTACTTCCTGTCTTTGACTAGCCAGATAGCCTACACTTTCACTTATCGCTGCACACTCAACAGTTATAACATTTCTGACTGAAATAGTATTTTCCCCTTTCACGTCAGGGAAATCTGATGTTGCATTGCTGAAGTCAGTGAGTTTTTCCACCTGAAAACTTCTATTAATAATGGCTTATTCACTCTAAGATTCTTAGACAGAAAAATCTTAATTCTATCCTTAACGTCTTTCCCAGTAAATACTTGCAATTCTGCTTATTTCATGCAGCTTGAGCGAGGGATAACCCTGTTCTTTGGCTTGCAAAGGGATCAAACCAGGATCTGAATCCACCACCTACTTAGACACAAACCTGAAGAAAGATCTGAAATACAAAGTGCAGCAAAACTTAAGTACTTCAGTTTCAAAGTTCTTCATGTATTTTCCTTTGAGCTTGCTGAAGTGTACTCAAAACACCTAGATATTTTTGCAGTCTGAGTGTCTTACTGGTTGCCAATGTAAAAAGCTAGTATTTGTGGGACTCTATGATAGCGCAATAAATCAAAAGGCAGTCCAGCAGGTGTGTATATAGAGATCAATACAGCATTTCAATAACGGCATCCTTATGTACTGTGTCTGTAAAGATGGAACAAACTGACAACATGAATTCTGAACCTGAGCTGAAAGATTGGTACATGAATGACACTTAAGTATGCGGATGGAGCTTGAAATGGCTATCAGTTATTTTAGAAACCTGACATACCTATTATATTATAGTCAGTGTACAGATTAAACCAAAGATATTTACCTTCTCCTTTGATCTCTCTGACTTCTTGGAAATGTTCTTTACCTTCATATGGAGATGATATAAAACCTTGGGGGGAAAAGGAGCAATATATTGAATGGGAAATTGAGTTGTGTATATTAGTATTTGAACTTCTCATACAAGCACCGAAAATTAAAATAATTGTTTTAGCATGACTTCAACTGAGGTTGAATTGATGCTTTGAGACTTTTAATTCTAAGCCCTCCACAGTTCTTTCTCCTTAAAGAAACAAGGTTTAGAAAAAGCATTAAAACTGCTGTGCTTCAGAAATGTAGTTCAGCATATATTAAAAGCTCAGCTGGCTCTATGCTGAAATCCACAAGTCTTTCCTTGGATTTTGAATTTTAGATTGTGCCTCAGATTATCTACATTTATTCTCTAGGCTGATTATATACACAGGCAGACAGCAGGCTGCCAATACTGTACCCTGGTGTGACTGTCTTGCCGCTCCTGAACACAGCAGTAACAAATAGGGCAGTTGGAGTGGGTTCTCCTTTCAGAGGGAGAGTCATAAGAAATCTTAGAGCACTGTAGGGAAATTCTCAGTTAATAACATCTAGACCAAGCTTTTGAAACCTGATTACAGCACAGCAGTAACCTGGCAATGTTTGTACTTTGGCCTTTGGAGCTAACAGACTAAATTTTCTAAAGCAATTAATGAAGAAAAAAATATGTCTATTAAATGCAGCTTACCTTCCAGTTGCTGCTGTGCTCACCTAGGGCAGTAAGGGGACAAACAGCTGGAGCTACAGTGACAGGAGTTAAGAGCTCTAGTTGCTTTTTCCTCTTGTGACAAGCAAGGCCTGAGATTTAGAGATTTTTAGCTTAAATCTAAGTGCATTTCCTGTCCTTAGCACTGATGATAGCAGAACAGATTAGTATTGAAAGTAATGTATTTTTTGATTAAACAGAGATGAGCTTAAATTCCAGGAAAACTTTTTTTTTTTTTTTCCCCAAGAGGGTAGACTTGCAACTGACTAATGATCGGGAAGTCCGGTCTCTGGCAGTCCCATGGTACTCCACAATAGGGTATTAATTCAGAATTCACAGAAAATTTATTCTGCATGCTAGCACAACTCATAGACTTACTATCAGTCTTAAACATGCTAACGATCAGTAAGGGGAAACAGAAAAATTTGAGTGATAGCAATCCACAAGGAGAAAGGAAGAGATTTCTTGCTGAATAAAACTCTGATCCTAAGATCTCTTTTTGCAAGCCTTTGCAAGACACAGTGTCTGAGCTTTGTGTCCAAAAAACAAGAGAAAGGAAAGAAAGAAATTGGGATGATGTCTTTGTCTAATACTGTTTCTGTACATTGTCTGCATAGATAGTTTCTCCCTCCATGGGTTTTTCCTCTTGCCAGGAACAAACATTTGTTATCAAGAAAGAACAAACTGAAAAATAGGAAAACCAGCAAGACTCTTTAGGGATTTGGGTGTCAGGCTGGGTGTCAACTTAGCAATTGTAATCCTTTTTGTGAGCTGGTGTAATTTCATTTTCTGTTTTCTTTCCCTCCCCCTGCCTCAGAGAAGTATTCTATACCAGGAGAGAATATGGAAAGGATTGGATCTATTATTTGTTGGCTGGGTAGTTTGAGTGTACACATCCAAGCCACCAAGAGTCTGAGAGTGATCTTTCCCTCCATTTAAACATTACTTGCCTCCCTCTCACCCACCTCGGCATAGCAGCAGATGATGAGCACCAGGGGCAGGAGGTATCCCACCAGCAGGATGGTAATCTTGTACATCTGCTTGGCTATTGAACCATTTGCCCAGTGCTCCCAGCAGAAGGAGCTGTTGGGTGCTTGCTGATGACCACTCATGAGGACCTGGTGCTGGGCCACAGGGATGCAATAAGTAGAGACAGCAGCCAAACGACAGCCACGCCGAGGGCAGTGTTGCGCTTGCTGCGGATGCAGGGTGAACGCTTGGCATGGACCACAGCAATGTATCTGTCCACAGACATAGCCACCAGAGTAAAGATGCTGACCAGCATTGTTGCCATGGCCAAGTAGTGAACCCACTTGCAAAAGAAGGCACCGAAGATCCACTCTGGCAGGGAGTAGATGGTGGCCTGGAAGGGGATGCAGAAGAGCAGAAAGGAGAAGTCTGCAATGCTCAAGTTCAGGATGAAGATATTGGTAGCACAGCACGACAGGTGTCCCCCAGGCCGGAGACACCCCAAAACAACCAACACCAAGGTGTTTCCCACCATTCCCAGGAGGAAAATCAACCCAAAAAGCACCGGTACAATCACCACCTCCGGGTCGCCCCTGGTTGCTCCTGACCAGCATGTTGTGGCCCCTGTTTGGTTAGTCTCAATGCTGCACTTGCTGGTGTTGGCTCCAAGGGAAAGCACAAAGTTGTCTTCCTGCTCCCCCATGGAGCCAGGCTGCTTGGAAGGCAGGGAGCAGTCCCTGTAGCCCTGACTGCTGTTGGGCAGGTCTATGTTTGTTAGTGGTGGCCAGAGGCTGAATGCTTGGGTTTTCCAGTGCTCTGTGTCTTTCCTTAGGGGAGCGGTTTTCTTCAGATGATTCTTCCAAGCTCTGTCTGTCTCTGGTGCAGATTCTTCCAGGAACTGGCAAAAAAGGGGGTTGAGGAATTTGTCTCATCCAAGAGGTAACTGCAGGTTTAGCAGTTGGTGCTGGAGAAACTTATGTGGCAGAGAAAAAGTCCGTGCCACAAGGGCTGAGGATGAGGCTGCCCTGGGAGCTCGGAGCAGAGACAAAGCAGCTGCTGCTCAGCTTCCACACGCCCCTCCTCTTCTGTTTCCCTCCCACGGCCAGTCCCTGGATCTGTGGCTGTTGTACCTGCTTTCCCAGCTCTGCTCGGAGCTGTGGCAGAGAGAACAAATGCTTTCTGTGACCTGAGCCCTTCAGAAAATAACCCCAGATCAGCTCTGTCCCCATACATTGCTACTCACAAGGAGGGCAAGAGCAGAGGAAAATCAAATTCTCATCCAAAAGGATGGGTCAAGCAGCAGCTGCTGAGTGATAGCGTGTGCAATTCTGTGAGGAGCAGCATTGGAACTGACTGCATGAGGAGGAAAAAAGCTAAAATATGTTTTTTATCAACAGAGCAGGATTTTTTTTGTTTCATAGTCTTTAATGTGCTCATATTAGAGCATAAAACAATCTGAATAGTTGTGTTTTCAGCACAAAAACCTGGGAGAGCCCTAGATTCAGCAGCTGGGTCCTGCCATTTCTGGGATAGCTGCCCGGATTCCTTAGTGCCTGAGTATTCATGAATCTTGTTGATCCAGCTGTAAAGAAGTTCCAGGTTCAGCCTAGTAGTGCCAAGAGCATCTGCACTGGAAAAGGAAAGGTCTTGGTAGCAGTGAGCAGCTGTAATATCCCCTGCCAGGGAACAGAGATACGGATTAAAGAAAAAAAAAAGTTTTATTAAGGATTAATGGCTTAGTTATTGTGGGTTTTATGCTTACTTATAGAAACAGTATGTATGTTTTAGAAGGCACTAAGTAACTTTGTTTTAATGGTCTGTTTCCTCATATTTCTTAAGGGATTCTGTGAACTCTGCAGGCAGTAAGGAGGGAACAAAGTTTAGGCAAACATTAACAGGACCTGCACACAGAGATTTATGCATGCAGGACAGCTGCTTACATAGAAGAGTACGCATCTCTGTTTTCAGTGGTTAGGAGTCTAGGCACTTGGTCAGAGTGGGCCATCACTGGATTCTGTGGATGTGAGGTTTAGACTGGGAGAGCCCCTTAATTTTTGAAACGAAAATTTTCAGCAACTGAAAATTTTTCTTTTCAGCAACTGAAAATTGCCTTGCCTTGTGACTTGTTTCTAAGCTCTTGTTGAGAGGTGCCTTCCTTAGCCTGCTCTCATATACTCTTGTTTAAAATCCGTTATGAAGCTAGACTCCTTATTTCCCCCCATAGTTTTGAGGCTAGTTATGGGGTGAGGTGGGAAGTGGCCAGGGAGTGAAATATGTCCTAGTTGCAATGGAAAAACATATCTACCCTTGCTGTGTGCCAGTGAGCAGATCACCATGGCTGGACCAGCTACCGGGATGCCACCTGCAGCTCTCTTGGTGTGCTGCGGCCTGGCTGCCTTGCGTGCTGTGGCACAGCACCTCAGACACCACTGAGTCTTCCAGTCCCCCAAATCTTCTGTCTGTTTGCTGGGATCTCTGCCCTCAGCTTGCAGACAGCTGCTCGCAATGCACCACGTTTCAGTGACCCTGCAAGCTCTGGGGTTGTGCTGCAGATTTGAATGCCATCTACTGGCATTTCAACTCCTTCACTGCTTTCAGACAGCTCCTGTGGCGGTCCTTGGCCTTTCTTTCTCTCATCCAGTCCCACCATTCAGTTATGAACTCTGTCTGCTGTTGTTGTTCCTATCTCCTCTTATCCTTGTGCACATACACACCCTTAAATCATGAAACTTAAATATGCTTGCTTTTCCTTTTGTGATAATATGTGAGCACTCTAAGGTTACTTCTTGTAATACTATTCATATAACTTCATGTAACATTCTAGAGAAGGCTATTGAAAGTGATTTCAATAGCTATTTCTGTATTTTAGATCTGTTTGGGGGTTGGGTTTTTTCCCTTTTTCTTTAGTGGGCAGTCATACCAGCAAGTATTATTTAAGAAGCACCCATAGCAATCATAGCAAATGAGAGCGTGCATTTTTTTCTTTTAGTGGGTTTGGGCAAAATAATAAAAACTGCACCACGAGTGGTTTCTACTGCAGTGGATTTGAGACAATGCATGCACGAATTTGAGAACTGCACATGTGTGTCAGCTGCAGAGCAAACACAGCTTTGCAGATCTAAAAGACTGCATGGCACACTAAGTGGAAAACGGGCAGAGGGCAGCACAGTTCTAGCAGTGAGGAGGGACAGATCATAGGATTGTTTAGATTTGTAAAAAAAGTTTACAAAAATCACCTAAATTCTTACAGAAGGGACATTACCAGCTTTCTTATCCATCATCAGAATCCTACTCAAATTTTTTAAAAAACTGGACTGCTCCAGGTTTTTTTTCAGATTTCAGTGAGAGTGTTATAACTGGGGGAGCGGAAGGAAAGGTGAATACTCTGGATGGAAAGTGGCAGTGACCTGCTGAATTAGACATCCAGTAAACTAGGTGCAAAAATTCAGCTTGCTTTTACTAGGGAACTGATATACTGTAAATCTGACTTCAAATGGAGGCTGGTTGGTGTGGGAGTATTCCTGGCTGGTCTTACTTGGGAGGAAATATATCCAGTGGTAATTTACGTGCTTTGCTGAAAACTTATCCTGAAACTGTGTGTACTGTGGCATTCAAAAGCTCCAAAAAAGGTAAAGATTCCTTCTTCTGTTTCCCTCTTTCTGCCACTTCTCAACTGCTTTAAATGGTGTGTTTTTGACAGGGAGAAATCCCCTGTCCTCGAGAATTCACAGCCCAAATGCAGTCGGAAGGGAACTGACCATGCCGAGACAAAGTACTTGCCGTAAGACATATTAGTCCAACCAGGAGGAGAAGAGCAAGTCACTTTACTGAGTGAAGGAGCAGAAATAGCAAGTGACCCTGTAACGTCTGATTTGCTGATAACATCCACATCGTGTGTGGTACTTCAAAATTCATGGTATTTCACCTGAAAACCAGAAACAATAAACAGTAAGTGGATTGAGCTGCTTTACAAATTCTGCTGTTCTTTAGAAACTCTGTTGCTCCCTGGGTGAAGACAACAAACATTTAAGCATGAGTAAGAGGATGTAGGAAAAGGAAACTGGGTATTCTCTGTGGAGGAAAAAAAAGGTAGAAGTCTGACAGACATCACCTAGATCAAGACTGAACTGGAAGCCAGATGCTGTTGCCATTGTTGGAGTTGATGTTGGGCTAAATGAAAGCATTGCACTCGTGTGCTGAGTCCCTGACTAGACAGGCATCAGAGGTGTCTTGTTGAGAAAGGACAGCACTGGACCTTTATGGATAAATTGGCAATCCCACAGTAAGGAGACGAGAGGGAGAATGTCAGCCCTGGGAACAAGGGTGGGGGGAAAAAACCCAAGACATTAGATGGTAGTATTTAAATGGTAACTTTTTTAGCCTGTGTAGGTACAAACTACTTTGTCCACTTTCTGATTGCTAATGGGTGCTTCAGCTCCTAATTACACTGAATATAAGCTATGTTGTAAATCACTCTTACTGTTTTGAGTCATGGTTCAGCTTTTTGGTATCTGTGCTTTAGCTTTCTAAGCCTTTTGTCTTTTGAGTGGAAGGAGGCCACTCAAGCATAACAGCAAGCAAAAACCTTACTGCCATACTTCTCTCTCTGGAGAATGTGGGTTACATCTCAGATCCATTTAAAGGAAAACAAGCAGGCGTCCAGCCCCAAAAGTCCAGTTTGTGGCTTTGAGTTCAGTAGCTGTCTTGGGCTAAAAGGCCCTTTAGGCTGAGTGACAAGCTACCTAGATGCAACTACTAGGAAACAAGCAGTGGTAGGTCTGAAATTTCTTCACTTGGATTGTAGCAACCCTCTCCAGTTGTGATCCCAAGCTTGGTTATACCCTCATGAGAGAAGGTGCAGTGTCCATTCCTCTTGAAGTATGACCCCAAGAGAGGCAGGAGGTCCTGCTGCCTGCTCTGCATATATTGGCCCCAAAAATGAGAGCCCAGGTTCAATTCCTTTCCAACCCTGCATAATTCCTTTCCTAGAGGAACTGAAACCTTCATACCCTTGACACTAAGTTACTTGTCCACCAGGCCATAAGCCAAGCTGTACAGGGTAGTCTTGCTCATGTAGGAACTATGATGAAGTGCTGCAGCGAGTACAAACATCACAGGACCAGAAGAAAAAATAATTGACTGTTCAAGCTAGGCACTTGGTGGAGGAAAGAGGGGGTTCTGAAGTGTGACTTCTCTGCTTCATGAATTTTAGGATTAAAAAGTCCATATAATGAATAAGTAAATCCTTTCAACTTTTGTGAGCTGTAAGGTTTGAGTCTCTTGGGTGGAGGGTTGGAATTGAACCTCTGTATCTCACTCTGGCCATGAAAATGTCAAAACATTGTATGATATGAAAAGATAGAAACATCTTTTATGAGGAGTCTGAAATTGTTAATGTGCTATGTCAGTATGTGAACTAAACTGGAATCTCAGGGGTGATAAAGAGCCATTTCTTGCCACTTGTGGATCCTGGAGGGCTGGACAGGAGTTTGGTAAATAGCTGCCCATTTGGCACAAGCCTGTCTGTGTGTGCACAAGGGAGAGCCTTCAAAGCACAGAAGGGGTTGGTTTAATCAAACAGCTGGCTGAAAGGGTACTCTGCTGCATATAAGTAACTAAAGTCACAATTACCAAAGATCAATCACTTGGTCTCTTTTGAAGAGTTTCAACTTAATCTGAACAGTTTATTAGGCTGTAAAACTCTTCCCCGATGAAAGGGGTTTAGATTGAACATAACTGAGAAGAGAGTCCTTTCATTTTAATTGATGACAGCTTCTAGTACAGCTGCTCTGAGCTCTGTGGTGTTGCCATTGGGATGGTGCAGTCAGGATTTAAAGCAGATGGAGGTTTATTGATTGATTCTTAATCTATTAGATCAGTTTGTACTATTTTTCTCTTTAATAAGACTTAATCATGGAACTGTTTGAGTGGGCTGTTGGCTGTCTCTGTGGATCTGCTTTGTTTGTATTGCTTAAGCATTGGCTGAGGTAAGAGCTCATGGAGTATACAGCCATGTAACAATAGCAAAACAAAGCATATTCTTAAAGGTAAATAGAGGCTAAATACTGACACTGTGACAAACCAACCAAAAGCGTTCTGTGCTTTCCATCCCCGGCAAGGACAGGAAGATCATATGGGTGTATCTACACAAATTTGCATCAAAATTGCTCTTCTGAACTGGCGCTGCTAATTGTCCCCACTTCTTGTAGCTTGTACCACAGTCACTCTCCAAATTGGCTTCTATTGGCCTGCACTATTTCCTAGCAAACACATAGCCTAAAATATGGTAAGCTAAACTCTGGAAATGTTCTGATCTGGCAGAACTTCATGTTATATTTCACTCTAAAATTTGCATGGAGCTGATCCGAAGTTAATATTCTTCCCTCAAATGATTAGACTGTTAACCTGTTTCCACAGAATAAATAATTTTAGATAAATTTCTAACTGATTTTTGACTGTCAATCAAAGAAATGGCTGATTTAGTAGAAGGTCCTTTGAACTAACAAAAGTCCTTTAGGTTCCAAGTCCTTCAGTGCTATATCTGCACTGCTCTCAGGAGTACACTCCTTTCCAGGAGTGTCAGTTCTTGCAAATTCCATCTTTCTCTCATCCATTTTAATGGGTTGGGAGGGGGAGCTGAAGTATACCATCAGTTTACCTTCACACAGATTTGTGGAGCAGTCTCAGGTTTTCAGAGAAACAATTTTGTTTTGCTCATTGCCTGAGTGAAGGTATTGCTGAATTGTTTTCTATTCTGTATGTTGCAACATCTTCAGATTATTCACTAAAAATTACCTGTGGGTAGTTTATCTATTTTGCAGGGGTCTTAGCACATAAATTGTGCTAAGGACTAAGTTTTCATTCCCTGAGGGAATGCCATTAAAATAGGAAGTATTTCTAAAAATCTCTTAGGAGGCCTTATAGGAGATTCAGGCTATGGGGCTGAATATGTAGTATGCACGCTGACTGCCCAACTTGCTTATAAGCAATCAAAGCACTGCACTTGCAGGCAGTGTATTTCAGAAGAAAAACGAACTCATTTCCTGAATAATGTAGGCTGTGTGAAAATAGTTACCTGTAGTGGTGAGGAGACAAATCCAATGTTGCAGAACATTCTTGGATGTATGAGAAAAAACTAAGGTAGTTATTCAGAAGCTTATGGAACAGATAAAATTAAAAACGCAAACAACTTCTGAAGAATTACTACTTCAGTGTGTACATAATTTGGCATCACCTAAACCATAGTCGTATGTAGCTCATGTTCAAACAGTTGTCTTTAAGAGTGTGTCTGTAGAAAGCTTCAAAACAAATCAGAGATTTGCCTTTCCCATCCTTGAAGAGCTGTTTTATAATGACTTGTAAAGTCAGTCTCCAAGGTAGAAAATGATGTTGGTAATAAACAGATCACATTCAACCTGATGCAGATCAAGGGAGCAGAAACATTTTGTCCAATCTTCCTCTGAGCAGTCTCCCATATACTAAAACAACTGATAATAATCTCTGCCAAGCTCTTTTATCTCTTGAGGTGTTGTTTCATATTGTATGCTAAGATAAAGACTTTCTTTCTCAATGCTAGAACCTCCAGTCTGCTAAAGAAGGAAACTTAAATATACATTCTGGTAAAAGGCTTCAGGCTCTCAATAACTCTTACATAATTCATATGCTCTGCTAAAATAGCTTATCAGCTATTTTTAAAAAAAAAATCTCTATTTTCTGTAGAGTCGGCTGGGACTATTTTTTGAAAAAACAGAATGTCTTTTGCTCCCTATCTTCTGTGACTTGAATGTTCAGTGCTCAAAATGCTTTTTCACAATTTAACTTCATGCTGTGTTCTGCTTATTCTAATTTAACTTCTTCACTAGGAATAGAAAGTAAGTCATGTAAAACTTGCACTGATTTATAGTATAGGTTTTAGAGTCAGTATGCAGTATATGCTTAGGTCAGGGAAGGTTGTAATATGCCTAAACTGATTCAGTCTTTTGTGATTAGATACTCTGTAAAGTTACATGGGAGAGTGTTTTTAGTTAAGCTCCATGTTGTTATATATAAACAATCATGTAATTCAAAACTATCGGTGAATAACATAAATAACCTGCATCCTTCTTTCTACATTGCAGGAGCTCTAGGGAATATAAAGGGTAATTTGTCAAAATCCATTTTAACTTAACCTGTGTTTGAAAGCTTTCAACTCCAACAGTGTATGATCCAGCAATCCAAGATCTGATTCTTTTTTTTAACTTCCTTTGAGATTATCTAGCTTAACTATATGTACATGACAGGAACTCTTGAGTACATTTTTCTGCAAACTCCAGTTAGAGTCTCTTTAAAGTGAGGTAAAACTCAGCCTTACTGGCAGAAATTTATCCAAGCAGAATAACTGACTAGGAAAACTAAAGTTGAACTGTTCACCTATCTTTGTTTGTTAGTTGTAAACCTTTTAGTGAAACCTTTTCCTTTTGGTAAAGAATCAGTAAGAATACTTTCCAATTACTTGAGAATATGCTCAAAATATCCACAGAGATCTTTTGCCGTGCTGATGAATTGGACTGCTAAGAAAAGAAATTAGTACTTCAGTGAAAGTTTTTCAGCTTTAGATAGGTACTTAGTCAACAGTCGAAGTCCCATCAGCTCCACTCTTGAAGCAATGACAAGTTGAAAACTGTTAAGAATTCAAAATTCAGACAGTGACTTTTCTCTGTGTAATAGGTATCATGGTTGCACATATGAATAAATGCAGCAGCATAGAAATATCGGGCTCTCTTTATATAAACTGAAGTGTGTGATGCTGTTGACTTTGCTTTAGGCACTTTGGCAGGCTCTTTTGAAGTAGTTAAGTAAATTAAGCACTGGTGACTTCCCTGTCTCTCCTAAACTGGCTCTATCACAGGCATGATGAGGCAGGTCTGGTTAAACACGCAGCAGTTTAGGTGCTACTTAGTGTGGGGATAAATCCTTCACATGACTTTTTCATGTCTTCCTTACTGGACAGGTAGATGCATGGCAGCTATTGCTGATTACAAATACCCTACAAATTACTTTTGCCTTACCTAGAATTTATAATAAAAATAAAACAACTCCATTTGAACAGCCAAAAGCATTGTATCCACACTTTGTTTGCAGACTTTCTTATGCAGTTTAATTTTTGATAAGGCAGGTAGAGTTGTTTAACAAAGCTTGTTATTCATTTATGACCAATTGAGTAACAAATTATTATCTTGGCTCTAATAGAAATTGTATTGGAATAAAGCTACAGAAAGAGAAGACTGTTGGGCATACAGTGTTGGCAGGTATATATAAAACTAAGACAAGAAGATGCCAAAATCATAATAAACCTCAAAACAGGATGCATGTTGATACTTGTTGCTTATTCTGTAGAGAATAAGGAACATGTCCTGGCTTGTGTCATCAGGTTCAAGACAACCTATCTCTTCCTCTGTGCTCCTGTGGTTTTGTGCATAGCTTTTTTGTGAACTGAGCGTGATCAAAGTGATGCGAGGGATGTCTTACATTTTGGCATTACACAGAAGAACAAGATGTCTTGATTTGGGTCCTCATATGTGATATATTTTGTAGGGAACACCGTTCGGAAGATCTCGCGATGTCACGGAAAGGTAGAAGGCTAGTCGTCGCCTCCCTATGACATATCAGTAATCCCACCTACCGTTGTTAGTATAAAAGGAATTAACTGCGCAATAAAGGACGGAGTTGGCACTCACACCATGTGTGTTATCTGTCTCTTCCCTGGTCCGGGCCGACCAGTGATCTAATCGCGGCACCTTGATATGTAGCACTGCTACATAGTGGTGACCCCGACGTGCTCGGCCGCACAGGCGACGATGAGGCTTGCGCAAGCGATTAAGGTATTAAAGGTGTTAGCTTATGAGGTGGGTGCCCGCGGTTCGATTAGGAGGGGCCCCACGGGCGAATGCATCCAATGGATGCTGCGCCGGGGGGACATTGAGTTTCCTAGATAAGTTTTGAGCCCCCCAAATTGGGGAGAGATTCGGGAGTCCTTGCTCCGATCCGAGCGCGGAGCTGCTGAACGATCGCAGAGTTGGGGGCAGGTGGAGCAGGTGGTCGCGGCGGGACGGGAGGCTGAGGCGTGCTGGCTGGCGGCGCGAGCTGCTGCGTCTGCGGGTGCAGCGCCGCCTCGGGAGCAGCGGGGACAGCGCCCTCGGGGACAGCGGGGACAGCGCCCTCGGGAACAGCGGGTCGGACTCAGACGGAGCGGGCGGCCGTGGAGCGGGGCTCGCAGAGTGGGCCGTCTTTGATCGCGGACATGGGCACGGAGGGTGCGGCGGAGACGGAGGTTTTTCCTGCAGAGGCGGCACCAGCGGGACCTGATGCGCCCCCCCCCCCCCAGTATCCACGAGAGGAGTTGCGGCGGGTGCTTCGGCAGCTCATGGGGAGGGACGGTTTGCAACGCTTCAGGCACAGGCACAGGGCATACGCGGGCGTGACTTTCCGGCACTTGCAACAACTGCCTTGGCCGCACTTGGGCGTGTCTCGGCCATGGATAGAGCGGACCCCCCTTGCGTGAAAGTTCCGCAGGGGATTGCCGAGAGGTTTACTGCCTTTTTAGATCGGCTTCAGCTTGCCGTGTAGGCGGCAAACCTCCCGGAGGCGGCTAAAGAGGCGATTGTGCTTGAATGTGCTAGGGCTCAAGCTAACCCACAGAGCGCAGCGCTTGTCTCTCATTTGCCAGCGGGTTCGTCCCTAGGTAACATGATACGCCAGGTACTGGAGAGAGAGCAACAACGGGAAGCGCGTCCGGTAGTGGCGGCCTTGCAAGAACTTTTGCAGGCGGGTACAGCCTGATACTGCTTTTGAGGAGGCAGTCTGTAAGCAGGCCGCTAATGAGCAGGATTCTGATTCTGATAATAATTCTTTTGTATCAGGCAGGGTGGACTCTGAAAAAGAGCCGGATTTATATCCCTCATTACCTCCACCGCTGCCTGCCGCGGCCGTCCCGCCGCTGCCTCCCACGGCCTCTGCGCGGCCGGGACCGCTGCCGTGCCGCCGCCGTCCCCCACCCCCCCACCCCAATCGCCTGGTACTCCCTCTCCAGGGTCTGCAGAACTTACAACGGAACCTGGCTTTGCTGCACTGCCTGTATCTCTTTCTCCTGCTACTCCCTCTAACTCTGTGCCTCTGTCTAATCCATGACGATTCACTTAATAATTTGGGAAAAAATACACATAGTTTGATGCAACGCTGTCGAGAAAAAGCTCTACAGCAAGGAGATACCATGTTTACTTTTCCTGTTGTATGCACACCTGCCTCAAGAAATGCAAGAACCTCAAGAGTTAGAGTTCTTAGGATCAGTCATCATGAATCCCTGTGTGATGTTTAATTACATCCATAACACCACTCAAAAGGGTCAGAATGTAAATGCTATTTTGCCTGTATATAGAAATGCTACAGCTTGGTTTAACTATATCTATTCCAGAATATCACACTCTTTTTTCTATTCCAGCTGCTTTACCTACGCGGATGTTTTTAATTTGTGGGAATAGAGCGTGGGAGAGGAATTCCATCGAAACTTAACAGGAGGCCATGTAGCCTCGGACAACTTACGTTACTAACACCCGATATTAATATGATTCACAGTAAAAGGCTCACGATAACTGACACAGGTTTAACTGGATGGCTAACAAGTTTGGGAATTACAGGATGATTAAAAGATTTGCTTATGCATGGCTTAGTTATTTTAATTGTAATATTAGCAGTTGTAATGATTGTACCACGTATCATAAAATAGTTGAACGTATGATTGCAAAAGCATTTCATGTAACTTGGCTTGCATAAAAATAATTTTAAAAGAGAGAGAGAGAGAGAGAGAGGGGAAGAGACAGGAAAAAAAAATTAATGAAAACAAACGGCTGGAGAGGGGGAAGAGAGATGCGGTTGCGGAACACACAGAAATGGCAGCTGAAGAGTGAGAACATGTAAGAGAAATAACCCTGCAGACACCAAGGTCAGTGAAGAAGGAGGGGGAGGAAATGCTCCAGGCGCCGGAGCAGAGATTCCCCTGCAGCCCGTGGTGAAGACCATGGTGAGACGGGTCGTTCCCCTGCAGTCTATGGAGGTCCACGGTGGAGCAGATCTCCACCTGCAGCCCGGGGAGGACCCCACACTGGAGCAGGGGGATGCCCGAAGGAGGCTGTGACCCCGTGGGAAGCCCACGCTGGAGCAGGCTCCTGGCAGGACCTGCACACCCGTGGAGAGAGGAGCCCACGCTGGAGCAGGTTTTCTAGCAGGACTTGTGACCCCGAGGGGGACCCACACTGGAGCAGTCTGTTCCTGAAGGACTGCACGCTGTGGAAGGGACCCATGCTGAAGATCTTCATGAAGGACTGTCTCCCGTGGGAGAGATCCCACGCTGGAACAGGGGAAGAGTGCGATGAGTGCTGCCACTGAGGAGGATGAAGTGACAGAGATAATGTGTGATGAACTAACCGCAAAACCTCATTTCCCGTTCCCCTGTCCAGCTGTGGAGGAGAGAGTGATAGGATAGCTATGGCAGGTAACTGGTGTCCAGCCAGGATCAACCCATCACATAGACAGAATGCATTATAACATAGAATGAAATTACATTGCAATTGGGAATTTCAAAATTCAAAAAAAAGGGCTCTGTGTAACTCCTTTACAAGGGAATGAAAGTGTATATATGAAATTAGCAGAATAAGGTGTTTTTCAAAGAATTGTCTAATACTGTTGAATGCTTAAATCCAAAAATATGATTTGAAGGTTTAAATTTGTGTATCTGAATTTATATTGCTATTGGAGAATTATTAATCATTTGTGTGTTTGCAGCAATCAGAATCACCTGAGGAGCAGTACGAGGATTGCGTCAGTTCGAAGCTAGAGTCCTCGCTGCCTTCCTCGTGAATCTGATGTTCCTAAACAAAAAAGGGGGCAATGTGGGAGCAGCTCGGAACACCTGGCATTTGTTTTGAAGAGTGACCGTTAGAATTTGTTGTGCTGCATGTTTGCCAAGCCTTGAAGAACTAGTTTTACAAGGTCAGGTTGGAGGATGGCCTTGTGTAGGCCTGGGAAGATGTGGCTGAAGACAGTCACGAGTATGTCTATGGAATGTTTTTATCTTTAACTGTTCTGAGGACTGGCAAACATCCCAGCTGGGTCAGATATGCCCTCCTGTGTTAGTATTGGCTGTGAGTCGTTAGTACTTTCTGGATCTTTGTTGAAACATATATAAGTTGGATTCTTTTGTGAAATAAAGGGAATCTTGCACGGAAAAAAAAAAAAAAAAAAAAGGCAAATTGTGGGAGATTTCATAGAAAATGGGGGAACATTTCTTTGAGCCTGATTATTTAGAGTTAGCATAAGTAGCCCGCAGTCAACATGAGTGGACCGGAGTACGCTCCCTTTAAGCCACTACAGTATTTGCATGTTACCGTAGACACCTATAGTAAATATATTCTCACTACAGCGCACAGGAAGCAGAATAGCTTGGCGGTTGTACAACACTGGCGTGCTTGCATAGCCCAGCTGGGGATTCCACGACAGATCAAGACGGATAATGGTACAGCTTATGCTGCGGAAAAGGTGAAACGATTTTGTGCAATCTGGGGTATAGCCCTTGTGCATGGCACTCCTTATAACAGCACCGGCCAGGCCATTGTAGAACGAGCACATCGAACCTTAAAGACCCTGCTAGATCGTCTTAGGGAGGGGGACCAGGCGGAGCCCTCCTGCTTACGGGATAATTCACCTGTTCTCCGTGCACAGCGTCTCCTGTTAACTGCGTTAACTTCATTAAATCAGACAATTCGGGGGGACCTGGACCAGATGACGGCGCAACGACATTTTACGGCTACGGAAGAGAAAGGCCCCTACCCGTTGGTCCGTGTGTGTGATCCCCAGACACGCCAATGGGACGGACCGTTTGAGCTGCGTTGCCTCAGGCGGGGGTACGCCTGTGTACAGATACCTGAAGGGCTACTGAAATGGGTCCCTAGTCGCATGGTTTGTCCTGCCCTAACCTTGTAGTGTTTGAGTGTTTTTCTTTACAGATTGCTGTTATCCTTTCCTGGCTTGTGATGTCTTGGGTATCTGCTACGAATTTCTGATGCTGGAGCAATTAATAAACAAGATAACAGAACTGCAGAAGCAAGAAGGCGCTGCAAGACCTTTATAGCAATTAAGAAAAATGTCATTTTGGCTTGGAGCATTTAGCTGCGGGATGGGGACTTAGGAGTTGGTTTGTATCTTTGTTAAAAATCGGGGTTTCTTTTATTCTTGTGTATTTTATTAGGTATAATGTTGCTTTTACTGTGTTTAATTAATTGTGTTCATATATCTTGTAGGTCACCTTAGCCAACATAACAGGTCAAGATTCTCTGTGCACTGCAACCACATCACAAAGCCCGTGAACCAATAGACAGGATGGCTATGACTCGTGCCAGCGACCGCATGTGCCATAGGCTCCCTATGTTTCAACTGAGGCGAATTTTAGCACCCGCTGGCCACGTGTGCTGAAATCTGTTCCTCTGCAAATGTACAAACACCGGGATTTTCCGAAGAGCATCGGGCTGGTGTACGGCAAGGCCATCGTTGCCTCTGTGGGGACGCCCACGTAAAGCTGGCACCTACCGATTGCTGGGCTGAGTTCGCGGATGGTGGTGACTAGATCTGCTAATGCTCTTCTAATAGAAAAAGGGAGGGGGAATTGTTGTGGGAACATATTTAGCTAACGGTCACAAGAGCATTCCAGACACCTTTAGAAGGCCTTGAACAGAATAAACAAGAAGACAAAAATAAGAAAGATACCAATTAGAAAAACACAGGTGCATATTCCACGATAAAGAGAACTTGGCACAAACAACCTCAATTCAGCAGTTTATCTTGACCAATTAGACTGAGATAAGTCTCGTATGTTTAGTTAGTATGACCAATTATATTTTATGTCTATGCGCGTGTGCAGTGTTGATGCAGCCAATCATTGAGTGCAACTGGACGCGTGGACAGTGCATGAATAGTGTGTGTAACCAATGGGAGCTAGTTGGACATGAGGAGGGGGAGATGTAGGGAACACCGTTCGGAAGATCTCGCGATGTCACGGAAAGGTAGAAGGCTAGTCGTCGCCTCCCTATGACATATCAGTAATCCCACCTACCGTTTTTTAGTATAAAAGGAATTAACTGTGCAATAAAGGACGGAGTTGGCACTCACACCATGTGTGTTATCTGTCTCTTCCCTGGTCCAGGCCGACCAGTGATCTAATCGCGGCACCTTGATATGTAGCACTGCTACAATATTTGTAAACATATATATGACTCTATGCAAAGGGTAATCAAATCCCAGTGCAGAGTCTGAGGAGACATACTTGTGTTGTGAAAGCTAGAAGCAGAACGTCACCCTGGAGAGGCACTGCTCCCCTTGTTAAATACCAGACTTGCTGGTGTTTAGATGAAGAAAGGTGAGAATATACTACAACTTTACTGGAGTTTATGAGCTTGGTCCATCCTGATTTAAAAAATCGATCATTCTATGACAGCATGAAAACACTTAGGTAGCTTCTCATGGCGATAACCTAGTTTAAGGCCAGTTCACAAACCTATTTTTCCTGTGTGTGTATCAACTTTACCTAGTTGGTTGGGTAAGATCACTTGTCTGTTTCATCTCCTAATACTCCTCTTTCTGTAATAAGATATACTGTCAACTGGCCAGCTTTCTAACATCACAAAATTCTGCAATAGTTCTTCTGAGTAAGTCCTGGTGTCTTGCTGTGAAAATAGCCCTTTTACTCAGTCATTCCAGACTGTATCACAAAATGCTGCTTGTTACAAAAGGACAGATGTAAGTGTACATGCTGTGTTTTAATATCATCTTAGCAAAAAGTTTCCATGGTGATTTTCTCTCATAGCTGCAAGGAAGCTCTCTTTCCAATAGAACCACAGCAATTTTCTATATATCTACCCCCTTATTCAGGTTACTTCCAAATTCCTCAGTTAAAGAAACCTGCTCTTAAGCATGACAATATGTTGTATAGATGATCAAGTACCTCAGAAACAATGGATCCTAAGTTGGTAAATTTTCTGGTCTAACAAAGGCATCCCAAGACAAAGGTACTTTGAAGTCTCTTAACAACACCTCTGGAAAAGAAATTATTATTATATATAGGTTCTCTTATTTGCCCACAGCTCTAGATGTTTAAGAGCACATGCTTGTGCTTCATGTCAGATTCTGAGGCAGCTAACTTAAAATACTTGCAGCAAATTTTAGATTTTTTAGATTTGAGTTAATAATTTCTCTGAAAGCCTTTGGCAGACTTTGAATGAACAGTTCTGTTTAGTTTCCAGTTTGTTCAGTGCAGTCTGGACAAGAGGCACAACTAGTCAACTTATTTCCTGCATTAGGTTCATAATACTTCTGAGGTAGGAAAATAACCTCTACTTTTGTGTGTGCCCAGTACAGTTGGTTGCAGATATATAGCAAAGAAAAGTCATTGCATAAGCCTTTAGGAATTGCTAATGAAGTGACAAGCACACAGCTGATTATTTAGAAACTTGGTATAAGAACATGAATGTGTTTCAGTGTAAATACAGTAGAAATCTACCATATAATGGATGTCTGTTGTATTTGTAGCTATGTTGTGGTATAGTGAGGTATAACAGTCAATATTAGACCTTCTGTAGCCCTACTCATATTTAGCTTGCTGTTCTTCTACTTTGTGCTGTAATTAGTGGTTAGGCATGTGACTTGGTAGATACATTACTGTTGTAGAATCCAAAGGTCTTGTTTTGGATTGGGAACACTTCAAAAAGCATAGATTAGTAATAATCCCTGGACCATTGCAGAGAGATGTGCAGGAGAGGAGGAAGTAAAGCACATCTGCTTTTACCATCTGTCAGGGCTGAAAACCAGTCATGAAATTAAGAATATTGGTAAGGAATGATCTCCGTAAAATGAAAGAAGATGCCTTATTACTTCTTGTCTATATCCCTTTCTGATATTTTGCTTTCATTAACCCTGAGTCTTGTCAACAAAGACATATGTGAGACCTCTTTAATGGCTCTCAAAAGTTTGAGCTCTTTCTGGTAAATCCTTAGCTTCAGAGACCCCAAGTCATTTGAGGGCAGTTCTTGCTTTTTCAATGCACAAGTGTGACCACAGAATGGGAGCTGGTCTGTGAGATCTCCTGGGAAGAAGAAGAAAGAAGGAGGCGGGGCAGGAGGGCTGATGTCTGAGCTTACGCATTCTCACTGTCTACCAAAAAGGCAAGCTGGAGCTGACTTGAAGTGGTTTGGCGTGGGTGGGATGGAGAGAAGGAGCAGTGGGACAGAGTGTGCTTCCTCCCAGAAAGTGTGGGAAAGTGGACATGGAATCACTTAATGAGAATTTTCCTCAAAATGACTAGTTCTAGTCTTTACTCTGTATAAATACTGTATACATTTATACTGTGTATAAAGGCAAAAGCTATTGTTTTGTTGGGAATATTAATTTCAGGATTGACTGTTGAAACTGGAAAGATTTTTAGAAAACCTTGGCTGCTTCAGTATATTTTATTAAACTGGAAAAAAAAACCCCAACCCAACCCCAAGTTTCTTGATTTACTGTCCTGCTCACCAGCATAATACAGAACAACTGACTTGGCTTTCTCCATGGTATTGCATTTTACATTGACATTTTAAAAAAAAAGGGTGTGTGTGCGCGTAAGTGTTAAGTAGAGGACAGAACACTAAAATTAAAATCCATAAAACCCAGACTCTTCCAATATCCTGGAGTATACTGACAAGTTTGCAGTTAAAGGTGGTTAGGAGCTTCTTCTCATAACTATTTTCTGGTGGAAATGCCTGTTTCCCAAAACTGAAAAAATTTGCTGAAAATAGCTGGCTAACTGCTTGGGACAAAAGGGGAGAGAGAAGGGCAATATCCTCAGCTCTAAATTAAAATGGAATTTTTCAGAACTAAATATTATTATTATTGTTAATAAAATGTTGTAATCTACAAATAATACTGTGTACAACTTCAATGATATTTATGCAGAAATATCTTTGGGATTTTGTTATGTCTTGAGAGCACAATTTATAATAATTATAGTTTAGCAGAATAAGTAGCAAACAATAAGAGTTTTAAAGCAAAGATATGTAGGAAAAAAAGTTTAAACTCAGTGGAAGACAGAATACTTGAAACTTTTCTCATACTCTTCTACTATGCTAAAAAAAAAAACCAAACCAAATCCACAAGATACCATCCTCTCTGCCACCATAATCTGGCTGTTGTTATGTGACAACAGATTTGAAGCATTGTGTGGAGACAGTCTTAAGCACCAGTGAACACTGTAACCTGAAGGTCACACCCAGTCACCTTCTTGCCGCTGATCGATAGCATAGTGTGAGTGACGTCGGTGGATGAAACACTCCTGTCCTTCCTGACCTGTATGATCTTCCATTCCCCAGAATAATCCTGAGAGTAAACACAAGTAAAAAAAAAAAATCAGTAAAAATGCAAATATTACACGGGCCAAGGCACAGAAATGTAATTTGCAATGCTGCATTCATGAACATTGGTCAGTTTACATCACTGAAAGATTTAGGCTAGGCCTATACTTAAACTTATACCAGCAGAGCTGTCAGGTATGAGCGCAGGGGTAAAACACCTTCAAAAGCAGTGTAGCTGCTTGTGACGCTCTGACGAATTATAGTCAATGTCTCAAACATTTGTTGAAGAACTTTGGTAGAGAAGACAGCCTCTGTAAAAGCGCTGGAGTTGTGTGAACAGGAAAATGTGGCTGGAGAAGGAGGGTGGGACCACGCTTCTCCAAAGCCACAATTCCTTATCTTAAGCGAAGAAGCACAATGTAAGCGCCTGGAGGAAAGGCCAGATAGTGGTCATGCCTGCATGGAGAGAGAAGCAACTCCCCCAAGCCCACTGACCCATTTCCAGAGAATCCTGGGAATGTGAACTGTGCATGTTGAGACCACTGACTCATTTTCTGGAACACTCAGGAGCTCGCACTGCGCTTGCTCAATGATGGCAAACCCCCACCTAGAAGGGTGGACCCTTTAGGTATAAAAGAAGGGAGGATGAGTTCTCAGTGCACGCCCTCTGGACCTGGATCTCTAGACTGGCTGGACCAATGCTGGACCCAAGACTGGTGAAACCCTTTTCTTCTCTCTTCCTTCTGCTCTCTCTCTCTCTTTTCTCCACAGTCCCTACACCTCATCCGTTTAAACATAAACTGTTGACCAAGTCTGGGACTAGGAGTGGATCTAGCCGCCCATGGGCTCCTCTTTGAGAAGGAGTCTAGAGAGCAAGGAGGCCCACTCTGAACCTCGTGACTCAACAGGAGGGCTCTCCTTATTTTCTTCTTTGAATTGATCCCCAAATAAGTAAGGCTTACATATGGTTAGCATGTGTTGTACAGTTCACTGACATAGTTCCGTGTTCCTTTTTCCGCTTCTTTTTCTACACCTCCTTTCTCTTTTTAAACAGCGGCTTAATGACATGATACAAGGTTCATATTGATAAGTTCACTTGTCCTTGGGCTGAATAAATGTTGATCATTGTTTGAACTCCCCTGGTGTCATTTCACCTCAATTCTGACAAAGGAAATCCACGAACCTAAGTCGCTCCAACCTTGGGACGTGACACTGCTGTATTTCAGGGCATGAGCTCCAGTGACGGAAGGAAAGGAAGGAATAAGGAGGACTCAGGCCAGGGTCAAGGATTACCTGGACAACAACTGCAGATCAGAGACAAAGATAATGACTTTTAGGCATCCGCCCAACACTCGAAGCAAAGTCGTTGAAATTCAGAGAAAAAAATCAACCTGTTACTAGGTGGCAGAAATGAAGCTGGTTAAGTAGACTTGCTATAAATTGGGTTTTCTCGTTGATAACCAAAAAGATTGGTTCTTCTCAGAAACCTGTGCTGAGCAGGAAACATGGGATTCAGTGGAGCTTGCTACCCTGCATGGCTGTGGGTGCCTAATGTCTCAAGGGCAGCTGCTACTTTAAATATATATGAATGGCTTTGCTCTTGCTGAAAAATTGGAGTGGGAAGTGGCAGAAATAGAGATTTGAGAATTCTGCTTTTAAACAGGAAAGAGTGCTTATATAGGAATCAATCCAGAGTTGGAAAACAATTTTTCTAAGTACTTTTTTTTTTTTAAACTGTTTCTGGAAGCCTTTTTAGTTATAATTTCTGAACTGAGTAGGGCAACAACTTCTGCTGTCCAGAAGGCTTTTGTGGTCAGTTCCATTGCTTTTTTAAAAGATTTTTCTTTTTATTTTCTTGGGGGGGAGGGGGGACGACCCAAACAAAAACCCCACCCATCTGAAGCAAGCTAGTTTGCATCCTGGTTCACAAAAATGGTTTATAGTCCTGACAATTAGCAAGCTGTCATTAGAGCACAGATTAAGTATGATTTTGATTGGGAAGCTCCTGCCACCTTGTGGCAAGAACTTTCACCTTTCTTGAATCAAAATAATTAAACTGGATACCTAAAACCTCTGTAGGACAAATGTGCAGCTAAACAAACAGAAAGCAGGGAGACCAGCCACTTTGTTTGGTTTGCTTCACTATTTGAGCATTACCGCTTGTAAATATTACTAGTATTTTAAAATAAGCATAATTTAAATGAATAGATGAGCTTATTGCAACTTTTTTTTGTGCAGCTGCTTCTTCCATCTTTCTTTCCAACACACTACAGAAATTAATTCTGTGGAAGTAGAGTATTGAGCCAGGAGAACCCGCAACAACTTTGGTATTTGTATAAAAAGTTGTCAACAAGAGTCATTGATGGGTGTCAGTGTAGTACTCATTTGTGTTCATCCTGTAAGGTATCTGCTTTCATTATGGCACTGTTTGCTTTCAACTGTAGGAAACATTCAGCTATAGCTTCCTTCCTAGCGACTACAAAGTTTTTGTGACATCTTGATGTATTTCATGAAGCCTTTTCTCTGTTCAGAACATGGGAAAATAAAACCAGTATCTGTGAAGAGAAACATTAATCTTTGTACTCATTCCTGTTTCTTTTGCATTTTGTAATTGGTGTCAACTGATGTGGTTCTGCATGTACATATCCTGAGAGTATATGGCATCATCTAAATTGTTTTCATGGATGCTGATCAAACTAGGGTCGTGAAACTGGCAGCCTCAGCCACCCACAAGGCAGAGTAACATGGGAAAAATAAGTTGTTTACTGACTTGGTTCGTAACCTCCTTGATTTCTCAAGCTTAGATTAATATTTCTCGCAAGGTCTTATCTGAGAAATAGTTGCAACCGTGCTGATTTAAACAGATTAAAGCAACCGATGAACCTCCCACCACCACCCCCTCCAAGTGTGAACTCATTCCCTTTTAGGACCTGAATCTAATACTGAAATCAGCAGAAGAAACAGATGGAATTTAGTTTGCAACAGTTAAGACTGCTGGTATTGCTTTTTTTTATGCAAACGGAAATCTTGATACATGGGATTTCCTCTTCCTAATATGTTTTAACAGTTTCTAATTAAAACACTGATAGCTGCACTCAGGAAATGCCAAACTGACAGCCTTGGAGATTGCAATCCTTACATGGAAGTAAGATACCAAGTGTGGATACCTGATAAGCAGCATTTATAATACTGTGTTAATGTGGCTTATCCCTAAGCCATTTCACTGTATGTGGTTTTAAAGCTGATTCCCACACAAAACTATATCCATGCCAAATGCTGGAGTGCTGTTACATAGGGTAGGTGATGCCATGAGCTGGTAGAGGATTTTATGGAGAAACCAAATTGCAGTTAAAAATAGCTGCCACTAGGCATCTGCATTTGCAAAGCCCTACTTCCCCAGCTGTGATAATCTACAGTTTAATCTGTGCTGGTAGTAAAAACACTAGCACTTTGGACTCGTAAGTATTGAAATTAGTGAAGTGCTGTGTGGCTGGAACAAGCCTTCCTAGCATGAAAAATAGTTCCACCACATAGTGTTATCCCCCTGTGTCCTGACAGCAACTGGTACAAGTTTAAGCGCTGCAGTTATTTTATAGCTTCTCAGCTTGCTCCAAAATATGTCTGAGGTGAATATCACATGATATAAACATAGGCATAGCTATTATCAGGGAGAGACAGCTGTGTAACAACATTCTGGACAATAAAGATACCTCTCAGAATATTTATTAAGAGAACAGTCCTGCCAGATGGACTCTGCAGGAAGGACGTACATCACGAATACCACATTATAAGAATTATTATACACAAACAGCTGCTACGGCTTATCCAGGGCTATTGGAAGAAAAAGACAGAAGAAACCTGACTGTGAGTCAAAGGAAGAATTTGGCTTTTAGCAGCTTTAAAAATAATAGCAGCTTTACATTCTGAATCTGCACAGAAGTGACCTGTTAAAAGTCCAAGCAGGAGCTTAGTGGCTCAGCAAAAATTGTTCTTGAACAAGGAGTTGGTGAGCTTAGTTTTCCTGCAAGCACGTGGAAACATAGTGTTTTAGGTAGTAGAAATCAGATCAAAGATTAAACTTGACTTTGCAAGGAGAGAAAGTTTAAAAAATAGGAAAAATAAATTGCAAGCAATGATGGTTATGTGATATTTACTTACTTTCGAAGACAGGGATAAGAATTTGAAAAGTTGAAAATTAACAAGGAAACGTGAGCTAGAACTAGACGACAAGTGGGAAAATGAATCTGAGCCTGCTATTTGCTGCTTTAAATTAAATTTGGGAGGTAGTTTTCTGTCATAGGCATAAAGATGGACCTGGCCTGGATCAAGCTTCAGATTAGGTAGAGGATATGTTCTAAAGAAAATATTTGTCTTTTCTCTTGATACTACATTCGTACCATTTAGGATTCTTTAGTCCACTTGAGTTGATGGTAAATGTTTATAAGCGAAGTTCACCACATTAGCAATGTGCAGCAGAATTCCAAGTGATGTGGTGGTTTCTGTTTAAGTTTTCCAGTTACTGGGAACTAGAGGATTGATGACAGACCTATGTTCCATCTAAGACATCAATTGCATAACAGGTCTGTGGGATTGTGAGACTTTGTTATTTCTCTGCAATGGAATCATAAACAAAAGCATGATGCCCTTTTGGTTTTCTGTACGAAGTATTAAGTAAAATAAAAATGATGATAAGCAAACCTTACTTCTTGTGAAACTGCAGGATCATGTTTTTGCATGTCTTTGTTTCTAAACTGTCACCTCCCACAAAGGGAGTGAACAGTCCCAGTAGGTTCAGAGACATAAGTATCTTTGAAAAGGTCACCTATACCTTGTGAGCATTTTAACCTTTACAAGTATCATACAATGGCTCTGTAAATCCTGATGAAAATCCAGCAGGTATAGTAAGAAGGGGTAGATATTTATTGGCTTGGGTATGGTCAGTGTGGCAAATTCAGGTCAGCAGTAATGTCACGACCCAGACTGGACAGACCAGGGAGTTGTGTTTAATTCGAAATTCCCTCGGGCTAAATTAAGGTGAAACGACACCAAACGATCAGTTAAAGATTTTATTTATGACAGAAGCAAGCTGAACTGGGGAGGCATGGTAGTAGGTGGCAGGGTTTCTCACAACAGGAATTGGCATAAGACTACTTCTGTAAACCATGTAACTATATACGTCAATTCAGGGAATAAGGAGATCCCTCCCACTGAGTCACGAGGTTCAGAGCAGACCCCCTTGCTTTCCAGACTCCTCCTCAGAGAAGGGCCCGGGGGCGGCTGGATCTACTCTTAGTCTCAGACTTGGTCAACGGTTTATATCTTGAAACAGATGAGGTGTAGGGATTGTGGAAACGGAAAGAGAGAAGACGACAGAGAGAGAAAAAGGAAGAGAGAAAGATCTCCCCAGTCCTGGGTCCAGCGTTGGTTCAGTCAGCCAACAGGTCCAGTTCCAGTGGGCTTGTGCACCCGGGGTTTCAGTTTGTGTCCTTTTATCATCCTTGCCCCTCCTTCGGGTGGGCACCTGAACTCCTCAGGTTAATGAGCAGTTTGTGAGCCTTTGGGCTTGGGGGTCGTTTGTGGAGTAACTTCTCCTTCCCTGCAGACATAACCATTGTTTGATCTTTATATCAGAACAGGGAGCTGCGCACCCTGCAGCACGCCCTCCCCCTCCTGTTGCTGATGTCTGAGCTGATGGGCTTTTCACCTTGGTTCCCTGCTGTGCAGGGTTTGTCTTTAAGCAGAACTTGCCCCACCACAATGTTTGGGACATTAACTCTTTCAGTCTCTCACAAGTAAGGTGCATACCTGTGACTGTGTTTACTGTAAGTTCAAATCTAAGAGACTCTTCTCTGAGCAGGCCAGCAAGAGGATGAGAGGCAACCATCACAGACTGCAGCAAGGGAGATTCCAGTTAAGTATAAGGGGAAAAAAATAATCACAATGTGAATAAGCAAGCACTGGAACAGGGGCCTGGAAAGGCTGTATAATCTTTTTATTGAAGACATCGAAACTTCCACTGGATGAGGGTCTGAGCAACCTGATCTAACTTTGAAGGGATCAGGTGGCTGGACTAGACGACATCCCTTCCAACCTAAATTATACTGTGATGAGGGGCACCTATTTCTAAACCATATAAACAGAGCAGTGTTAAACACATCATATGTTGGTGAGCAAATGCATGATGGACTGCACAAACAGCCTGCCACAAGAGGGAGGAAATGCTGGGTTTTGAACACAGCCCAGCACAAGGCTTGTAGTTCCCGGTGGGCGGGAGCTGGGCTGAAAAGCTCTCTCACAGCTCTCTCGTATCTCTGAAAGGAGCCGTGTCCAAATGCCTGCTGAGTGTGAAGCCTGTGATGTGAGCTAAAGAAATAGAGGACGTTTCTTGACTGCTGCTCTGATGCCAGGAGGACCTGGTGCCAAGCTTTAGCTGTTGCATCCAACACAGTGGAATGTGGATTTTGACTCCACTGCATTTTGCTGAGAAGGTAACCTGCTCCAAGTAGCCTTTAGATAAACAAGAAAAAGCTATAAATCTCATGTCAGCTTCCACTTTTCAACTCTGCTTAGGCAGCATGGAAAAAAGCGGTGTGGGTTTTGTATTTTAAATGTTGTTTAACTAGGGGTGCCTAATATACCATGTTCTTAATTTTGTGTACTGCTTGCAATACTTCAATTTTCAAGAACTGATTTCTGAATGATGATATACTTACGTGTCTTTTTTTAATGTAAACAGTTTCAAAGGCAAATGCATCTTACTGTCAAAGTATAAAGAAAATCTTGCATGAAACCTAGAAGGTACTTTATTATAGCAAATCTATAGGAAATTCTTATAGCTACCAAGAGTAGCATTTTTGTACAAATACACAGAATGGAGATTTGGTAATGTATAGATAAGTATAATTTCTGTTAGCAGTCAAACTGCTTGAAGAACATGTAGGTACAATTCCTGCTTAAAAATGTTCCTGAAAATCACTATGCATGTACTTCATATTGATAGAAAAATAGTAAGTAATTGGACCAAAATTTACTATGTGTAGTAGTAGTTTTTATAGCATCAGAACAGTGTTATTGTGTCAACAAGGCTTGCTACTTTCTCATTAAGCATTTTGAACTGACAAATTTTGTGGATTTCGGGAATAGCAGTTTTACTGTACAATGCCACAGAGTACACAATAAGCTATAAAAACAGTGTTCCCTTTAGAGTAATTTTGTCAGGATCTGGCAGACTTCTAGAGATACAGGTTGCAGATCTGATCTATATTTTGGTCTGAGGAATTTGAAATCAAAAAATGCCTGCAGAAACTACTTTGCCTTTGTGATGCTGGCTTGCCAGAATTCTGATGCTTGTGCAATTTTTTGACCTTTCCTTTTTAACATTTTGCATGCTGAGCTGCCACAAACAAGTTTAACATTTTCTAGATTAGAGATACAAGGATTTTTTTCATTGTGGTACAAGGTCTGTATTTGTGCTTTGACATTTGAGAGAAATCTCTATGGTTGCCACAACGCAGAAAAGAAAGAACTTCTGTTTGCTCTCTATTCCTTACAGTTCTGTAGAAGTGCTGTTCCACTAAAGTTTTTGGGTCTCACAATGCATGTATGTTTCTGATGCATGTTTATGGAAGAAAAACTTCTTCTCTTAAACTGTACTCCCATCTGAGGAAGGATTTTGAGGATGAGGTGTTACCAGTAACTGCTGTTCCTCAAAATCTTTCATTTGATTGCAATGACCAGAAGAAAACAAAGTGCTCTCTTTTAGAATGAAAAATGTGGGCAGCACTAAAAAAGAAAAAAAAAGGGAAAAAAAGAAAAAAAAAAGCCATGGTATGTTTGAAAATGCTGTCTTTTTAAAACTGTTCATGGCCATCTCTACTGAGAGTTCTTACTTGAGTATGCTGCTTAACACAGCTGTGAGGGAGAGACAGGTAAACTCCACTGTGGCACATACACCCAAGTAAGCATTTTTGTGCTGAAGCAAAGTTCATTACCTCCTGTGAGAGCAGTATTTCCACGGGCTGCATCCATTATGATAAAACTCAGTTGTTAATGATCAGTAATGGTCATCCTTGTGGCCTTTGTCTGACTCTCTCACTATTTTGTAGCATTGTTTTTTGAAAGCAGTATCCAAACATTTCCAAAATATTAGAATTATTTTGGAACTGGGCAAAACTCTGCCAAAACGAATGAGTCTGTCGGGAGTAGGGGCTGGAGGGGACATGGCTTGCACTGACCCTGGCATGGAGAAGAGCACATGTTAAACAAGGGACAGGAGCATGGGACAGGTGGCCCAAATGGGGTGACTGGGAGGAAGAGTGTTCCTTTCATATAATCTGCTGTCTATAGCTTTGAAACCTATTGTGGTCCATGCAGTCAGGAGTACATTCACAGAGAGAAACCCTGGACTAGTTGTTTGCTCAAGTCTGTACGTGCTATTCAACGGGTTCTGGTTTGCATTCCAGGAAAGCAGTATCACCAGACCAGAGAAAGAGGAGGCTGCGCATTAACAAAGAAGCCTGCTGACTCCCTGCATCAAACACTGCTGGCCAGCCCTTTCACTGAGGTCAGCACTCTTAGCCTGGACACAGTTTTGCCTGATAATATGTGGTCTACTACAGTGGTATAGAAGTAGTTGACAGGCTGTTCTGGTTTGTTCTGCCTTTAGGAAATCATGCCATAAAGCATATCTGTCTTGAAGTTAAAAGAATTTCAGTAATTTAGGATTTCTGAGAAAATAGTTCTCATCATTAGTAATTAGATAAAAAAATGCATAGCATTAGCAAAGCTCCTATTTACTTCGAAATTACTGGATTGAGCAATGTGAATTTGTTAGAAAGTCTTAAAAACTGCACACAGGAAAAAACCACAGTGAAATAAAGGATGACAACCTAGGAAAGAAATTCAGTAGTTGTCCTTTTCTTAAGGGAAGTTATAAGAAATCTTCCTGTAGTTAAAATATAATTTTTATCTGTAATAATAAAATTTGTTATGGAATTGTTTTAAAGGAGAAAGCAATGAATCTCCTACACTTCAGTTGCAAAGAAGTCTTGCCACCTGAGGTTATATTGCATCTGGAAAACTTGCAGTCTACATGCGCAGTGGATAGCATGTGAAATATCCAAGGATGCACTTAAATTCAAGGCTGAAAGCTAAGAGTGACTTTCTCTGTATATGGAAGTACTGTAATTGCCCCTAGTGAGTTCCTCTTTCCAAGGAAGTTTGGGACAAGCTACCCTGCTTGTTCCTTTCTCTTCCCTAGAGATCCTGAAATACCTTCCAAGCACTACTGTATATATTCCCTTTTATCCCTGTTTTAAGCAATAAGTTTAACAGCACCATGTTTTCTCATTGCTTGGTGGCACTTCATTGCACCTTTGCACAGGCAGGGAAGGAATAGCAGGTTGGAAATTATAAATTGTAATACAGCACCAGGGAGGTTTCTAAACAGGGGAACAGATAGACCTGACATGATTCAGGGCTGGTGATGGTGGAAGGAATTTCAAGCAAAAATTGAGAAAGATTTGAAAGACTATCTTGATGACAAAGCGAATTTCAAAGGGATTGGTATCTTTTCTTAGAAACATCATAGTATGATGCAGGTGTTCTGCTCCTAAAAATATGTTTAATATTTATGTATTACTAATTATGCTTAATTATTATTTAAGGAATAGGGAGAATCCATGCTTTGGCCAGTGGTCAGCAAGGAAGTTTTTACCTAGGGTCCTGGTCACCTTGTGTTGTCTGTGCTGTTGCAACTATGCTGCTGCCATGATCTGAGGTAGTTAATTCAGGGCTACACTAGGATTATCTACATGAGATCTCAGCATAACTGGACTGGGGGCGGGATGAACTTTCTTCATTTTTCAGGTTATATTACTATCTTGAGCTGTGAGCTCTATTTTATTGCACTTTATATATTTGATTTGGCACAATAATTCAACAAATTCAAGTATTAATGTAATGGCTGTCATGAAGTGTTGTAATAAAGAATAAGATGGAAAATAGGGACTTCAAATGGGATGAAAGGAATGCCATTCCTAACTGAGATTTGCTGCTCTTAAACAGCAGCTGTTTACTGACCCTTCTGCAGTGAGGTCTGGCCTGCCTGCTGGAAAGGAGAGGAGGGGCCAGGCAGCTTGTCCAGACTTCCAAAGATGGTAAATGACGGAAGCATGCAGAAAACCTTTCCTTTTTAACTGTGAAATTTTCCATTAAAATGTATCTATTTTAAAAGAGCAACCCCCCCTTGTTGCATCCTTATGTGGCAGATGTGGCCATCCTGCTTCATTATAGCTCTGTCCTCCCTGATGTGGGAACACTCAGTGCAATGTATGCTTTCTCAGCATTTATGTTTTATTGATAGTAACTTCCTAGCTGTTCATGAAGAGCTTGGAGAATGTAAACCAATGGTAGAAGCTAGCAAGTGTGAAGCAGTAAAGCTTTATTTCTGTAGCGTGTCTGCAAAGACTCACTCTGTGCCTATTCCAGCTCTCCAGCGACTGTCATGGTTTATTTTGGGCTGTGGGCTGATGGCTTTTCTAAGCTTGATGCCCCAAAATTGCTGCGCCTATCCTGTGTGCAGAGCTATGGTGGGCATGAAAAGCAGTTATGCTCTCAGAGAGATGCAAAGGTAGGTATGGAAAGAGACTTTTTGGCTCTGAAGTGTAACGTGGAAGAAGAGAGGGAGCAGCATTTTGCACCTCCCTCCTTATCTCTCCCACAGGGTGTGTCTCTGTATGTTGCAAGCCTGTGATGTTTTGCGTAGCTGGAGTGGAGCTGAAAGTAAGAAGAACGTTTTCTCTTTGTACTTACACATATTTCTTTGGGACAGACTTTTGGTCTGTGGGAGACAGCTGTGGTGCCTAACCCAGAACTGAAGAGATGTATTTCAGTTCCTGGAACAACTTCATGAGACTGCCTCTGGGTTTGTCCCATGGGGACTAATGGTGTGCTTTGCTTTGCATACCCCAGGGCTGGGAGAAAGGAGCTTGGCAGGAGAAGTAGCAGGCTGTTGGGCCTGGTTTACTTTATATCCCCACTGCATACTATCTTCCAATTTTCTGCATGAGGTTAATTAAAATAAATTAACTGTAAGCAAACTGCTGCAGTTTTAAATGCATATAAGATTCCAGTAGGATTCTGTTTATCTTTTCTTTTTTGGAATGTGCCCTCTTGCATAAATGGATTTTACTGAAGACACGTAAGAGAAGGAAATCAAACACCATGTCATAGTAGCACAACAGGGCTTGTATTTTGAACATGGATTTTGCTGTACCTAGATAATGTGTAAGCCCATGTATGTGTGACCTGCCTCATTTTTCCCCAAACACATAATCTATAAATATTCAATTTCTTTGAGTAAAAGTAATATCGGAGGTCAACTTGTTCAGCACTGATGCATCGCAGTTGTTTCCAACGACAATTCAAATATTTTTCTGCTCAAGGCAGTATTACATAAAAATTGATGGAAAATGACCCTCCCAATAAATTTTTCCCTGTATACAAATATAAAGCTGTGGCAATGAATAAAAGCAGAAAAATCTCCCTTCCAATCAGTCAATGTGGGAAAAACACAGAAGATTCCCTTGGTTATTGTGCAGACATGAGAGGAATAAGGGCATCTTCCATCAGCTGTGGTCCAAATCCTGGATAAATTAAAGTGTTGCCAGGGAGTCAGCCGTGCTCTGGAGAAGGACAGTCTGAGAGTATCATCCCAGTCTTGGAAGGTCTGGTCCTTGTTGTGACCCCAGGGGAAGTAGTTGGGCCTGCAGGAAACCATTCCCATGAGAAAACCCAGATGCGTAGACTTATGATGTAAATTGGCGGGCCCCTAAGGGCCTAGCCAAAAACTCTTAAGTTTTGTACACATAAGAAGAAACTTGGAGTCAACCACTTCTGTTACGGTTGTTAATGAATGAGAACATAGACCGTTAAGCATCCTTGAAGGATGAATCTATTTCTAGAGTGCTTTCCTCTATGTAGCATTAGACCTCTGTACTTCCCAAATGCTCTCTATGCCATTCCTGACATGAAGTTTTTCTCATAGGAAACATTAAGGGGTGAGGGTTATTAATTTTCTTTAGTGCCACATGTCCCCTGGTATTGCATTTATATTGGATCTTCTTTTGTGCCTGCATACTACTGTGTTTATTCAGCTGTCCTAGAGCTTCTTTCTGAGACCACTTTAGGGCTGATTTTAAACCTGCTTCTCCGTCTATGCTCCCTTTTGTATAAGCTTGTATGTTCCCACTGTTCAAAAGTACCTCCTGCTAGATGGTCCCACAGTTTAATGCATTCCCAATTCTTGTGAAACAGAAAAGGCCTGGGCCAGTTTCTCAAAAGAGGAGCCTTAGGAATTTTTATCAAAGTTAAAGGATTTTTTCAGAATAGCAGTTTGCACCTTTCTAAACTCAGGTTGTGAGGTCATTTCTTAATATATTTTTTTTAACTTTTACATTATTTTGATTTTGAGATAAAATACATGCAAAATGGATTAATTTTTATTTTAAAGCATCTTAAGTGCACAGCTTAATTAAACTTATACTGGCTTATTAAATATAAGTCCTTTATGAATGTATTTACATTTTATCAGGCATAGGCAGGGCAAATAAGCCAGTTAACTTTTCCTGTGATTTACAGTCTGCATATTGCAGGTGACAGGAAAATGATTCAATATATAGGCTGGAAATATAAGAATCTTAATAATATGATTTTCACTGTGCTGCTTTTCAATATCCTGGTTACAGGTGTACTCTTATTTTGGCTTTGATTTTTGTAATCAAAATGTTCTAGTAAGGGGAAGAAAGAAATGTGTTTAGAAGAGGATGCCATGAATAGGTAATCTGCCTGGTGTGAATTTGCTTCCAATGACACTGTCACCTATGGATCTCCCTTGAGATGTCTGTGACTTTATTGATGAATATGTGGCTTTATATCAGGAAACCATTTCCTGGGTTTATGTCCACCTCCTGTTGCTTTAGAAAATTTGCTTAAAGACAAGAGAAGCAAAGCATGCAGGCAGGGTGAACTGCCTTGTAATTTTATCATATCTTGGATATTTGCTATTTGTTTTTACCTTCACAGACAAGGAATACATAAAAACAACTTCCTTTATTAGTAAAAACAAGCTAATGTGCCACCAGAAGAAAGTTTATAAATGTAAACTTTACTGGCTCATAGTGGAAACCAAATGAAAAGTCAACATTATTTTTCTTTTTTGTTTGTTTGTTTTCTTTTGGAAATATTTGAGCATTGGCTCTGCAATATTAGAATTCTAGCCAAACTTCTTTGATCTGAAAGAATTCACAGGGCACATGCATTTAATTAGGATGTCACTCCAATGAATGAAGGGAGGTGACTGCTCCTCAGCTTTACAGGTAATGCTGCCAGTAACTCTGAATGTGGAGGGAAAAAAACCCCAACCTTTTCCCTGCAAAGGTATTTTCACCTCCTAGCAGATCTTACATTTACTTTACATAGAACAGGAGGTATTTCTAATATGTTTGTAAATAATGCTTTTTGACTGACACCTGAAAGGCTGTTGTCCATGTGTTCGAGTACTATATTTTAAAAGAGAGCAGGGGGTGCTTGGATTACTCTTGAAGTTGTTGTCATACCCATTTCATCATAGAAATAAAGTGACCTTTTCAAGATTGGCACATATTGTCCTTGCTAAGGTATGGAAAAGTGTTGGATTTCGGCAGGTTTCCTCTGAAAATACTCTGACATGCTGTGTGTTTTAACAATACAGTTTACTTAGAAGTAGCTGATATTTGGAATTTCTCGAAAGCAGTTTCAGTGTTCATTTCAGTGTGAGGTTTCCCAAATAATGAGAACAAACCAGCTAATGTAACAAGAAAACTACCTTGTTACGCTGTTTTGGGAGCTGCTTTTTTGGGAGGTGTGAGTCCAGGGTCCATCAGGCTCACTCTGCCAGCTCTGACTGAGGAGTTGGTTCCCTTCAGCAGTCAGCTGGCGGCAGCAGCAGACTTTAAGGAGTGGTTATATGTGCAAAAACACAATAGCCAGAGACCTTAAAATCTTTGGGAGAAGGTAGCTGTTTTGCAGTTTCTGCTGCTACCTTCCCTTCTGTTTACTGTTCTCTTTCTTTCCTCCTGCAGAATTCACCCCGGCCTTACCAGAAGAGAGGCATTTCAGCTCTGCCTATACTATTAAAGCTACAAACTCTGCAGACTGGAAATTTTGCTGTTTCATTGTCATCAGCAAATAATTGTGGTATCATTTTGCTTTAGCAAACTGGAAAATGGAAATGAAGAGAAATACAACAAAGTTGCTGTGGCTGTTGATGTTCTTCTCTGATATTGTGCCGTTCAGCTATGAGAAATCAGTGAGAGAGAGAGCTATTGAGCTGATGCAAGATGCACGTTTAATCGATGGGTATATAAAATATGTTCAACGAAACCCTCTTTGTGAATCTTGACAAGTGAGGAGGAAATGCTGAAGTGTGTTTGGATCAGTAGATACATAGGCTGTTACTAGCACATAGCAGTTAGTTACTGTTGCAGTGATTTATCCGGAATGAATTTTGGTTCAGAGGGTACTTACTATAGCCTCAGGTTATTCTAAATGCATTTGTGATTTTCTGGTCAGGTTTCACCACTTAATTATTGTTTCCCTGTACATAATGTCCCGGTCTCCTTCCATAATTTAATGGCATCTTTCATTAGCCATGACTTCTGTGCAGAGCTAGAAAGCAGGCATCATAGGTTGAAAGGGTAGTCTTACAACTTGAAGGAATGACGCCTGTGGTGAGTGTATTTTGACCTGGGAACACAAACACTGATTATTCTAGCCCAGGCAGCACTGATTAATCTACCACAAGTACTTGCTTCTAATGAGTGTGGTGGCTGATTTCAGTTCTTCCATTCCTTCAGAAATGATAGGGAGAAAAATAGATACAGGAACGCAACAGCTATAAAAATGGGAGAAGCAAAAAAAGTTTATTGCTGTCCTAATTAAGAAATAAAGCTTGTTGCAAAAGAAGGGAGACTTCTAAGCCTATGTTACTGCAAGGATTATTGGCAATTAATGGTCTAAGGGACTATGAACAGTGGAAGAAATTACATTTGGGTTAGAAGGGGAACAACTTATTTCTGTCACAAGTCCTATTTGTTTTCAATTCTAGCCACAATGACCTCGTACTGCAGCTGAGAATATTTTACCAAAATAGACTCAGTAGAGTCAACTTAAGAGATCTCAACAAGACCCACACAAACATTGTGAAACTTCAAGCTGGTTATGTGGGAGCTCAGGTATGTACTCAGGTTGTGAGTCTGAGAACGTATTTTTACATTTGCCTCCTTCCCAGTCACAAAAGTACTCCTGGCCTCGTTTCTGGCTCTTTCTGTTGAAAAAGAAAAAAACAATAAAATGGAAAAGCCACAGACACTTTTCAATAACATTTGTGTTTCAAAAGTTTGTGTTTTATAATCCAAGTACCCTTAACCAAAACAGTGGCATTTATTTTGTGATAAATAAATTCAAGTAAATTTACATCTGCTTTCCTGTGTGTACTGTGGAGTCCAGTGACTACATCAAACAAACTCAATCAGAGTTTGTCAGGAGTGTGTCAGGAGGCTTTAATCATATCTGGAATGGATGCTCTTGCCTTGCATCGTAACTCTTCCTTTGGGGGGAAAAACTATAGTGGCAGCTCCCTTGTAAACTGTAGGAAATTATTTTGGCCTGGGCTCATGAACTTCACTATTGGCAAATGAAAGTTTCCAAGTTGAAACACAGTAGTTTACTTGTCAATGTCTCTTTCAGTTTTGGTCAGTGTATGTTCTTTGCAGCGCTCAGAACAAGGATGCTGTGCGTCTGACCTTAGAGCAAATTGATGTTGTCAAGAGGATGTGTAACAGCTATGAAGAGCTTGAACTTGTGACAACTTCCCAAGGTGATGCTCCTTCTTGTAACAGAATTTTTTTTAAAGGGGATTGCAGGAGGTATGTGCAAAAAACAGAGAGCTGCAAGCAGGCAAGTTATCCTGGTTTAAAGGGTAACTTTAACTTCAGTTTTTCCAATGAGCCACAATAACTGACTCTGTGCACAGTCCTGGCACACTGCAGTCATAAGAAAATTTGCCTTATAAATGTGCACTAGTATAAGCTCCTGTTCTATGAAAATGTTGGTATTATTGCTTGCAATTTACAATAACAATTGTTGCTCAGTAGTGCTGGCTTCTTATCTGTCATTAAAATACTTCAGAATTATCTTCCTTTGCTCTTTCCAGGTATCTCTGACAGCAGAAGGATTGCGTGTTTGATTGGAATAGAAGGTGGTCACTCCATTGACAGCAGTTTGGCAACACTGAGGATGTATTATGACCTGGGTGTTCGTTACATGACTTTAACGCATTCCTGCAATACACCTTGGTAACGAATGTGCATGCTTTTGTGTGACTGTCTAGTGTAAAGTGGTGGCAGCTCCAAGATGGGGAAAATATGGATTCAGACACAGAGTTCACCTGTGAAAGGCTCTGAATGAAGTCAATGATGATAGGTTTTGGGGGTAAATCACTTGCCATCTGTCAAGCGGGAGATGGAAGGATCTGTTATGTAGTGCTTATTATGCTGACAGTCTGGGAACTTTTAAACCTTGTTAACAATACAAAGATGGTAAAATTGCTATCCCCTTCGATTTATTAGGAAATTGGGCAAAACAGGCCAAAAAAAAAAAAAAGACTACTTGAAATACATACGATGTAGGTAAAAGAGGGTAAATGCTACATAAGAAGTCAGCAGCCTTCAACACTGTCCTCTCTGGCCAGCTCAAAAGTGCAGGTCCCATATGCAGCTACAGAGATGGGTATTTAGTTACTGTATCAGAACATTAGCACCTACTCTTTGCTGGATTGACAAAATTCCTTCTTGTACTGACTCAGGGAAAGGGGAATTGTGTGCAGAGAGGGCTGAAAAGCAGGCTTTCTGGCTGACAGGTAACTGACATTTCAGTGTGTCTTTCTTCTCTGAGGAAGGTTTGTTTAATCAGAAAATTTCTGACAAGCATCTCTTTGCTTGTCTTGCATTGCTTCTCAAACATACAGCAGTCCTGAACCTGAAGGCATAATGTCCAGAAAATAGTTATGAACATAAAAAGCACTGTGTGAACAAGATACATATTAAGTAGCTCATTATGCCTACATTTGGCTATGTGACATGGTAATCATTTTTATTGTGTGTAGCATAAGAAGTTTCAGTTACTGATATTGTAGTCTCCAGAATAATATGATGTTTCTCCTCCCTCACTCCCCTTTTTAAGGTCTGAATCATCATCTAAAGGAATACACCAATTTTATCCTAGTGTTATGGGTCTGACTGCATTCGGCCAAGTAAGGATCTCTTTTGGATGCTAATCTAAGCAATCTCTCATGCAACTAACAACTTCTGGCCTTATCTTTTCAAAAGCAACTTGTCATTAAAAATTAATTACTGGAAGTTCTTGTTAGTTAGGAGGTTCAGTCAAACAAAATTCCCTGTGATGTTCCTTGGGGTAAAAGAAGCACTAGATTTAATTATAACAATTGTCTTAATACAGATCAGATGTATGAGTTAATATGCAAAAGCAGTGGGATGTGAATAACAGTTCAAATGACTTATTTTAGATTGACTAAGTTTTCTATGTTTTGAGCATGTGGTGGTGTGCTAGTTAATTGTGAGTGAATATATTACTATTAAATTCATAGGTAAATAGAAATCCATACAGGCACAGCATGTTTATGACTAGCTGACAGCTGCAGAATTTCTTTATCTGTTTACATATATCAGCTAAATGGTTTCCTTTAAGGAAACTTAATACTGACACTCTTGTCTGTAAATCTGTTTTAGGAAGTGGTAAAGGAGATGAATCGCCTGGGTATGCTGATAGATTTATCTCATACTTCATATTCCACAGCAAAAGCTGCACTGAATATCTCAAAAGCACCAGTAATTTTCAGCCATTCCTCAGCATTTTCTGTTTGTAATCACTCAAGAAATGTTCCTGATGATATCCTCCAGCAACTGGTGAGCGATACGGGTTTTGGTTTTGGGTTTTTTGTTGTTTTGGGGGTGTGTGTGTGTGTGTGTTTGGTTTTGTTGTTTTGTTGGTTTTATTGTTTGTTTTGTTTTTTTATTTTAATGCCAATGTTTGGCTAGTCTGACACAAACTTGTGCATTCAAATTGTGGTGTTTACTTTTCACCTTGTTATCTCTGCATTGGATTTATAAGCAGATCCCTGAGCACTTCTGAGACATTTTCTTTGGGTTGTGTTTTTTCTTTGGCTACAAAAATGAAGTGTTTGCAAGTACTTTGAAATTCTGATTGAGTTTGTTTGATGTAGTCACTGGACTTCTGCTGATTCAGGCTACATGAGAATATAATGAATCCAGGGTGAAGGACAGAGAGGCAAAGCCTTGTGTAGCCATTTGAGCTTTGACTTACAGGGTGTTGTTATGCTCACTGATGGATGGATGTAGGAGGATCTATATGAGATGCCTGTGAGGTTTGCAGGACACACGAGTGTCCACTCATCATCTGTCTCTTCATATCTTACAGAAAAAGAACAAGGGAATTATCATGGTGACTTTCAATGCAGATGTACTGGCCTGTGGCAGAAAAGTTGTTAATGTTTCTACCCTTGCAGGTTTGAAGTTAATTTACTGTAGTTTTTGTGGGTGGCTTCTATGAATTTCCTGGTGTTTGCATAATTTTTGAGATCATGTAAATTATATTGCTTGTTTATTCCCTTCCACACCTTACCCCAGCTCTAGGTATTTTTGGAGCTAATATTCATTAAACAATAACAAGAGGTACAAGGTGTGTAGCTGGAGGACATGATGTTCCTAAATAGAGCCAAGAACCATTAATCCCAAAGTAGCTGTTACTTTCTGGAAAACATTTTAAACCTTTGTAATTAAGAGTGGAAAACATAAGTATGTAGTGGGTAATGAAAAATCTGTTGGTATATGTGGGCTACTTGTTGGGAATTGATGTGCTGTGATTATCATGTCTTTTTCCTCATTTGCATCTCATCAGTGTAGCTGTTATTTTGAAGATTGCTGCCTGATGTGCCTGATACTAGTTAAGCATCAGTAAATATCCAGAATATGTCAACTGCATTATTAAATTTTAACCTGTATTATCAGGATGTCTTTTGACTTTTTTTTAAAAGGATTTGATTAAGAATCCATGATTAAGGGAACAGTTGCCTAGTGCCAATATGTCTGAACTGTATTATTTCTTCTTGCTGGTTGCTTAGATACTGTTTTCTTTGATATTTTCTTTCAGATCATTTTGACCACATAAAGAAAATTGCAGGTTCAGAATCAATAGGAATTGGTGGTGACTATGATGGAGTGGAACGGTTAGTAAAATTGTACATACATTGACATCTGCTCTTTAAATTATGAAGGTTTTGACACTTTTGGGGAAAAAAAAGGCAGACTAAAAGAGTTGTAGCAAGTTGCCTTGTGATGAGTACTAAAACAAGTTTAATGAAAGAAGGGCACAATGATTCCTTTTTAGAACTGTGTGAAGCAGTGCTACAAATGTGGAAACGGATCCTAATGCCCTGTGAACTCTGCAATTGTGTGTTCTAGGCAGTGGTTGCACATATAAAAATAGTGATAGAGGGTGCTTTCCTCCAGAAGCCAAAGATGAATGACAGAAAAGCTGCCTCAGCCTTTAGATGGTAAATGGCTTAGCCCAGGGACATGCTGCAAACCTCTTTCCTCCACTATTACTTTCTAGTGGGGAAGGCCCAAATTGTTTGGGGGCTGTGAAACCACTCTTGCTTTTGGGGCTTGGGAAGTGTTTGAGGCAAGCAGGGCATGGTGAACAGCCTACGGCATAACCTCTCCTCCTCACTCCTGGGCTAGTATTGTTACAGTACAGGAAATAAATGCAGATTGGGTGGCATTTGCTGGTGTAACCCTAAAGCTTTTTTTGCTTTTTATCTTTCTGTTGAATGTTCATCTCCTTTTTTTTTCTTTTTTTTTTTTTTTTCCTAGGGTCTGACACACTTGGGTATGAAAGTCACAGTCAGACTCACATCTGTAAAGTAGGACCACAAAAACAGTGTGTCAGCTCCCATGAGAGTTAGGTACTCATAGCTCTGAAACTATAATCTCTAAAATAAAAATAAATTTTGCAACACAAGGACACATTTTGTTGCATGCATTTTCGCAAAGACCATCAGTTTAATTGGTGGTGAAGTTGTTAAGGTCCTAAGTCCTGGTAGAAAGTAATGGAACAGAATTCTTGAGAAATGCTTATCACCACACCTGCACAGAAAAGAAAAATAACAGAAAATATTAGTTATCTCAAGACAAAGTCAAAGACTCATGGAAATACAATTTAAAACAGCTGTTTAATGCAGGTTTTGCAGCTTCTTACTTCTAATTTCTTTTTATTCTGATAAGAATTAGCACAAGACATAGGTCAATTTAGTTTATTGTAATTTCTTCAGTAGAGGTTCTGAATAGCTTTCTTTTCACTGCCTAAACTGCTGAATTCAAAACAATATTATTATTCTAATTGTATTTTCAAAATTGCCTGGAACTCCTTAGCTCACCATGAGTTTGCAGGTTCCCTTTTGTTCTCAGTTACACAAGTGGATTGCACCAACTCCATCTGTGATGCAGCTGTTTCCTCTTACTCTAAAGGCCAGATATAAAGAGTGGATTAATGCATACGAGTTTGGGTTTTTTTTCTTTTGTTTTGTTTTAATATCCTTCGTGCTGCTGTTCTGCCTATACACAAGTGCATCTTCATTCCAGAATACACAGTTTTGTTCTGCTAATGGGATGCTCTGTGCAGAAAAAGCCTTTCATTGTCACCCAGTCCTGCTTCTGCTTGTCAGTCAAATTCTTAATTTTTTTTTTTTTAACTTCTCAGAGGAAGAATAGGATCCAAGGTGAGCTCACTCCAAAAGTGAATATGTGCAAAAGACTAATTAAAAATATTTTTCTACATATTTTCAGTGATGTGTGTTGAATGTTCTTGTGTGACTCTTGCCAACAGTTTCCCTGAGGGATTGGAAGATGTTTCTAAATACCCGTCTTTGATTGAGGAACTTCTTAGAAGAGGATGGAATGAAACTGAACTGAAAGGGGTCTTAAGGGAGAACTTTCTCCGTGTCTTCAGGGAAGTGGAAAATGTAAGATTAAAAACTAAACTGAATCTTGATCCTTACCAAGAGGGAGAGAGGAACTGTTGGTGCCTTGCTGCTTTTTTTTTTTTTTTCGTTTTTTTCTCAATGAGAGAGTTATGAGGGAATGTAAGCACTTAATGCAATAATTCCAAATGGTGGGAAAGAAATCAAGATGGCAAGAGAGTGTTAGCAGAATAAAGGGAAGTGTGAGAGAGTGGACAAAGCTCTTTGGAACTTTTTCTCTTGGTGGTAATCTGATAAGTACACATCACTGACTTCTAAACAGAATCACTTCATGGTTTGGAGAAACTACGGACGTACCAGCGTCACAGTCTGGCTGTGTTTGCTGGTGCAGTAAGGAATGCTGACTCCTGCAAATCAATTTAATTCTTGTCATGGGATTGGGCTGCTATCCAAAAGGCTCCTGCCATGACCAGATCACTAAAAAGCCATAAACATAAGAACTAGATCACAGCGAGCTTTAAGTGTAAATGGTAGAAGCTAATCCAGAAGGATGAGGGAGGAGAGGAGGGAAGGAAAGAGACTGTATGAGAGTAAGGACCCCCTAAATGGTAACTTTTTCAAAAGCCTCTGTTGAAACTTGCAAACTGCTAGCTTCCTGCTGTTTTTATATATAGGGATAAGTAAGTAGATATTATACACAAAGCCAGCATATATAGACATATATAGACAACATATATTTCACAGTGATCTTTTTTTCCAGTTGCCTTTTTGGGGTATGTTAGATGAAGAGAAATCAGGGAATTTTGTACTGTTCCAGTTAATCTGCCAAAATATCTACCTAATGCCGAGTTGTACGTGCGGCAGACTAGCATTATGAAGAGGTTGAAATTCATCACACCTAACCAATCTGTGAGATTTAGTAATTTTTTTCTTTCTAAAGTTAGAGATGTTTGAAGCTCTGTCTTGAGACTGTGAGCTGACTTCCAGGAAGAAAGCTCATGAGTTTTTTTGCCTAAGGTTTTCCAGCTAATGCATCCATATGTGGAGGGAGCCAAGACAAAGAACAGCCAGACCTGTGACTCTTGCCTGTAATGTATCTGTACTGAATTCTGGGAAGTGTTTCATAGGAATGCAGACATCAGGATAATGATGTTGATTTCCTCACATTCAGATGTGTTTTTGCAATAAATTTTGAGTTGGTTCACTTGAAATACCATTGAATTTGCTAGCTGCATAAAGCTTTTTGCTGTTGTGCCAGTCTGGCTTTCAGGGGCAACCTTTTGAATTTTTCTAGGTGCGGAACTTTAATAGACTAATGGATGTAGGTGAAAGTGAAATTCTGCAAGAAGTACAAAATTCCTGTCGCCTAGACCTACATAATCATCAGCTTCAGACAACCAGGTCCTTTGGATTTCCTTCTGTGGCACAACCTTTTAGTCTGACACTTGTAACTGTATCATATTTAATACTGTATTATGAATCATAAGATCTATGGAGTCTAGAGAGAGATATATGGAGCAATCTGCAATGCAACTAGTTATCTTTTGGGGGTTTTGTTAATGTAAAGCTATGCTAAATGTTTTATATAATTTTCTATAAATTCACCTGCATACTTGAAAGTTAACATAGATTTTAAATGTTGTAGCAAAAGCATTTAGAATTTGAAGGGATAAATTCTGTGTCAACTTGGCTAAACCAGGACCAACATTGTTAATGGAAAGTATTCACATCTAATGAATAAATTCTCTAATACATGACATACGGTTTTGGTACCCATATTGTGGCACTTGGTATAAATACTGGAGTCCAGAATCAGCAGTTCCACACCAGAACTAGAGAATATGATTAAGACAGCTATGCTGAGATGTTTTCAGATGTTACTCCTTGTAAAATCATACAACTTTCATCATCAGTTGATGGCTTAATTGGAGAAGACCACGAGTGGTGGTGTGTTTTGTTTAGTTTTAAGACGACAAGATGGGTGACATGGCTATTTCAATTCAGATTTCATGACTACCACTAGCTTTAGGGATCCATCCTGCAGTACTAAACTCTTATTTTTGAACCCTGACGAGGGCAGTGGGCAACTGGAGAGTTACTGAAGGGTGGAAGTAGGTGTCTTCCATTCAGGTACAGGTGACAAGGCAATGTTGCAGATATTTTTCTATACATCGCTTGTTTCTATAACTTGCTGTTTGCTGCATGTTCATGAAGCTGGGAGCAAGAATAAACCAGGACAAAGCAGGAATTCTGGCTACTCAGAGGGTGAGATCTTGGTCTGATATTTTTACTGCAGTCTGAAAAGTATAAAATGAGTATTTAGATAAAAATTTTGTTAGAATGTTCCCCAGCTTTGCGGAAATCTTTTTCACATTTAAACAATGATCCTTATCAATAACAGGTTTTATTATTTTATTTTTATTCTAGCTGGCTAAAATCAGACCATTGGCAAAGGATTCATAGGCATCAGATTAGAAAGAAACCTTTTTATTATAAATCTGTTGCTTCAGCCTTTGGAACACATTTTTAAATACACAAGGTATGTGAGGTTAGAAGCTGCTGTTATACAGAGGAGCGTATAGTGCCATAGGCCTATTCTTGGTAGGCTAATATGGCTCAAACCTGTAATTTTAATCAAATAGTCTGAGATTCATGATGAAACTGTAAGATGGCAGCACTACATCTTTGTAGGGTCATTTCACAGTGCTTGCTGGTAAATGCCTTCTCATGATGCTTGCTGTTAATTGTGATTTTTATCCCATGATATGTGCTTTTATTTACTGATGTGACATCTACAGCATTTAGCCTTAGTATAAAAGTCCTGTAATTGATCTAAGGACAGCATTTGTAAACACACAAAGTATTTAACAACTGAAAGCAAGGCTTTCTAAAGTCACTTGATACTGTTCCCGCCATCCATTTCTGCATTCCATGTACAAGCAGGGTTTCTGGAAGGAGACTGTTCTTTTATTGCTTCAAAATGAAGCTTCATTCATTCTTCTGATAAGGTGGTCTCCTTGATAAGTATATTCTGAATATACTACTGCCACTTAATGAATTCTTTACAAATCATGCTGAATAATCTAGTTGCATACAAGCCAAGTTTTTAAGAACAGTTTCTCAATAAATACTAGTCCTGGTTATGTGTCTACAATGGGGAACTACTGCACTGACTCAGAAGTTCCCAATACTGCTTGACGGGCATCAGAACTTGATTTACTGGTAAAATGACGAATTCACTAGGGCAAATGTTTACTTCCCATCAGTACTTCTGTTAATAGCTTCATAAGCCATTGGAAAACTTCCATCTATGGTCTCTTTTCACAGAATTAGTACTGTGATAGTAACTTCATTACATATTTGAAATGTAAGATGCTTCCTTATTCCTTCCAGCCTTTTTCTTTCTACTGCATTGTCACTTGCCTGCCCACTAAATTCTGCTTTTTTTTCCATACTGAAGCATGGATTAAAAATATATTCTTTTTCTTAAAGATATGGATAATACTTTTATATGACTGATTCCACCATGCTATAGATATTTGTAGTTTATTTCCTTGTTTTATCTACACTGTATTGTACTTCTTTGTTTGACTGCTTTGTGCAATGAATAATTGTAACCTTGTGGCAAAACATATACATGAAATTTAAATAAAATATTGTTTAAAATTGTGTATAGGTACTGGTGTAATCTCACAAAACAATGTATATATCCAGAATTCCAGGAAACTCTGAAAGAACCATGCAACTCTGCTGAAGAAGGAAGGCCAGGGTATCATGAGGGCTCTGGGTCTGCTCTTCACAGGGAAGGTAGCCTCCCCCATGGCAGGCAGTAGAAAGTCAGATAGGTTTAACCCTAGAGCATCCTGGATGTAGGCAGTCGGCCTCATCTTCACTCAGATACCACCTAACATGTAGAGAAGTCTGAGCAAGTGCCTATGGAAAGGGAACATGGATGACTCAGTCATTGCTGTGAGTCCATGATGACAGTGTTACCTGCAGCAAATCACTTGGTCAAGCTAGTCAAGTCATAGAGAACAAGGCTTATGGTGAACTAGACAGGTTGCCTGCGCCAAGATTAGGATAACCTCCACTTCACAGCATTTCTCACAGATGTGTGATGATCTAGAAGTCCCTTTTTCCATTACAAGTTTCAATGTTAATTCAGAATGCTTCAAATAAGCTGCTTGTGAGAAACCAATATCAGACTGCAAAATCATCAAACAAGAAATGGAATCTTGTGCATCATGCAATGATTATGGACATGGTATCTAGCTTATCTAATAGATGCAGTTAGTTTATTTTTCTTAAACGATCAAAACCACACAGCTTGAAACATGGTAGAAAGGCATCTCATTAGAATTCCATTTCAAAGGTAAAATCGTGTAAGCTATGGCTGTGACTGCTGTCAGAAAAACTATAGTGACCCTTCAGTCTGAGTGCTAGTGTCTCCAGTCCTACTGACAGCAGCTTGTAGCATAGTCACAACATTGCATTTCTAACAGCTCAAGCATAAAATGATTGCACTCTCATTTCTGCCTCCCAATGGAGAGGATGATTCATCCTGAAATTGAATGCCTTTGCCCTGCACCAATTAATAAGAGCAATTTGCACTGGTAATTTGAAATGCCTGCTAGCTCAACTGACAGATTCTATTATGGCTAGTGGTATCAGTGAAGTATCAGATATAATTGAGATACGAACTTTGTAATAAGCTCTGTTGGCTGCCAAATGGTGGAATGCAAGTCATTATTTACCTCTTCTAAATGAGTTATGCTAACATGAATTCTGAAAATAGTTATTACTATTTCTGTAAATCTCAAAATCTATGAAGTACTTTAGGCTGATTTTCTAAATAAGAACCAAACTTCAAGGCATCTTTAACAATCCAAGGCTCATACTTTTGCATGTGTGATATGAACAGCCAAAAACTACAGATGTAATATTGATGCAGACTATTGATTTGATTCTAAAAGGTTGATGCCAGCGCCCTTCCCCCGGTACTACCCTTTTCCAGACTAATGGGCTGTAGCATCCACAGAAATAAACAACTTCAATTCTCACTTGTCTCCTTTGGGTAAACGGTGGTACTAGAAACCAAGCCTAAAAAGTCTATTGCTTGTCTAACCTGTGCAGCTGATCTGTTATGTAAAATCTGAGTAGTTTAGTTCATGTATCTAACTTCTACTCAGTGGGTGACTTGTTTGGACCATGGAGGGACTTTTGCATGTTTTACAGTAGATATGGACTACTGAACTGTGCCAGTGCTTAACATCTGCATTCCTTCTTGCATATCAAGCTGCTCAAGCAATATGCCAGCACATTTCTATGTTTCAAGGTCAGTAAACATCATGCATTAAGTCTAACCACCTATATAAGTTTATTAACTTCTGTTCGATCTTAAATGTAAGGTTCACTGGGCATCTGTGCAGCAGAATCAACTTTGAAAAGCTGTGTATCATTGCATCTCCATCACCTTCTGGAGTAAGGTGCAGTGCCATAGCAGTTTATGCCAGTGTCAACTTCGGCTGCTGCAGTCCTACCCTGTTTCTTCACTGCATGTTGTCTCCCTGTCCCTTGTGACAGCACTGCTGTTTGTGTAACTATATGATAAGCTGGCTCAGGGAGCTGATCTAGCTGAAAAGGAACTGTTTTCCTCCCTCAAGTGGTGGGTTTCCTGCTGATCACGTCAGTAATTGGGTTAACTATGTTCAGTGTTAGTGGAGGGGAGGAGCAGAAAAGCGGACAGCAGCGACTTGGATTTCTTCCATTTGCTATTGAAAGCAGCAGCTCCTCTGTTTACTCTTCTCTGGATTTATACATATGGAAATGATCAAATTGCTTCAAATTCTGAAAATGTAACATCTAAATTAAATAACCAGAAGATTCTTCCCACTAACAGTGGCTTTCATTTTCTCTTAAGATTTGTTGGATTTAATTTGCAGACCCAGAGCAGTATGTTAGTGGATCTGCTGAACTGTTTTCAGGACAGACTGTGATGCTGGATAACCCTTCTTGGAGTATTTTGGAAGGCTTGATTCAGTGTTTCATGAACAATTTTTATTTTTTTTTAATCTGGCCTTGATTTTTGTCTTGGCATCTTACCTACAAACTTTACATCTACATAGAACAACTTGAGGTGTTTGGTACTCCTATAATTTTCGGTTTTTATCTTTTGAAACCAGACAAATGGAAAAGCTTTTACTAACCTTCATATTTATTTATAAGTTCATTATGTAATTTCTGTCAGAGGAAAAACAAAATTTGTGGCATTTGTAGCATTTTTGTCCCATTTCTGTGTTTCTGTATTCCAGATGTCTAGGATCTTCGGTGATTGAGCCAGAACCCCTCAGTCACTTGGTCCAGTATTACCAGATGAGCTGTTCGTAGCCTGTTTCACTTCCTGCAACTCAAATTGAGAAATCATTCCAACCTGTGAAGTTTTATTTTTCTTGCAAAGCAAAAGCAACAAACAACCCCTCTTCCCTAAAGCTGTGACCTCAGAGAGATGTTAAACTTGGTTCAGTTGCTTCTGTCATGAGTCAACAAATAGTGGGGGGAAAAAAATAAGGCAAAAAAAAGCTAAGTAAACAAAGTTCAGCATTTAGCTTACATCACAGAAATGCTGCTGCTTCTAATCAAGGCTTTAGCCTTAATGATCAGAACTCAAATGAGAAGGCACTTAATTTTGCTCTGTTTGTGTTGCTTCTCCCCAAATTGTTTTGTAAAATTCACTAGGATGATGCTTTCCCCTACATAATGGGTAAGTATTTTTCTCTGAAGCTCTTTCTCTGCACCTGGTCTCACTGTTTTCATAAAGCATTTCTTTCGCCAGTTCTGCAATGAAAGAAAAGCACAAATCCAGGAAGCAAGAATTCAAGTTCCCCCGTGGGTTGCTGCTGAGAAACAAAACAAAAATTAAAATAGCTAAGAATAAAACCGAAGCTAATACACAGGGTTTTGTCAGACAAATCAAAAGAAGGTCTCTTTAGTCTGGAATACAAACATTTGGAAAAAAGTTTCATACAGCTTTGAAAAGTCCATTTGGATTAACTTTCCTGAGTGTCCTCCTATAGTTAAACTCATCATCTAAAGAAACTTGTCTAGACCTGTGCTCAGTTTGTTCTCTGAGCCCTTTATTAAAAATTCAAATCTATCCATGCTAAAAATGTAACTGAAATGAAAACTGATCTCTTAAAAAAAGGACAAAAGAAAAAACCACAAACACCCACTGAGCAATATTTTTCCAGCATCTTAATCCTATCCTGAAAACTACTGCAATGTTTAACAAGTTTACTGGAGAAAACTTTGATCCAGTTCTTCTTATTTGAATTTACAAAATCTGATCGAGTGGCTAAAAAAAAATAATCTCAAAGACTTAGTAACTTTTCAGTCTCTAAAGATGAGATTAAGGTATCTTTGTAGAAATCGCTTTTCCACCTATCAAACACAGTTATGAGTAATTTTACAAGTGAGGCAGAAGTTCCTTGAAGTAAATAAATTTTGAAGCTAAGTGGCACCACAGTGTCCTCTTGTGGTCTTTTAATGTCTAAGCTGTGACACATTTTCTAGGAGAACAGCAAAATTTTCAGTTGCAGTTAGTGTACAAGCTCCTGCAGAAGTATAATACCACCTCTCCCTGCCTTATATTTCTCCTGGAAATGGCATATAGAGGACTGCACATTGCATTTCCCATAAGCTCTTACTGCTATGTCCCCAGTTCTTTACACGTGGATGTACGTGTTGTGGTCCTCTCCAAAGGACCTCTTTCAGCGACTGCTTATCTTTGTCACGGACGAAATAGATCCTGATCTTTGTTAGTGAAAAACCTTTGCAGCCAGGTTGCCAGTTTCCGGCCTGCTTTGTCCACAAGGCTGGTGTGATCCTCGGATGTGGAGAAGCAGGAATGTGCTGAAAATGGAAGTTCACTATGGTGAAATGCTGGCCATGAACTTGCAGAATTTCTGCCAAGCCTCATGTCCAGGGAAGCTGTACCTTGGCAGTGGCAATTTTTGTTTTGTTATTTTTTCTGATGGTCAGCTCTGGGCTACTTGTCACCCAGGTTCCACTCTAGTGGAAAAAAAATCTTTTAAAACAATAAATAATAGTTATGGATCCACTGCTGTGCATATCCCAGCCTTTCTCTTTACACAGTTTTAAATATCTGTATTTATGCTTTTTAAAAACATGTTGGCTTCAAAACTTGCAAGTATTTCATCTTTCAGGTATCAGAGTTTTCTGCCTAACTGTGTGGGAGATAACTGAGAAGGGTTTCAGTTTCCCAGAGATTTTTTACTGTTAGATCTATGCTACCTATAAATCTGCAAACATTTCCTCTAACCAAACCCCCTATTTCTGTTCTAACTGGAATGTATTTTTTTTCTGAGCCATGACCCTGCTACTAACTTGATGATCCAGGATATCTCAGAAATACTTTTCATGTCATATGGTTTAGAAATTTCCCATGGCTTCAAAGCATAAATTCACAGATTGTCCCAGTGACAAAGAGGAGAAAAGCATTATACCAGTCTGTATTAACAGAGATGCAATATGACTATTATCCAGAATGCAGATATTCCACTCAAGAAGTTTTATGTATTTTGGATAAACACAGTTATGGATGTTATCAGGCTTCTAGGGCAGTGCATCCTGTGCATATACCTCTAAGCAGGCCACATATTCTGCCTGGGGACATAAACATTACAGTCAGCAATGACAGCAATAACTGGGCAGGTTACAACGAGGCATTTCAAAGCTTCATTTACAGAAAGTTAACTTAAACTTTCTACAAAGCTTTTTTGAGGTATCAGGTTATTATAAAGCACTCCAAACGTTACGGGCAACACAGAAGAATATTCTACTTTATGAAGAATAAAAAAAAAAAAATCCGAGTTGTAATTTTATGACATATTTATTTCTAAGGATGATACTTTTTGCTTGGCCTTGATTTTCCTAGTTAGAAAAAATAAACTACTTTATTTAAAATTAGGCCTCTCCCCATGAAATTCAGGAAGAAGGGAAGATAAGAAAAGCTGTCTTCAAACACGGTTTCAGATGCTGGGTCTTCCTATCCTGAAACAAATGGCAAATCACTTTCATTGGGAAGGAGTTGAAACAATGTTACTTTTTGTTGTTTGATTGAGGTTACCATCATACATTTCAAGTTCATAAGCTAACAATACTCCAGAGCTCATTTACAAGGGCCTTCCAATGTGTGTACTACATCCCTTTGTGAGGGCTGAGGCAGGCTGTTCCCTCTACTATATCCTTAAAAGCAATCACTAATGCTGATATTGATTATACATTCACTTTCTCCTAGGATGGCTGTATGAGCACCACATGAGAAGCCATGAATTGCTGTCTGTCAGGGAAGGGATGAAACACCTTGCACGCGTAAGTCAAGCCTGTTTCTGGAACAGCTGATGGGGCGTGCAGTCACTCTCATGCTGGGCTGTAAAAGCCAAGCTGCTTTTTTAAATGCTTGAGTGGTATCGCCTGTATTAAGAAGTGTTCAAGGCAAACTTGACCTTGCTTGCTTGCCCTGAGGATTTATACCAGGCTCTTCAGCAGTTTATGAAACTACCTTTTAGAAGACTCAGAGTTTCTCATACAGCCTTTTTCTTCAAGTCGAATGGCATAGTTGTTTACTCTGGAAGCGTACTGACCTTTCAGGTGGAAGCTTATACCTACTTAAGGTAGTTCACAAATAACCAGTGGCTTACTAATTAAGAACTGAACTGTGTCTTTGCTTATCTGATTTGTAGGTAATAAACAAACGATTCAAAAAGCACTTCCTGATCGTGTATCAGAGGGGACATCATGGATTTGCTGATCTTTAGGCCGCTGATTTCGCTGATGCTGTTAATGTACACTAGAGTACTGAAAATCCAGGCCTTTTCTTATCTAATAAGCCTTGATTCTCCTAAACTGGTCTCAATGTTTTTTGCAGTGAAGCCACCAGACTTTTTCTTAGAAGTGCAGATTTTCTCTGTTGGGGATGGGGTGTGTAGAGAGGGGGAAAAAAAAAAAAAAAAAAAAAATTGATATTGTTCTCTCTGCTCTTTCATTTTCACTGACCAGTCTGTACCCATATGAAACCATAATCCCAAATTCCATTTAGCTTTGTAGAAAATGGGTAGTTTTCATCCCCATTATTTAATGTGAGATAGCAATGTTGTCGCAGGTAAACACTGTAGTATTGTAGATCATCTAGTTTCATTCCACCCTCATATTCATATCAGACAACTTTTAAGCTTATGATGGCCACTCATACCATTCAGAAGTAACAATCAATATTCATACTTAGGAAAAAAAAAAACAAAACCAACACATCAGTCACCCAGGTTGAAATTTCAGTTCTCTTACAAACCAGATGCTAAACAACTAAGTTGATATGGGTAGATAACGTCTTATCTTTAAATAAGGGCTTTCTACAAGTCAGTAAAGAACCATTGTCTTTAGACAAAAGAAGTATTTTTCCTTCAATAAACTTGAATAGTTTCCCAGGGCTAAATTCTCTCCTAAGACATTTGGATAAAGTTTCCATTCCAGAGAGGGGAGTTGCTGGTATATGTACATGAGCTTGATTTTATTAATTTTTTCCCTTCATGGGGTACAATTTCAGTGCCATTGATTTCATGATACTAAAACGTTTCATGGTGGCACAGATGCATTTTTTGATGCCTAAAGACAGCTCCTTGCCAAACCTGCTTTCAAAAGCAAGATGAGAAAGAAGTACCTAGTTTAATTCTTCTTCCTGAATAAGCATGACTCCAAAAACATTAACCCTCGAGGGTTATTTCTTACAATCCCCGTCTCCTTTTTCTAGGACAGCTTACTTAGACGAGACACTTTCACTCAAAAGCTTTATAAAGTGGAAACCAGGAAAGATGACAGAAGACTAAGCATGAACTAACTTGCTTAATGGTGAGTTATCATCTTGCCCTTTTTCTATATAAAATTCTTTGTCCCTTATCAATTAATACTTAATTTTCCTGTTTTCTTGGTGGACTCTAGCTTATTCGGTGGTACTTATCATGAACACTAATGAAACATAATTCAACCAAAGAGGGTTAAACAGAAAATGCTACTTTTTGGCCAATTGTTCCACTTCCCTCCAGTGAAAAAATACTGCTGGAGATAAGACAGTGGACTAAGTGGCGCACCACAATGTTTCCAGTCTGTCAGAACTAATGCTTCTAAAATTAACAGAAATGCTTTCTAGATTATCAGAATTGGCCTAACTTGCCCACATAAATTGCCAGTAAAACTTTACAGACCTCAGTGGGACCATATTTACAAATCTGCTCATTTTAGGGTTACTGGGGGGGGGGGGGGGGGGGGGAACAAACCACCCCACCCTAGGTCTTCAAGATAGCATGAGTTTTGCACAGAGGAAAACCTGTGGGGTTTTTTATCTCCTCCAAAACTGACGAGGCTGTTACCGAGATACACATGGCCACATGAAGATCATTGTTGTTTTCCTTAACAGAGCAGAGACAAAAATAAAACGTAGGTTATATGAAAGCACAGGAGTCTTAGAAGTCCTTCCACCTGTCTGATCAATACTAAGAGGTGTAATTGCTCTGGCTTTCCCCAGAGGTGGTCTACCAGCAAGTTTGTGTTAAGTGAACTGAGAGACCTGTACCCCCTTGGCAGCAGTCACTCCACAGCATGGATCCTTCTTGTTTATTTCAAAACCCAACTAATTAAAAGTAGACTTATTACTCAGTTCTTGTGAACAAAGCACTCTCCCTCTTGTTTGTCTCTCTTCTGCTCATTACACATTTTTCTTTCTCTCAGTGACCTGGGGGCTGCTTTGTCAAAAAGGCAGGACAAATTCAGAAAGCTAGGGATAAGGTTCTTCTGAGCACAGGAAACGGCTAGTCTTACCCTCTTCCTCTGCTCTAAGCCTTACATTCTCCCATAGACTCCTATGCAATCCGAAGGCAAAACTTACATCAGTTCGGGGCTGACTCGTCGCTGTGCACAGCAGTATTTTAGTCAAAAATCTACAGAACTAGTTTGAGTTGATATTCCCTAGTAAAACGCATGAACTGTTCTCTAGAGCTTTTTCCCGACGATTACATAATGCATTAAATAGGGATTGGTTTACTTTCAAGGCTAGCTTTCAAACACAGACAATAACTAGCATTATCAACTATTAATTCATCTTTAAACTCAACGTGAAGGCTACTGTATACGAAATGAAGGCCAAGATGCCCATCGCTGGTGCCAGCTTTTTCAAATGCGACGGCAAAATTGAATTTTGCTCCCTCGGGGACAAGAGGTTGAGAGGCAGGCACGCCCCCGGCTTTACGGACCCTGCCGCCACCCAGGCGTCCGACCCGGCCGCTGGGAGGGGGCGGCACACCCCACCGCCTCCATTCCATTCCTGGGACAAAACAATGCTGCGGCCCCGGCTCCCAGGCCCCTGCCTGAGCAGCGGGGCCACAGTTCATCTGCCCTGGCAGTCTGCTGCCTTAGCAACTGTCTGCTTTGCATATAGCTAGAAATACCCTTGGCTCCAGCCAGCATTCAAATTTCCCCAGTGGAGTATTTTACCCCGCGCTCCCCCCCCGCCTTTTGTGCAGTCGTGTTTCCTGTTTCCCTCGGGCTTGCTCCGTTTGCCACGTTATTTCTGCGGGTTTCGTGCAGCCAGAGAAGAGAGCGAGCACACGAGAAACCACCCCGCTGCCACCACGAACACAGGAAGCGGGGACAGCTGCCGCACCTGAAGCTAACGATCACTTGCCTAAAAAAGCCCCTTCTCGGGGTGACAGGACGCCTTCAACCGCTTTGCTGCTGCTCAGCCGAAGGCCGGGGTTTAACAGGCTGCTGGGAGGCGGGAGAGTTTTTAATTGGCGCGCTCTGCTCCTCCAAAGCCCAGCAGGCCGCCCGCTTTATCTAAAGCCGGCGTCTCGCTCGCTGATGCTTTCTCCACGCCACCCCGCCCGGGGTTTCGCGGCCGCCTGGCCCCTGGCAGCAAGCCCCCACCCCACGCCGGCAGCCGCCAGCGGAAGCGCCGCTTCGCCCGCCCCGGCCCTCGCCCGCCGCCCCCCGCGCCTGGGCGCGGCGCGCCAACGCCCTCTCCGCATCGCTCCTGCCCAGCAAATGGCGGCGGGGGGGGGGGGGGGGGGGGGGGGAGGCGGTCGGAGGAGGCCCGGGGCACGGCGGAGGGAAATTTCCTCCCCGAGGCGGCCCGGCAGTGCCGGCAAGGGAGGGCCGCGGGCGGAGGGGGCGCCCGCCCCTCCCCGCCCCGCGGCTCCCGCCGCCCCCGGGCCCGGCTCCTGTCACGATGACTGCGAAAGGAAGGCTCCCCCTTCCCCGCGCCGCCTCGCCGCCTCCGGCCCCTCCTCCGCGCCCCCGCTGCTGAGCGCGCCCGCCCGGCGGAGCGACCCCCCCTCCCCCGCGCCCGCTCCTCGCTGCGGGGCGGCCCCGGCCGGCCTGCCCGCCCGCCCGTCCGCCGGCCCCGGGGGCGGCGGCCGCCGCGCCGCCTCGCCGCCCCGGCGCTCGGAGGGGAATGGGTGGAGTTGAGGAGCGCGGTTTCCTGAGAGGAAGTGACCGCACGGGGCAGGAATGCGCCGCCGGCTCCGCGCCGCGTCCCGCCTGCCTCGCTGCGGTGCCGCGGGGAGCCCTCGCCGCCCCGCCAGCCATGCCGCACTTCACCGTGGTGCCGGTGGAGGACAAGCACCGCGCCGAGTACGACAGCGTAGAAGGGCTCAGCTGGGTGGACTACCGGGAGCCGGCCGCGGCGCCCGCCGCTGGTGACTCCTACGACACCGTCAGCTCCGACGGTGAGCGGGCACGGCCGGGGCGGGGGGGGGGCGGCGGTGACGGCCGCTCCCGGGGTCCCTGTATGGGGGGACCGGGGCCACCCTGCCTCCCCCGCTCCGCCCCCCCGCCGCCGGCCGCGGCAGACAAAGGCGGGGTCGCCGGTGGCGGCTCTCGGGGGCGGCGAGGGGCGCCGCGCCCGGAAGAGGAGGCCCCCCCGGGTCCGCCGGCGGTGGCGGCTCCGCCGTTGCTAGGGCCGGGACGCGCCGCCGCGGCGAGGCCCGCGGGGCGCCCGGCCTGGAGGGTGAACCTTGTCGCCGGCTGTCAGCCGGGGCCGGGCCGAGGGGTGGCAGCGCAGCCGGCGTGGCTGCGGCGGGCGCCCCGGGGGTGCGGGCGGAGGGGGTGTCCTCCCGCTGCGCGGGGGAGCCCGGCCGGGCCCGCTCGGAGGTCCGCCCCGGGGACTCCCTCCGCGCCGCAGCCACTTGTTGATAGCCCGGGGCGCGGCGGGGAGCGGGGCCGGCGCGGGGGGCCGGGTGCGTTATCGTTGCTCCCACAAACTGCATCTCCAGAGCCGGCCAGAGTACGGGGGTAGAGATAGGCTCAACTGTTTTCGGTGCTCCGCTGGCGAAATAAACGGGTGACATTAGCCGGATCTCAGGTGACTGCTTTTTCTTGCTTATGTCATCTTAAAAAATGCGACTGCCCAGCTAGGTCTCTCTCCTTCAAACCGGGCCTTTGAATACTACAGCATGTGTATTGTGTCTGTGCGGCTTTCACAACTGCTCCTGCTAGGCAGAGCTGCTTTTTGTTAGTGGTTAATTTATTCCGTTTACAGAAGAGGATCACGTAAGTGGGAGGGGACTTTGGGTGGCGAGAAGTACATTCTTTAATCAGGCAGCTAATATCAGTGCTCAGCCTGTCTCGGTGTTTTGCTGTGACTTTTAGGTATTAATCGACTTAAAAATACAGTGAGTGTTTCTAGTGGGAAAATGAAGGACCCTTAGATTTGGAGAGTAGGGTAGTTCTGCTAAAAGGTTGTTTTAGCTCTTTGTGGAGATCTGTTTCTTTTTTCTGCCTTGGTTATGTTTAGTTCTGTAACCTTTAGGAAGAGGATCTTCCCATGGGTTCAGCTGGTGAATCTCACTTGCTGTCTGTGAATCATGCGTGACTCTAGGCAACAAAAGAAGAATCTGTAAACACCTGACCTGTTCTTCCTTGCCCGTGCAGTCAAACTTTTCAGAATGCAAATGTCATTGGATGCACAGTGATCCCTGAAGGGAGCCAGCACTGCTCAGGCCTGTGCTTAATGAAAGGGGTTATTTTGCTGAGTGATATTCAACTGTCAGGAGATCAAGGTCCAGTTCCTGCCTTGTCACCTTGTTCAGTTCTCCGTGAATCTGCTTCAATCTCCAATATGTACCATTCTTTTTTTCTTTTTTTCGTTAGTTGCATAGTTTTCAAAAGAATGTTAGATTTCATGTACCAAGTAGCTTACATAGGCTTCACGTCCATTGTGTCAGTTCTTTCCAGTTCTAGTGTGGGCATTTTGGAATGGTGAAAGTAGGTGCTTTTCCCAACTTGTCTGTTATCACAGGCAATTTGAGGCTCTAGCCCTAAAGGCTGTGCAGGGCCTTGACTTCATTTTGTAAAAAAGGTCTGTTTTACCCTCAGGTTACTTAACATGTAGTTCATGTGTATGAAAGTAACAGGTGTTTTTCACCCATCTCAGCAGGTTGAGGTGGAGACCTCGTGGAGTACTTTTTCCAGTAGCTAGCTTTGGCCATGGGCTGGTAAGTGTGACTTGTAGAAGCTACTGCCATGGTGGATAAAGGAAGGTCAACTCAAAGTGCCTGCCATTTGAACATGAGACTGCCTGTAGGATGTGTGCAAACAACACGCTTGAAGATACTCGGCTCCCTGTCACAGTCTTATCAGTAGCTGGCAAGCTGTGATCTCTTAAGTACTGCTATTCCGGCTGCAGCACAGAACCATGCTGCTGGAAGTTAGCTGAGTCTCTTTATTTTAAAACTGATAAATATCTAGTAACATCACTTAATATATGGTAGTTAGTTCTGTTTCTGTTTGAACTATAACTGCCTTCTATTTTTTAATTTACTTTCACAGTAATTAAGTATTGTTTCATATCCTCAGGGTGTATGTATAAAGATATGCTGTCTTGCCTACCTGTACTGACAAGCATGTTCTTCCCCACTAGCCTTTTCTGTCTCTCCCTAGGTTTCTTGGGTTTGTGGCTCTGTAGAGGGGAATCTGAACTCCCTTGTGTTATTCCTTTGGGTTTTGGTGCTTCTTTCTATGTCCTATGCAGAGTACCACAGCCTCGTATACTGGGGGAGTGTTGATAATATGACACGGTGGAGATCGAAGCTCCTGTTGAAGACAGAGTATGTCACAGCTGTTTAGCGCTGGCTGAAGCCTGCAGACTGGAGGGAAGAGAGTGACCCTCCAGAGCCTTCTGTGGCAGCTGATTACGGGGCTCATGGAGGGATTTGTTGGTGTTGGTGATGCCCCTGATTCCAGATGAGGTAAACTTTTTTTGACTTGAGTGCAGAGTTTTAGGTTGTGGTCCCATCAAAGTGCGTACGATTCATATTGGCACTGCATGAATGCACACAGAGCTGCCTGAGCCATGCCAATTGTCCAGTCATTCTGTGCCATCAAGTAGCACCACCGTAGTCAGTATGAGGAACTGGTTGCAGTTGTTCTGGTGAATCTTCACCGAGGAAGACTTTATTTTATCAGCTTGCTATTCAGAACCTTATTTAAATACTTCTTTGGATTGCTTGGTTTGATCAGAGATGGGTTAAAGTGACTCAGTAATGATATGGCCCTCCAAGCATATGGTCTATCATGGTAATGTACCTCTTTTTATAGCTGGTCTGTAAGTGTGCAAAGTAGTGGCTTTGTTGTCCAGTATTCCTTGCACAATCTCTTAGGCTTATGATTCTGACAGATTCTTATCTCACGCTGACCTTTGTTTGTCATAGCCTTGATTTTGAATGTTTTTTCTGAATTTTGATTTAGTTAGGACATCAGGTGGTGTGGTGTCATCTAAACACTGCAGACGTGAAGCCATTCTGCAACAGAATTTCTTCTCAACCATTTCCATAAGAAGATGTTAGTCAGTGTACAATAATTTAGCCTTCCCAGATAGCTCCAGTGCCTACTCGTGAATAAAATCAGCCTTTTTTTTTCTAAGCAGGTTCCATTGACTGCCACTGCTTGTAATAGATTTTGACATATTCCATTTAAAAAAAGAAGTACAAAGAATTATCCTGTGATCCTATGATGAACATGTGAACCCTGCTTTATGGATCGACAGGGATGAGAAATGTGAATTTGGCATCCCTTCAGTCTTTGAAATAATGCCAGCACATTAGGTTGGGTACACAGGGTAAGAAGAGGGACAGTGGGGCCTGAATAGTGTTTAAAAAAAACAAATAAGCTTTGCTTTAATAGTAATCTCAGCTCCACAGTGATTGTGCACCCTGTTAACCAAAGTGTGGCAATGTCATGTGTCCTGTGGGAAGTTATTTATCTTCCTGTGACTTTTGTTAGTAGAAATGAGACACTAATCAGCTTGGTGTCACTAACCAGCTTTGGTCAGCTGCCACCCTTGGTTTTTGCAAGTGAATTGCTCTGCTTATGTTCTAGTTATCACATGGCTTCCTTTCAGCCCACAGTTTTCTAACTAGACTTGAGACCTTTTCCTCATGCTTACAGTCTGCATCAGTATGTACTTTTAAGCTTCTTGCTGGTTCACTGCTTTTTAGTATGTGGTAACTTACTAGTAAAGGCTTTAAGTCTTTTGCAAGACTTGAAATAAAGCTCACATAAAATATGTCTGAAGATACTTTCAATGGGGATACATAAATCATTCAAAAATTCCTTTTCAAAGCGCTTAATTCTTATATGTAGGTGTTTTGGCAAAGTCCAAAGATAAAATTAGTCATATAATGAATTAGATACTGCAGCTAAATAGGAGTGACAGAAACATGTGTCCAAATATATTTTTGGTTATCTTAAACTCAGGAACTTCTGTTAGCAGCAGTGTGGGTAAATGGCGCTGTTGCTGTAGTCATAGCAGGATATTTTTGCATAACCTTTGTAGCGTGTGCATCTTCAGCATTTTTCATGTTGCCTCAAAACTGCAGAAAGAAGTCATGGAGGAGGGATCCTGGGGAGGACTTGAGGCAGCAGCTCTGAATTGTTTGGGAGGAAAGTAAGTAACCTGAGAATAGAAGTACACTGATGTCTGTGAACTGTCTCTTCTGGTGATTTGTGTAATATTGTCTTGCTGCAAATGGCATGGAGACTGCATCTTCTTCAATTTAGTTGCATTTTGACGAGGAAGGGTTTTTTTTCTGTTCTGCTTAGCTTGGCATCTGTTTTCCCTCTCTGTAAAGTTTAATCTGAAAATTTGGAAATATTAAAGGTGTCCTGTCAGTGCTAAATATGTTAATATTTGCTCCTGTTCCATAAAGGATACTTGTGAGATACCTGTAGGATACACAGCAATGGTTATAATTTGAAATGCAGATCCTGAAAGGGGTCTTAGCAGCACGGTCATCCCTGTGAAGTCCTGTGGTTTTTTGCTTTGTTTTTTTTTTTTTTTTTCCTGTTTGTGCAGTTGGCAATTAGCACAGCACTGATAGCCAAACTCCAGAATACTTTTTTCAACAATACAGGTGTATAGATAAGTGGACCCTTGCTTCAGATAAGGAAAGAGAAGAGTGCAGTATGTGAAAAATGAGAGTGGAGAAGTGCTTTGTGACATAATTAGCTGTTCATAACACTTGGGTGGGTGAAGGAGGTTGGTATATACTTTCTTTATAGCCTGTAAGCAAAGGAATTTCTCAGAGAAGCTCATTTTACTGGAGTCCATGGTGGATACCTCAAGTTTCTTTTTCTTAAAATGCTTGTCTAGGAAAAGAAAAAAGTTCATGTTACTGCAGAAACTGTTACCTTTGCTAAGCATGTCTCATACCTCTTCTAATCTATGCAGTGATTAAGACAGAGCTGGAGAGGCTGCAGCTGTCTGATACCAAGGGAATCTTGGTGCCAGCTGCTGCTGGCCAGGAGACTTAGCTAACTATAGAAAAACATGGCCCTTTTTGTGGGTTCTCTGGTGTTTCAGTTATTTGGAAAAGCTCTGGGAAGGATCTTTGTGATATGTCTAAGTGATTTGAAGGCAACTCCCATAACTGTGTATGTGTGGGTCTATGTTGCAAAAAACTAAGAGAAGATAGACATACAACCTTCTGCTGGTCTTCTGTAGTTGCTGAATATTTGTTTCGGAGAACACCTGTATTAGAAGGCTAAGCAATTGCACATGAGAAGACATGGATTTTCCAGCTAATTCTACCTGCAAATGCTCATTTTGACTTGCTAAGCGCCCATTTCAAACTTGAGACTAAGTTTGGGGATTTTTTTACACGCTGAAGCTATATATTTTATTCAATCTCTGCACTTTTCTAAAGAAGTTCAAATAAATTTTTTGGTTTCTTATATTGTGTGTGTAGTACATATCTCTCTCATGTATAAAATTGATCTGTGTGTGTGTTATTCAATTTCCCCTCGCAAAATTTCTTCAGTGTTTCACTTCCTTAAAGAAAACAGTGACATTTCCTTTCTTTTCTCCACTGCAACAAAATTAAAGAATACATTTTTGCATGCTCTTCAATGTAAAGTTTAAATTTGGCTTTTCCTCTAAAGTTCTGTGTAGAATGGGGATTAAGGTACTTTGCAGCCTCATTGACTACGAAATGTTGCCAGACATAATAAATGCTGTTTGCTGAAGTTAAAGAACAGCAACCACCTTGAGGAAGATGAAACGTAGTGATCGCTGCTTTCTTTTTAAGTGCATGTAAAAGAATGGAGGACACCCAGTGCCGCAGGGAGAGAAAAGCTCATTTGATGAGTTTTCCCTTCTGAGACCAAGTTAAAGATTTATACCTGTTCTTGACTATGATGTAACAAATAATTTAATGTGCAGGCTGATTTATATTACAGAAAAATTTCTGTTATCACCAATATGTGGGAGCAAGATTTATTTGATCAAAAGGTTTGTGTCTTCAACCTGTTGGTTCAAGGTTTTTCTTTAAATACTTCAATCTGTGACCTACGTCCTGCTGGGATGCTCTGTGAACTACGGAGAAAAAAATGCACCATTTTAAGCCATGGTCTAAAACCTATTGGAATTACATTTTAGGGATGTTTCCATTGTCTTCAGTAACCTTTGAATCGGCAATTTTGCATCTCTTAGTTCTACTGAGCTGATTTGTATTCTCACAGACATGAAAGTTTCAGTATTTTTTTTTTTTAATTATTGTTTGATTTTGTAAAACCTCTTTCTTAATTACTAGTTTTCAATAGGCATCTGGTTAAATGATGCCAAGTGATCCCTTAGCAATGAGTAGTACTGTCCTTGTTCTTTCAGTTGAGCTGCTTTGGATGATTTCTTTCAGTATACTTGGATTTTGTCATGCCTGGAGAACTGTGCATCTTTCACAGTGGCTGCTGTAGTGAATGCTGAGCAAACAATATCTTCTTTTTAAGCAAGCAAAATAACAAAATACCATACACAAAAAAAGTTAGTCTTTTAGCAAAATCAAATGCTTGACATACATTTAATACGTTCTGTCTTTAAATATAAAAAGTCTACATGACAGCTCTTATAATGCATGTAGGGTAAACTTCTCCAGATTTTGGATATGATAGCATTTTGTATACTCTGGTGTGGTACAAGTCCCTTTCTGCCATCCTCTGCACACCTGTCCGGAGGTTATTTTGTAGGCTGTCTACTGCCTATTTGCCCTTAGGGACTCTTATTTTAAACATTGTTTCCTGAGTCTCAAACTGTCACTTCCGAACCACAGAAAGAAGTTACTGGAGTTATAGGAATAGCATTTTTTTCCTAATAGGTCATGTAATAGGGCTTTAGATTTTGTGGTAGGTATTAGGTTTGGTCTGGAAAAGAAGGCTTTGCTTTCTAGCGGTCTTAATTCATGTCTGAGCAGCAGAGGTATAGGTTAGAACAGTTCTGGCAATACGTTTTTTTTTCAAAATTTTTCTTTCTATAAAAGGTACTTGGTGGAATGTTTTCTTAACCGTCTTTTGATCTTCATTCTGCTCTGTAGGACAGAGAGGTGGAGTTTGACATGCAGAATAAAGCACTAATTGCCCCAAAAGAGCTTTGACTCAATTAGCTTATGGATGAACGGGGAAGGTTGATAACTTGGCGGTTTTGCCAAGTTAGCTATGCTTTGCTGACTGGAGGCAGCCTAAGACTTCTTGGAAATGTAAATGAAATGGCATTTTGCTGAGCAGAAGATGAGAGGTCGGTGCCAGGCTGGGCTGGGCAGCTGGGGCAAGGGGTGAGGGAGGAGATTCCTGGTACTGGTGAGGGGACGGTCATCATCCCACCTTTGTGTTGGTAGTCACAGTGCTCTAACAGGGAACTGGGAAGCTCATTTGCTTAGGGCATGGCTTAGTAGTGTTTCCAAAGGTATTCGGATTCTGGGTTTGCCTAATGTCCCCTGGAAGTTTGTCCATCAGGTCCATCCCCTTGAATCCAGAATGCTTAATTTGCCCCCTTCTCCCAGCTCCACTCGAGTGACCTGCATTGTCCTAGAAGCCCAACTCTTTCATCGATTGACACGTGGTCTGTAATATAATCAGGATGCAATTCATCGATTACTTTGAAAATTAGAATCAAAGCTGTAGGCTGATGTTGGAAGCTGGCTTGCAGGGGACTGTAGCAGAGATTGTATAACGAGATCCTGGGAGAGGAGAGATGACGCAGAGCTCTTTGTTTAGGGCAGAGGCATGCTGTACTATGTATATGTTCAAGCTAATTATGCCTGAACAAAACTGTACGTGTTGGCTTTTTTTTTTTCTACAGTCTAATTGCCAACCTTCGTTTTCCTTTCCTGCCAGCGGCCAACAATTTCTTGTGTTTATCTGAGGGATTTAGAACATCATTCAATCATTACAGATACCTCCTTATCATGAAGCAGGTTAGACCATCTAAACTTTTGCCTTTCAATTCCATGTCAAAGGGAAAAAAAAGATTTTTATGGTGTGCCATTGGAAGCTGCCCATTTGTTGAGTTAGAGTAACTCCTAAGGAGGGCAAACTTGTTGAGACTTGCTCTTGCATACTTTAAATTGCTGTTTGCTGCAGTAAAACACAATTTTTATGCCCTGGAGTCTAATTGTTTTTCATAAAATTATCTATAGCAGTGTTACTTTGTGTTATGACCCTGTCTCTGCCTGCTAGATGAGCAGCCCAGAGCTTAGTTACTGTGTGCAGAGTCCACCTCTGGATTTCTGTGTAGGAGGTCAGATCTGAGGCAGGACTAGGAGTAATTCAGAAGACAGTGTAGCTGCTGCTGTCTCTGATGGAGGACAGCACATTACTGTTTCTCCTCTGCCTTCTACCTTTGCATTCAGGAGCTTTGCCTTCCTGAACCACTTCTAAATAATATAACTGGCATCACTTTTACTACTACTTGCTACAGTATGTATTTGTATCCAGAGTCGATGTAAAGTATAAAGGTAGAAGTTCTTTAATAGTCTTGCAGGTCTGATTTAAGAACCTACTGCTCCTGAATTATTTTCAGCTTTCTCCTGCTAAGGTTTTCGCTGTCCAGTCTGTGATTTTACCGTATGAAGTGTTGAGCAGCAATACCACTTGTCTGTCTCACCCCACCAGGATCCCTTCCTTTCACTTGATGCATATTCATGTTCTGCACCTTGTACTGGGACATGATCTCCAAGGCACAGCTGTTTCTAGAGCATCACAAGCCAACTGTTGCCAACCATATCCAAATTCAATTCCCACATGGATATAACTTGTATCTTGGCTACTTTGCCTAAGCAGACACAAACTATTCGCTTTTGATGTAGCTGTATGTTCCAGAGAGTGCAGTGGCTATATCAGGGATTAATTTCAGGGACATTACAGCCAAACATGAAGGGAGGTATAGTTGAGCTATGTTTGGTAAATCCCAATGCTATGTAACCAGATAGTGGGGTGATTATCTGCCTTCTGTTAAGGTGTCTTTCAGCATACGTGCAGGGAACTTTAAAGCTGTAACTCAAGGCAACACACAGAGAATAATTTAATTGCAATATTTTGCCTTTGCCCTTTTAAGACACTGTATTCTGGACTTTGTGGTAGAAGCGTATGTTTAGCAGGAGTAAGCTCACTGTTACACGTCCTAGAGTTTCTTCTGACTTAGATTCTGTTATAGGCGCTTGATTTAATTCCTGACTGGTGGAGCAGAAAACAAGTGATCTTACGTTGCCCATTGCTTCTTGAAGAGTTTCTGTAAGCTAATGTGCTGTTCTCAGTTTGTTCTGATGCTCTTGCAAACTCCTGAACTTTTTGTAAAATCATGATAAAAGCCACTGTGGCTTCTCCAGATACCTGACTTTGTCTTGGTCTGTGCTATGTGTTGCAGTGTGAAATATTTTGTGCTATTTTGGAAGACCTGTGAGCTCTTTATAAATGTGTGTTTGAATATATGTATTTTACAAGTACTGTGGTTTGTTGCTTATCATGTACAATGTCGGAGCCTTCTCCACCCTCTAAAATGTTCAGTGGGATGGACTAACTTAACTTTGCTTGGAGAAGTCTCATGCTGACTTGTACTTTCTTTAAGTATTATGACTGAAGTTAGAGTGAGTTTTGGCTGTTTGTAGCACTTCACACTGCAAGGTCAGCTCTTCATCCTTGGAGCATATACAAGTTTAGCTCTTTTTTGTCTTTCTCTTTTTTTTTTTTTATTATTTTTCTTTTCTTTTTTCCTTAGTTAAAAAAAAACCCTCTCAGTTTGTTTTCACATGGAACAAAGTACTTCTTAAATGTAAGAAAAATCTGATATTCAGCACTTTCTATATGAGTTAACTGAAAACTTAATAAAACATTCAGGGCTTCACAATAAGCTGTAATCGATTACAAATGTCTTTCTACTGTCTTCCAGGAATGGACAGTAGATATCTGTTAATGTACATTATATAGTATGTAATGCATAGAATGTACATACCTTGAACATTTCAAAGTTATTAAACCTCCTCTTTTGTCATTTTCTGTATGTCTGGAGATGCTTGGCACCCTGGCTCATTTCTCCTCTATTTCCACTTGTTTCCTGTAGGAAGTTTTTTGAGCTAGTGGCAATATTGTCTTAATGATTGTCACCTATCTGCTTGTTCTCACTCCGTGGTTTGTGCTTGTACAGTTGTTTCTTTGGCACTTGTTGAGCTGGAGAAGGGAGTGGGTATGTCTGAAATTGTGGTGTGTGTTGTGGGGTTGTTGTTTTTGAGTTTGTATTTTTTGTTGTTGTTGTTCTCTCATCTTTCTTACTGCACAGCCATGGTCAGCTGAACAGGTACAGGGCTGAAATCAATTTTCCATATCTGGTATTGGAGAGAAAGGCAAACTGAATATCGCATGGAATCTGTGTGCTGGTCTCATAGATGTACGTTGCTGTCTCTCAGGGAAAGTGGGAACGTTTTACAGCAAGGTTAGAGGCTTTTCCTGAGGCAGGGAAAATGCTAGAATGCTTCTCCCTATATTGTGATACAGGGGGTGCTGTATCTGAGGTGCCTTCATGCATGTGAAGGGACGGAGTTTCAGGGAGGATAGTCGTGAGAAATGATTTGGAGTTGTTCCACATGAAAGAACCTCTGAAGTGGATTACACTGAAGTACAAAGGTTGTTTTTATAGTGTTTCTTTCAGCTGGCAGTGACAAGTTATATTATGAAAGCTCTTAAGTGATGTGAGTTCCTAAATCCAATTTCTCAAAAGTGACTTGGCATCTTTAATTACATAGGCATTCTTGGTGATTGCACCTACTGTACAATGTAGTTAAGTCTCAGTGTGGTGTGTGCTGGTATCCAGAGGATCTCCTTATGAATGAGCAGAATGGAGTGGATTCTGGTAATTATGAACTACTTAGAATCATTAAGTTAGTATTTACTTACGTATCTTACATAAACCTCCATTTCATTCTGCTGATGTGCTTTTTTTGTGATCTTGCATATGATTCGTCCATTAATGGGTAATCATATTAAAACGTATTGAAGATGGAAAGAAATACATCACTGTTTTCACTTGAAAGCTGAAATGCCTGGAGGGCTAACGTCACAGCTATACTTTTCATGGCATTAGCAGGTTTAAAACGCTGTCTGATTCCATGCTCGGCAAGCAGAAGATTTGTGGCACACACTTTTCTGAATAAATGGGCAAACAGCTGGTAATGTGCCTCTTAAATGTGGCTGGGTTTGGATTTCGCAAATAGCATTTTCAGTAAGATCCTGACATTTTATATTTTCTCAGTGTTAAAAGGATTATAATGTTAGGATTGTATCAGTGTTGTCTTAGCTTTCTGTAAGAAACCCTTTTGCTTCCTGAAAGAGATCAGTCCCATTCAGCATTGCAGCCAGCAGTTTGTCAGAGGAGGTGGAAAAAAGTTCTTTTGGGAATACGGTATTATTAAACTTGTCTGATCTTCAGGACTTCACAGAGAAGGCATTTATTAAAGCATGTACTAAGAGCAGAAAGAAGAATAATGATAAACCAAATTACTGAAAATGGCAAAGAGCTATTACTAAAGGGTAAGTACTTCATGCTGATATTAATATCTACAAAGGATTATAGTGTTCTGAAACTATCAGTGTATCTTAACTGAAGAATAAAATCATTGTGCTTTCTGAAACACAGGATTATTAAATTGCAAAATCCTTTGAGTTGTGTTGTATCAGTCAACTTGATTGGTAAAGCTGTTCTCTAGTTTTGCAAAGTACAGTAGAAGTCTGATAGTAACTTCACACGTGTTTATCTAGGGATAAATCAAACATCTGTGCTTAATTGCACACTTAATTCTGTTCCCTGGTAGAGCCTAACTGTTGCATAGGTTGTTGTCTGGGAAAGCTTTGGCTGTTTCTTTCATGCAGAACACAAACAAATGCAGTCTTTAGAACTCTGAACTGTTTCAGAGGAACTAATATATTATCAGCAATACAACTTTTTAATTTACTTTGTGGTAAAACTGTGCTTTGTTTGTGTTGCTTTTGTAGATGCCAAAGCTGTTGCTGTGATTATAAATATGTACATGGTATCTGCAGTGTAGTGTGTAATGAATTTTAAGAAGCCCACCTTTACTTGTTGGGTAAAATTCAGTAAACTCAAAACTTTAATGACAGTGTCAATTTAACAGTGAAGTAAGTAATGTTATGTATTAATCTTAAAATGGTGAATGAACACATTATATGCTTAAAATACCCATTAATGTCAATAGTTTGGCTTTTAAGCTGCAGTTTCTTATGGAAGCGTGTGTCTGGGTCTGGCATGTGGGAGTTCAGTGTTGTCAGCGTAACTGATAGTTTGAGCCTCTGTTTGAAGTACAGAGGATCTCTTTGCTTCCTAAAAGCTATCCAGGTAAAGATTTGTCTGTTCATTCTGCTATTCTTTCCTCTCATACAGCTTTAGTATCCCAGTTATCTAGTGCAACTTTGGCCTTTATTTTCATAAAATACTGGGTCAGCCTGGAATTTACAGCTCATGTTTTCTGCCACCTTCAGTGAAAAAGACCTGGTAGCCCAAGGTCTTAAGTGAACTGGCATTAACAGATTTCAGTTAGTTATTTCATTACCAATGCCTAGTTTGTAGTGTGAATGAGTTTTATCTAACTAGATGCAAAGCTATTTATTCCTGTTTCTCCTATTTCTGATGTAAATATAATACCCCTAATAAAAAAAAAACACCTAAAACACCACCCCACCCACCAACTCCAAGGACTTAGTAGTTTTAAAAATATTTTAGAAATACTTCTTGTTTCTGGCTAGCTGTGTGTTGTCCATGGAGAAAGAAACATTTCTAATAGGCTGTCTTTTTAAAAATTATTATTATTAATAATAATAAATAAGATCTCTACTTTGGACTGTTACTGATGTTGGATTGGGATTTTTGCTAAGCAGTTGAAAGTGAGTAATTTAAGAAAAGTGATATCTGATTTCTGTTTATGAAATTTATAGATAAGGATCTCTAAAAAAATATAATTGTAAATTGAATAATTTGTTATAGTCTCCCGAATGAACCAAGAAAGAGGTTTCATAACAGTTCTGAGAGTGAATAAGAGTTTTGTTTAGCCCAGCCACTTCTGAGGAGCCATGTAAATGAAGTATATAAGCAGATTTAGAATGTATTTGACATCAAATTGTCATCTAATTGTTTCTTGGGTTATCTTAATATGACAGTCTCCTTATACACTTCAACAATACTCTTGAATGCTTTGCTGCTGAAATGTGGAGATACCAGGGTTCTTGAACTACTAGCAAAGGCCAAGACACCTGTCTAGGGTTTTCTGTTCTTCAGCAATACTCAGTTCTGCAAAACTTTACTGCTGGTGGATGATGAGAAGAATGCTATCTGAACGTAGCACAGCCTTTTGGAGGGAACCAAGTTTTATCTCACAATACAAGTGCTTGGGAAAGTAGTATCGTTGTTAACATCTGGGAAGTGCTTTCTCAAGAACTGCATCAGAACAGTTTATTTTGTAGAAACAAACAAACCAAAACCCCAAAGTGTAATAAAAATGGACGTGGACAGCTCTTTGCATTAAAACTTTATCCTTAAGGCTGTGAACAATTGTCTAAAAATAATGTTGTGACTAATAAAATTACCTGATTATGCAAGGAAGAAATACTCTACCTGAAAATTATTTCTGTTTGCAGCAATCCCATTGTTCCGCTACCTTTTTTTTTCCTGTAGAATACCTATCTTGGGTGTATTCATTTGCTTCTAGGTCTTGTGAGAACAGTAAGTATAGCAAATCTATTTTGTTTTTGTGGTCAAAAAATCAAACTGAATTCTGGCCTAATTACCAGTTGTGTAGAGATTTGCAGAAGATCTTGACACGTAAAAATCTGGAAAAGCATAAATAAATTTGAACAGAACTAACTTGCTTTTGCTTTCCGAAGTGGGATAAATTTTGCATACCTTAAGCCATCTATAAATTAGGTTTTTATTTAAGTTAGGTTCTCTTTAGAGGAATTTGCAGCATGCCGAGGTGCATGTACAGGAGAGGCACTCCAGGGATTGGCTAATTGAGCCATCTCTTTCTGAGTAAAAAGCAAGCCTGCATGATTAGTTGAGTATAACTGCCTGCTGTTTAGATAGCTGAAATTAGGTTAAAGGAAGCCCACATCAACTTCTTGGGTATCAACTCTAATTTCTAATCTTAGATTCCAGTGTTACTTGTAGATGGAATATTAAAAATATGAATGATTTTTTTAATAAAAAAAATCTAAGCTTAAATAATGTTCTCTGTGTATGAAAATGGCTCAGCTTGTGTCCCTACCTATCACAGGCTTTGTGGCCAGTGATGCTTGTAAAATAGTGTCTGAATGACAGAAAAAAACTGGTGTTAGCTGCTATACAGTCTATTTCATTACAATTTTTTTTTTTTTTTTACTGTGGCATACACAAAGGAGTCTGTGCATGCATAGTACAATTACAAGTGAGATATTAGTTCTTATGCTGCTCCGGAAATTAAATTACATTGAGGGGAGGAGTGTTGGACTGTCCTTTGAGCTGGTTTTCTAATAAGTATCTGCTGTTTGTCAGTTATAGAGGGGTAAATAAACCAATGGGTTTCTTTCTTTGTGAAGCCTAACATTTCAGTTCTAACTCTGATTTGTACTCTGATTCACGCTAAAATTCTTTGAAGAAATTTAGCCCCTCAGTTAAGATTTAGCTCTTGATATTTTCAGGCAGGGAGAATTATGGCAACTCTGCATGCCATCGTCACAGGTTGTAGCCATATCTGGAGCTTTGTCCAGCTTGCCTGCCTAGCAAAGCATGTCTGAAAGTCTGCGCATTCCTTTGGAGGTACTGTGAGCATGGTGTATGGGCCTCTACCAACTTGCATTTATTTAGCTCAGATATATGCCTGTAAAAGAAAAGTGGCATAAGTTTGTTATCAAAGTTCAGCCCTCTTGGAATTTTTTTTTTTTTTTAAAATGTTTTAAGCCTTACTGCAGCTTAATTAGCATTACTATATTTTTCACTTCTCCTGTTGTCTGCGCTGGCTAGACTAAAGCTAGTCAGACTATGTCCATCTGCTTTCAGCGTGCCTTAACTTGTCAGGTAGGTAGAGCCTCCATAAGTACTAGGTGAGCGTCCCTCTGAGTTAGTCATGTCCAAAGGGAAGATCTGAAGTTGTTTTAAGATGTACTAATTTCCACTTATTTAACTGAACATGATGAAGTAGGGGAGTGGTGGTTTTCTTTAAGGGAGTTCAGAAACTAACAATAGAGGAGAATAAAACCTCGACAGGTCGAGTCATGCAACCGTTCCTGCCACCTTCTCACAGGGATGATTATTCTTTCAGTAGTCTGGCTGAGTAGACTTTATCACTGTGAAGCTTCCTGGTCTTTCTTTACCATAGTCTCACTGTGCCTAATTGTTCAGCTTTCATTTATCCTCACTAATCTGTCTGTCTTATAGTTACTTTTGTATATGTGCTTTGTCTGTAATTCTCTCTAAATTCTGGTTTTCATCCCTCAGTTACTAAAGAAAACACAATGGCTTGCACAAAAGACTTGCACTCAGTGTGCTCAAGCAGTGAAACTGTGTCTCTCTGGCCTAATCTCCTTCCAGAAGGAAAGCAGGGATGTGAACACTGTCCTCTGTGTTCTTAATCTTTTTTTTTTTTTTTTTTTTTTTTAAGTAAGGGCAACATAAACCTTTTGGAGAACAACAAAATAAAACCAGTCAGTAGAATATCCGCTAGTTTTGCCACGGTGTTTTTTCTTGGCAATGAGATAAAAGTTAGGCAAAAGTTTGGACGTCCATTTATTGCTTTTATTCTGTCTCCTGGGCTTGTGTGTTTGTTTGTATGGGAGTATGCACACTTAGGATTTTTAGGTTTTGTTCCATGGACCATCTTTGATGTTTTATGGAATTCAGGTGATCCACATGATGATGAACCTTGTTCTATAGACCTGTGTCCATACCTGAGTAGGAGAGCTCTAAAAAGTTCAGGGAGCTATGGTGGAGAAGTTTAGATAAACTGTACAATTGTAGTGGTGGCTGCAAGTAGAATTATTTGGTTTGGAAGAGAACTGGTAGCATTCAGAAATAAAATGCCTTAGTTATTGAAAGTTAATGAAGACTGAGAAGCAATGAAACAAGTGAAGAGGAAACATTAACCTACTTGGAGTATAGCTTGCCTGCCTCAAAAATTGAGATTAATTAGGGACTAAGGCAAATAAATTATTCTCTATTGCAGAGTATGTAGCTCCCTCTTTAAGAAATGTTCCTTGCAAAACAGTCTTGCATGATGAAAACTAACACCACATAGCTACTGTCCAAGACCAAAGACTTGATAACTAAGAATGTGGAAAACTGTACGCATGTCACAAGATGGGGCTTGCCCAGGAGACTTCATGCTTCAGAATGTAAACTGTCCTCGTGTGAAGCTGGGGCAAGAATTCCCCGGAGTAGCTTTCCGAGGTCACCTCCACTCCTTTCCAAAACTGATGGAGATAACAAGCTCTTCCCATGCAAGTAAGTCATTTTGAAGCTGCTGGTATTGCTCTTTGGCAGGCAGAATATACTAGACCAATTTTTTTATTGCAGTACGTGTTGTATACTGTGCTGCAGTCCATTCCGTTCTGTTTTGTCAAAGTACATTTGTGATTCTTATTGAGGAAATAGTTATCTGCCATAGGTTTTACTCATGAAATTGGAAACAATATGGGAAGAGAGAAAATGAGATGAACTCTTTGATGTTGTGATTTAGGATGTGTCTGAAAAGTAGAGATTGTACCGAACATGCAGCTGTGGTGAAGGTGATTTTGGCTATCATTTAATTAGCTGTGTTTAACTTAGCAATGTAGTAGTCTTCTTGAATCGGTACACATCTCTGCAGCACCCAGTTCTACCTATCGGTGAAGTTAAAATAGGATGTCATTGTCAAGAACTTGAATATAAACTTAAACTCCTTTGCTTCCTGTTGAAAGTGTACAATGTTTGAGAGGGGGTTTAATGTGGCACTTCAGTGGATCAGTAGAATCATGCAGTTTGAAAGTTCACTTTTATTTTTGCATTGTCAGCAGTAATTCATAATCTGTATATACTTTCAGGATAATGGAGCTAGTGCTGTGAACATGGTAAAAAGCCAGCTGTATTTCTTTATCATCTGAACTTTTCCACTGAGAGAAAAATGTGCCCTAGCAATCCCAAAAACAATGCTCCTTTTCCAGTCCCTAGTTCTACTGATTTTTCTATTGCAGTTTGCTTGCTTTGGGCTGCCTTTGTGCAGGAAGATGTATAAAGCAAGCACACCAAGGAGTCAAATTCAGAGGGAAGGTCTGATGGGAAGGAATTGGGTGATGCTGGAAAATGCAAATGGAGAATGAAAGAGGAACTGGAAACTTTTTGAGAGTGAGCGAGCTTCTGAAGAGACCAATTGTGAAAAATTTACTGGAGGTAAAATTAAGATGCATCTAAAAAATAATGCCAATTAACTTGAAGATTCATCTTAAGTCACTGGTCTTTGTCAGGCTCAGGGAGGTGGTTTGAAGTAATCTTTCTTAACTAAGGATAGGTTATACCGATGACAGTAACGAGAGGCTTGGTGTTTTGAAAGAGCAAAATAATTGTCATCTTATATAAAAATCTGAGATTGAATGTATGAGTTATCTTGACAACAGCATGATTTTATACATAAAAAAGGTGAGAGTTTCTGTAAGCATTACAAGTATAAGAGCACCCATTATACTTTATTGAGACAGTGGTAAGCTGCATCTGTGAAGGTTCCTGATGAAAGAACAAGGAAAACTAAGACAGCAAAGAATTGATTTAAAAATCACTCAGTGACTTAAAAAAATAAAATAAAAAAAAAATCAGTTTGATTTTTCAAACATTCAGTTACCAGAGCTAGTATATAGGAAATGAGGAAATCATGTTACTCATGACCTTGCTGTGTTTGGTAAGTGTAATGATGAGAAGATACTGCACAGACCAAAGTCTTCAAGAATCAAGTAGACAGTATTTCTGATGATGTCATTATCATTTGCACCTCTGTGCAGCTTCATGAGTAAAACCTATACAGCATATAACTCCATGTCCTCAGCAAAAATCGCAAATGTACTTCAACCACAGTAGGATAGAACGGACTGCAGCACAGCTTGCAATACATACTGCAACAAAAGTGATCTTGTATACTTCTTGTGTTAGTAGTCATAACAAATAACAGCAAGCAAGTAGTTTTTGCAGCTTTATAGTGAATATTTACCTTTGCTGAAGTTGATAAGCATTGTATTTTGATGCTGTGTTGCTAAGCTTACTGACGCTTTTCTAGTCATGCAAAAAATTCTACAATATACAGCAATGTGAACATCTCTTACCTGTAGGTGGGGTCAGCAAATAAGCTGAGCCCACTTGTGCAAGGCAACTACTAATTAACATTTTGGTGTTGCCAGAGCTGTGAGAAAAGCAATAGACACAAACACAGCAGACTGCTGTCTACCAATATTTTTGGTCAGCTAAGTGTTTAATTCTAGAAGCTTAAAAAGACCTGTTTGTGAATATTGTTTTTCCAACAGTTTTGTTCAAAGCACCTGTGAGCAATTTCCAGCAAATCATGCTTCTTTCTATGCATCCCTACCCCTCAGTAGGAATAGTACTGAACTTTCTCATAATTTTTTCACTTATAGCAATTACTTTTGTAACAGTGTGGTATATGCTGATTGCTGTGTGTCTTCTATTTGCCTGTTAGGTTCATTTTGTAAGTTGATTCAGATTTCAAAATGCAGAGACACTTCCACTTCAATTATATTAAAATAATTTAGTGTAGCCTTGCTGAATTGATTACCTTAATTATTGAAAATATGCACCAAAAAAATCCAGCTGTTTAATATCTTGCTTTTTATGTATTCAGTGTACAATACTTCTTTAGCTTTCAGTATTTTCATTTGAGTTAATAAGTTTTTTCTTTAATTTTCAATTTCTTTAGTGGTTACTATTTTGTAAGTATTAAAAAAAAAAGTATTCCTTGAATTGATCCTTTCTTAAGGAGATACTCTTGGAAATCTCTTTAGTTTGCATTGGCTGAAAGAGCAGGGAGTGAAGAGTTACTGCAGGCAAAAGAAAGGAATTTTTGTTTGTCAAGCAGAGTGCAATGGGAGCCACAGGTCCGAGAACTTCTGAATGCTGGAATCAATTAAATTTTCTTTTTCTTTTTTTCTCCAGAGCTCATTTTATACTATAGTGTCCTTAAATTGTTTTTTTTTTAAGTTACTAGTTACAAAAAGCTCTGTTGATTTTTCCATGTTTTTTTTTTTTTTTAAACATTGTTCCTTGCGTATGTCAATGCTTTTACAATAAGGGTAAAAGCATCATGAAGTGAGGACATTTGGTGTCTAGGATTAGTGGGCATAGTAAAAAAACAACAACCAAAAACCACCACCACCAAAAAAAAAGGGGGACTTTGGTTGATATTTACCTGTATTGTAATAGCAGAATCTAGTTTTTGAATTGCTCAGTCTTACTAAATCTACATAGTCTGTTTGGACATACTGCTCAAAAGTTGCTCTTAGTATTAGTAACGATTTCTAAGTGCGCGCGAACTGTCTTTTCACTTGTCCCTGTTCTATATAAGAAAGTTATAAAAGGGAACGTTAGAGCATAAAGGCGCAAGTAGTGTTGTAGCTGTGACCCTGCTTGTAAATTTTACTTTGAGGTGGCTACTTATTCTAGTTTAATGAAAACGGAGGAGTAGAAATAGAAAAAACTCTACCTTGAGGGTAATACTTCTGATATTGATGACGTTGCGTAACTAGATATTAAAAAGAAACAGATTTAATTGACCAAAGAAGTTTATTCCCTATGGGTTTTGTCAAGGTTACAAAATTTCCTTGGGATATCTGTCTTTCTGCTCTTATCAAAACCTGCTGCTTTTTTTCTTTGCAGGTCATGGCAACCATAAAGAAAACAGTCCTTTCCTGAACAGTTCAGAAGCTGGCAAGGGAGGTGATTACTATGACAGAAATCTGGCCTTGTTTGAGGTAATTTCTAACTGTTTTTCATACTTCTAATATGATTTGTGATATTCCAAGATGGCAGGGATTGAGCACATTGTATTAAGTGGAAGAGAGATCATCGCAAAGTTCCAGGCTGCGAGTGGGTACCTAACTCACTGCATGACAAATCTAAAAGCTAGTGGTGTGTTAGGGCTATGCCTACAAAGTAGCAAAATATAATGCTACCAGAGGTGACCTGAATAATTTAGATAGCGAAGCTGTGGCACTGTGGGCTAATCAGTGTGGAAAATGAGCATGGCCTGATTTACTGTGTTAAGAAGGACCACGTTATTCTGTAGGAGAGTGCCTAAATGCAGGTACTCGGATTAGCCTGGGTATCCTGTATTACAACTGCAGTATATCAGTAATATGGATTTCTCCCCCACATGCTTTTTTGTGGGTGTAGGTCTGTTGTCCAAGGTACCAGTAGGCAGAGATACCCTGTGTGATGAAAAAGCTCAGGTATTGTCACCGCTTGGGAGGGCGAGGCAGGGCGGTCTGACTGTTTCCATGTGGAAGTAAGGAGGACCAGGCTCTCATGTGGGAGGCCAGTTGGAGCTACACCAAGTCCTGCAGCATCCTCCTCCAGATCTTCACCTCACTGGCACTGCATTAAATTCAACTATATCATGGTGTGCTAAGACCAAGTTTCTAAAAAATGTTTTCAGAAGCTCAGGTGCTGGGGAGTGGTGCAGAGAGTCTTTGTGTGGCTCTGCAGCTGCTTTCCAGCTGTGCTGCTGAGTTACAGCTTCACAGCAATACTGGCAATGTGTACCCTGTGTTTCGTGTTCTGAGAACTCGCTGTGGGGCAGCCTGAGCTGGCTCTACACCCCGCCAGGTTGGCGCCTGCAGAGTTCAGCTGTGTGGCATAGAGCCTGGACAAGTATAACTAACCTACTGCTCGATAGGAACTCACCATGGAAATGCTACAACCATGTTTGCAGGCAGTGTGCTTGAGCTAAAAGACTTTGAAGCGTGCTCCCAGCTGTGCTGTGTCCTCCCTCCAAGGCATGATAAACCTGTGATCAGGATAAATTGTAGGGCATGGAGAGTTGGCCACTTGTGACATGGCTGCTGCTAGTCACACGCCTGCCTCTTTCACAAGCAATAACACAGTCCCACACCAGGTCTGCAGCCTCTTTCTGTGGTACTGCAGAGAGGGAGGAGCATCCCAAAGGCCATGCTGCTCAACTAACTGAACAGGAAGCAAGTGTTGCCTCAGCCTCTTTCTGGAAGGAATTGTAATCAGATTTTTAAAGATGTGAACATCACATCAGATCAGATCAGAGGAAGGAGTAAGAGAAGGAGCGCTTGGCTCATGGCATCCGCTTAGCCATTTGGGGTCAGTGTCTGCATTAGGTCAAAGCACATAATGCTACCAATCCTACCAGAAACTGTTTGTAATGATACATGAAGATATGTTACAACTCCAGACAGTGAAATCTTTCTTAATCAGCTTTTATTTCCTGTGTAGAAAGTTGTTCTTTTTACCATGCATCACTTACTGTGCAATTAGACATGCAAGACATTTTAATTTCAAAGAGAAAGGGGAAAGGAATGATTTTGTTCTGATTTTTTTTTTTTTTTCTTTTTTCCCCTTGAAGTTACTTTCAGAAACAGAGGTTGGATGGGATGAATGTAAAGGTGTGAGGCCTCCGTAAACGCGGCTTCTGGGATTTTTATCTAGATCCACATGAATTAGGTGACATAGTTTGAAAAACGTAATAGAATTATCAGAGTGCATGCCTGCCTACAATGACCGGAGTTTAATCACTAAGTCTCTGATTTGTTTGGCAACTTGACCTTTTTAAAAGCATATATGCTGATGCAAGCTGACATTAGAGATACATGCAAGGTATACCTTCATTTTCTTACAGTCCCAAGGCTCCGACTTCTTTATTGCTGTAATTCATGCAAAGATGCATACAGTGCAGACCTGTTGGCATAGCTTTTTTTCTGTCAGAGTTGCCCTCCTTTTAGAAAAGTAAATCTTCTCATCAGTGGTTCAGGCATAATGAAATATTCTGTCATTCCCTGGGTGATTTTCCTGGTGTGTTCCCTGGCACCCTCAGGCATGCCAAGGAAGGCGTGACCCCAGCCACTCTTCATAAATGCTGTGAATTGCAGAAGTTGACTAGTTGTCTTCTTCCACAGGAAGAACTTGATATACGACCGAAAGTGTCATCTCTGCTTGGCAAGTTGGTCAACTACACAAATCTTACCCAAGGTGTTAAGGAACATGAAGAAGCAGAAAGTACTGATGGCTCGAAAAAGAAAGTATCAAAAGTAAGTAAAGATTCTCTCTATGGCCAGCCGATGAATGGGATGATTGCCTGTGTGATTTTTGGGGAGCTGGACTCCTTTCTGCTTTATCTTAATGTCTGTCAGGAGCCATGACAGTGTTGCAAAGAAATAACGTAGAACTCTGTAGGTAACCAAATGTTACCAAAGAATTGGGGCTGATGCAGCGGTTAAGCACTGTGCCCTACGGTGCAGTTACATACACTTGGTATGGATTTAGGTAAGGAGCATAGGCTTTTAGCAGTGAATCGAATAAACAACAAAACAAAACGCCCAGCTTTTTCTTAGTGCTGTTTTAGCTGCCCAGCAGTATCTGACACATCTCTACAAGCCTGGTAGGTATGACACAGGACTTGCAGGAGGCAACACCCTTCTAGAGCGGTGGGTGGAGGTCAGATAGGACAGCCTGCGGCAGCTCAAGAGTCATTCTCTTGTTAGGCACTTAGGCAACTGATTTCTGCCCCAAAGGATCTGCATTTAGATGGTTAGCCCGTTTGGGCTGGCCTTGTAATAACTAGGTAGAAGGTGGGGATTGATTGTTGGTAGTTAGATTTGTATCAGGAGGGGTATGTTCTAACTGCTTTTCTTAGTGCTCTGGCAGTCAGGCAAGTGTTTCAGTTAGTGCTAAACCCTCAAGTGGTGTGGTTGCGTTTTATGACACTTGCAGGCCTGTCAGCGTGCTTGCAAATTTTGTCAAAAGAAAGTTTTCCAAAAAAGTAAGATAGCACTTGAAACAGATTTTATAGTACTGCCCTGTCAAAGTTGAGCCATTTCAGAAAGAGATGGCAGTGATAATGTTGAAAAACAGCACATTGTTCTCAAAGAGAATGCATGTTACCCCATGCTGAAAGCTGGATTCCAGCTCCCTTACTCACACTCCAGTTCCTTGCTCTGCACGGTTTTGCACTGGGGTTAACAAAGTTGTTTAGTCAACATGAAGTTTAAAACTCAATTTTATCTGAGACCGCACACACTAAAGTGCTGTAATATTGTGGTTAATATGACATCATTACAAGACTGAGTGAAGGTCTTCTGGGTGCAGTAACTGCTTTCTAGTATTATAAGCTTACATTAAAAAAGTAATTTAAACATTTTAACTGTCAGTTTCTTTTGTGTGGTACTTGGTGTTATACTAATTGCTGAGTCTGTCCAAAGTTTTTACCTTGGCATTACTAACATGAAATGTCAGCTGCATCTCTGTTTTAGCATGCTTTTGGTGGGAAAAATATCAGGCATCAGCTGTTAATATGGTGTTGTTGCATAATTAAAATAATTTTCAGCCTCTTCCTATCAAAAGCAGATCGATTGTTACCCTAACAAAGATAGAATGGAGGGGGATACAATAGGTACAGTCCTTACTATTTTTAGAAAGTTCTGATCACTTTTGCTGTTTTATTTCCTCATTAATTGCCTGACCAGAATACCAGGGTAAGATGCAGTCTAATCTGAACGCTAGTTGCTTACTTCCCTGTTGGAGAAAGAATTGGGATAATTTCGTGACGGGTCTGTAGTGTAAAGTAGGTTAAAGCAAATGCAGTATAGCTTCATAAGGTAAAAATGGGGCAAATAACAGGAAACTGGGAAGTTGTTTTAAATCCCTGGTAGAGTAACATGTAAGGTTTGGTGTTAATATTTCTACATCTAGATATGATTTATGTAAACACTTGCATGTTTTCAAACTGTTTACTGCCATAAAAAAGGACTGTTGTCCTTGTTAAACCTATGCTTCTATGGTAAAATAGGGTTTGGGCAAAATACCTGGGTTGTCCTGAATTATGCTTTCCCGTGTCCCAGAAATGTGTGTTTGCAGACTTCTCAGATGTTTTTTGTAGAATGGTTTGGGTAACCATTCCAAAAGTGACAATATCATCCTGTGTTAATATCTCAGTATTTTCTGTGTAAACACTGCAGTTTCCTTAAGTGAATCTTTGCCTAGCATGTCTGTGTCTGAGATAAATTACATCAGCTGCAATGTTATAACTGTAGTTTGAATTTCTTCTCCCTCTCTTGCCATATACAATATGAAATTTTAAACATCTTGTAGAATGTAAGAAGGTTGAATATTAACTTGGCCAATAATTATAACCATTAAAACCAGGAAATTCAAAAGCAGTAACTGTACAATGCTACGGATTGAAGGTATCCAGAAACTGTGCAAATGGGATTCTTCTACACATTTGTCTTTAATAATCTTTGAAGTATAAATCAATGCAGTGCTGTTACCTTATTCTTCCCATTTGAGCATTAGTACAGAAGCATGAATATGCACCCCAACATGATCGCAGGTTCTGTTTTTAAGTGCCAGCATTGTTAACAGACTCATTGCTGAATGCTATACTGGGTACACTCAGCAAGTATGTCCCCAGCCAGTGTGATGATGAAATGTAAGCTGCCTGTCCTGATGTGTCACTTACTGGAATTGGCATCTCATAGACAAGAACTGGAGCGAGGAGGTTGAGCAGACTCTAGATCTGGTATTCAAAAATTGAATGAAGAAAGCAGTCCTTTCAGTAAGTGAATATATAATTCTCTGAGCAGTTAAGACAGGTGTCTCAGTGAATACCATTTTGTTACCTAGCACACACCTGCCCACCAAATCATATTCATTAAAGTGACAAAAAAACCCAACCCAAAAACAAACCACAAAAACCCCAAACCAACAAAAAAACCCCATGGACACACAAAAAAAAGAGACAAGGCAGTTGTGTGCACATGACGTGGCCAAATCTCTGAGAGGTGGGTATTATAAAATATGAGATCTCTCTTCCAAAGTTTAAGCTTAAAGGACTAGAGAATGATGTGCTTTAGCTGGAGGAGATCAGTGTTGTCAGCACCTGCTTTCTACAGTCCGAGACCAAAAGAGCTCAGGAAAATACATTCCGTGACTATCCCCCGCTTCTAATCTCTTGGAATAATTGCTGCAGAGTTTGTGGAAGATGCAAACGAAGATCAGGATGATTTCAGTGCAAAACAGCTTAATATAAACATGTTACCCTGTTTCAGCATTCCCATTAAGTATTTTTGATAGTAGCATTCTGTTAGATACACATCAGATAAAATTGACACTACTCCATGTAAAAGGGTAGAAATTGCGTTGCTTTTTATCTTTTCTAAATACAGTCTTGTTTTAAAGCACTTAATATTCACAGTGCTATAAAAATATCCCCGTCTTATGATGGAAAAATTTAGATTAACTATTTTAGTTCATGTATCTTTAATAGGGCAGTTCATTTCTGTGCTGCTGTCTGTCCTCATGCTACAGAGCAACCACAAGAGCTGTCATTACTGATCAATGTCCCTGAGCCCTACAGCCAAGTGCTTTGATAACCTGTCATGCTGGCACAATGGAAATAGTGTCCTTCAGACTCAGATCAATATTTCTATCAATTATGTGTCTGCAGCTGATTAGAGTGAACAGAAACATGATCTGCATTGCTGAAATTGAGACTGTTTTTGAGATTTTTCTGTCCCTTCTTGGTTGATCTAAACCAGTGTTCTTCAAAATGTCTTTGTGTTTTATTTCCTTTATGCAGCATGGGGTGTTAAATTTTTTTCATTTGGTAGCTGTTGAGACTGAACATAATACCATTCTCATTTCAGATTGCATTCTGTTGAGACTTAAGCACTGGTTTAGTATCACTTACTGATTATAAGTTGCTATAAAAAAGGGTCAAGTCACTGCAGATCATTGGTGTTAAATATTTCTGTGAACAAGCTGGTTCAAGTCGTTTTTGTGGATCATTCTTTCATACCAGTATTTTTTATTCCGCGGGGTAAGAAAATCCAGAGTAAACTCTTATGCCTGAGGTACACTTAGTAATACCTGTGGCTTGGGTTTTGTCTGCGGGCAGACACTTACGCATTTCCTAGGCTGCTTTGCTCTGCAGTAGTCTCATAACTACACAGCTAGTGCACGATTTCTCTTCCCCTGTGGCTGAAGTTAGCTTCTAACTTGATATGCATAAGAGGCCACTTTAAGAGGGAAGGGAAGAAGATGATTAACAGTAGAGCAAAGCTGCAGGGACCACATAGGGCAGAAGATAGGAAGGAGCTGAGCTAAGGTGAATTCTTATGCAAAGGAAGCAGGTGTTGGGAGATGTGTAAAGGGCAGGCTGAAAACTCACCTGCTTTGATAGTGTTTGGAAGACTGTCATATAGAATATATGATAACTGTGCTCTACTTGCTTCTCCTGTGTAGGGGCAATAGGTTGAGCTGCTTTCCTTTTCCCAGATGCCAATTTTGACAATCTCGTAGAGAATCCTTTACCTCTGAGATACCCACACATCTGATAAATTCACTTGATGCTGGCTGCTGCGTTCAGAGATGCTGTGAGGGGGGTGACTGATGGATGAATGATCAGATAGAGGCAAAGAATACATTAATGTGACAATAGGAAGCCCTTATGCAGGGCAAAATCTGCCCAGTGCCTGGCAACATTATTTAGTCCTTTCTCAGTTGGTGTTCATGCAGTTGAAGACAATGTGAATCAGATGAAGGTGTTTGAATCAAAAGCATCTAAACCTCCCCTTCTTGAGGAAGCAGGTACACTATAAAGAATACCCTGAGAAGATCTTCCTCCACTGTAGCATTGGAACAACTTGTTAAAAAGTCCTTACCTTACCCTAATCAGGATACTTATGTACAAGTGTCACTTCTGTTAGTATCAGAAAATGATTCCTTGACAAAGCTGATCAGGTTAGTTCTATAGGACAGTGATTTTTGTATAAATGGCAGGTGACGTTTTAGGGATTTATTTTTTTTTTTTTTGTACTGTGGCATAAGAACAGGTGAGTAACAGCATTCTGGCCCCGTGCTGGTGGGTCGCATAGGGTAAGTCCATTGGCAACCATCAGCACATGGCTCTGTTGCCCACTTTACTTCAGGAGGTTCACCCGCATTGAAGTGTGTATATGGGGAAGGTCTGTTTGTTCTGCTTTAGTCTTAGTCACACAAAGAATTCCAAGCTGACTTCAGAAAACTCAGTCAGCAATGCCTGGCATTTCTAACAAAGAACTGTTCAGATCATGTTCTTGGGCACAGTTTTCTTTCATGTCCAGCAGGGCAGATTCCTCATGCAGATGAGGAAATTTCAAATTGTACTGTGTGATTGCGAGTTGAAGCGCTAAATTCCTAGATTGCTTATTTTGACCATTTGATTTTTCTAGAATTTTGCTTTGTGTAATAAAATACACTCTTGACTTACCTTAGGTAACTAAATTTTTCCACAGGGAAGACAAGGCAAGAACAAAGTTTTTGACAGCCATTTTATTGCTTTAAGAGTAATATGCTTGCCTTAAGTAGCGTTGCTTTTGATTCATAACTAATTTGTTTATAAGGGTGCATGTTACCTATTTATTTTTGCATTTAGTTAATGCTATGTGGAGTCAAATTTGAACAACTGTTGTCACCTTCCTTTAATATCCTTCTCATTTAGATGATTGTTCATGGGTTTCTTTAAATGTTGTCTATCTGTAATATGTTTTGGAATTCAGGTTTATTTATAGAAAGGGATGAGCCTTTGAGAAGTTACACTCTCTATTTCCCCTGTGTTTCAGCATTCTGTATAATTTTAAATGCAAAGGAAAACCTCAGAAAGCATAAGCAATGAAATGTCTTGGCAGGAAACCACAGAGGTTTGGGACTCTGAAATGCTGCTAGTGCAAGGTGTGCCAAAGCAGGGAACACTTTTGTATTCCTTGAAATAAAACCCTTATCAGTGGCATTTCAATATCATTGTTTTGGATCTGACTGTCCTCTGACAATAACTATTTGGGCAAAAGAGATTTCTACAAGATACTATGTTGAATGCCAGTCATGTGCAGTACCTGTGAAGTTGTGTAACTAACTTGTATTTTCTCAGTCACTGTCAAAAGTAAATTCAGAGTGTGATGCTAATATTAAACAGAAGAAAGGTTAGAATCATTAGTTTTACATAGAACATATAACATGGAAGAAAATACATTATGCATGTCTCCAGATTGCTTCCAAATCTCTTCTGGTTGTAAGATCACAAAAGTATGTTTTCCATGAAACTAATTAGTAAACTCTGGGGAGTAGGGTAGGATCTATCTTACTTGGGGTCTGCAGAATTCAACAGGTTTCATACTAGAAACTCTGTGGTTCTACAATAAAACAAATATATGTATGTTCTGTTGTTAGTAGTTGGTGTTAAATGCTGAGTATAATTACTTCAGGTGTGAAGATGTGATAGGGTCAGCATTTTGTTCAGAAATTCGTGGTTTTGGAGTTTGCATCGTGTTTTGTGGAAGTCCAGCACAAAAGTATTTTTATGTGTCTACCTTACGTTTCCCAGATTTCTACCATTTGAAAAACTGAAGTTGTAGGGGTTTTTAGTTACCTATGCTGTGAATAACTCCAGTTAATGAATGTCAATGAACTTTTTTTTTTTCAGTCACCCAGCATGGGCACCCTGATGGGGGTGTATTTACCATGCATGCAGAATATCTTTGGGGTTATTCTCTTCCTTCGGCTGACTTGGATGGTGGGAATGGCTGGAGTTCTTCAGTCCTTCCTGATTGTATTACTTTGCTGCTGTTGTGTAAGTATATGGGTTAAATAATGCATGTGACATAATCTCTGTGAAACTATTAAGAAACTTGGAGAGGCTGCATTGTAGATGCATGTGTAAAGAAAAGCCAGGTTTATGCTAGACACTTCTGCTATGTTTGTAGTCAAGTGATTTCTTCCCCCCCCCCCCCCCCCCTTTTTTTTCTTTTTTTGGCTAGTATTTGTAAACTGGCAAACTGTATCTAGTGTAGATACAGTCTTAAAAATAGTGTTTGTTCAGCAAACAGCTGTTTTCTGTGCCTGTGCCAGGTCATGGCTGTCTCCTTTGCTGGACTAGCCTTTGTTGGAATTTCAACTCTGCAGATGGAGGGACACCTGCATTCTTTTATCTTGCTTTGTCTGCAGACATCCGTTATTTGACCTGATAAAGCAGTGGTCATCTCTCAAGCAAAAGTCTCAACAGCTTGATGATTAAATTCCTGCTGCCCTTGTTTTCTTTCAGATAATGACCTGTCAAGGCAGAATAAATAGAAATACTGTATCCTATATGCAGTGGCAGCTTTACTCTATCAAGAAATAAGTTACGTTTTAAAAAACGTTGTTGACATAATTGCTTCCTTTTCCTTGTTTTCCCCAGACTATGCTGACAACCATATCAATGAGTGCTATTGCCACAAATGGTGTTGTTCCAGGTAAGTGTAGTTACCAAACTTCTCATTTCTGTTTTTAAAAAAAAAAAAAAAAAGTTGCTATAAGCTGTTAATGTGGTTTTATTCCAGAGAAATTTGCTTAAGCCAGGATACAAAGCCTGAATTCATATCTGGTATTTCTTCTTACTATCAGTTAGACTAAAGATTAAATTATTTGGTTTTTAGTTACCCCTGTGCTAACAAAAAGATACTTCAGTTGAACCCCACAAAAAGCAGATACACAGCGTATAATTTTGTTGTATTCTTGTTGTGAATATTTTACAATTTATAACAATAAATAAATGATAATTTTACTCTCATTTTTCTTGTTTCGTAGCTGGTGGCTCCTATTTCATGATATCCAGGTCATTGGGCCCAGAGTTTGGTGGAGCTGTAGGGCTGTGCTTTTATTTGGGAACAACATTTGCAGGAGCAATGTATATCCTTGGTGCCATTGAGATTTTATTGGTGAGTAGTATTGGAGTAGTCTGCTTTTAAAACAAATAGCATATGGAAAATGCCCCAGTATTCTTGTCCCATATTTGTATACGTATTTACAGGTAGAGACCAGAAGGTCTCCAGTTTCTTGGTGTCCAATTCTGTACTGCTAGTGCTTCCCTTTGGAAGCTGCACGCTCTGTGGGTATCCAGAATGGAAGCTTTTCTGAAAACACAGATGGAAGTACGACTTAGTCAAAGACACATGCTCATCATTGATGAAGTTGGCTCAGTTGTACTACTGAAATAGAATGGGCCGTTATTGCTTGACTTTTTCTATAAACTGAAGATTCCTGGTTAAGAGCGTGTTACAGGTTGGAAAGTGATTTAAATTTCTAGTATAAGTACAAGATCACTACAGTAATATAGCCAGAATTCTGTTCCTGTGTTCCTTCAGCTTGCTTTCTTCTTGTTTCAGACATATATTGTGCCACAAGCAGCAATTTTTCATCCATCCGGTGCCCATGATGCATCCAGTGCTATGCTAAATAACATGAGGGTGTATGGAACTGTATTCCTCATCCTAATGGCAGTGGTGGTCTTTGTAGGCGTGAAATATGTTAACAAATTTGCTTCCCTCTTCTTGGCCTGCGTAGTAATATCTATACTGTCCATTTATGCTGGAGCTATCAAGTCCATCTTTGATCCACCTGAATTTCCGTGAGTAGTATTTCTGGATGGGGGTATGGCTTTGCCTGCAGATCTGGAAGGTGGGGTTCAATGGAAGTTCCTTAAAACTTTTGCCTAATACGTTGTCAAAGCTACCTTTTTTGTGAATTACTTCAGATTTCTTTTGACAGTGATAGTCTTCCGCATGCAGAGCTCATGGAATAGAAGTTTCTCAGGCTAAAATGAGTGCATTATTACATTTTTTAACTGTCTTGGTAGAATAAAGTCTTGTGGTGAGTATACAGATCGATAGAGGCTGACGTTTCTCTGCTTCCTGCAAAGACGATCCAGTATCTTAGCCTACGGCTGCTGAGTTAAATTTTAGCAAGAATTTTTCTGGGTTATTTATGGCAGTTAGCAGGAAGCAGTTTGGCAAGTCCATTTTCTCCAGGCCAGTCGGACATGATGAGCTGCCTTCGTGGTTGGAAACTGTGGTGGTGTGATGCAGCTGCTTGCTGAGAAATAGGGCATCTCTTAGGAATGTGGAAGGTGTGATGGTGGGGCTGTGCTGAGGCTCCAGCGAAACTTCCCCTTGGCCTGAAAGCAGATTAGTCTGCCATGTGAGTAGCCCTGCTCTGAACACAACACGTACTGCTTGGCATGTTGGCAGTTAAACTTGTAATATGGTATCTTAAACCTCGGAGCTGGAGCAGCAATAATGTGGGTGCATGTGTTTTACCAGAAATGCAAACAGTATTTCCTGATGCTGCTGACAAGAGATGAATGGAATGGAAATAGAGGAGTTGAGTCTGCATAATTATTCACATCTTAAAATGTTGTGACCGTAACTAAGTACTTGCAACCCTCAAGTGCTCCCTTTAGATATTTAGGGCCCAATGATTATAGTGTTTTACAACAGTGGCAGGTTTACAGCAGTAAAAATAAAACAATGTCTCTACCTCCCCCTCATTATCGCTTGGATTGTTCTTGAATGTTCTCGCTATCTTTCTTCCTTGGGCTGTATGCCTTTTGCTTTTGCTGAAGTAACTAGATATTGTATTTATTTTTAATTCTGGAGGGGAAGGCTTCTCTGAAGTTACAGTTCACAGGCCTGCAAACCCTACAAAAATGGCCCTGTCTTCCATTTTCCTGGCTTTCATGATTGATAAGACCTGTGAAACAATTAAACTTATTAAAATGGAAGAAATAATTTTTTTTTTTTTTTTCTGTGGGTGTTTTTTGGCACTGGGAAGAGAAGCTCAATGAACTTTTAGTGGCAGCAAGCTGTTATGTTATATCACTATGTCTTGTGGAACTGTCTTTGGAGAAGTAGATGAAAAATTTTCAGTGCTGGAATAAACTGTATTTGTAGTTAGGTGAAACACAACAGGCACTGGAGGATTTCAGCAATTATGCATAGTATCTTCTGACAAGAAGAAACTTTGCTTATTGTGCTTGAAATATAAGCTCCTAATTCTGAAGCTAAAATGTCAGGGGTCATTTGAGTGCTACTATACAGAAGCTGGGATAATGTGATTCCAAATATCTTTAGATATTCTAAATATCTAGGAATTTGAATGCTAGTATTCTTCAGATCTCTTCCACTCCAGTAGTTCTGTTTAACTGGGGGCGGGGGGGGGGAAGTGGCCTAATCTTTCCCTTTTATTGTTTAAGGTAAATTTACCAAATTCAATAAATCACACTGATGTAGCTTTTTATATACCTCTCCCAAAATTGTTGGAAAAGTAGCTTTATACTGCTGACCCTTAAAGGAAACAGATGTACAGTCTTTGTCCTGTTACCACCATCTTTTTGGAGCTCAGAAATGATGTAGTAGACTAGAGGCACTTGAAGTTTCCATGGTATGAAAGAAGAATTGTGGGGAAGGACAGACTTCATTTTCCCAGTACCATATAATAACACTGGTTTTCATGTTTCCCTTCCAGGATTTGCATGTTGGGCAACAGGACTTTGTCCAGAGATCAGTTTGATGTTTGTGCCAAAACCATAGTTAGGGATAACATTACTGTGGCCTCCAAGCTTTGGGAGCTCTTCTGCCACAGTACAAACTTAACCACCGAGAACTGTGATGAATATTTCCTCATGAACAATGTCTCTGAGATAGCAGGAATTCCGGGAGCTGCTAGTGGCATTTTAAAAGGTATGACAGAATATTTTTTTTCCCTTAAAGAGGAGACATGCTGAGCAGTTGAAATGGGTTGAACTGTTCCCTGCTGGTTAAGAAAGAGGGACTGAAGAAATGTAGTTACAGTGAAGAAAATTATCTTCAATAAAGAAAACCAAGTCTTATAATCTTTAAAAAGAGTAGATGGCACATTTGTCCTGATACAGTACTTGTCTGCTGTAAAAGTGATTAAATTTGCCTTATACATCTCATAATTTCAGCAGAAAGTCATCTGTAATTGAGCTATACCAACATGAGTAAGTTGTTAAAATTTTTCAGAACTCTGTGTAGCTATGACTCTCCATTTTATACCGATTATGATTATGTCCTGAAAGATAAGAGTACTCATATAAAAATAGTGTACCTCCTTCTTTGCCCACTCCTGAATATAATATCATTGAAAAGTGTTCATTATTGAAATGAACGTGAGACCAGTTGGTTTGTGCAGGTGCTGAGTGCCTGTGGTTCCTGTTTTCACAGAAACTAGTAGTCTAGTTTCTAAAATGGACTCAGCGTTTATTAGTGAAATTTCAAATGCCAACCATATAATTCTGTAAATTCTTCCACTGCCTAAAGAACAAATCAGTTTATATCTAGAAAGCTGGTCATATTGCTGCTTTGGATTCGCTGAGCTACTATGTGTGGGTATAGTGGTTCATTGAAAATATTCAATGTGTTTCTTGGGGTTAAAATAGGTACGAAGTTAAAAGAATGTTACATTTAGTGATATTAAAGCATTAAATGTGCTTAGGCTTCTCTAGGCTATTCATACATATTTATTGTTTTTGTTACAGATTCCCTTGAAAGCATGCAGTATAAATTTTCTTTCATGTAACCTGTATACGTCTTAATTTGTGTTGATCAGTGAATTGCATTTGTAATTTTCAGTTGTAAACCCGTTATAATGAGAACAGGTTTTGAACTGAAACATGCTTTTCTTTTCTGTGGTGTGATAATAACATTGAAGACAACTTATGGAGCAATTATTTGGAGAAAGGAGAGATACTGGAGAAAGCACATCACCCATCTGTTGATGTAGCAGGCCAGAAGAACAACCTCCATCTGTATGTGCTTTCCGATATAGCTACTTCATTCATGGTGCTGGTTGGCATCTTCTTCCCTTCAGTGACCGGTGAGAATACTGGGACGAGAGGGCATCTTGGGTCTCTTGAGCTTTCTTCTCTCCCATGATCTTACATCCAGAATGTATTTTCAGGTATCATGGCTGGTTCAAACAGATCAGGGGACCTCAAAGATGCACAGAAATCCATTCCTGTTGGAACAATTCTTGCTATTGTCACCACATCATTAGTCTGTATCCTTTTAAAATTAGTAGAGTCCTGGCATGTTGTGACTCAGGTGGATGACTGTGTATCTGATTTGTGGAACTGCTTTCAGGTGACTAAATTATCAATGTGGGTATGGTTGGTCAGTGGAAAAAAAACCCCAAACAGTCTGTGAGCTGAAAGCATCAGAATAATTATCCTGTTGTTTTCCATGCCCCTTTTTGTGTTGGGTTTTTTGTTCTTTTGCACTTCCATTGCTTTTCTTTGCTACGCAGTGGGCTGTAGCTTTTCAGGCTGGTGGAATACAGGTGTATATTTTTTTAAGATGCAGTGGACCATTAAGATGAGGAAAGGCTTTAAATGGGAGAGATCATATATTTCAGTTCCTTAAAAAAAAAAAAAAAAAGCAAGCCTTTTAGTTTGAGTGACACTAAGGAGTATAGGCTTTCTTGAACATTTTAGGGCAGGATAAAGAGAGTTAGAAATTAGACTAGATGTTCCCCAAGGGGGTAGGGGGGGAAGGTTCATGTGTAGAGTCAGCTGCTCACTGGTACCCATGAATTTATGTATTTATTCTGAAGTCAGTGAAACGAGATCATCTTAAATCAGCTTAGAGGACTGTGTTTTATTCCCCCCCCCCCCTTGATTTTTAACACATTAATCTGATTTAATGCTATTCCACGATTCTAAGACACATCCCCAGCTGGCATGCGTGGAGGTGTTACAAACACTGTGCTCAGTAGTGAGGTCCACGTAGCTGTGAATGACTTGTTTCCTGCCTGTTTCCACTGGGACTGGAGCACTTAATTTGCAGAATATGAGGATGTTCATCATACCAGATTTCTAGGTGCTGAGTGTTTGGTCAGAGGAACAGCCTTTGTCCCGGCTGAAGTTGCCAGGTTTTGTATGTGGTTAAACTCTTCAGGGCTTAGGACTGCAGGAGTTTTGCTTAGGAAAGACTCTTAATCTCTTCTCTCCTGCTAGAGAAGAGAAGCAGCCAAGGTCTTTCAGCTTCATCTAGCTGTTGGTGTCCCAAACTACTATTTATCAACATAGGAGATTAAAAAAAAAAAAAAAAAAAAAAAAGAAAAGGCAAAAGGCAATTAATATGAGCAAGGACTTCAAAACTTCTTTGTAAGAGCTTTCTGAATAAATCCCACCCAAAGGGCAGCTGGCGGAGATGGTGACTCTCCTGGAAATTCTGCTGTTTCCAACCTGGTTTTTTGCCAAAACTTGCCAAGCTGTAAATCAGGATCCCAGCTCACTTGTCCCAGCTTCTTAGGAGCGCAGCCTTTTCCAGATGTTACTTTGGGAACTGACCCTGTACCAAGGAGTCTGCATTTCCTATGAACGTAATAAATACTAAAACAGGTCACAGACCTAACCCCTAGGTCTAGTGTTAAAACATTTGCAGTTCAAAACTTATTTCGTGGTGGGTAACTTTATATGTAGATATTACTACGCCACCCAGTGGAAGGCTTACACTATAATTTTTAGAAGTGATCAATGTTTCCCCTTTTATTACTTTTTGTATTGTACAATTGTACAGTTTAATAACAAACCCAATATTCAAAGACTTATTGGTGATGTGAATGCCATCAGAGACCACAAAATGAGAAAGTGCAAAGTAATGGTTTGCTATATGTTCAAAATACCTTTGGGCACAGGAGGAAGAGGGAGAAAAGATAGATATTTTAATATCAGTTTCTGTTCTATACTAGCAGATTAAATTGGCATTTACATATAAAAATATTTCCTTTGAAGTTATCTCCTTTAATGTAACATTTAAAACAGTCTTTTTTTAGAAATTGAAACTTAGAATAATAACTTTGTCACTGTAACATTAGAAGTTATATATGAGCAGTGAGACATTAATTTACTCACCAGCTTTACCATGTACTTACGGAGATGCTGCAGTGCAAATGCCGTAGGACAGAGGCACATACTGAACTTTCCACAATACTTTCTATGGTTGTTTTCATCTGCTGTGTCTAAATAAATCCTACTTCCTTAGCATACTCTGTACTCAAGACTTCAGTTGTGTATTATTATTTGGAGCCTGCATAGAAGGTGTAGTCCTGAGAGATAAGTAAGTTTCACTGCTTTAATGCTCTCCTTTTTTTGCAGGGAAGGCGTGTCCTTTCCTATCTTGTGTCCTGTGCACCCCCCCCCCCCCCCCCTTTTTTTTTTTGGCTTTTACTTCTGGGTTCCTTTTAAACCATATTTGTATGTAAATTGTAAACAATGTTTTGGGAATCTTCTTGTATTTGATTTGGTGTTTTCTGGCATGGCTCCCTCAGATTTTCCATCCTATGTCTTAATTCCTGCATCTTTCTATGTGAAAGTGGAAAATAATGTTGTGATAATAATGTAAGAGTTTTATGATATATAATCAAAATAAAGTTTTCAAAGTATTGAAATCAGGCTACAGACACTTCCTATCTGTGTATCAAGAGTAACTCAGATTATTTACTACTTTCTATATTTCCTAATCAAGAAAATATCTAATACTTAATAATATTTAAATGACATCTTAAAACTGACCCAAAAAACCAAACATGATTGTCAAAATACTCCTTTGAATATGAATATCTCGCTGTTCTCTGCAGGTACGGCGATGCAGTGAACAAGAACTTAGTGGTGGGCACCCTTTCATGGCCCTCGCCATGGGTCATTGTGATAGGATCCTTCTTCTCTACCTGTGGAGCAGGTTTACAGAGCCTTACTGGAGCCCCCCGCCTGCTGCAGGCAATAGCAAAGGACAACATCATTCCTTTCCTCTGGGTTTGTACATCCTTAAAAAAAAAAAAAAGCATTCTGTACATAGTAACTAATCAGCTATTTGACTTTATGCTCTCGGAAAGGAGGTTTATTTTCCCTAGTTTGCCCAGCATTGAAGTGAAGGTCAATTTTTTTTTATTTTAATGCTTTGTTTTCTTTTGTAAAAAAAATAAGAATATTTTTAAAGGAGTGTGAATAGACACATATAGTAATTTTATGAAGAAGTTTTAACATCTAATTTAGTGAAGCACAGAAAGTCTTTAGAGTAATTTGACTCCTTGCTCTAGAGAAAGAAGTATGTAGGAAAATATGCTTAAAGTTTCTGTTTCTTCAGGTTTTTGGTCATGGAAAAGCGAATGGTGAGCCGACGTGGGCTCTTCTGTTAACAGCATTAATTGCTGAGCTGGGAATCCTTATTGCTTCACTTGACATGGTGGCTCCAATTCTCTCAATGTAAGAAACAGGCTGGTTGCTGTTTGGGGGAGTGGGGAACAGGGCAGGGAAAGAGTGATACTCTTTTGTTTTGCTAATTTGATTGTATTTCAGAACTATATCTTAAACCAGTAAAGCAAATTACTGGAGCCTGAGTTCCGCTTCTGTTGTTTCTATGAATTCTCTGACTTCTGGCTCTACATCTAAATCTATTTGTTTCTGCTCTGGAGTATTCTGTGAATAAACATGTTTTTAGTATATTGTTAGTTTGTTTGGGAAAATGTTATTTTTATCACAGAACAAAGATAGCATTGATGTTGTGGATAGATCTAACCTGATCCAATTGAAAAACTGTTCTAACTGCTTTGTACTGATAGTTCAGGCTAATAAAAATCTGAGGGCTAGGCACATGTGACAGGGCAGCTGTAGTTTGACTGTAAATCATTAATGTGATTATAGTATGTGCCAGAATCTATAAATGTGTGTGCTAAAAGGTTTGCACTTCTTTTGCTTCTGCAGGTTTTTCCTGATGTGTTACCTCTTTGTTAATCTAGCATGTGCAGTACAAACACTTCTTAGAACTCCAAACTGGCGGCCTCGATTTAAATACTACCACTGGTAAGCAAAAGGCCGGCATGCTCAACGCCTGGTCTGTAATGTACAGTGCGGGATTTGGAAGAACCGTCTCCATGAGGTTGTGGGCATCTTTTATTTCTCTCGATATCAGTTCTAGACAAGAGTACATCAATGTAATATTCATAGTGGACCAGACCCAGATATTTAATGGCGTGAGAGTTTCATTTCAACAACAGGATACTAAAACTGTTGGGGACTGGGGAGATCCATTGGTAGCTTTACTTTCACTCCCAGTTCAGAACAGACAATTTAAAGACAAAAGAGCAAGAGAATAATTGACTTGTGTTTAAGCTTTTCTACCCCGCTACTTACTAATGTCTTTGCTTTTTGTTTTAGGGCCCTCTCATTTTTAGGCATGAGTATTTGCCTGGCACTGATGTTCATTTCATCTTGGTATTATGCTTTGGTAGCTATGCTTATTGCAGGCATGATTTACAAGTACATTGAATACCAAGGGTAAGTATTAACTGGATAGAAAAGGGTAGGAAGGAGATTGGGTCTATTTTTAATGAATTATCTCTAGCCTTCACATTTGGAGAAGGAACTGTCCAGAGATACGACTTAGAGGACTTCTCTTATTAGTTCATTTCAGTGCTAAACAAAAGCCCCTGAAGTGCTTTGTTGTTAAGCCTCTAAAGGTGTTTGGTGAAACTTGAGAGTCACAGGAGGCAGAAACCCTGGCTGGGATCTATCCTTCTGCTGTCTATCACACATAATTACTTCAGGCCAGAACAGCTGAAGGCAGGCATCTTATTCCAGTTTATCTGGTGCAAAGGTCTGTCTAGAACAGTCCTTAAAATGCTGAATCTGCAGATTAGGTTGTCTGAGATTTGTTAATATCTGATGGAGTCAGGCTGTAGTATGGCTGTGTAACTTAATTTTAACAAATGCGGTATTGGAATGCCTGATGTTTGTATATGCTTGGGAAGCCTTCTCTGTAGTGGAGTGTTGATTACAAATTAAGCACAGCATAGTGTTGTCATATACATTTGACTGAAACATTTGCATTCTTCTCATGTGATACATGGTAAGTATCACAGACATACATGTACAAATGATAAATATACATGCGATGGATGCTATGTATCACATTATTAAACTCATTGTAAGGTAATGGTTTCTCTATAGCATGACTATAAGTGTGCAGTTAAGCCCTCATGAAACCATATGTTGGCTAAACTGTGTGTTCTTCACAGTGCGGAGAAGGAATGGGGTGATGGTATCCGGGGTCTTTCACTCAGTGCAGCAAGATATGCCTTACTCAGACTGGAGGAGGGCCCTCCACACACAAAGAACTGGAGGTACTCATTTTACACTAATAAAATGCACTGTCATGATTATCTGTTTATGCTTAAGGAATTAAACTGGACTACAAACAAGATGCTTTTGGTCTGTGTGAATGAATTTATATGCCCAGAATATTAAAAAAAACAAAGTGTTGAGTCTGCGATAAGCTGCTATCACTGCCTAAGCCCTACTATGTGGACCCTGTATTGACAGACCTTTCGTGTCCTTTGGATCTTTAATTGAACTCTGAATTGGTGAATTCAAAAGTGGAACTTGGGGAAACTGTGGAGATCTCTGAGTACAGAGGTCCAGAGGCCCGTGGCAATTTGCACTGTGGGCATAAAGAAGTCACTGCTATCATTCTAGGATTAAACACCAAACAGTGGCCAACATTTTTTCCCTCTGGCTTTGTGTGTTGAAGACAGATTAAGTGGGCAAGAACCCTCCTCTCAGTTAGGCGTTGCACAACTCTTAGGCTCTGAACAAGAGGACTGGGAATCTACCGAAGAAGAGAGTTCCAGAAATCTTTCCATACTTGCTCAACCATAGCTTAAGAGAGAAAATAACTTAATTGATGTGTAGCAATACCTTAAGGGACAGAAGGCAGGTGGGATCTATGTTTAGATGGAAGTATTCATGTTTCCCAATGTTCAGCGTAAGTATCCAGATAGATCTGGAAGGACAGCCTTGCAGTATGAACACAGGTGTGTGCTCTAATAGTACTTAAAAGAACCTTGAAAATCAAGCACTTAGCTTAAGAGGCTTGCATTAGTGTTTTATTTAAGTACATGAACAGGTTTTATGACTGTCCAAACAATGCAGCAGAAGAATTCCCTCAGTGCTTCAAATCTGCTTTGAATCAAGAGAAATAAATATTAATTAAAATCCTTCTAATATGTGAGATACAGAATGTACTGTTTCAGAGTTAATATTCAAGCACACTCGAAGTGATGAGAGAAGCAGGTTTTTAGAAGTGTTTTTGTTAAGGCCTTAGTAAAAAATACATTCCCTTTTTTATTTTCTCCAGGCCTCAGTTGCTGGTGCTTCTGAAACTTGATGAAGATTTGCATGTAAAATACCCTAGATTGTTAACATTTGCATCCCAGCTGAAAGCTGGCAAAGGTTTGACTATCATAGGATCCGTGATCCAAGGGAATTTCTTGGAAACTTATGGAGAAGCCCAGGCTGCTGAACAGGTCAGTGTTTTAAACAAATTGCTAAAGTAAAAAGGGGTGAGTGGGCAGATAACTTAAAAGTTTCATAATTGTACATGGAAAAAAGCATATCAGTAAGGCTTCCATGAAATACAGGACTAGTTGAGTAGTACTAGAGCTGTTCAGTAAACGGCTTGCAAAAATGTTTCAGCTGCCAATTGTGGCTTTGGAAATATAAGATCAATGCTTGCAACTTGTGTAAACAGCCTTACTGCATAAAACTGTCTTTATTTATAAGAAGTAATTACTGTGGAAGTTTATGTATGCTGATTAATGGAGGGAAGACAACTATTTAGTTTTGTAAACATACCAAGAAACATTTCAGTAACTGTCAGTTATTACAAACTTAGCAAATGTGCTGTACCTCTTTCAGTGTGGCAATGAATTTATTACAAAAAGCATTAAATGATCATCCTGAAAATCTGTTAATAAATCATTTCATCTTCCTCACTGTGTAAACATGACATCATAGCTCCGTTTACATCTGTATAGTATCAGCCAGCACATCACTGCTTTCTTCCCCAGAGGCTTTTTATACAGGAAAACTGTTATAAAGGGAAAACTAATTCATAGGCCAATGTGTTGACCAGGTTTGTTTAGTTTTTAAACAAAGGGTATGGTATTCTTGATAGGTGTGGGGGGGTGGTGCTTATATTTGTAAGTTGACTATAATAACACAGCATGTTACGTAGAAATCTGAAACTGGAAATCTGAATGAAGTTAATTGACCTTGGGTTTAAAAAGGTGAGTGTTTTAGGATTAGAAAATTGAAAGTGAGATAGTAACACAGGTATCACTAATTACTACTATGAATAAGAGATTATAGCACAAACCAAAAAAACCCTTATCTTAATCCATTAGAAATAATTATGTTTGGAAGGGAACTATGTGTGTTTTAAACAAGTATTATTCACAATTAGTGGGTATTTTCTCTTCTGTTTTATTAAGGAAAGTGGATGAGCAGAACTTTGCCTTGAAATGTGTTTTACCTGTGGACATGTGAACCAGGAATTTACGTTGTAATCACATGATAGAGAAATACTTAAGAGTTCCTTTTCCTTGTCTGTCTTGCAGACTATTAAGAATATGATGGACATTGAGAAGGTGAAGGGATTTTGTCAAGTAGTTGTAGCCAATAAAGTTCGAGAAGGAATTGCCCACTTGATCCAGTCCTGTGGACTAGGTGGCATGAAACACAATACTGTGGTTTTGGGATGGCCATATGGCTGGCGGCAAAGTGAAGATCCAAGGTCATGGAAGACCTTTATAGGTGAGCTTTAAAGGTTCTCTGTGATCAAAGATTGTGAACAGAGATATTTATTACACACATGGTACACGCAGGGGATTTTAACAGAATCCTTGTGAAATTGGTTTTGGTTTTCAGTCTGTTTTGACTAGTATTGATTGTGAAGTAAACTAATTTCTTGCAAAACTGCTCTATGTTTGAAATACCACTTCTCGTAGGTAAAAGACCTGTGAAAGATCGTCAAAGATTAATCTAGCAGCTAAAATTCATCTAATGAATGCTGAAAAAATTACGGATTTGAGAGATACTGGTTTAATGGCAAACTGTAATTTGTTTCCTAGCTAATCTCTGTCTTTTCACAGGTCTTAACCTATTCATCTCTTCACTACTGGAGCTAAGACTGTCCTTGCCTATATCCCTGTCCTTCTCCTATGGTCCAGTTACTTAACACAGTCAAGTTAGAACAGAGCAGATGCTTTCTCCTCATACTTAGCTTTGAAGATTGCTGCTTTTATTTCAAACATGAAATAGGCCTTGTGTTCCTCTAAGTCTGCTTTATCCTAGCTTTGTCATTTGCTCCAACCTGTCTATACAAGCTTTGCTGTACATACTTTTCTTTACGTAAGTGATGACTTTTATGCTTTGCTGACATTTGCTCAGTGAGTAACTTTTTTTTTAAACCATAGATCACTTGCAGAATTGGAAGTAACTGTTTGTTCTTCCTCTTTTTGGCAGGTACTGTTCGCTGCACAACTGCAGCCCATCTGGCTCTGCTGGTTCCCAAAAATGTGTCCTTCTACCCCAGCAACCATGAGCGTTACAATGAAGGCAACATTGATGTGTGGTGGATTGTGCATGATGGAGGCATGTTGATGTTGCTTCCTTTTCTTCTCAAACAGCACAAAGTAAGGAGCTATCCAAAGAATGTTTGTCACTCAGCTACTTCTGTGTGTGTTACTTTAAAGAAACAAGGTCCAGTAGTAGAGCCTGTATTGATACACGAGAGCGGATATATTGATAAGTTGCTGTTTCTTAGAGTAAAATATTATTGGTTCAAATACTGAGAGTGTACATTCCCTCACCAGGTTTGGAGAAAATGCAAAATGAGAATTTTTACTGTAGCTCAGATGGATGATAACAGCATCCAGATGAAGAAGGACTTGGCTACTTTCCTCTATCAGCTCCGAATAGAGGCAGAGGTAGAAGTGGTAGAAATGGTAAGGAATTTGAGCCTGTTTTTCACTTTATGATGCAAATGGTGGTATTTGGTTATGACTTGATTACAAGCACAGTATTTTTTTCTTATTTCTGCAGCACAATAGTGATATCTCAGCATATACTTATGAGAGAACTCTTATGATGGAGCAGAGATCTCAGATGCTGAGGCAAATGAGGCTGACAAAAACAGAGAGGGAAAGGGAGGTATGTCATTTGTGGTTGATTGCTATGGGCTGCTGAGGTGGATGACAAAGCGCTTTCCTAGTAGCGTTTTATATAGCTGCTGCTCTAAGGAAATACTTTCAGTGTAGCTTTTTTGTTTCCCAAAATTGCATGTAGTCATTGAATAGCCTGGCTGTACTTGCAAAACCATGCTAGAAATTACTTGTTTGGGGGGAAAATGATGGCAGTATACATGCTGTAGAAACGATTTGTTTGTTCCCCTTTGTGATGTAAATGATACTTGATGACTTGAGGATGTAAGTCTCGACCCTTTCTTGACCTTGTTTTTGCTTTATGTGGGATGTCCGGGGTTTGTCTCAATTTATAGTATTCTGTTTTCCTACTGAAGATTTCATTCCAGTTTGGAGTGTTAGGACACATAGCTATGAAAGGTGCAGATGATCTAATTTTTCTGCATGTGTTTGTCCAATATTTTTTTTGTTGTCAATTTTGAGTCAGACTTATCCATTGTTTCAGACCATGTCATGATGTGAGCTAGACTGTCTTTTTTTCTTGTATAGATACAGGCCTCTGTTAGTCCAAACTGGGCATGGCTTACACCCATCAAAACTGTTTAAAGTCAGTTTGGTATGTAAGATTATTGGCTAGGGCAGATGCCTGGTATCAGAGCTGTCCTAAAGACTAAACTGACTGTAAAAAATAAAGGATGCAATGGAACAAAAAGTCTTCCATTGCTTAAACAGAACCAGAGAATGTAAAATGAAGTCTCTGAGTTCAGTTGTCATTCATGTGCCCTCTAGGCTCAGCTGGTAAAAGACAGACATTCAATAGCACGTCTGGAGAGTCTCTACTCAGATGAAGAAGATGAGGGGGACCCAGTTCCTGAGAACATCCAGATGACCTGGACAAAAGAGAAATGTGATGCTGAGAAGCGGAACCGAGGCAGTGCTGTGGGAAGCTTTAGAGATCTCATCAGCATTAAGCCGTGAGTCTTGTCTAAATCAACAGCTTGCACCTCCTGGAACTCTAGATGTGCTGTGCTTTTATTATCTTTTGTCTCCTAATCCTTGGTTTAGACTTATGCAATAAACATTGAGACCTGACTACTGAAAAGACAGCAGTTAGCCTCCTGAGAAATCTCTAACCAATTAAATGTGGCACACATCCCTCCATATTTTACTTGGTATAATCAAATTCTAAATTGGAGCTGTTAAACCCTATTATAACTTTCCTCCTGTCTCCCAAATACCTCCACAAAACACACAATTAAAAACCAGACTGATAATTTCACTGATCTAATCAGAATTTAAAAAAAGACTGATAATTTCACGATCTCATGTGGAGATGGTGATGAATGACTGTGAATAGAATATGTGTGTGATGAAACCCTCTAAGATAGACTCGCTGTTGAAGGAGCACTGACATGGAACAACAGCCTTAGTATTACTACGTGTGTGCCCCTTGAATAGCAAGAAGTAAAGCTCTATTTTGGCTTTGTATGAAAATGTGTGAATCTCCTATGACCTCTTTGATGTACTATGTGTTACACAAAGAGTTCACTCAGTCAGTTTTGCATACTTGGCAAAATGCCAGAGTTTTCTTCCTAATAAATCAGTGAGAATTCAAATCTGTTTTAGGCTGAATCATACTGTAGAAATTCTGCTGAATTTGGTGTTAACTACCTGTACTTTTTCCTCTTCCATGCTTTCAGAGAGTGGGAAAACTTGTAAGTTTGTTATTTAACTTAGAAGTACATTAAGATGGTTGAGAGGGAAGACTTCATTTTCTCAACTAAAAGCAGGAAAACTATATGTAATTATGGAAGAAAAGAAAAGGACTTAGAGTTGAGCAGTCTTAGCAATGTTTTTAAAGGGAGGAGGATTAGCCACTTAAGCTAAGTATCATAAATAGCATGTAACAAACTACAAGAGTTGTCCTGGCAAGAACTAAGTCAGGATAGAAAACAATTACAGGTCTGAACCTATTTTCTTAAGCAGAATATGACACAAGAAGTGGGAAACATTACTTATTGAGAGAAACTCTCATTCCACAACTCCACTATGATGTTATTTCTGGCAGTTTCTGGACACTAAACAAACCCTTTCTTAGAGCCTACACCTTCAAATCACTGGGGAGATGCCAATTTTAAATGTCACTTTAGAGAATACCAAATCTTTAGTTTTCAATTCCTTTTCCAAAACTATGTAGTTAATAACAGTATATTGTTTCTGGTGCTGGTTTCTTCTCACTTCCTGTAAACATAAGCTGGCCTTTTTGTTGTCCCTGGCTTTCTGAAGCTGATGTGGGGAACACAGAGGATGTCCTTGCTCTAAATTAAGTAAGAACATGAAATAACAGAGAGGTAATTCACAGTGGATAAATTGTGCTGTTAGTATAATAAACGCTATTCTTACCTTTGCATCTTCTATTTTCTGTCTATATAAAATATTTCTTTGCAAACCTAAATATTGGGAAGAGCGGCAAGGTTATTAAAGATTTTCACTCATAACATGTAAAGCTGAATTAACAAAACTATAGATTCATATTTGATTCCTTTCTACTAATATTTGGTTTTAATATATTAAAATGAAGAAAAAAAAAAACCAAGTGGAAAATCCTCAAAGCTGCAGGTATATTTTCCCTTTGATAAGTCTATTTCTGTACTGTTTTTCCTTTTACGTTACCAAACTAATGGTTGATTTCCTGTAGGAAGGAGACATTCCCTGGCTCAAAATCCCTGAAGGATACTTTCCAGTTCTGTTCCTGGATGAATTGGTGTTATTTTGTGATAATACATTCTGAATAATTAATCCCGTTACCTCTCTTAGCCTGGATTCTTAAGGAGCAGAGGCTTATGAGATCATGCTGCATCTATTCCCTTCTCTCCCATAACTTTTGAACCAAGTGGCTACTCAAATTTGAAAGCATGATTGAGATTTTAAAGATACTTGGGTCATAAGTGTTTCTTGTAAATAGCCAGGCAGAGATGTTGATTAGTGTCCAACTGAAGGAAAGGTTAAAATCCTTATTATACACCAGAAAAACCCCATAAGCAGACATACATCCAGCCATTTGTACGTAGGCTGCATTCCAGCCCACAGATCTGTAGGAAACCAGGCTTTCTCTGGAGATGTCAACTGCTGTTCAACACAAAACGACAAGTGCGCTCACGGGAAGTGTGGACTGAGCGCAATGGTGCCAGTCTCCTACTTGGTTCCAATGGGTCTCTGAGAAAAGAGTTTTCCAGTACTGAGTCCGGAGAGGTGTGTGGACTGTGCTGCTATGGGAGTGAGGGGATCTGGAGAGGGCTGCCAAAGGGAAGGCTCTGCAGTCACAAGTGTCCACGGTTGAAGAGCATGTCCCCTTGTGCAAATGTGTTTTAACTTCCTATGCAAGACTAAATCATCTTTATAAAATACGTTTCTTGAAAAGCAATATAACTTTGTAAACTGGAGACTTGACTCGAGGCAAGGATCTTAAAACCAATGGACTAGCTGTACCTGAAGAACTCTGTGATACCTCTTTTGTATCTACATTAAGTTTGAAAATATTTACTGTGTGTTGAGTTGACACTTGACAGGGTATTTAGGAGATTTAAGGTATGCTTTTAAGGGGCTTTTTAGTAATTCAGTTTTCAGGGGCATGTTTCCAACAGTCAGTCTGAATGTGCTTCTTCTACAGGAACCAGTCTAATGTCCGCAGAATGCACACAGCAGTGAAACTAAATGAAGTTATTGTAAATAGATCCCATGATGCCAGACTTGTTCTCCTCAACATGCCTGGTCCTCCAAAGAATACTGATGGTGATGAAAACTGTATCCTTTCAGGCAAGGCCTGATCCATATTGAAGATCTTTCTTTAACCTGTGCTCTTGAATTCATTTTGTCACAAATGCTGTCAAGCTGTAATATGTGAAAAAGTGTCCACTGAGTGGAGGGTGGTGGCTTGTGGCTGTTATGTAGTAATTGCTTAAAGTAAAAGTTGCCACTGGTTGCTCTGGAAGCCTTGTAGGTTTGAATTCAGTCTTGTCTAAAGTCTTACTTGATTTTATTTATTTATTCATTAAATTTAATTTAATTCTCAATAGTGGATGTAGCAGATGTTCAAGAAGGCATTCACAGCAGCTAGTGCTCTGGGCAGAGCACTCACTGTCTCAGCTCGAATAAACAGGAAGTCCCAAAGGAGTGGACCTATCTCAGGCATAGCTCACACATCAGAATTTGGGAGCGTTGCTCCATGTGCAATACTCCGGTAAGACCAACATTCAAACCCATAGTATTTAGGCACTTAGAGGGATACTTGCACCACACCCCTAAGCAAGGCCAGAGCTGAGGGTTTTGATCTGCTGAGCCTGTTGGTATGGCAGTTCTCTGTCCACAGCTGCTCTTCAGCCTTGGTTTGTACCATTAAATTAGCAAGCCTTTCACTGGCCTGTGCCAAAAGATATATGTCACAAGTCATGGACCAAATGATCATTTTCTCCTAAATCTAGATAGCAGTAGTAGCAACGGCTGTTTCACAACAGTGTGCTGGCCAAAAAAAGGATAAAAACATTCCTTTTAGCATAAGGGGGTTTCAACCACAGCTACTGTAGCTCAGGAGAGATTTTAAACTTGAGGTTATGGGTGAGGATGCTTATTCTTCCACCCTTCCCTGGAGAGGCTGAGCCACTGTGACTGAAAAAACATGCAATATTCACAGAGAGCGGCTGGGAGGGAGTGTGACTGTGTAACCTGGTGCTGCCAGCATCGCTGACTGGTTCAGCTTTGGGCAGTAGCGGGTTCATTTTGGAGCAGGCTGAAACTGGCCCTGTGTGACATGAGGGCAGCCCCTGGTCTCATCTCACAGAGGGTGCCCCTGCAGCCTCCCCACTACCAAAACCTTGCCACATAAACCCAATACAGAGGCTAATCACTGTGTATTTTGGTTTTGATATTTCCTTGACTTTACTGAAACAGATATGGAGTTTCTTGAGGTCTTGACTGAGGGTCTGGAGAGAGTATTACTTGTTAGAGGAGGTGGCCGAGAAGTCATCACAATTTACTCCTGATTTAGTACAAGCTTCTAACGCTGGGTCTACATTTACCTTCTTGGCGATAACGGACATTCCAGTTTTAAATGGAGAAGAAAAAAAGGTTTTTTGCCTAACTTTATCCTCATCCAGTCCTATTCATTGTCTTTCCATTTGCAACATACATATCTTTTGGGATTGCAGTATTGTTACACCATCCAATTAGCAACATAAGTTAATTGTGAAGCTGCCACATTATTCAGTTTCTGCTTTGGTACTCCAGCATTTGTGCATGTAGTTTTAACACTAAACCTATTTTTAGTCAGCACTGCTATGTGCAGTATTTTTAGTAACTGTATGTAAAGTTAGGACATGAAAGCCAGTTACTGTAAAAAGATTTTAAAAGCTTTTTATATTAGGTTTGGGGGATAGAATTACATTAATATAGCAGCTAGTTTCTGCTGAAGTTCAGCTACAAAGCATTTTCTAAGAGCACACTAAATTGTAAGAGAGGACTGAAAAAGCTTTGTTTTTCTGGGTTTATTTCCAGAACTAAACTCTCAGTATTGGGTAAGAATTTATACTTTTAATACATTTATTGATAGAGATTTAAATAAATTATGTTGATATAGTTGAAATTATGTATGTAGCTTGCTACAAATTGTGTTGCTTCTGAGACTTGAGGTTCTGTGAGGCCAGATCCCTATTTATTTTTGTATTTATTTGTCAGAAATATTGGATATGCAGCTGCAGACTGTTTAGGATAATAGAGATCTCACAATAAATTTTGAATCATCAGTGAATTGAAGGACCAGTCCTGTGCAGTTCTTCCATGCTTTAAATTTCTTGCAGACCATCCATCAAAGTACATTGAGCATGTTGGAGTCCCGTGTGTAGACCCAGGTGCTATGCTGCACGCACAGCGAGGGGATTGCACTTGCACAAGTACAGGGGACCTGCTGCTTCATTGTATGCTTTATGCCCTTAGAGGAAAAAGAAGAAAAGAAGACCTATATTAGCCAATAAGTCTCTGGAGATCTGTCAAACCCATTGAGTTGTACTTTATGTACAGAACATTCGTATTTTTTCAATAAAATGTTGCATACACTTTGAACCTATTCTCTGTTCTGTGTGCTATGGTGAATTACCTAGGAAAACCCATCTGTCCTTCCCTGCGCAGCATTGCTGTGATCTGACTTCACTGCATCAGCACCTGTGGATCCACTGTGTGAGGGGAAGGTGCTGGGGGCATGTTGGTGCTTGCCCAAATGGCACAGGTACTGGCATGGTGGAGGTGCCAGCTTAGTCTTTAAAGCAGCCTGGTGGCATGCCTGAGTGAGTAAAGGCTCCCAGGTCTGGAGTTACTACCGTATGTAATAGCCAGGTAGAACTCCCCACCTGTAGACTATGAAACACATGCAGGCTGGTACCTGCTCAAGATTCCGGGCTGCCTGGGAAAGCGGTAATTCCATACAAGGGACATGTGTGAGCTAACGATGCATTAGTAGTATGGGAAGAAAGGTGGGGACCGACACATTTCTCTGACCCCATGTGCTCTTGCTAGTTGGTATACTCGTTTTGTCAACCCTGTTGTGATAGTACTCCTGGTTGTTTCACTGATACCAGCAGGACCAGTTTGTGAGACAGAAATCTGAGAAACTATCCAGGCTTTTATCTTGAATAAGAATAACGTAATAAAAAATGTTTTTATAAGAGTTTTATAGTTAAAGCCTACGTTTGTTCTCTCTGCGAAATAGGATGGCAGCAGGATTGTATCGGTGTGTGCAAGATCCCTGCAAGACAACAGCCAGGGAACAACTCTAGGGTGTGCTCTCTACTGGATATTTTTTATTTTTTTTAACCACAGTCTGCTTTTTTGGGTGGTGAACACCAAAATTCATTTCAGTCACATTTTAAAACCAATGGAAGGAATAAAGCTTGCTTATTTGTAAATAGTGTGCTATTTGTAAATAGATCATTTTTACATCTTCAGAGGACTGAGTTAGTAGTATGCTAGTGTACAGCAATCATGGTAGTTAAGACCTATTTGCAAGCATTCTTTTATAGGAGTAATTAAAAAAAATTTATGAAAACTTTTTTACTCCTCAGACTTTTGTAGGTCTAACTATGAGATAGTAACTTTCTTTTACCAAATGTAAACTTCTAATATAAACATGCTGAGAAATATATACCCTTATTCCTTATGAAATTTCATGCATTTGGATGACATAACTCCACCTCACAAAAGCATTTCAGTGCTATCTATTACCTCACCCAAGTAACCTGTCTGGGGCTTTATTGTGTTTTTAACATCAAACCAACCAAGTGGATATCCTTACAGATACATCAGATTAGGTTTTCAGAGATGATTCTATGCAATGTGGACTAAAAGCCTAAATCAGCATTGTGTGGACCCTAAGGATTTAATAGGCTCCAATTATGTAAGACATCTCTATACATACAAGGTTCAAAATAAGTTCCTCTGAGACTTAGCTTACGCTGAAGTGCAGAGTCTAAGGGTGCATGTCAGTGAAAACCAGAAGTAGCATGGAAAAGGCTGTGTAAGAAAAACATCGATGAAAAAGGTAATTTCTAGTTGAGTCAGCTTCTGTGAAGGTAACTGAATGGTCATCTTCCATTCCTGTCCCTATGCGAAAACCTTTTTTTGGTAAGGAGATGAGAACATTGCAATTAAAATGCAACATGACGAAGTTGATTTAAGCTCTTTGAATACAAGTATAGAGAATTACACTTAAAACCTCTATGGTATAGTTTTAATAATCAGTGATTAAAAGAATCCAACGGTAGCACAAAGATGTCAGTTTGCTTTATCTTTCACCTCCAAAAAACTCGCAATCAAAAAAACCTGCAATCAGAGAGCTGTTTTACTTTCTGTGAGGAGCAGCGTGTTGCTCCCCTGGTTTTCATAGCACGGAAATGGTCTGAGACACGTTTTGCCTTAGCCAGGAAAGCCCACCAGAGGGCACCAGGCTGCCTCCTTTGGTGGTTCCCCAGGCCTGAAGAAATGCCACAGCAGTTACCCAGATTATTTGGAAATTAATGTTGAGCGGTCATTTTTCATGCTATTCATCTAAACAGTACTTCTTTGAATTCTAGATGCGCTGATAGGAAATGAAACGTGATAAATTAAAAAAATTCCATTTAAACAATACGTCCTCCTCCCCTGTCCCCATTTCTCATTTTCTCATCTGCGTCATCCATAATAATGTTTGCTTCTTCAGTAGTTCCCTTGGGAAGGGGAAAACTGCCTCATGCTGTGCTCTGGAGGTCAGAAGTGCTTGTTCTGTTCTGGAGTAATTATCCCCCCGTATAGTCACTGGCCCAGGTCTGTAGGCAGATGCTGCCAATACAAAGTGCTGCTTTTCCCTGGGGAGAGGTATGCCTTCGCTCTGGATTTGCCACATCAGACAGCAGCCGTCAGAACTACAGCGCAGTCCAGCAGGTGATGGGATTTTGAAGAAAATATCCCGTCATACTCACGCTCTATATTCCAAGCTCAGGCAGCTCTTCAAGCAGAATGCACCCTGCTAGTGGACAATCAACTAAAATGGAGTCTAAGGTTGGCAACTTCTGTCCAAAATTATCTCTCCACTCTTAAAATAATGCAAGCAGGCCGCTTGCTGTTGGGAAAAGTGTCATAAGGGCATGTCTCGTCCTCTAGCTGGGAAAGCCGCCTGCCAGCCGGGCAGATCCTGCTTATTCCTGGCAGGCCTGATATTCATTTCTTTTGTCAGTTCCTGAAGCAAGCCTGTCCTAGTGCTTCAAGAAGTGCCAGCCAGCCACTGCGCTTACGATGTGTGATGGGCTAAATCTGAGCTGAGAAATGAGTGAAAGGCTGAGCAAACAGGACAATTTCAAAAGTAAATGGGTACCTGGCTAGTGTTGAGTGGCAATGGGAGGTGTCCCTATTTTATCTCTGCACAGGGCTTTGTCTGAGGTTCTCTTTCACTTCTCTGCACTATCTTGTGGGATTCCCAAGATAGCTGTCAGTACTTGACACCATGAGGTCTGAGGCTCTCCAGCTTGCAATGATTTCTGCTATTCCCTGGCAATGTCAATAGTACAGATGTCACTAGTGAAACAGAAATGCAGTAGGATGTCTCCATGGCCCACAGAGATGGCATTGCTAAGGGGTTAATAACAAAAGTTAGAGACCTCAGGCAGAGGTCTCAACCTTTTAGAGGTCTGTGTCATGCAAGTAGGCCAGTGATTCTATGCCATTAAAAGAAATGTTAAGAGGGAGAAGATGGGACTGTATGCTGCATAAATCTCATCCATTGTTAAATAAGTAAAACAAAAATTGATTTATCTTATCAAAGAAAGTGTTCTTACAGAATTGCTAAAAGAAGAAAATACCAGCTGGGCACCTAATATTCTGGGTGAAGGCAGTCAGGATCTATGACAGGATATTCTGGGTTAGTTTCAACAGGGAGATGAAAGCAGCAAGCTACCATTTTGATGCATGAATATCCAATGCTTGGATACTATTAATCTGTTTCCTTTCACCCAACCCAGGAGGTGTCTGTTTCTGCTGTCAGATATGCATATAACCATGTAATTCTTGCTCAACATTCCTCTCAGCTCAAATCTAGGGAATTTCATGAAAGGTTTTGAATTGCTGTAGCTTGCTACTGATTCTGGAGGCAGTCCTGCCTGCCCTCTCCTGCTTCTTCTTGTGTCTTCTGCCTCTGCCCATTTTGTGCTGGCACAAGCAGTCATACAGCCATGTAGCAATGGGATGGGACCATGCCTTTTGGCAGCAGTGACAAGGTATGCCTATTTAAACTGCAGCATTGGATGTGAGATAAAAGTTAAATGTCTGGCAAAGTCAGTCCTCATAAAATGATGCTTTTTAAGAACCAAAGTAGACAATTCACCACATATTTTGACTGCCAGCTCCAAGCTGGGAGATGTCATCTTGATGTAGTTTCTTCCCTTGCCAATAAAATACCATTGCCAGGAGGACACAATATTGTGTGTACACCTCCAGACAAAAAGCAATCTCCAAGGTTCAAATACAGTAAAGTATTGGAGGGATTTGAACCATAGCTGTCATAGTGTAGGGAATGCACTGCATACACCTCTTTTTGGGAGGATTCAAGAGAAACACCAGCTTCATATTTTTGTAAGATGGGGTTGGCCTGTCCTTGGCACTTCTGCAGGAGGTCAGGGCAGTGAATCTGAGTGAAGGTAAGTTCTTCTTTCCAACCTGACCCAGATATTTAAGTTTCAAAAAGTGATACCTTTGAAAAGCTCTTCTCTTCAGCAAACTAAAACATAAGAGCTCAGGTGAGCCTCTCTCATGTTGTCTCTCTTAAGTTCCATGCAACTTAATACAAGAGTGTCTGTGTGGTACAGACCGTGACTTACATTGAGTAGTTGTGTATGATGTTGTATATGATGTTGTCAAGCTAAAGACGTGTGGTCTCTCTCTGACAACTGAAGGCCTTTGCGCTGTGTGTCAACAAGAGGCAAAACCAGCAGTCAGCAGAGCATGTGAATGAAAAAATAGTCTGTAGAAACAGAAAAAAAAAAAATAACCCAAAGTCAAGAAGCTTATGAACCGATCTTGTTTATTGCTTCTTAGTTTCTCATAATCTGTTTGTGTGAGTTCATTTTTGGTTGAGTGTTTCAAATGTCAGGCAGTTACTACTTCTACAGAAGACCCACTCTCAATCTGCAAGCAACAGTAAAGATTATAAGAATTACATCTTAAAATTGAGAGATATAAATTCTGAATTCAAGACTTAATATAGGTAACAAGGCAGCAAGTCATGTGAATGCAGTACTTTGCCAAACTCGCCTGCTTTATATAGCCAAATACATAGGATTTTCTTGTTATACATCTGAAACAATTTCATAAGTGTAACAATTCTTTCATTCTGCTTTTAAATTTACAGCTATGATTAAATACCTTGATTTGCTTTCTATTAGATTAAAAAAAACCAGTTAATTAGGAATCAATTGCTGAGGCTTTAAAAAAAAAGACAGACATTCACCACAGAAACATTAAAGATCTAAATGGAATATGTAAATGGTCCCCATCAAAATAAGCTGGCTACAATCATGGCTGAATGTATTTTTAGTTGGCTCCTTTCATGTCCTTTACCAGAGTCCATACAAGCTGTTCCCACAATATAACTCTTTGTGGCTTATCTGCTCTTTTCTCTTTCAAGGACAAGTACAATTAGCTTCCTCAGAGGCCAGCTGTGCTAGGGGTGAAGCATGGCCCTGTTTATCATTTATGGACTTTAAACTAGCACAACTCTTGTCTTGTCAGAATGGTTTCAGCTCTGTTTTTCATAAAAGTGTGTTTGGTTGGGCTCCATTCATTACCATTTTCAACAACTTGCATTTATGGAGATATTTCTCACCTAAAAAGAGCTTATTGAAGTGGTCAGCCAGGCCAGCCAACTAAAACGAATATACTGAAAATAAAAAGCAGACGAGCTTTATTCCAGCCTTTCAGGTGGATTCAGACTCTCCAGTCTCTCAGGTGGATTCAGTTTAACTCCCACACCCTGTTTTTCACATGCTAAAGCTAAAGCTGTGTAAGATTCTGCTGTGAGCAAAGTTTAGCAGTTATATTGTTCCCAGAGTGGTGCATGGCTTCTACAATTTTTTTTTTCTCATATTTTAAAAACAACTCCTTTAAACAGGCATGATTTACTCCTTCTGTTTGGGGACAGAATACTCACTTCATCTACTTTTTTCTTTCTGCTAGCTGTTATATCAGTAATTAACGGAAACTGCTATAAAAAACACATCACTGAGTAAAACAGAAGTGTTTTACCTCAGCATTTGTACAATCAGCCCACAAATCTTAAGAATGCATACTGAGAGTACATAACATTGTCTTGAAAGTCAGTATGGCTACATCCTAATATGGCTAAATCCAATTCTGATGTTTGCATCTGCTGCCGTCTCATGCACAGAACTCCTTCTGGCTTCCTGTGTAGACTGGACCTTGGGTACAATGGCAGCCTAGAATGGCGGCTTTGGAGAAAGGAGGTTATTCTTTCTGTAACAGTTACAGATCTTTCACTCTGAAGGCTCCTTGACCCCCATGGATGTAAACTTATATGCAAACTCAGGGAGATTAATTCAAAGTACAGCCTCTGATCTAAAGCACATGTCAATTTTTAAGGTACATAAATAAACACTATTGCTGTTGAAAACTGTGTAAGACAAATTTAGTTACTTGAAATGTGTCTTGTGGCCGTAAAGACTAGTACTTGTTGGAGAAGAGGTGGAGGAAGGATAGGTATGTGAGATAAGAATGCCAAGTCATAAGTTTTAGACCACATGCCCTCTAAGGTGATGGATTTACATCCCTGCACTTCCCTCCCCTTTAGCTTTCCTCTAATACCAGGACTGGTGTTCATTTTCCTGAAACTCATTTTGCATGAAGTTAGAACAAAAAGGACAGTAGAAGTGACAGAGATGCTCTTTCCTATGATTTCGGACCTACGCAGAAGTAGCAAGTCAGAGAAAACTACTGGGAGACTGAAGTTAGAGGCAGTTTTATTTCCATGTTAATCCACCTCTGTCAGTGAAGTCTGAATAAAAAAAAAAAAAAAAAAAAGCAGAACAAATCCTGTTAGAATTCACAGTGCTTGTTTAATTGGACATTTGTGATTATGCCAAGAGTTTATTGCAGTAGGAGTATGTGTGGGGTGCCCTTTTTCATATTGCAATTCAGTGCTGTGGGGTTGCAAAATGAGTAAATTTGTGTGTGTGATTTTATAGCTAATACAGATATGTGCCAACATTTATCAAGTTACATTTAGTGTCGCAATCTAGTTAAAGAGAGGCAGCTCTTAGTGTAGAGTCTGTAAGGAGGAAAAAGTCACTCCTGTAATCTCTTCAAAGTCTAACACGATTAAGAGACTGGCCCTTCTCACACCAGGCTTAAGTATCAAAATCTAATTAAAATCTCATTACTAACCATGTGTCCGCAATCAAATACTGGGTACTACAACTTGCCTGTCACTATTTTTAGGGAAACACAATAATGTCTTTAAATTGGGCAAATTTTCTAAGAAGCAGAGAAGGCAACTTAGAAAAAAAAAATGTAGAAGTCGATAGTCCTACAGATAAAACGTTTAGAGGAAAAAGTCTACATATTTTAGCAAAGTTGACCTGCTCTTGATGCTGACATTTCTTTTGCTTTAAGGTGTATCTCACAGATACCAAAATTGACCAAGAAATCGATCTCACCTTTGTAACTGAAGAATTAGACATGCTTCAACCCCAGATGTCCAAGTCATTTTGTATACCCTCATCATCAAAGAAACCCATGTCAAACACTCATACAGAGACTTAAAACCTGCTGCATTAGGGTACCTAGCCTGTGACATCTATGAATTTCTTGGAGACAGTAGAGCTCACAGAAGTTGTTGAACTCCTCAGGAAGCAAGACTCAGATGTTATCCTGCTAGTCAGGGCCAATTTTTCAGTTAAATTTTGGAGTTTAAAATGAACACTTGATGTTCAGTTTAAAATCAGAAATTACTCCAAATGCAATATGGCAATTCTAAATTGCTGGATTAAAATGGAATTTGGATGAAAATTTTGCAGGCTGAGGGCATCTCCACAGGTTATTTGTATCACAAATAAAACAAAAAAGAAATCTTATCTATGTCCAGGTACCTCTGCTAAGCCAAATGAAGAGGCTAGAGTTTTTCTTGTGTTGAACTCCTCTGCTCATCAGAATTACATTTGAAAACCTTATTTACTAGCACAAATATGTGGTCCTTCATACTGCTTGCTTTACCATTGAAAACCAAACAGACAGTAGCAACATAAAAATCCAGCTTCTCTTTCAGTCAGCAGGTCCCATAGTCCTGTGTTCAAAACACCATTCTTTTCAAAAGGACAGTTAAAATATGCTAGGTTTAATGTCGTCTTCGTTGCCGTACCAGGAACGTGAAATAAAACTCATCTCCATCACTGCTTGATGGACCATGTACATCCTCAGGAAGAAGTTGAGATTTCTCATCTCTACTCTCAGCAAAGAAAGTCTCCGACTCCAGCACAGGTGGTGTAGTGGCCACCCTCAGTGGATGAACTAAATGCAGTAAGAGAGCCTTTCTGCAGCCAGGCTCAGCAGCAATGAAAACCCCCAAGCTTTTTATTCATTGGTTGTTTTTTTTTTTTGTAATAAATGTTAAACATGTTATGAATGGACACAACTTCCATTAATGTCACTGGGAAAGTGACATTAAGTATGTCGTATTCCTGGCAGTCTCTTTAGCCACTTCTAAAAGCCTTCTAAATTCTGAAAGAAAACAAGAATATTCTCAATACACTGATGTTGTGTTTTTCAGGACATGCCACAGGAATAGGAGCCTTGGGAATTTATGTAATTTCTTGTTCACAACTGGAATTGTGCAATTAAATGTTGCTTTTTCTTGCACATTTCAAAATGTGTTATTTATGTGTTCACTGGTAACTCCATGAAGTTTCATATTTGAACAAATGTTTTCAGGAAGAAGTTTGTTTTTCCCTGAATGGATAAATTTCAACAAAAGGTCTCTTGAACAGAACTTACCAGATGCTCAGCGTACCACTATTACAAAATGTTAATAGAGAGAGTCAGTAGTGCCACTCTGTAATGGCCTATTTGCCTGGATACCACTGTTAGGCCGATCACATCACTGAGTTCATTTCTGTTCCCAGCACCTACTCTTGATACCATTAAGAGAAGGGCTCTCTTTCCTCAGTAAAAGACTGATCCTTCTCTACTCCACATTTTCCCTTGTGGGCCTCCAGCATTTCCTCTCCAGTACCTTCTCCATATTGCATGTTTGCACTCTTTCTGAGATATCAAGGCTTACAGTCCAGCCTCCAGGTTGCCCTCTGCATGCTACTTGGCAGTAGCCCCTAGCTACTTCGGATGTTTTGGACCATGAGAGCAAGGAAACCCACCACTGGGTTACTACTGGTGATCTGGAAAAGAGTCCTGAATACCCAGAGAGGGTACCTGGGGGCATGACAGGTGATTCAAAATTCCTAGGTCCAGAGAACTGTAATGATAATTAGCTACTTGGGGTTTCTATAGGCCAGCAGTGACTGCCACTCAGGTCTGCAGCTCTTCTGATGAGTATTAATACCACCTGTGGTAAGAAGACTCCTATTTTCTCAAGGCTGTAACTATGTTCTTGAAGTTTCTGGCTAATGCAACTTTTGACTTGGTTAAAGCAGAGTCTCACATATACCAGAGTTTCCTTCCTGATAGTGAAGTTCTTGGGAACAGTGCAGTGCTGTATGCCAGTGGTGTCTGTCTGTGGTTAGTTGTTTATCTTTCACTGCTTTATCTCTTTGGAAGTACTGGTTGTCTTCTGAGGCTTGTAAAGAACTATTTGTCTTACTGTTCCTTAAGAAAGCAAACTCTGCTTCTCACTGTGCTAGCTTCTCTGGTGCTTGGAGGTCTTAGCATTAGTATGATTTTGATTATTCTTTGATACCTGTCTTTCTATGGTTGGACTTGATGATTTTAAAGGTCTTTTCCAACCGAAGCAATTCTGTGATTCTACCAGAAGCCCTAGTGCTCTGCTGCAGATATCAGTTATTAAGGATATTAAGCTATTTATGGTGCAGTACTCCAAATGTCTATGTGAGAATTCTGCAAGACTACAGCTCTTGCTCAACAACCTTGTAAGAGGCATTTTATATAATACATGTGATATCCATGACTAAAGCTGTTCCTGATTCCTAGTTTTTGTTGAGCTCTGGAATACTTTGGTCTTTTGGAGGACTGAATAGCAAGCTGTTGTCAAAGGTGCAACTGGATTCTTGGAGTAGCTATACTGTCTCTGTGAATGTCTGTTTTTTCTTCTGTCTTTTTAGAATGAACTCTAAGAACCACTGTGGGGACTGCTTGTGCCACCTCACATGCAGGCACCCACAGAAAGGAGTTTGACCTTAGGGACTCTGTTTGGAGTGAGTTAACAAGCATGTGCATCTCTAGTATGGACTAGTAACCGGGGAGGAGGCAAGGACATTAAACACCTATAACTCAGATGGAAAAATCCAACTCTTCTACTGACTAGTTTATCAGCAGCAAATATGAATGTGGGCTGCCTGGTGTCCTTTCTCTTTAGTCAAATTGCTTTAAACTTTATTATATGGTCCTAAAAGACATGACCAAGTTCCTGAAAGAGCAGCCCTATAAGGAGAGGAAACATGTGGAGAAGGTCCTCAGGTACCAGAGAAGAGAAGGGCAAGATATATACAAGGTACCTTGTAGGACGGCAAGGTAAACCACTGCTTTTAAAACCTAAGATCTACATGGTGGTTTCATAGGAGACCTAACTGGGAAAGATAGAAAGAACAAAAGCTCAAAGCCTCTAAAGTAATCAAACAAAAACTCTTCCTATAGAGAGAGAGATGTGAGAAGCAGTTTGGCTACTTAATCCCATTGTTTTGGCTGCATTGGCCTAGAGATTTTTGTGGTGAAAATCTTAGACTTAGTCTTCATACAAAGGATAAACTGGATACAGAGTAAATGAACTGCCTTGCTTATCTTCCCTGCCCTGTTTATGTGCATACCTGCACTACTGACTGTTGATAGCTCCTGCAGAGCTAACCAAACATTAGAATATTGCTTTCAGTGAGAGGGTAGGTGTAGCTTCTCAAAACCCTATGCCTTGGGAAAAGGTGCCTAAATGAGAAACAGAAATGCTGCTGGTGCCACTTATTTGTTTTCCTGGTTATCAGAGGCCAGACCAGCGTTATCGAGGGAACAGCTTAGAGCCTTCACAAGACGCCCTGCATCTGAAGAAAACCAACCGGGCCCTGCTAGACAGCTAAGCTACTGACGGAAATCTGACTCTTGTGTGAGGGCTCACTGCTACAGCAGAAAAGAAGCACTAGAATGCCATACCTTTGCCTTTTTACTGTCAGTCTAACCAAGATGTGAAGTAGTCCTCAAGAAAAAGCTGACTGCAGCACAAGCAATAGGATTCTACAGCTTGTCATTCTAGCTTTGAGGTAATCCAAAAGAGTTTCCTCCTCCGCATCTCCAAGAATTTCTGGTGCCTCAGTATTGGCATCAAGCAAAGTTGCTATTGATTTGTGTAGGATCTGACACAAACGTTAGACTTTTGCTCGATTAAACTTGTGCCCCCACAGTCACTGGAGAGCTCAGTCCTTTAAGAAGCAGGTGTATGAAACAGTGAGGAGGCCAAAGTAGCATAGAACCTAGTAAAGAGAACCACAGACAAATGATCTGCAAGTAATCAGAATAAAAGGCAACCTGTTGCTACTATGTGCTATTAGGGGTTACTGGAAATACTGATGCTAAATCTTGTTTTGGGTGCAAAACCTGGCTAGTTTATGGGAAAGCTTCCGTGACTTATCTTAGGAAATGGTCAGAAGGGTGTGGTGAACAAATATTACTTTAATGTCTAAGTTGTGGGAAGGAAAAGAAGAAATTGTGGTACCTTGCAGCGAGCAGTTGATTTGGCTTTTCAATTATGAAATTCATTCTGAAATCATCATTACTGAGTATTGACCTTGAAGTTTCTCAGGTTGGGATGGGGAGGGGAGAGAAAAAGAGTTGTAATTGTGATCTGCAAGAGCTTGTTTTTAGCACTACAGGCTTACATGGGTTGCAGTGTACTGTGTTCACAAAGCATGTGTCACAGAACAGGTGAAACTGCCAGTTCAGAGAGGTCTCGTTATATTCAATCCTGTGTGTGCTACTGTACTGTAAACACTTATTTTTGAGCCTTTTAATGTGTAAAATGGAACTGGTCTCTTTATCTCAGTCTCAATAGCCCATATACAGCCTACTGCAAGAGATGTTAAGTTTTAAAAGCTCCAAGATAGATATTAAGTCTTGAAAGCTCCAGTGAGATTTGCTGGTTGTTGTAAACAAAAACCTGTCCTGTTTACCTTTCCATAGCTTAACATTTGCAAACTTCTCTTAAGATTGCTTTCAAGCAAGTGGAGAGTACACTGCTAACTAGCCCTCTTCAGCAACATCTCCCTAGAAGTTCCAGAGACTGCACTCATTTATGAGCCTTTCAGGATAAATGAGATTTGTATCAATATGCGAAGGGACTATCTAAGGCAGAACTGATTAAATGTCAGAAGGACTTCTCTGATGTGGTGACATTATCCCAAATAGCCTAGTTCCTATATCTTCTGTGATTATGAGAGCAAAAGTCTGCAACAACAGTTACCAACAAGAGTCTACTAATAGAAATATCCTTGACTGTGGGCAAATTCTCCTTTGTAGAGTTCACATTGGGGACCATTGACTCTAAATAGTCAAGAACTCACACATTACAACAGAAATAAGGTATAGGTATTTAGCAGAAACTCTAGCCTGCAGTAGTGTTCTTGAAATGGTGCTAAAGTTACCCTGTATGAAATGCAAGGTTTGCCTGCACTGTTGTAAAAAGTTCAGAAGAGTGAAGAAAGGAGCTAATGTCTTCCCTATCACTGAAAGATATTACAGGTGGTCTTGTATGCAGTTACTCCAAAATGTTAGCATTAGTTTGTCGTCTTTTTGCTTCTACAAGAGGAAGTCAGCAAGCCAGGGACAGTAATAGCAGCTCTGGAAAAACCAGTTCAGCTAGAATTGCCTCTTTGTTTAGTCTCCTGCTTTCCTGTGCCCTCCAAATATGAACTATTGCAGTACTTCTTTATGTGGCTAGAATTAAACAGCAAGGGTTGCAAACGCACTGGGAAAGGCTCCTACCCAACACCTTTTCCATGATGGAGTATGGAAAATCTCCTTTCTTCCTCAGCATGCCATGATGATCTGAGAGCTGTACTCCTGTCATACAATGCAGGAAAGGATATGTACAGACAAATGCTTTATATGTAGAGCTCATACTATTTTTGGTTGGCCTGCATAAAAGATATGGCAATCAAACAGCTAGCTGGTTGTTATGGCTTAGAGGAGCAGTTCATCTGTTGGGAATATGTATTAGTGGTAACAAGCTGGGTCAGAGCAGTATGAAGGTTGTCACAGATCTATAAGCTATCAGCAGTTGTGCCCCTGCTGTCACTGCTTCTGCTCATGGCTGTACTTTAAAAAAAAAAAAAAAAAAAAAAAAAAAGTCTGGGTATCCTTAGTATATACTTATAGACTTCTGATTGAAATATTGAATTTTTCAGGATACTTTAAGTATGTATTTTTTTTCCAGATGGACAGCTGCAGGAAAGTGGTACATATGATTCAAGTATACCTAGATTTTTTTCTGCAACTGAAGCAATGGAAAAAAAAGTCTTACAGCTGAACAGTAAGGACAATGATTTGAAGGTGGAGCTGGGACAGCTCAAACCAGCAGGATTCTGTTTTTTTATATATGGAAGACAGTAATTTTACTCCTACCAAAATACATGTTTATGATATATTTAGTGTGAGAACCATAATCAGAGCTGGCTGAGAGACAAAATTTCCACATTATGCAAAAAACTTTTGTTTATAAAAACATCTCCCAAATGGAGACAAAGTAAAAAAAAAAAGACCTTTTCTATGATGAAACTTGATTAACAACCTGAAACAAAGTAAATTTGACAGCATCCTTGTCTATCTGATTTGTGTTGCACTGTTCCAGATGTGTACATGGTACATACATGAGTTGTCGGAGAACAGAGTAGATCTTTGCCAAAAGTTTTTATAAGGAGTTTTTTGTTCCACAGAGTCATCACTTAGCCATTGTATCAGAATAAATGATTCTCTCAATATCCCTTCTTCCAGAAAGATGTCAAAGCACTTGCTGGAGCTGTATGGAAGAAGTGTAGCAATGTTTCTGGAATCTGGTACCCATGTGACTGATGTCACCAATTTCAACTCCTGTTGCACTGAAAGTTTGTTATAAAACTGCGACCAGTTGTATTTCTTCTGTGAAAGCTGCAAAGCAAATACATAGATGTGAAATAATCAATGTTAAAGATGTCCTGTGAGCTGGTAGTAAGTCTGATTTGCGAAGAATGTACTGCTGACAAGCTGTATGGTTGAAAAATTTAAATGGAGAGACAACTGCTAATTTCATTGATATTAAAGATACTAAATCTAAAAGAGCAAAAAGAAGAAGGAAGGAGGCAAACCCTGCCTTCCCCTCTACTCAAACAGCCTATTTTTTATTAATTCTCTTAGCCCACTTACTGAGATGTGGAGTCTGTTGTCAGTGAGCTGCAGTCAGAATGTGGCTGGTAGGGAGTATGCTTCTACTGGGTGGGAACAACTGTCAGTTATGGTGGATGGTTACACTGATCAGAATTAAAGGTTGTGTAGGGTGGGGAGGAGAAAGGAAGGCCGTATTTCTATATAGTTTTTGTATAGTGTTTATTTTGTCTGATTAAATCTGTTTCAGGTGAGAAATGTTTTTTACCCAACTAGGGAATGAGCTGTGATGAAGCTTCTGTGCTAATCGCAAGCCTGTTGTGAACTTGGGTTTATAAACTAATATCTATCAACTATGGAGAATGCTCCTGACTATATTAAGAAATCAAGATTTAAGTTAGATGTTCTAATATTAGCCATGTTTTTGATAGAGCAGAAGGCAGCACTAAACAAACTCTAGTTTTGCTTGAGTACTAAGTTGCCTTCAGGAAGCTTGTGGGTTTTGTTTTGAGTCGCCATATTATAATTCCCCGTTCTTCCTGAACCCCCATTTTAGATAGGAACTTTGAGTTTTCAGATTCAGAAGGGACAGGGTCTGCTCAAGGCTACTGTGAGCAATGAAAACAAGGTAAACCCTGCCATGACTTCCTAAACAATACAGAACTCATCAGAGCTGTGAGTTGATATGCACCAGAGATCTCATCCTGGAAACCTAGCACAGCAGGTGATGATACCTCTTTAATGACGTCCACAGGGAGAAAATAAAATTAAATTCTGATTTTTTTTTTTGAGGAGTCCAGCCTCTGCTGTTTCACTTGTAGCAAAGACTGGTTCTTGCAGTAAATAATAAACTATTATACCTCATTTGACAGCCTCATTAATGTGATATTGTGGGATTTCTTTCAGCTGTAGGAGGGAAGAATGTATGGAGAAGTTGTGAAAACTCAAGTAACTTTTATAAGACTAATAGGGTTTTTGCTATAATGCTTTGTGGTGAAGAAAGGAAGTAAGTGCAAAGCAAGGAAGGAGTATAAGAGACAACAAAAGGGTGAAATCTGTCATGCAGTATAGATCCTATTCCCAAACTATGCTTGCTCTACCCTCTTCCCTAAATATCAAAATATTCCCAGGGTACTTTGTGTCAACCATTGTGACTTTTTTTCAGGCTTAGCCCATCCATGATGTTCGGTTAATAGTACTATTACCTATCCAAGACAACACTGTTACATTAACTTTAGTGCTAAGGTGAGTATTGAAGAAGTAGGTAAGATAAAGCAATGCCCTTTTTCCCTGCCATTAGGAACTTTCTACCACAAAGAATAGTGGAGAATTCCAGGAGGAATGCTGACAGGACAAAACCCAGAGCAGTCGCTGAAGCCTGAAGAACGCCATGGAATAAAGCTTTACACTCAGTGCATAGGTATGATTGCCCTGATAACTTGGTATTTCCTGTTTTTTTCGTTACTAGCAAAACACCCTATTTCTTCTCCCCATATGAGTCTTTACATTCCACCTGGAAGGTGTCTCATCTCATGCATTGAAATGGCCAGAGGTAGTTTCTGATATTTTAGACTTGCAATGACTATGACTCTGTAGCCAGGGAATGCATTGTGAATATCCTGAGTTCTCAGAACAGCAGAGATAAAATAACTGGTTCATATATTGAGTTTAGGGCAGCATATTGGCTTGCCCAGAAGTTAGTAAACTGTAAATGATGACAGGACTGAACTAAACCTACTTAATCTGTGAATGTGGGAAAACAGGATGCATTCTTTTCAAACTTGAGTTCTACATTTCAAATAGCTGGGTTTTTTTTCCTAGTTACTCAGATATGAGGTTTAGTTCAACAACTCTTCTCCAGCCTTCTAATTTCTAACCTAGATTTATTCCCAGTTTATAGCCACTTGCTCTCATAACAAAACTGCCCTTTAGCTTAAATAACCCTTCACCCTCCCTAGGGTTTTTGCTCCTGCTAATATTTATAGATGACAACAGAGTCCCATTGTTTAGCTTTAATTCAGCTGTTTTTCCTAGGCTGGCAAAGTCTGTAGAAAAAAGTTTATGGTTTCTATTAGCTTAAGAAGAAGAAAAAAAATTTACACTAAAAATGGGAAAACTGACTTTACTGAGATCCTAACAACAATTCACTAGGTTCACCTGGTGTTTGGTAATGCTGTCTGACAGAACAGTGCAGTATGGAAAAGCAGTAAGGAATATTCATCTGATCACGTTGCTTGTGAGCCTTCTCTGCATCACGCATTTTCCATTTTTCCTGTGATTTTATATTGGACTTAGTCCTTGTTTCTACTATTCTGTTGGGACTCATGAAAGAGGTCTGACGACCCATGAGGGGATTACAAAGAATTTTAATACAAAGCTTTTGGAATTGCGTGTTCCTCCTGCCACTCAGTGTTTATAGGAACAATGAAGGTATATATTGCTAAGAATGATCCACATGCAGACTACTAGAGCTAGGTGAGTGAAGATCAGCCTTTCACCTCCTCCTGGAATAACAGATTTCAGTCTTAGCTTTGAGCCAGGAGGCCATCCTGCTGAGAGGGCAGAGGGAAAAATGTTTCTTCATTATAATGAGTTAAAACACTTCACCTCCATCATTCTCACCATGGATACTGTAGTATGAATGGCAACAGAGAAACCACTACATATGGATCGTAGGCCATGACTTAAGTCCAGTTTTCTGTGAATGCAAGCTAACAATGTATGCTCTCAGTGCACTTTGTCACGCAGGAATTGGGATACTGGGAAAGTGGTAGGTCTTTCACATAGAACAGCGGACACTCCCTGTGATGACAAGACTTCTTGGACTCTTCAGAATTCAGGGCTGTATACAATCTTAGCACATCCTCCCCCTTCCAGAGATGCATGTTTCTTCCTGCACAGCCTTCCTGCTCCTCTTAAGTAGTACAGAAGAGACTTGGCACTAGATAGGCCTTCTAAAAGTACAGAGCCTGCTGGTTACCTTTCTGCCTAACTGATGGAACTGGAAAGCAGTCTGTCCTACCTGCTAAGAGTGTCCTCAGCTGACAGCTGTTGCTTAGAGATGTGCTATCTCATTTAGCTGGCTTTTTTGTGTCTTCTTGTGTGGCCAGGATCACAAGAAACAGCTGCTGAGTTAAAGAAGATTTGCTTCACATTGCAATTCTGGAGGGAAACAAATGTAGGAAAGGAAATTGATCCTTTAATTTCCTACAACAGACCCTATCATTTGATATTGTAGTAACCAGCAGTCCTTTGCTTGACTAACTTGCAAACATTCATTTCATAATCTATTCCCATGTTAGACCATGTGCAACACTAAGGAAGTAAAAGGTGGCAACTTCTATCTAAATACTGAAGTTCTAGCTTGTCTTAAAAAATGCTACAACAAACCAACCTCAACTGCTTTTCCAACAGTAAGCAAACTGTATGAACAGTCTTGTTTGTCCCTTGTGCATGTGATTAAAAGAAAATGTTAACTGCTGTAACTTAATTCTTTCAGCTGAATCAGACCAGATGAAAAGCACAGGGAGGAATCTATTTCAGAAGTAGAAGACTCAAGCTTTTCAATATGCTGCACAGCCTGCAAGAAAAGGAGAAACTGCAGAATATATCTGCTATACTTGGCATTACTTTCTCTTACAATGTTTTATTCTCTATTCATGCTGCGATGAGCTAAGGGGACTTGAATTTTTATTCTAACCCCTGATATGCAGTAGATCTCATCAACTGAATGTAAATTGTAAGGGGCTCCAGCATAACAACTACACTTACTGTACGAAACTTTCCAGCAATCAGAAAACTTGACAATATCAAGATTAATAAAAATGGTAAGCCATGCACTCTTGAATGGGAGTGCACGACTACAGACCATGCCCAGAGCACTCACCTTGTTTCTGCTCCTTACTGTACAGACAAAGCATTTCACACTGTGGTAGGTGAAAGCAAAGCTGTTTCATAGTTTGAGAACAGAGCAACAAGTTGTCAGAGTGGAAGCCAGTGTCAGAAAGTAAGCTCAGCAAATGAGGCTTTATTCTGTTTGAGTTTGGGCCTAGCTTGCTTGAGCAAGAGGTACTTCAGTATATATACCCTTGTGACCCTGTCAAAAGGATTATCCATATGTAGATGTTAAATGGTGGTCTTACTGCACTGAACTAGGGCTGTGTTCTTTAATAATTTCTAATAGCTTGTATGTAGCTGCAGCTCTGGTGGCTGCAGACTTTCTCAAAAAGCTTGTCTGAAGAATAACCATACTAGAAGGTACCCGTGTAGGAATAAATATAACCTTAATTTCTCTTGCAATGTTCATTCTTTGAGAACATTTGTGATATTTTAGCACAAAATATACTTTGAGAATAGACACAAAGCAAACAGCTAGTGCAAAAGTCATCTTAGTTCTAATTATTTACATAGAAAGCCGTAATAGGTAATTTCCCAATTTGCGGCATTTACTAACTGCTTGTAAGTCACAATTAGTAAAGAGGGTTTGCTGAAAAATGGTATCAATAGCATCTTCCACCATGAAACTAGCCCAGAAGTCTGGTTAGTAAGGGAGAAGCAGTAATTCTGGTTTTGCTGATATTTGGGGAGAAGGAGCTTACCAATTTAGACAATTGTGCTAATGTTACTGTTAAGTTTGCAATAATAAGTGGTTATTTCTCATCTTCCCTCCGCCCTAAATGCTACAGCTGATACCCAGGCAGGCCCATAGGCATTAAAAGAGAAGGTGGAGCGGACCCCTCCTGCCTTTCAGTTTTCTTTTGCACTGATAAATGGCATTTGCTATAGGCATGTTACCTGTGAATCTAATGCCGGATACTTAAATAGATGGTAGATGTTGACCTCTAGTTACTTATGGTTAGACAGGAACATTTATGAAAACAACATTGACTGCTAGGGCCCAGACCTCTTATTCCTCTTGCCCTCTTTTCTCCTTTATTCACTACCCCTTCCTTTTTACAGTTGGTGGGAGGGGAAGATCCAGATGCTGTTTGTATAAAGATCCATGAGAATATCCAGAATTTAAGAACTTCATCTTCCATCAGGACACCTTTGGGGCCCTCCAAGGATTCCTCTATGGTTATAGAGGATGGTGAGGAAAGCAATGGCATACCACATGATTTGAAATACAACTCACGATAGCTGTTACTGAACTGGCTAGAAACGTGTACAGGCAGATTTTTTCAATATGAATGAGACACAAAGACATAGTCTTGAGCATTCTATCTTTTAAGGCTGTGGCAGATCTGTTTGCCAGGTGACTGCTTGTGTATCAACAAGTTTGAGATTTAAATAAGCATTTAACTTTCCATCTTGTTAGCTTCTGCAAGCTCGGATTCACCGCTCAGGCTGTCACCCACCAGGACAGTTCTCCAGTGAACAAGCACGTCGGCGCCTCAAGCCGCTGTCCCAGCCAGTGAGGACTACGTCACACGCCCCTTCCTGCCGTGCACTGCTCTGGAAGACACCGTGTGGAGAGAGAGAAGCTTTATGCTTGAGGTAGCACCAACTTCAGGAGCGCCTTCATTTCCAAATGACGATGGGGGCACCTCGGTCCAACCCCCACCCCGTAACCACCTGACTTACTGTCCGTGGTGTCTCTTTCACGGCTACAGCGTAGCCCCGCGTTCGGCCGGAGCCGGCCGCACCACGGGGGGCTCCGGGGCGTCGCGGCGGCGAGCGCTGGCCAAGCGGCTGAGGGGAAGCGCCGGCGGCGGCGGAGGCTCCGCAGCCGCCGGCCGGGCCAGCAGTGACCCGCCGCCGGGGGCGGAGAAGCGGGGCGCCGCTCGTGCCGCCTCACGGGGGCGACCGTCGGGAGAGTGGGGCGGGCGCCTGGCGCCCCGGCCAGCTTCATGGCCGCCGAAAGGGGAGCTTCCCCGGTGCTGGGCGGCTCGGCCCCGCGCATGCGGGGCGCGAGGGCGGCCCCTGCCCTCAGGGAAAGGCGCGAAGGTGGGCAGGGCTCGGCGATACCCCGGAGAACCTGAGCGCGGGTCTCTGCCAGCGGTTCCGTGTAACACCGGCGGGGGCTCGGCAGTACTCGTCCCCTGCTGACCAGAACCACTTGGTCAGCTCTGTGGGTGCCTGGGAGCTTGACAGCAAGCGAGGGGTGTTAAGCTGTGAGGAGTACCTGACCCGGCTCGACTGGCTAGAAGACCCTCACGACAGCACGGGAGAGTACCTGTATTACTGGTACGATGGGGAAGAGAAACGGCATTGCATACGTACTTCATACAGAAGAGCTTGCCTGGAGGGGAAGTGCAACTCTGAACTTCAAAATATGGTAAATAAATTGCAGCTTTGGGTTACAACATGTAACCGCAGGTGAAATGCCATGCTGGTAGAGAAAATACAATCGATACGTGACTGTGACGTGTCATGGAGTTCCCATCTTTTTCCTCATTTAATAGGTATAACTTCAGCTACATCAGATACAGGTTTTAATTTTAAATCGGTAGTTGTCTTGTAAGGAGCAGATAAGTTGTGGAATCTTGCTTTGGTGGTACTACTGCTTGTCTGCTTCATTGACAGTGTTTTCTTCAAACACTGAGCAGAAACTGACAGGTGTACTGGTGTGATAGAAAAGCTTGAGGAACAGTTGAGATGGTAGTTGGGTCAGACAGTTGGTCTGCCTTCGTTTTCTCATCTACTCTGGAGTAGGCGCTGTGAGGGGTTAATTTCAAATGATGGCAAGTACAAAGATTTGGTGCCGTATGGATTTTTTTATTCTGTTATTAACAAAGAGCAGACTTGTGCATGCGGTGGCACTTTTGATAGCTGGAGCTCTGAAGAAAAACACAAGCAGCAAATTATATATCCAAATCCAGGGCCTAGGTTATTTTGGGGTGCATGAAAGTAAAGATGGCTTATCACTGAAAGCTAGAATCTAAAAGGTAATATACTTGGTCATAAACTAGTCCTGACTCAATCACCTGTAAACTTTAGATGGAAAATTCTGTGACTGTATGAAACTTTATTTGTATTTTTACGAGTACTTCAGTTATTTTCTATTGCAATGAGACAAGAAGAGCCTTTTATTTTTGAGAGAAACTGAACAGATTTTGGTTTTGTTTTTTCTTATCCCACTTCTACCCATAGAAAAAGACCCATATTACCTTCTAGTTAGCAAATCATTATAGTTTAGGTTACCTTTAATAGATGAGAAATTGGGATTAGGACCTGGGTGAGCAAATTCTGAAAACTGAATGGTGGGAAGTTGGTTATGTAGTACTCCTAGTGGGTTGGTACACTTTTCTCCTATGTATTTGAAATGATGTCATGAGAACATGAATTAACCTTCTACATATTATGGTCAAAAGTTACCATTGCAGGGTTATATGTATTTTTTTATGATTACATAGGAGGCATTGTGTTTGAAACTGTTGTCTTATGTAGGCTGTTGTTCCCTAAAAAAGAGACTTTTTTGTACTACTTTTAGTTTCACTGCTGACACCTTGGTGAAATTACCCTGAGAGAAATTTTCAGGCTCTTCAAGGAGTGGCCTATGACCCAACAGAATTGGAACTTCCTACAATGAGCATATCATCAAGGTAAATATATACTTGAATAAAACACCTACAGCTGATACTGTAGAAACAAAGTGTTAAGGGTGGCATGGATTTATTGTCTTTTTTTTTAACTATTTGCTGCTTGCAGTTATGAGCTCTGCTGGGATAGTATGGCTTGTTTTACTAGTATAATAACACTAAATTGCCAGGAATGTTACTTTTACAACATGGTGGCTTTTCTAAAACCATTTTCTCTGAGCTTTTCTGGCATATAAGCAGTTCTGCTGAAATCCTAGCTAGTTGTCTATAAAGTTGCTGGCTAGTAAGTCTTTTTGACTTTGTTTGGAAGCATTTAATTTATTGCCCTAAGAAAACTATATAGGGAGTTAATGCTCTTGACAGTCTCAGCTCTTACTTTCTTGACTATTTGAGTTGCTTTTAAATCTGGATTTAAAAGCTTTTAAGTATGACATTGACATTCTGCCAATATTATCGTTTGTAGAAAACAGCCTTGTAATGGCTATGCTTAACTACAAATTCTTCTAAGAGGGGACAGAAGTACAATATGGAGCAAAGCAATGCACGTTTTTCTTGCTTTTAAAAAATGTAAATATCATCAAGAAAAGAGAATGTCAGGGTGTGCCAAACACAACAGATAATTGTTTTCTGTCCCGATGTAAGCATCTGTCCTTAAATAAGACTAGCAAGTATACCACCTTTCTGGTAATGGGCAGTTATCACCCAGATTGTTCAGAGAATATCAACAGACAACTGCTTCCTGCTATTTTTCAGATGTACTTTTGGCTGTGTGATGTTGTAGTGTTACATGCTTTCAAGTAAGAAAGTGCTGGTTTTACTGCCTTGAGAATTGGTCTCGTGCTTAGTAATTACTTGGCAGTTTGGAATCTGTCTCCGTTGCTAATCTAGTAACGTGGTTTGGAACTGGCCTACTGCAGTTACCTCTGTAGTCAGAAGGTACTTGATCTTCTTTTCAAGAATGGCAGTGTGTTGGCCCAGAATAGCATTGATTCCTCCCTCAGCTCACACAGGGATTAATTTGTTAGAAAGTACTGACTGGTAATAGGACTTTAGCTTTCTAACTTTGGCGTTTCATTACTTAGTCTTCTGGTTATTCCTCCAAAACCAGTTTTGTTTCCGCTAACAGTATTTACTTGGCTCCTGTTATTTTCCTAACTGAAATCGTACCTCTGAAGCTTTACCTAACACTTGTTTGCTGTTATGTTTTGAAAGTGAAATGACCGAGAAATATATTACCAGCCAGGTACTTCAACTGCTACATTGTCCCAGAGAAATGTATGAGGAATAGGTGTGGCTGGAATGCACCCTAGCTAGGTACTGAAAAGGAGATTACCATATCCCATTTGAACTCAAAGAGAAACTCTAGCAAGGGAAGCAGCAGCAGCAGTTCCAGCCAAATTAAAATCAGGAAAAATAGCAGCAGAAAACGGACAAATTAAAAAAAATTGAAACATTTCTGATGCACTGAAAATGCTTAAGGAAGAACTTTACACTAAATTACCCAAAACTTAATTGAAAATGCAGTTTTCTACCAAAAGTTTTGTCAGAGAGTTATTTATCATCCCTCAAAGATGCATACATAGTACCTGCCAAGTAAGTAAATGGGTAAATAAAAGTAGACTAAAATGATAATGCTGCTGTAGGTGGGGAGTGTTTGGAATCCCTGTAAGAGCTTGTATTCATTAATTATATAATTAGGCAGAAGTAAAATAGAAATTAATTGTGGCTCCTTTTCCAAAGAACGTAAAAGGAGACAAAGATTTTAAATAAATGATTCCAGAACACCCAGCATTAGAATTTTTACTGTGGACATGGATTCAAATTTCTGCTTTTCTAGATTTGGAACAAAGAGAGGAGTAACTGTAAAATGAGTGTCCTACTGCTGGCTGTAGTTGCTGAGTTAGTTTTGGCCTCTTTAATTCTGCTGTCTTTTAAAATTTATTTTTGATGTTTTAAATTTTTGTTTGGATGCAGAACAAAACTGTAGAAACTGCAGCATTTTTGGCTAGAGGAATTCTTATTTTCTGGCCAGGCCTCATTTAACAAAACTTGTTTTAAAATGTTCTTTTTTCTTTTTTACTCTATTACCTTCTAATGTTCTACTTCTCTTCTAGATTTCATCCAGGATTGGAGATCCATAACTATGAAATACTGTAAGAGAAGTTGCTTTTTTTTCTTTTCCTCCTTTTCTTTCACCACCCCTGCCCTACCTTGTGAGATATTAGAACATGAAAATGCCTGCTCTCCTGAGATTTCTAGTTCAGATAGGCAGCCAAAAGTTCAAGTTTATGTGTTGTCAGGTCCAGACATTTTGAAGCTCACCTTCACAAATTGAAAACTGAACTGACTTTGCCATCAAAAAATTCACCTTTTTTTCCTTTATTTTAATAGCATTAGGGAATGTTTTTAGTCATTGAATCTTGTTCCCTGCTACATTATGTACTATTTACCAGTTTCACTGTGTATTGGGCACTAGGTTCATGCCTTTTCTGCCTCAGAGTAAAAACGTATATTTAATACTAAAAATGTGGTTCTTTTTACTCTCTTCAGCCAACTCATTTGCTAAAATAACAGTACTGTTTCCCTGGACTAAAAAATGTAGTTATGAAAGTATCTTGAGGATCCTGTAAAACTTGATAATGTGTTATAGGTGTTTTACTGTAAGATGCTGCAGATTTCTTCAACTTCTTAAAGTACAGCTGCTTTCACATAAATTTGAAACAAGGTGTCTTCTCTGTTGGTGGAAAATTGGTATTTATTTCTGGTCATTGGTTTGGGAGAAAGGAAGCTAGCAACTTTGGTATGGTTGCATGGTGACATTTCATTGCATCTTGGTGTTCCATTGCTTGAAGTCAAACCAGTCTCTGATATACTTACTTGTTACCCATAATTTAATTTTTTCCTTTCAAGAAAAAGAATGAAATTGGAGAACATGTGTCAGGTGCTGCAATCTAATGTGCTCCTAGGTCCTCTAGGGAGGAAGTATTACTACAGTGATTAGGAGATCAGTCATTACTGAAATGTTATGTTGGAATGCTTTATGGACAGTCTTTTCTGGGGAGACATGCAAGACCAGTGGTTGTAAAAATCAAATTCTACTCCTTTCTGATCTATTGGTAGCAATCTAGAGTCTTTCTCTCCCCCAAACTGTTCACAGCTCTGTGAGAGCAAGGCAGTGGTAAGTTAGTTTTTGAAGAAATAAAATCCCCTAGAAAGAACAATGTGTAACCATAATGCAGAACCATTAAATGTGGTCTAAGATCTTGAGAATTGAGACTCCATCAGTCTTAGTTCCATAGCTGAAGATATTTCATGCTTGTTCATGAGTAAGTTGACTAGTATTCAGTAAAGGAAAAATTAAACAACCAAGAGTGAAAGCATTAAAACTGTGATACCAGCTCTGATCATGTATGGATGAATGCTTTGAGCTTGCACGTGACAGGTGCTGTGTTGAGCTGTGGTCTGTTCCTTCATTTTGTGGTTTGCTGGTAACTCTCCCTGTTGCTCTTTAGCTGGGAAGAGTGGGATAAACTGTGTCCTCCTCTGGAGTTGTTTTTGTATGGTGTAGTTGGACTGAAGATTGAGTGAAGAGATAGGACAGAAAGGGTAGTTAGAAGAAAGTGTAGAGGAATGTCAGATGTTTGGGAGACAGTGGGACTTCCTGTGTTAATTTTCCTGCTTGCTCAGCAGGGGTGATGGCGAGGCTCAAGACCTCCTACTGAAAGAACCTCTTCTGAGGAAAGCATTTTCTTCAAGTGTCTGAAGACACTTGACTGAACACTTGTTTCATTCAGTGCCCATGTGTTCTGTTTGTTGACAATGCACAAGCTTGTGGCTAGTGTCAGTAGGCCTTTCTCTTTAGCTAATATCAGTGTTTGTAACTTTCACTGTATTTGAATACTTGAGCTCAGAGTCAACCTTCATGTGCCATTTGTTATGGTACAACAATTCCTGATAAGCTAATTTCAACTGTTACGTTATGTGGCTTCAAAAACAAGCTGCGTGCCATGAAAAGCTTATATTAAGTAGTTAGTCTATATTATGCTGTGCTACCCTTGGTGCTTTAAAGTAATTTCCAGAGTGATCAAATCAGATTAATCAGAAGTATCACAGAAGCATCTCGTAGTGGCTTGGATTAATTTTTCATAAATTCCTGTTCTGTTGATCTGGTAACTTCAATAGTTTAGAAAACTAGCTTGTGAAATGCTGCCATGGCCCCCCTACCCCCTGAGGCTGCAAGTTCCCACCCCTGCATTTCACCACTGCCATAGTTTTCCATTGAGGCTATTTTTCTGGGAACCCTTGAAGCCAGATCACTGAAGTCATCAGAGTTAAACAAAAATGAAATTTTTGGAGGGCTTCAATCTGTGGAGGATGCGTGAGACAATGACCTGCAAGCCTGCTTTACAGAAATAACAAATCCTGGAATGTGGCCTAGATTCCCCACTGTGTACTGACGGAGATGCTTTTCTCATTTGTTCTAAGGCACTGAATAAGCTTATCCTTATGACTGCAACTATAGTAAGAAGGCATAGCTACAAGCCTCAAAAGGGTGTTACTTGTGTTTTCTATGCAAACAAACAAATATTTTAACTCTCAATCTGTGAAACTCAATGCAATAAGGTGTAGAAGTTTGTTTGGCTTAGAGGTAAGTGTTCCTCCGAATTGCAGTGTGCTCAGGGACATGTAAATTAGATGGATATAAGAAAACACAAATCCTCTTACAGCAAAAAGAAACTAGTAGATGATAAGAGGTTAGTGGGAGGAAATGAATCCCATAACTACCTATGTGATGACCTCTGCAATTTTCACTGTTGATCAGACTGCGAGGGTATCTTGAATTAGGAGGAGTGCTGGTATGTTCTGCCACAGTGAGGTTTTTCAAATAGTATTAGCTTTCTCTTTGCGTATTACCATTTCAGGCTACTATGCATTGGTCTATTACACTCCTTACCGTTTCAGCCACTCTGTCAGCAATTCAGTTGAAAGGCAGTTTGTTTTTTATTGGAGTGAATGCATCTCTCACTTTCTTTGCTCTCTCTCCTTAAGTGGTATCAATAGTTTTTGTTGGCATTAATCGATTATCTAATATTAATCATGATCCAGCTAAGGAGTTGGTGGTTCTTTAAACATCTCCCAAACTTTAAATGATTTTCTAAGGTTTTGTTTTAAATGTTTGTTTCAAGTTTGTATTTGGACATGTAGAAATGACAGTTACTTAGAAATTACATTACTAAAAACAATAAATTGGGCAATTATTTACTCTCAACAGGAGTATATTTTACTACTAAAATAAATAAAATGTTTTTTTTCAAGTTGCTGATGGACTTTGGCTGGAGACTGAAGTGTAGTTGCTATGGAAAATTCCAGGAAAAGGTGTAAAATGATGAGTGAAAAATGTCAAGGGTAATATTTGTTTAATGTAGTTTCATTCATACGTTTATATCCAAAAATGTCTCTTTAGACCATCTGGGACTTGTACTGTTGAGTCATGTTAGCCTTTTCCTTTTTCACATTTACTCCATTTTGTTTGTACTTCCCAAATCTATTTTATTTTTCTCATTTTCTTTTACCCTGCTGGTTTGTTCTTTCCTGGCCGTATTTTTAATTAGTTAAACATAAGTGGCCTTTGACATAGCAAAGATTATGAAAACAGTGGGACATTGGTTACTGCTTTGAAAGAGTAAGGCAAATATTTTTGTGTGTTTATTCTCCTTTGTCTGTTACCTCTCTCCTGGGGTTGTATTGTCAGTGAGTGAAGTAAAAGAGCCACTTGAAGGGGCAAAAGGGAGTTTATTTAGAATCTTACTTAGTTTTCTGTGTATTATGGCTAGAGGTCCCTAATAAATCTTAGTTCCATTGTGCTATGCAAAGCTACAAATGCGTAATGAGAGCCTCTGAAGTTTATAGCATGGAGCATTATGACAGATCAGACCTGGCAGGGAGAAGAAATTTTAATTTTATGTATGCAGATCAACAACCAAAGATTTGGAGCCAGCATCTAATCATGTTTAAGATCTCTTGAAAATCTGTCCTACAATGGAAGCGTCTATATGGAAGCGAGCCTACTGGAAGTCTCGCCTTTTATAGTCATTTCAAGGTCACAGGGGGAGGCAGTGACATGAGGTCAGAAAGTGTTTCTTAGCTCTGGTGCCAGTCCAGCACTGTAAGCTTGAGAATATACCCTTTCACTCACTTCAAACCTTGTCATATCCAGTACTAAATGTGGTCAGACTGTGCATATTTGGTCTGTATTTGAGATTTGTCTTGTATTTCATTTGAAACTGCAGCATTTCATGGTAACAGAGGTGGCAGCAATTGAGACGGCTGATTCTGTTGCAAATGGGCGATACAGCTCCCTGAATAATGAAGGCATGCATACAGTTCCCTTGCTTGACTTAAAACAAAAGTTGTTTTTCAGATTCTGCTAGTTAAGTAAAACTTAAATTTTGTCAAAAGGAACATGCAAAATAGTCACAGAATCCTGCATCTGTCTGTACCTTTCTCTATAATGGGAACCAGTTAGCCTCAATGATGGTTAAAAAGTATTTCCTTTAGAGATTTATGAAAAGATAGAAGATCTATACTTGTGTTGCCTTCCTGGAGAAAGCTGTTTGGGAATTAACCATTGCTACTTGTCACAGGGGGGAAGTGTTAAGTGCCTTGTGACTTGCATAAAGGGGTCTTTACAGGTTGCCCAGAGAGGTTGCAGCTAGAAACATTCAATGTCAGGTTGGATGGGGCTGTGAGCAACCTGATGTAGTTGAAGATGTCCCTGCTCATTGCAGGGGGGTTGGACTGGCTGACCTTTAAAGGTCCCTCCCAACCCAAACCATTCTATGATCTTTTGAATTCTGTCTGCTGAAACCAAACAGGTCTGTTTCAGGTGACCTCAAAAAGACTGGTTTTCCTTATCCCAGCTGTAGATCCCTCAGCTCTGAGAGGTATTACATTTTAAGCAGAACTCATGGCCTTCCACAGTTTGAATACAATACAGCATGATTTACAAAAGACTGGAAATGAGCATGTACCCCAGAAAATAACAGAATTCACATGCTAAATATGTGAAAGTATGCATGAAATAGATAATAAACTCTGAGGTTTTCATTCATGGTCATCAGTACACACTAATTGTACTTGATCACAGTAGTCATACATGTTAATGTGGACTCTGCTCTCTGGGTCTCAAAAATCAAGAATGGGATTGGAGTTCTACTTTTGGGAAGGCCTTGAAGTGTCAATGAACCAATAAATCCTCAGTTTCCTGCAGCTAGTCACCAGCTTGAATTTGAAAAGCAGCAAACAGCCTGTTGCGCTGCTACTGTAGGTAAAAGCTAGGTGGTGATATACAGAAGTAGAGCACTCCATGTTCAGCTCCATGGAAATATTTATATTCTTATAAAAAGTCCTCCATGAAAGAAGGCTGATAACAGAAACACCGATTCAGCTGTAACAAAGTCACTACAAAGTTTCCCCTGTTGCAGGAGCAGAGTTCTTAAGAAATGCCAACCTTTAAGCTGTCTAAATAATTTTAGAATATAAAGCTCCACACTTTTAAGATTACAGAGCTCAGAGCTAAAAACAAAGGAAGTACAGTCAGTAGGAAATGCTATTATCTGGTTATTTTAGTAGTAACCAACTACAATCACTGACACACTTTTTAATGTATTCCAAGGTACTTAACAATGCGGGCTATGAAGACTGTAAACAAGGATTCAGAGGTAATGAGCTTCTTTACCAGCCCTGTTCATTCCAGAGCCTTTATCCAATTCACATACCTGGATTTCAGTATTTTAGGAGAATGATTTTTTTGCTTCTGCTTTACAACTAATAGCAGGAGAAAAGTGCCAGTTTACCTTGCTGAACTGGCAGAGGAGGACCCCAGTTAGTCTCTGTATGAAAATGCGATCAGTTCTTGCCTTAAACCTCTATCAGTCATGAGGGAAAAGGTGGGTGAAGCTCAGGGGAAGGAAGACCAGAAAGACTCTTCCTGGGAACAATGTCTTATCATCCAACTCTGAATGTACTTGACAAACAGAAAGGAGGGACATAGAAGAACAGCTGGAGTACAAAAAGGAAGATTGTATACTACGTCGAACTGTGATCCAAGCTTCAAAATCCAGTATTTCTGCTCAATATTTTATTAACTGCTTGAATAAGTTAACTCTGAAATGATCAGGAATGTGATTAATTTTTAGTCTAAATGTGGGCCTGGAAGTGTGGGGTTTGAGCAATGAAAAGTATCATTTAAAGTAATACAGTAAAACTGTTGTGACTTGGTATCTGTACTTTCTTTGCATGATAGTTGACATAGGTGGATGTTGGGAAGAAAGCTGGAACCCCTTTTTGAGTAACTCAGTGACATGCAGAAACTGTCATATTTCTTCTGAGGGAAGTAAGTTTGTATGTTTATCTAGTTTTTGATGCCCAAATACGTAGCTCCTTGGAATTAAAGCAAGCAAATGTACCACGTACATTTTTAACCATCCACTCTAATGTTTTTGTCCATTGTTACCAGGAAATCCTTCTACATTTGCATCTAAAACATAATCTGGCCCTTGTTTGTTCTGAACAGTGCTATTTTCTCCTTTATTCTCCAGCTTAGTTTTTTCGTAATCTGAGTTTAAAGGTGATTGAAATGTCAGCTTTGTAGGCGGAAGCAAATACTAATTACTGTCTAGAGATTTGAATTAAGTATTACAGAAATGAAGGTAAAGATTGAGGCAGTGGGGGTGTTGTAAAAACAATGGAAGTGATGGAGAGAGTTTGGAAGTGACATTGGAAATAAGAAATGCAGTCTATTGCATTTATCTGTAACTTAACCTCACACTAAGGCACTGCATCTGCAGATGATTTTAAAGCTGCTCATCTAATGATGTTAGTCACTCCTGGAAATAAAATTTACAGCATCATTTGTTCCAGTACAGAAATGGGGGAAACTAAGAAATGAACCTGATGCTGAGGATTAATGTAAAACAGGAAAAATCTTCCAGTGCCTCTGTTCAGCAGTGTTTACCCAGTGTTGGGCTTCACATTCTTACTCCTGGAAGATTTATTTTTGTTTGTGTAGGAAGCACTTCTTTCAAGGAGTGCTTGTAACATATAGCTCCAATGTGTCTGATTGCCAAAGACATGCCTTATTCTTTTCTTCTGTAGGCAGGAATTGAGCAAGGGCTGTTTGCTAGAAGCATTGGGGAGAGAGGAAGAGCTTTAATGTCAGCTGTCACTGAGTTTTGTGAGACTGCATATCTGTGGTAAAGGTATTTCTGAACTCTCAGGAAACTATGTTACCTTCACATATGAAATGTTTTTGATTTTATTGTTGTTTTTAAGATGAGCAAAAATCACTAATTTTGGCTAATGTTATGGGTAGTTTGAGCAGCCTTCTCCTTGAAGGCCTATAGACTTCCTTCTATCCATGGAATGGATGCAAGGAAAGCTGCTTGTACAGAACAGTTCTCAGCATTGGAGCCTGTATGTTCATAAGAATTAATTTGTGTAGTATTTCTAAGAGCTGTGTGTTGGTATTTCCCAAATCACTTACTTTAGACTGGTGCAGTTTTCAAGCATGCTCAGTATTGTCCTGTTTGTTCCATTTAAATGAACTGAAGGAAAAGAGAGGCTGAGTTTGGAATTAATCCTTTTGGAAATATCACTGCACCATGGAGTTCATGGTGGTGAGACTACTACCAGCTTGGCATTACTCATGCACAGTTGTAATTCTGCACTTTAGAAATGGTGTGCTCTAGACAGAAGGAAGACAAGTGATGACACTGTAATAAAAGGTACCAGAAGGGCTTTACTTTGATTTGTTCTGGCTACCATAGAAGGGAAATGAAATAATCTATGTTTGGGACACATGTGCTTGAATTAAATTGTACATAATGTTGTCTTCAATGAACTGATGAAAATTAAAAAGAAATTTAAAAAGAATTTAAATGAATTTTTAAAAAATGGACAGTGCCTTTTAAATGATCAAGGGCTTCTGCTATAGTGTTGGAAATATAAATAGTTGACATTTAAAATGTCAATAGTTTCAGCATTTACCACAGAGTTCTGACATTTTAATAGTGACCATTTGAGCTTTTATTTAAATGCCTCACTGAAATTCTTTTAGCAAATTATTGGCAATCTGGTCATCTTTGAAAAGTGGCATCGTCTTTTGATCTATAGCTATTGGGGAAACAGAGCTCTTAATTTTAATGGTTACAGTCGGTGAAATAAGGTCAGCCATATAAAGATGGGTACTTATTTCCTACTACTTGCATTTGCATTTTGCTCTGGGCAGGAAGAAAAAACTCGGCAAGAGGTAATTTTTTTTTTCTTTTCTTTTTTTTTTTTTCCCCTTAAAATGTGATGTGTATTAAAACCTTTCTTTAATGGTCAAAAGTAGTAGGCTGGGCCTTGGGAGATCTCATTCCTCCCTGAATTTGGCTAATTGGCTGGCTTTTGCAAATCCCTTCCCTCTCTGTGCCTTAGTTTTTCAGGTTTAAGTGATAATGATCTTTTTTTAAAAAAACATATTGAAGTTAGTGTTAGGAAGAAATTAATTTTTATTACATTTGTAGAGACTATAGAGGCTTCTCAAACTATTTTAGATGATGACAGCTGTAGTTTCCCTATTGAGAACTTAATCTATACAGTTATTCACTGTTTTATGACCACTAATGAAGGGCTTCTACTGAAAGTTTTTCTTATTGTAATATTGAATGTAAATGACACTGAACTAACACTTCTGTCAGGAAGATACTGAGAAAACCCACATAGCTAAACAAACAATTAATTCAGTGCCATTCGCACTTCCAATGCATATACTTGTTTCACATATACTTCTAATACAGTTTCTGCAGTATCTTTGTATCTTATGGGCACCTGAGTGCCCGTTTTAGCGCTACAAAGTAAAACATAATGGTGTGAGGATCCATTCCACAAAGTTTCATATCTATACCATGCGCACAGTAAAAGGAATCTTCACCCCCAGTTTCATATGGAGAAGTGAAGCAAAGTTCAAGTGAATGCCTTTTGTCTGAAGAAAACTGCACGTCGTGGCTTGCCAAGTATACTTATTCTACATGAAACTTTGCTGGGTTGCAGCTTTTTCTGTAGAATGAGGAATTACTGTGAATGCATAGTATACTTTTGTTGTCGCTATTCTTGGCTTTCTTCATAAAAGAAACAGCATAAGTTATATTACAGCTATTTATAAAAGCACTTTGTGACCCTATACCATAGTGTTGAACTGTAAGCAGATTGCCTGCCAGTTTTTTAATCCAAAAACTTAGCATTGCAGCTGAACAAAAGCTGATAATGGTAACTGATTCTTTTTTAAAAATACCTATTTGGCTGAAGTTAATTGGTGTAGAAGTAGTCTAAAAAACCCATTAGATTCCTCTTATAACTTCTAAAAAGCTGTGTTTAAGTGTTTGGGGTTTTTTCCTTAAATGTGATTTTTAATGTGTCCTGGAGATTTTATCTATTTTCTTATAATTCAGAGTTTTTTCAGAACCTGCTAAGGCTTTGGGAGTCCTGACTCTGACACTGCCAAACTAACTGATTTGCTTCACTTAAGTAGAATGTGTAGTGGGGATCTTCTGGCTTCTGTACCTGTAGAGATGAGTCTAAGATTCTTTAACTGTGCTCAACTGTTGGGTTTATATTGGATCTTGCAATATTTCAGTCTTCAGAAGGAAATCCCCCATGAAATTCAGGTTGAGATTCTTTTCCCTTTGAGGTGAACACTATTTAATAAAGGGCCTGTATAAGCCATTCCTAGTTCCATGAACGGAAGGATTTATAATGATTTATATTCTCTGACGTATCAGTTCATTGCATATCTTAAATATTGCACCAGCAGCTTGAATTAAAAGGTGTGTGAATGACAGAAATAAACATGATGTTTCAATTATACCACTTAAATGATAGCAAATTGGAGGAAACAATGAAGGGCAGCAGCTGGCTGGCTGTTTTCCTACTGAGACTCAACAGAAGCACTTGTAACCCAAAATGTCTAACCAGTCCCTTGATTCAAGGAAATTTAAATTTATTCAGTGCAATGGAAGACTCATTCAGTCTCTGCTCTTCCGCTGCTCCCACACAGAGGAGCTGCTAAGAAAAATGAAAGAAACGTACTTTTGAAGACTGGGTTAGTCTGTGCAATATCACCTATTTGTTCTGGGGTCTTTGTTTCTTTACTTTTGCATCATCAGGGCCAAACACTCTACTGAACCCAAATGCATCGTCTATGGCAGAATGTTTAATAAAATTAGTAATTTCTGAGGGTTTTGCCCCTGCAAAATAGTAACTGCATTCATGTGTGTGAGGATTGTATGTGAGAAAGGCAAGAAATAGCTTGGCTTGCTTTACTGAGGCCTTATCCTGACATAGGGAGCTGTCACCTACAATGAGAGACCTTACCAAAACCTAGTTTGGTATTTTATTTCCATCTTTCCTGTTCTGCTAAAGTAAGTGCATTAAGATTTTTTTAATGAGTTTATTAAATATATGGTTTTTAATTTTGATTCAAGATGAAAGGTTCAGATATCTGTTCTGTACTCCACACCCAAGTATAATTTCAGTTGGCATTAATAAGATACATGTGCATATTTATAGACATAGTGCTTGTGATGGGTTGACCCTGGCTGGTTGCCAGGTGCCCACCAAAGCCGTTCTATCACTCCCCCTCCTCAGCTGGACAGGGGAGAGAAAATATAACAAAGAGCTTGTGGGTCAAGATAAGGACAGGAGAGAGATCACTCACCACTTACCGTCACGGGCAAAACAGACTCAGACTTGGGGAAAATTAACTCACTTTATTACAAATCAACCACAGTAGGGTAATGAGAAAGAAAACCAAATCTCAGAACACCTTCCCTCCACCCCTCCCTTCTTCCCGGGCACAACTTCACTCCCGGCTTCTCTACCAACCCCCCCAGCGGCACAGGGGGACGGGGATGGGGTTTACGGTCAGTTCATCACACGTTGTTTTCTGCCACTTCATCCTCCTCAGGGGGAGGACTCATCACACTCTTCCCTGCTCCAGCGTGGGGTCCCACCCATGGGAGACAGTCCTCCACGAACTTCTCCAACGTGGGCCCTTCCCACGGGCTGCAGTTCTTCACGAACTGCTCCAGCATGGGTCCTTTCCACGGTGTGCAGTCCTTCAGGAGCACACTGCTCCAGCGTGGGTCCCCCACGGGGTCACAAGTCCTGCCAGAAAACCTGCTCCATGGGCTCCTCTCTCCACAGATCTGCAGGTCCTGCCAGGAGCCTGCTCCAGCGTGGGGTTCCCACGGGGTCACAGCCTCCTTCAGGAACCCACCTGCTCCAGCGTGGGGTCCTCCCCGGGCTACAGGTGGATATCTGCTCCACCGTGGACCTCCATGGACTGCAGGGGGACAGCCTGCCTCACCATGGTCTTCACCACGGGCTGCAGGGGAATCTCTGCTCTGGCGCCTGGAGCATCTCCTCCCCCTCCTTCTTCACTGACCTTGGTGTCCGCAGGGTTGTTTCTCTTACATGTTCTCACTCCTCTCTCCGGCTGCCAAATACCGCCTATCCCAACTTTTTCCTTCTTAAAAATGTTATCACAGAGGCGTTACCACTATCACTGATTGGCTCGGCCTTGGCCGGTGGCGGGTCCGTCTTAGAGCCGGCTGGTATTGGCGCTCTCTCGAACACAGGGGAAGCTTCCAGCAACTTCTTACAGAAGCCACCCCTGTAACCCCCCCCGCTACCAAAACCTTGCCACACAAAACCAATACAGTGCTTCAAATAATCTTTTGTGGGTTAAGAGACACCACATGAAAGGCTATTATCTCTGACTCAGCTGTGATGATATTTTTAAAGCAGCTTTTACGAAACTTTGATCCATAGATTGGTAGCCATGTTTTGATAACTTCTCGGTTTTGTCTCAAGTTACAAGAGTTTAAAATCCTTTGGCTTGGCATAGTTTCTTTGCTATTGTTGGGACAGGAAGCTGTGCTGTTACAAATGGGAATGTAGCTGGTTCCCAGTTCTAACTATATAAAAAGATTTGAGACTCCCTGCTATATAAAGTTCAGTATGAAATGTCTTCCTTTGGTGACCAAAATCCTGTGTTCAATGATATGAAGCTTGCCATTGACATCACTGGGATCAAAACTAGATATGTCTTATAGGTCCTGATAAACGGTCTCATTGGGAAAGTACTCTCTTGCCTCAATTGTTGTCTAGAGACAGAGGGATGCAGGGAAGATGAATCTACTGAAGTTGTGATACAAAGTCCTGGAATATTCAAGCATGCTAAAAGTGATTTGCAAAACAGAAGGGTCTGTGTGGTAGAATATAGTAGACGAGAAGAAAAATGTAGTGCAGAGATATGAATGGGAAAACAAAATGAGTATAGCAGTAGGCAGATAGTTGGTATTCATGCACAAATCTTGAATGGGCTGAGGAAAGTGAGATGAGAACAGAAGTGAGACAGCAGCATCCTGGCTTCCTTAGAAGAGACTGTTGGGAGGATCTATGTGACTGATAGATGAGAATGGCAGGTGACTCTCGTTTGGCCATCTGGATATGCAGGGTAAAATACACACTGAAGGTGAGCCACCTCTCTCCGAGTGGAATCAGTGGAAGGGATCAGAAGCAACTCTTGACATCCATTCTCTATTTCCTTTGGGAGAGAAGTGGGGCTGGGTTTGTACCTTCCCTCCCCTTCCACACAACAGTAAGCACTATGGCCTCTGCCTCTGATATAATCTTAAAAATCGGTAGATACAACAACATTCTGATGCCATGTCATAGTTCTAGTTCTGTTTGAAATTGTACATAACTAGCCATAGGATCCCTGAAGCGAAAGCTGTGTAACTCTATCTTTCTGGCAAACTCAATTAGTCTGTCTCTTTCTGAAAGGAAAAAAAGAAAGCTTGTAGCATGCCTTCTGCACAGACCGCAGGGAGCAGAGGAGCTGGCAGAGACACTCATGCGTAAGCAAGGGGCAGTCTCTGTGTGTAGAATGTCATGGAAGCAAGGTCATTCAGGCCCATTTCTCAAAGCAAAAGCTGTTAACTGAATCTCTGCTTTATACTGTTTTTCCCTCAATACTACTATCCCTCACCTTTCCAAATTGGAAGCCAACGCAGCTGTGCCGCACTATAGATGCAAGTACCCTACAGTTATGAGGGGAACAGATATAGATGGAGTTAAATAGCTTCTGTGGAACACACTTTTGCACATGCTGATTAATTATGCTGTGTCAGTGGCCTTGAAATGCTGCTGGAGATGCTGTGGTGCCTGCAGGTTTTCCCAGCAGCTTTAGTCTCTTTGTGTCATGGAAAGATTAATGCTGTGAAACACACGACATAAGGATATAGCCTGACCTCATATGCCCCATGATGACTTTTGGAATTGGTGGATAAGGTTGTTCTCCAGCTTTCTTGTTTTTAATGAGCTATTATCTTCTTTCAGGATACTGCAAATAGTGCAATGACTTCTCAGTAATGCATAGGGGCTAAAAAGATGTCCTTTTATAGTAATCTCTTAAATGCGATACAGTTTTCAGTAAGAAGTTAATGTTGGAAGATTATTGTTACTGCTACAGTGGATCACACAGGCAAGTTTCCTTTTTTGTCTTTGATTATAAAATCTAGAAGGAGAGAAAAAAACCTTGAAGCAAAGTTCCTGATGACATTAACACCTACACAGCCTACTAATGACAGGGAAAGGGGACTGTCAGCCTATTCCTCCAGCTAGAAAGAAGTGACTACAGCAGCTATAATGGATTCTTCTTACGTATATTTTCAGAAAGCCTGATCCAGACCAAACCCTCAAGAGCCAAAGCTTTGGAGCTTTGGATGTTCACCCTTGACTAGAAGGCAAGGAAGAAGCAGGTTTTTTTTTCCTTTGGAAGGCCCTCTTGGTATCCTAATGAAATCCTTCTGCAGGTGACTCACCATCAGTAGTTTTCTCTGCTTAGTTTTCTCTGCTTCCTTCTGTTTCATTTTGAGGGGGTGTTTTTAGAGATGCTTAAGTGGCTTCTTTACATATTTGTCTGTTTTCTGGGAGCCTTATCTATTGGTCTTCAACACAAATCCACAGCCTCTCTTTTGTTTTTTAGAGAATGAGTGGGAAGGAGAATTCGGAGAACTAGCCCGAAATCTTGCCATGTTTTAAACTGTCCTGGAATGGCTTTCCCCAGCAGAACTATTTACAGTCTGTGGTTTAACAGATGACAGTATAAATTTTTTTGTTGTTGTTTTTTTGGTTTTTTGTTGTTGTTCAGAAGATGAAACTGCCAGTTACAGCTCTAGTTGCTATATAGTATGCAGCAGGTTTTGCTTATAAAGACTCATAAAACTGAGAGAAGTTTCAATATGAGGGGACTGAATGTTGAAAAATAGTTCTTATTCCAGAGCACACTTCTGTCTTGTTTAAACACCTATCTTTTTGCATTATTCATTCTTTTGACTTCAGTTTGAACAAAATCAGCCTGAAGTGGCAAAGTTTTTGCTTAGTTTTATATGCATTTTTACAGCCACCATATTCCTTTGGTGCAAGAGTGCTTACTTCCATATTAAAACCAGGATGTAAGAACAAATAAAGCTTTCTTCATTAAAAAAATATTACAAAAGATTTGAAGGATATGGATTGTTGTCCATTTTAAAATGTCATGTGTCTTTGCAAATCTTATGACATCACTTGATTAGATTTTGTCTGTCTTTATGAATATAATGTTCAAAGTTCTTTTCAGAACTAAATCATATCTTTGTGTGACTGGTGCTGTGGTTGCTTTTCCTGATAGCACCAACGTGCGAGAAATTGTCTGATACATAATATAGATATTTAGTTGTGAAGACTTCAGAATGTTGGGGGCAGGGGGAAATTCCTGTAGCAATGTCTCTGAAATCTGAAAAGCTTTCCTTGCTTGCTGATGTCCTGTCACAGCTATCTTCTGCAAGGTATGCTGATAGTTGTCTGGTATTTGTCGTAACACTATTTGCCCTGGTAGTGAATAGATGTATAGAAAAGAAAAGGGAGAAGACAGTGATTTAGCAATCCAGCCTCTCCCTTGCTTTCCGACTCAGCTGTTTGTGGGTCTTTCTAACACTGGAAGAAAAAAAAAGTAAGATGAGGTGGATCATAGCTGTTAGTTTAGTTCCCACTCTCCCATTTCATCTACTGTGTCTATTGTTTCCTCACCTGTATGAAAGACCAGTGTCTTACCATCATGATGTAAATGGGTCTTATTAGTTGAGTGAACAGGCAGCAAAGTTGTGACCTGCCTGGTAGTAAATACAACTTTGTTTTGGAGTTGCATGCTTTTTCTGTAATCATTTTATCTAGAGTCCTGCAGGAATCTCTGCTATTTCTGCATTGGCTGAAATGCACCTACTGCTCTAATAATTGTTAAATAGACTGAACTGAAAGCTTTTCTACTTGACCAAGCTCTTGGCTTGGATGCCAGTGCATGCCTTACTTAAATAAGATGACTTTAACTGGTCTGAATCAAACCAAATTAAACTTTTGAGGTAAAATGGCTTCCTGGTGCTTTTGGCTTTTGCTTTTCACTTGCATTATTAGAGGGGTCGGGTTTTCCTTTGCGTAAAACGATCTTGGTCTAGTCTTATTTTCCTGAAGATGCCATGTTTCCAGCCTAATAAGGATGTCAGAAATGCTGTTTCTGAATAATCCACCAGGAAAAAAGCACTGATAAGATACAAGAATAATCTTATGTGTAAACTAATGTGTTACGTAGGTGATCAGCAGAGTTGGCAAAGAGAAGGCATACTGAAGAATTGGAAGTTAGCAGTTAAAGCTTGTAACAGACTCTATGTGTGTGTGTGCGCGTATGTGTATGTATATATAAAAAACTACCTGCTGAATTGCAAGGGGCATTTAAAATCAGTTTAGTATAAAATTCATTTGAGTTCTGACAATCTTTTTTTTTTTTTTTTTCAGCAACTCTGACAACGAATCTTGTGGGGACATATTCTGAGGCCTCTCATTTAGGCCAGGAGAGTTGTTACTACAGTTTAAGTTAGGAGACAGCTTGTTGTTGACCTAGTGTTCCTGTTCAGCTCTGCACTGGCAGATAAGCTTTATCAGGAATTGAGAGCCTCAGTATAACTGAGAGGCAAATTCATCCCTGAGGTAGCTCCATTGAAGTCAGTGGGTTATAACAGCCCACAAGAATATTCAGCACCAAATTAATTTCTGTGTAACTAACAGGTTTTATTAAAGAGGTAGATTAATGGGACTTAGTTTTTAAATCTCATGGTCTATTATCTTCTTGTCTTCTCAGCCCTGTTTGCTTCAACAGGAGCTGCCATTCTGGTCAATAGTAAGAAGTGTGTCTCTGTGGCAACTTTCAAGAAAAGAATGATTTCTTTCTGCATATGCACATTTTGTACCTCATTTATAACTTAAGCGATATGTCTGCATCCCTGCAAATATGAAGATTTATAGTTCTATCTTTTAAATAAATCAAACTCTACCCTGTTTCAATCCCACTAAGGGAAGATACTAAGTGATTGAGACTTGTGCACAGAAGAGGAAACTATGATATGCTGTAGGAATCTTAGATCTGGATGGAGTGATACACACTGATCCTTTACTGAACACCTATAAGTTCAGAGACTTCAAGATGTGTACATTCTGTTCCTTTTTAATCTTTGGAATTTGAGGAGCAATTCTCAAGATGGACCAATCACAGATGGAATTCGTAAACATCAGCCTCACTGGCTTTCTAGAAGTATTAGTTATTAGTCATAATTACTATTTCTCATTGCTATTTAAATGTGTACAGTTATAGGCTTGTTCCATGTGAAAATAGAAGTAATTCAGTTTTATACCATGTAAGTTTTTCCTGGAGTGCAAAATGCATATTTCATATCTGTCTATATATCTGCATTTTATTCAATTATAGTTATGTTAAACCTTCTTTTTAATGTATTCCATTGCTTCTGAGTTATTCTAATCTTTGTATAAGTTCGTTAGGCCTAAAACTGCTTTTGGTTTTACTTGTGTAATTCTGGAGCTGGCTGCTATTTTATGTGATTGAGCTGAAGGTAGAAGTAAGCTCCATAAGTTGAGTAGGCTTGCACTGGGGAAAAAATTAGCTTAAAAAACTTCTTATAAATTAGTATTTTCCATACATTTGCAAATATATTAATGTTTATCCCCTTTGATTGTATGGGAGAGAAAAGCAGTATTACCCAAGTAGAAGGCTGCAACTGAAATGAATTGCGAATAGCAGCTGTGTATAGTGTATTAACCAGAAAAGCTGAGAAATTGTATTAATTTCACTGTTTTTCCTTTGGAGGTTTCATAGAACTTCTATGAATAAGTTTATTTCTATGAAGGAATTAAATACCACAGCATTCACTTTATAGGGGAAGAATGAGGCATGGCAGGGTTACCTAAACCTATGCCATGAGTCTGAATGTACCTTCAGGTAACATTATGGACCTTGGTGATGTGCATTTAAAATTGCATAATACTTATTCCACATTAAAAAAAAAAAAAAAAAAAAAGTCTTTGTAGTGTTAGGTACTTCAGAGTCTTACCTAACACCAAATTTTGGTATGGGTGGGGTATGCTAGACTGAAGTGCTTCCTGAGGCTAAAAGTACTTATTCATTATTGCTGAAGAGCTCTCCTCTGCCTCTAGATATTGTTGTCTAAATAGTTTTTGTAATAAAAAGCCCCAGTAGGTCTTGTCAGGCTTGTTTATTATCATTACTCCTAAAATTTCTTTGGTGTTATTTTTATGAAAGCCAGGCAGTGTCACAAAAAAGCTGTGGAGCCCTATGGTGTTAAGAAACCCTGAACATGAGTCAGCCTTAAATAATTTGTAACAGACAACAATTGCTCTGTTTTCCAAATATGTGAAAACTATTAGCAGTTGCTATGCAAGTTAATTTGGCATTTAATTGTGTGGTATTTGTCTGTGAGCCAGAAATATATAGAGCGAGCTTTGTTTATAGTCATGTTATGCACCAAAAGCATGTGCATATCAGCTTACCCCTAGGATAAATACCAACTTCTCTGGCAATGATTTTTCATTTGGGGACCCTACTCTGTGGTGGAACTGCACCTTTTTAAAAAAATTTTTCTGCATAGGAAATGACATTTGACCTGGCTTACTTATAGTTGGCAAGACATGGGGAAAAGGATATATGAGTTGAAGTACAATTGTGTAGTATTTTTGCCATGTGGATATGTTTCTTAGGCATCTGTGGTGCTGTGTCTTACATGGACAGAAGTCATGGTGTTTATCTTGCACATCAACATAAAGCAATATATATGTGTTGTGAGACGGGTTTTGATAGCAGTCCTGAAGTTACTGCTTTTCCTGCTATGTCAGTTATACTCCACAAGAGCTTGTGATGGTGACTGATTTCAAAGACAGGATTACTGCCAGTGCTCCTTTCTGGGGTAGTAAAACCATTCTGCAGCTCAACACAGCCCTTGGTAGTTTGGTTGTCTTCATGCCTGCATATGAGTTTTATTTATTCAGAAGGGAGTGGTCATTTTGTTTTACAGGTTATAGTTTTTCTTGTGCTTCAGGTTTGCTTGCCAGGTCAGAGGCTTGAAATTCTTTGCCCATGTATAGCAGAAGTACAGTTTCTTTCTGTGTTTCTAAACCCTTTAAACATTTTAATCTGGTGACTTGGGAACAATTAATAATTAATAATATTTTGGTAATAGATTTTGATAGATATTTGACAAGAAAAGTGCTATTTATAGAGATTTATAGGTTTATATATGCTTTTTCTTTGGTTTCAGTGAGATGACGAGAGGAGTCCATTTGTTTTCTTGGAGAAAAGGGCAGTGTCACATCTCTTCCAGAAAAAGTAAGATAGCATGCATGATACCTTAAAAATGTTAGGAAAACATTTTCACATATTCATCTACCAAGGCCTGTACTACTGTAGTTGACAGAAGCATGGACTAAACTACAGATGTTGTTCCACTACCTCAACTGACAAGCTAACAGAACAAGTTTGTTTACTATTATAAAGTAGCACAGAATGCAAAATACAGCCATGTTTAGCGTGAAATTATAGAAGTAACTATGGTTTCAGATTAAATGTTCAGAAATTCATTTGCTATGTTCTTGAATTGATGTCTCTTTCATGTATTTGTGTAAAATACACATTTTATAATTCATAAGATTTAAGTAAAACAACTGATCTAAACAGAACGAAGTCTGAAGTTCTTCAGAGTTAATAGAAAAGCATAATCATCATGAACTGTTGGAAGCTTTGCTCATCTGCTTTGTATATTAGGCTGCAAAACACAGCTGTCAAGCTATTAGTGGCTCACAAAACAACCCCGCCACCCCTCCTTTTATTCCTGATATGAAACTTCTGTTAAACAGATAAAATCCTTGCATGCAGTTATTGTTCAAAGTTCTTTCTCATTATGTTTTCTGTATTTTTTTTTTTTATTCTTTGAAATGGATAATTCAAATGTATGCTTATTTATCTGTATCACTCAGGAGTACTTGTGTTCTCAGACTGTCCATATCAGAAGATAGGTCTGCAAACAATGCTTGTCTACATGTCCAGCTTTTTCAAGAGAGTTAATGTTGGGGAAAGTAAAATTTGGTGGGTCAGTTAGGATGCTATTCCATATAAAATGTGAACCTATCATACTGTAACTGAGACTCATAGTTAGGATCTACTTGATGAAGAGCGAAGACAAAGATTCCGGAAAGCAATTCAGCCTGTTAAAGGTCTGAATCTTTACTGCTGTCTGGTGATGCCTTTTTCTACTGACTGCAGAGGAAGTCTAAATGTGTATACATTGGTTTTTAAATTCAGGTCAGGATTGTGCTTATAACTCATGTTTCCTATTTGTGTTTCTTCATGTATTTTGGCTTGCATGGAGTGATATCGGAGCAGTCTTTAGTGCACCTTACCTTCTGTGGTGGTGTCTGCAGAAGATCATGATCACACTGTTTTCAATAATATATTATGTATTTGGCTTTCCCTGTGACTTCAAAGTAATATGACACACACAAAAAATGAAGGCAACATGGTCATCTAAGCTTGTAACTGCACTTTTACCAAGGTGGGTGATTGCACAGCTTTGTGGTCCTATATTATTTTGTAGGAGTTTAATATATGCTATTGATAGAATGGAAATTAGCCCCTCAGGAGCTTCTTTCAGTCTTTGAGCAAAAAACCCCTTCATGTTTGCAGAGACTTGTCACTTCAGAATTTCATGTTGAATTCCAATGGATATTCATGCAAGATGTTCCTCTGTATTTCCTCTGCCCTACATTTTTTTTTTTTTTTGTCTTTGTGAACATTTCAAAGGAGATTGGCAGTTTGGTGGATGACCAAGCCTGAGAAGTTCTGCAGGTCTTCTGGTTGCCTTTCACTAGACAGCTATGGTTATGTTCACACAGTTGAATCTGGGTATATTTCTGAGTTGATATTGTATGAAAGTATTGCTGCTGTGGAAATTTTTTGAAATAATGAAAGCCCCCTCTCTAGGGAATATGCTAACTATGGTCAGTGGATTTGAGTTTATAGTTTATTATAGCTAGGTCTAATATAAGAATATTCTCTTGGACTGAACATGCATCAATCTAGTTGCCACTGGTTGGGCACACAAAGTACATAAACAAGAAATAAGGAGGACTCTATAACTCTGCATACTTGAATCGTAATAGGGACAGGGTTGGATTGAAGTGTTTTCTGAGATTTGGAGAAAGCTGCAACAGCAGCTGAAAGTTTTTTTACAAAGTTCTTTTTTTGTGGAAGTCCTCTCCTGAAGAAGCTTTCTATAAATTGGCACATTGCATTGCTTGACATTAGGCTATTCTGTTGTATTTTGTATGTTGTATAAATATGTACAAACTATATTAATGATAATTATATATAGAAAAAACACACTACAGGAACTTTAGCTTCAGAAGTTACTTTGCTTTCTTGGATATTTCTTAACTACCTTAAATTTGGGATAGTATTTAATGGTCAGTATTTATAAATCATGGAAGGGGCTTTTCTGGAGGCTTGTACAAGAATCAAAATAGTGTGCTTGCACATACTTTTTCCTGCTGGAAGATGTTTGACAGGTTTTTATACAGCTTGAAAACATTCAAACACGATCAGATGCAAGTTTTTGAGAATGGTAGCTTTTAGATCAGGAACCAGACAGATTAATGTTTTGTGAATTAGATTAGAGTTGAATTGTCTGAATGAGTTTGATACCAGACAGCTAACAAAAATTTTTTTTTCCCTTGAATTGGATTAAACTGTTGTAGTCACAGCAATTATGCTGTGGTTTGTGGGCAGTTTACTGACTTTTATTATTTAAATGAATTTTAAGGAATTTTGTAAGTTTGACCTTTTGTAACATCAGATAGGAGCAGGAGTTTGGAAGGAAACCAACTGGCTGAAGAACTGTTGAAAAGCCAGATTTTCTCAAGTGTATCATCATTACTGAAGATGGATTATATAAAACTGCAGACGATCTTTGAAACCTCTCAAATAATTCTAAGGGATATTTTTCTAATCTTTAGTGTTTAGTTCACATCAGTTTTTCTTTATTGCTGTGTTGGAAATGAAGCCTTGGAAATTAAGAAATACTGGGTGGTAATTGCTATTCCAAATACTCATGATGCATTTGTTCTAGCTAGGTAATAACTACTTACTCTGCTTGCATACAAAAACTGTTAAATAACATCCTCCAGAAATAAAGGAAGAAAATCCCTGGGAATGTCTGACAATCTCTGTGGAACTCTTATTTATCATTTTACCTCAAAATGGAAATATGTCAGGTAGAGATTTAAATAAGGATTATGAAAATCCAAATTGCGAGTACAGTGTTGTTTCAAACCCAATAAAAGTAGCAGAAAAATCAGTGAAGTTAATAGCAATAAATTTCTACTGATGTTGTGTGTACAGGATCAAAATCCGTACGGAACAGTTTCTTGTATGGGCAATCTAATAAACATCCTTGTAGGCTGTCATTTTGTATTTGGCCCAGAAATGGGAATGTAGCATAAGTTAAAGGAACTCAGGATCCAGTCAAAGTCATTTAACTTTCTCTATCATCTGTACAACGTATTCTGGTCTTACTAAATATATAAGCAAAAGTTAGCTGTTCATTATACATAAAAGGACCATTTTTGCTGAAATCGTAGCAAAATGTTATGTAGAACAAAGCAGTAAATAATCTCTCCCCTGCTATGTAAGGAAAAAATTTCTGAAACAGAATTTTGGGAGGGCTAGCTTAGTTTTCTTGACAGAAGCTTTAACTTCTTGCCTAAAAATACAGTCTATATTTTACAAAATATTTAGCTCGTAAGCCATTTTTGTTAGACTGAGGCTGTCATTTGGTCAATTCTAATTTTAATCTTATGGAAACTGAGGTTGCTAACAAAATAATCCAAAAAGTCTATCCTGGTGTAGCTACAGGACATGTAGCTGGGTTGAAGATACTTCTGGAAATTGAGTTGGTATTGCTGATAGGTGCTAATGATAGGTGATGAAAAATAGCAGTAATAACTCATCTGTCATAGATTAGAACTCAAAACCCAGGGAAAAATGAAATATGTCTCTTTAAAATATGAAACTGAGATATCTCAGAAGTCTTTGGGACAGGCCCTATATAATGCCTAAAAAGATGTTTCAAGGGCTATTACTTAGAGCAAAACACGTAGAAGAGGTGGTAAGGTGTCTTTGAAGTTTTGTCATACATTGGACTCCTATGTCTGGGGAAAAAAACCAACCCCCAAACCAACCCACAGAGCAGAGCCTGATTTGAACTCTTTCTGACCTGCACTTGCCTGCTGTCCTTATTTGTATTGTGAGGAATGTCAGAGCTGATATATCTCCAACAGGGCTCTGCACGGAAGGGGTGAATGGGAGCAGAAATGGTTGATCATTATTCTTTTTTTCTTTTTAGTTGCTTAATTGTATCTTAGCTTTGTATACAGTGACTTTTCTGTGCTACCTCTTTCTTAATGACAACAGCCTCATGTACTTAAAGGGTAATGTCATTTGGGCTTCAGAAGACATTGAAAAGTCAGTGGAAAATGTGAACTACCGAACTGGCATATTGCAAGGACAAAAACAACAAATCGGATGAATAGAAAACGGCTCATTCTGTTCTTGGATAACAAAGAATATTCTACATGCCTAGGAGGGACATTAATATTTCAGGTTTAATTTTTAAATAAAATAGATTTAAAAACAAAGAACAAAATAGTTCAAGAGACTCAGGGTCAGTTCAGTAGGTGCATTCAATTATTTGCTCTGTAACATGCTTAACAAAAAGCAAAAGAGCAAAATAGTGATTTAAAGATAGAGTTTGAAATTCCTAGGCTTCTGAAGTGTTTCAAACTAGAGCAAGGCTGATGTGGGCTTCTGGCCTTTCTAGGTAGGTGCACTGGCACTCAATCAGCACTCAAGCTTTTTTGCCATTCTTTTGGATGAGACAGCTAGAAATTGAAAAACAGTGTGTTCTTTTCCAAAAATGGGAAATCAAAGTTCTTATACAGTCAATTCTCAGCCTTATTTACTATCCCAATAGGAATGGGGCCATTGAAGCCCACTGAAACAGTAAGCCAAATGTAGTATTTACATCATAAATAAAAGAAAATCAGCTCTTTCTAACATTAAAACTTCATAGTTTTCACATGCAGACCCTTATCTAATGTTTTCTTAGATTATGGAATGTTTTATGGAAACCTTAATGCTTCGTTCTGTCTCAAAGGGATGGCAAGTTACCTTTGTCTCATATGACTGCTCTGTTAATTGTCCTAGACCAAATGAGCTACAAATGGTTTAAATAGCATAGCTGACTTGAATCCTTTTGAGTAAAGAGGATTAGGAAACCCATACACAGGTTGCATAGCTGGCAAACCTGAGGTGTCAGGAGAGGCAAAGCAGTAACCTGTAGCACAGTGCAGTGAAGCCAGGGGACAGTGTTAGTGTCAGCTAGCAGAGCTGATGCCAGTCAATGTGTGCTGTGGCCTTACACCATTAATGCTGTATGTTAATTTAGAGGGCTCTCCTTTCACTATGTGAAACCCTTCTTCCTTCTTCATCTGTGTTTCTCACCACGCAGACCTACAATGCCTTTGTCCTCTTCGGAATTTTCATTACTGATGGTGAAAGCTTAGTGCCAGCAGAATTAAAAATTGGCTGTAAATTTAAATCAATATACTCTTTACAATTAACTTCAAGGTTTGAAAGCAGAAGCTTAAGGGAAGCTGTCAGTGACCTCTTAGCAAAACATGGAAGACTGAATTTTGTTCAGCTCTCAGGACCAAAGTTCTAATGAAGACAGTAGGTGGCAGAAAAATCAATCGATTCTAGAAACTAAAAACAGGACAAGATCCATTATCTTGCAGTCAGTGTCTGTTTCACCTCAGGCTCAAAAATTCTGGTCTGTGGTTCTTTTAATATGTGTTCTGGAAAGAAGTCAGGAAATGGTTTAGATACATGTGTATTTGGTTGCAAGCTAATCACCCATATTTTCTTTAAGCCTTGATTCAAGATAAGCTTCCCTTCTCAGGGAGGGAGGAATTAGCCTTAGTTAAGTATGTATTGAACAGATTTTACTTTTTCGTCCCTTATATTGCACTTGGAGAAAGAAAGTAAGCTTTCTGTATAATTGGACCACTTGCACTCAGAATATCCTTTGAGTCAGGAGTTCCTAGAGAGCCACTTTGATTCTGTCTCTGGTTTGGTGGCTCTTGCCCCGTAAACAGAGTAGGTATTTTGTAGGGAATTTTTCACAGTCTCCCAGGATTGACTTATGCACAATAGTTAATAATCATAATGAAATCTTTGATCTTTTCTTTTAGATTTTCTGGGTTTCCCCATACAAACATAAGAATGAAGCACCACTCTTTTGTGGCACTATTTTAAATTTTTTAAGTGATTTTTCACTTGCATTTGTCACTTGATGGAACACTGGGTACCCTGGCAGGTTTGTGATGGTCACTGTCTGCGTGTGAGATAGCAATAACAGTGGTGAGTAAGGCTTGCTCTGTTATGGGCTGGATTTGTCACAAACTTTCTTCAGGAGGAAACTGATAACTCTGTCAGGTGGCTGCTGTATTCCAGTTCATGGGCTCTCATGCTTATCAAACTGTAGCAGCTTTGCCAAAACTGTAGCCTTATTTCCATGTCTCTTGTCTGCTCTTGGGGTGAAATGCCAGTACAAGTTTTTTGTTGAGCTCCTTAGTTAACCGTTGACTTGGAAGGGATTAATGGTCATAATGACATGCCTGGACCTTTTGATCTTACAGAGATTTTTTTTGCCTTTCTGTTCTTTCTGTATATACCTGTGTATGTGTTGATATGCAGTGGGCAATGGGTGCAATTGTCTTGGAAGACTTTGTCAGTAGCTTCCACGTTATCTTACTGACTTTAAACGTCTTTTCCAAAATGCATGTTTTGTTGTCAATTTTTTTCATTTATCAAAGAAGAAAATCATTATTTGTAGGAAGAAACCAGATTTTCAGAAAGTAAAAATTATCCTTAAACTTCACTACCTTTATACTTAGGCACTCCCTATTAGAACTTTTGTGGCAAAAGATCAGAAGTAAAATACCCAGAGTTGTTATGGTCAAGCTTAGAAGGATGTGCAAGATAGCTTTCCTAGTTGTAAAATTTTATTTGTTTAAAGATAGACATGTTCATATTTTTAAGGTGGCCTATTCTTCGTAAGCAGCAGTTGCTCAGTTGACAGCACTAATGAGAAAAGGTAGGTACTTGGGAATAAAAAAGAATGCTGTCGGCATATTTATCCATCTGCAGATTAGGTGCTCTAGCAGAGGTTTTATATGCAGATAAACTGTGAGTAATAGGTAATTTATATTAAGTACGGTCAGCAGTAGTCAGACAGCTTTGCCTGTGGAGGTAGGCTGCTTCAGGCCTTTTAAAAGGCTGTGCCAACATGTGTGGATTTTTGTTCTTTTTATTATTAAAACTTTCTTGACATTCCCATTCTTTGAATAGGCTTACTATGTGTAATAAAAATATGTGGGTTACCACTGATTAAGGTTGTATTAATGACAAGTAACGCCACATGGCTTGTGATATTTCACGAAATTGTCTCTTCTGGCTACAGTGTTGGAAGTAGTTTAGTGGGGCATCCAGTATGCTTCCATCAGAATGGAAAGGAGAATTTTGACAGTACTAGCACAGGAGTGTGTGGCTCCTGCTCTTCTAATATGCTTATTAATATTGTAAAGAGTAATAGTACGTTATTTTCTTAGCTGTAAAGTTCTTACTGTATGGAATACCACATTTAAATGATCTCTTATTGTAATTTTTAAGGGTTCTTCAGACCATAAGATGTCAAAGTAAAGTTTGTGTAGACATGGAATTTTTATTTAAGGCTGCATGAGAGAAGAGAGGAAACTATGGAGACAGGGTTAAATTTAGTCCCACAATTTACGTCCTATATCTTTTGAATCCTTGGGAAATTTCCTCTATGTTGAATGATGGTATCTGAGCCTCTCTGCAGAGGTTCTCAGATGGGCAGCTCTCACTAACAGAGTCAGTACGATCAGAGAATTCTGATGTTGTAGGAATAGCGATTATAATAGAAACACCTTTTTTGGTTTGTGAAGTTTTTCCTGTCTATGAATTTTTTTCACTTTTCTGAATTAAAAAAATAGCTGAAAATATGCAATATTGATTACAAAGCTTTCAATTTTGCAGTTGAATAACTGTAACTCTGATGGCTTCCAGTCACGTTCAATGTCAAAATATACAAATTTCTCAAAAGATTTGCTTTCATCATGAGCACCACAGAATGAAGCATCAAGCATCTTTTCTTTGAAAGGTAGTAGTATTGTTTCTCTGCCAGAAATTACAGCTTTTTTCGATTTTTTGCTACCTACATGTGCTTTATTTCTGCTGTATCTGTCTGGGAAGGTTTAGGTAAAAGGTAGCGAGTCATGAAAACCAAAAGTTAACAGCAATATATTGATGTAGGTGAAACTTTCAAAGGGAATGGAATTTCCAGTCAACGTTAACTGGAACCAGGTGACGTTAACCCCCAGGTGACAGTAACAGGTAACAAGAAAACTTAAAACAGCGTCGTCACTGCCAGATTCAGAACAGGGTCAGGAACAGCTCACTAATACTTGGGCTGAAAGCCACCCTGTGGCACTGAATCATAATGAGTAATGTTCTGTAGATAGACAAACCACTTAAGAATGAGATTAAAATTATTAAACGAGATTAAATTGAGTCAGCGGCGAGGCCAGCAGAAGCAACGGTAAGTCGGCGGCTAAGCGCTAGATGGAGGCGGACGGGGAGGTTCCCGAGGCGCGGGAGCCCGGGGAGGAGCCGAGGCACCGTCCGGAGCCGCCGGCTCTCGCGGGAGAGGCTGACGCGCCGTGGGCGTTGCCACGGGCAACCGCGGGAGATTTAAACGGCCCCGGGGAGCGCGGGCGAAAAGGGCGTGGCGCGGCAGTTTGCGCGGCAGTTCGTGCAGGCAGGGCGCAGCCCCCCCCTTCCCAGCTGGAGAAGGCTACTCAAGCGGTGGGCATCGGCCCGGAGGGAGACCCAGGTGTGGTTGCCGCTCGGGTGAAAGCCATTGTTAGGAAAAATGTGGCGACGCAGACCGATGCGTCCATGTGCAGCTGTCCAGGTCTCTGGCTGCAGGGAGCGCCTGAGTCTATCACTGATGACGAAGGGCAGCAGGGGCACCTCTTGTGTGAGGTGTGACCAGGCGGACGATCTGCTGAGCCTGGTGGTAGAGCTGAAGGAGGAAGTGGAAAGGCTGAGGAGTATCATGGAGTGTGAGAGGGAGATGGATTGGTGGACCCACCCCCTGCCATCCCTGAGGCAGAGGCGGCAGATGGAGGTTTCGCAAGAAGCGGAGGTTCCCCTGCCTTCTTGCCACCAGGCAGGAGGGGACCTAAGAGATGGAGGGGAATGGATACAGGTCCCTCCTCAGGGAGGCAGGCGAATCCCCTCCTGGTCTCCCTCACCTTCCCAGTTGCCCCTATGCAACAGGCATGGGGCTCTGGAACTTGAGGACCAGGTCAATGAATATCAGGGTGTAGATGAAGCCCTACATAGGGAGGTGCCTAGGCTCAGTCAGGCAGCCCCACCCACTCTCACATCCTCTGAAAAAAGAAAAAGGAGGGTAATTGTCATAGGCGACTCCCTTTTGAGGGAGACAGAGGGCCCAATATGCAGACCTGACCCATCCCACAGGGAAGTCTGCTGCCTCCCTGGGGCCTGGGTAAAAGACATTACCAGGGAACTCCCTGGTCTGGTTCGGACCTCTGATTATTGCCCATTGCTGGTTGTGCAGGTTGGCAGTGATGAGATTGCAGAGAGAAATCCAAAGGCAATCAAAAGGGACTTCAGGGCACTGGGACTATTAGTGGAAGGATCGGGAGCACAGGTAGTGTTTTCCTCAATACCTTCAGTGGCAGGGAAATATACTGAAAGGAACAGGAAAACACACCTGGTTAACACGTGGCTCAGAGGCTGGTGCCATCGGTGGAATTTTGGGTTGTTTGATCATGGGGAGGTTTACACAGCATCGGGCTTGCTAGCGACAGATGGTATCCAGCTATCTCAAAGGGGTAAAAGAATCCTCACTCATGAGATGGCGGGGCTCATAGAAAGGGCATTAAACTAGGTTTGAAGGGAGTAAGGGATAAAACTAGCTGCACCAGAGATGAGCCTGGGGGCAGTGTGCCAATGTTAGGGGTGGATTCGATAGGCCGGCTCAAATGCATCTATGCCAATGCATGCAGCATGGGCAATAAACAGGAGGAGCTGGAAGCCATCGTGCAGCAGGATAGATATGACTTAGTTGCTGTCATGGAAACATGGTGGGACGACTCCCATGACTGGAGTGCTGCAATGGATGGCTATAAGCTCTTCAGAAGTGATAGGCAAAGTAGAAGAGGTGGTGGAGGGGCTCTCTATGTTGGGGAGTGTTTTGACTGTACAGAGCTACACAATTGTGATGACAAGGTGGAGTGCTTATGGGTAGGGAGGAGAGGGAAGGCCAATAAGGCAGATATTGTGCTGGGAGTCTGTTATAGGCCACCTGACCAGGTTGAAGAGATGGATGAATCGTTCTACAAGCGGCTGGCAGTAGTGTCAGAATCGTGTGCCCTTGTTCTCGTGGGGGACTTCAACTTTCCGGACGTCTGCTGGAAATATGACACAGCAGAGAGTAAACAGTCTAGGAGGTTCCTGGAGTGTGTGGAAGATAACTTCTTGATACAGCTGGTAGGTGAGCCAACCTTGGGAGGAGCCTTGCTAAGACCTATTGTTTACAAACAGGGAAGGACTGGTGGGAGGTGTGATGGTCGGAGGCCGTCTTGGGCTTAGCGACCACGAGATGATAGAATTCTCAATTCTTGGTGAGGCAAGGAAGGGGGTTAGCAAAACCACTGCTATGGACTTCCGGAGGGCAAACTTTGGCCTATTCGAGGCACTGGTTGAGAGAGTCCCTTGGGAGACGGTCCTGAAGGGCAAAAGGGGTCCAGGAGGGATGGAAATTCTTTAAGAAGGAAATCTTAATGGCTCAGGACCAGGCTATTCCCATGTGCCGCAAGTTGAACTGCCAAGGAAAACGGCTGGCCTGGCTGAACGGGGAGCTTTTGCTAGGAGTCAAGAAAAAAAGGAGAGTTTATCATCTCTGGAAGAAAGGGTGGGCAACTTGGGAGGAGTACAGGGATCTTGTTAGGTCATACAGAGAGGAAATTAGAAAGGCAAAAGCTCAGCTGGAACTAAATCTGGCCACTATTGTAAGGGACAACAAAAAAAGTTTTTACAAATATGTTAACAGTAAAAAGAATCAAAAGGAGAATATCTGTCCTTTAATGGATACAGAAGGGAATGTTGCCACCAGAGATGAGGAAAAGGCTGAGGTACTTAATGCCTTCTTTGCCTCAGTCCTTAATAGGGAGACCAATTATCCTCAGGGTACTCCGCCCCCTGAGCTGGAAGGTGAGGATGAAGAGCAGAATATAGCCCCCCTTAATCCACAAGGAAATAGTTAGTGACCTACTATGCAATCTGGACACTCACAAATCTATGGGACCCGATGGGATCCATCCAGGAGTACTGAGGGAACTGGCGGAGGTGCTTGCCAAGCCGCTCTCCATCATCTATCGGTGATCCTGGTCAACGGGAGGTCCCAGAGGACTGGAGGCTTGCCAATGTGATGCCCATTTACAAGACGGGTCGGAGGGAGGATCCGGGGAACTACGGGCCTGTCAGCCTGACCTCGGTACCGGGGAAGATTATGGAACGGTTTGTCTTGAGAGCACTCACGTGGCAAGTCCAGGAAAAGCAGGGGATCGGGCCCGGTCAGCATGGGTTTAGGAAAGGCAGGTCCTGCTTGACCAACCTGATCTCCTCCTGCGACCAGGTGACCCGCCTAGTGGATGAGGGAAAGGCCGTGGATGTTATCTACCTGGACTTCAGCAAGGCCTCTTTGACACTGTCTCTCATGGCATACTCCTTGAGAAACTGGCGTCTCATGGCTTGGACAAGTGTACTCTTTGCTGGGTGAAAAACTGGCTGGATGGACGAGCCCAGAGGGTTGTGGTGAATGGGGTTAAATCCAGTTGGCGGTGGGTCACAAGTGGTGTTCCCCAGGGCTCGGTGTTGCGCCCAGTTCTGTTTAGTATATTAATGATTTGGGTGAGGGGATTGAGTGCACCCTCAGCAAGTTTGCAGACGACACCAAGTTGGGAGGCAGGGTTGATCTGCTTGAGGGTAGGAAGGCTCTACAGAGGGATCTGGACAGGCTGGATTGGTAGGCCGAGGCCAATTGTATGAAGTTCAACAATGCCAAGTGCCGGGTCCTGCAATTCGGTCACGGCAACCCCATGCGGCACTACAGGCTTGGGGAAGAGTGGCTGGAAAGCTGCCCGGCAGAGAAAGACCTGGGCATGCTGGTTGACAGCCAGCTGAATAGGAGCCAGCAGTGTGCCCAGGTGGCCAAGAAGGCCAATGGCATCCTGGCCTGTATCAGAAATAGTGTGGCCAGCAGGAGCAGGGAGGTGATTGTTCCCCTGTATTCGGCACTGGTGAGGCCGCACCTCAAGTACTGTGTTCAGTTTTGGGCCCCGCACTACAGGAAAGACATTGAGGTGCTGGAGTGTGTCCAGAGAAGGGCAACCAAGTTGGTGAGGGGCCTGGAGCACAAGTCTTATGAGGAGCGGCTGAGGGAGATGGGGCTGTTCAGTCTGGAGAAGAGGAGGCTGAGGGGAGACCTTATCGCTCTCTACAACTACCTGAAGGGGGGTTGTAGTGAGGTGGGTGCTGGTCTCTTCTGTCAGGTGGCTGGAGATAGGACGAGAGGAAATGGCCTCAAGTTGCGGCAAGGGAGATTTAGGTTAGATATTAGGGAAAATTTCTTTACTGAAAGGGTTGTCAGGCATTGGAACAGGCTGCCCAGGGAAGTGGTTGAGTCACCGTCCCTGGAGGTATTCAAAAAGTGTGTAGATGGGGTACTCCAGAACATGGTTTAGTGGGCATGGATGATGGTTGGACTTGATGATCCTGAAGGTCTTTTCCAAGCTAAATGATTCTATGATTCTATGATTCTAAAAGCAGGTCTGCTTCAATTAGAATAGGATTTGGACCTAGATCTCTTGTATTCTGTACGAGTACCTACCTATCAATTGGATAAAGGGGGTGAGGAATACAGCCTCTTTGTGTGTTGTGAGTATGCACATGCATGAAAAATTGAAGGCAAGAAATTTTCAAAGAAACCAGTGTTCTTGTGTTTCATTGAGTCCTATTCCATAATGTACAGAAAATGTTGAATATGGAGGTAATGACTAACACCAATTTCACTGTGTTGTCTCAGTGTTCCCTTAAATGTTATTCTCATGTCCCCTAATCTAAGGTATATTTTTACAGTATTTGGAAAGGTCAGTGGGAAGCACCTTACTAACTGTCTGTCGGTGACAATTCTGTTCTTGAAATTAAACTGCCAGTCCAAAACTTAATTGATTATTTGGCAAATAGGATTGTCACTTTTTAGATTTTGATGTTTTTTCCTAAAACATCTGCTGCAGCACAATACAACTATTAGCTTTAGAAGCAATCTGTTGCAGTCAAAGTTTATTGCATGTGGTTTATATCTAATGGGATCTCAAAATTGGTTATTACATCTTCAGAGAATAAGCTTGATTCAAAGCCACTCATTGCATCTATACGATGAACTGTTATGCATGGCTGAGAAAAATGTGTGATTTTTGTATTTCTTTAACAATGGTATAGTTGGTCATTGTAGTGAGTATGTAGGTGTCACATGCATCTTTTAATGAAGGAGTGACTTGTGTAGATCATGAATGTCTGAATAATCATCCTTTGAAAATAACACAGAACAAGCTGTTAGGAACCATTCTTTAGACATGCTTCTTTTTTCTTTGTCCAGTTTGTACAATAAACAAAGCAGTGACACGAATTGGATTTTTTCCTTAAAAGCCAAGTAGTGAGCCAGGTTCTTTTGCAAGCTTACTTCTGTATGAAAGTAAATCTTTTTAAAGTACAAATATTACAAGAACAAATACTTTCATGAACTGGGTTGGAATTACTGAGTTGAACCGTTCGGGTTGGAAATATTTCTTCCTTCTGACTCTTAAACTCAGCCATTGATCTTTTTTTCTCTGTACTGAAATAATAACACTGAACTAAAAAGGCAACCTGTTTAAACATGTTATCACTCTGTTCTTAATCTTTCAAGTTGAAGAATTGAGAACTAATAGGTGAAATGGGGCCTTAATTCTGCCTGTGTCATGTTCACTAAGGCTGACCAATCTAAGAGAAAAAGGTGTAATCAGTCTCCAAGGTCTCTAATGAATCTTTGTATGAATTAGGCCAGTGTAGCTGATCCTTCACCATCCACAGCATAACAGGCCTGGGAAATAAAAGACTGGTCACATGTCAATGATGCTGGTCAGTGGCAAAGTCCTAGTCCTTGTTTGAATTCACACAATTAAGGCTCCATATGAAGGTACTCTGAATTCTTCCATGATCCGGGTGTGTTGCTCAACTGCCCAGAATCAGTGAATTGCAAAAGTGGCTTTACAGCAGAAATGGTCGAGTTCTGCATATTTGGATTGGCAGAAGGAGGGCACAAAGTCATTTAGTAATAAAAAGTATTATATGAGTTAGAAAAGTAATTTAATAATAGAAGGTGTTATATGAGTTAGAATAAAGGAGCATGTAATGAAACTTGATTTCAGGAGTGGTTTTTAAGTGCAGTTGCATGCAATGTGGAAGTTCCCAAGGGACTAGAACACCTCTACAGCACTGGAAATGCAACATCAGCCATGCAAATAGTCATGAGGACCAAAAATCAACCTGTGAAATTGAGTAGTCTAGTGTTGTACTCCAAACTGTCTTGCAAAGGCACAGCTGAGCAATTATTTCCCAAAATTGTTCATGAATAACCACCTGGACCAAAATATCAGTTTTGTTCTCTGTTTGTAAACTGTTATGTTTACATTTGTTAATATTGTTGCAAATAGTTGCTTGCAGAAATATATGTAGAAGCAGTAATTCTCATGTTAGTATTTGTGGAAAGCAAGCACTTTTTTGGATAAAACTGAAAACCTAATTCTGAGCATTAATCTAATGAATTTATCAGAAATGATATTGTGTGTCAATTAGTTAAGACAACTTGAACTTCAAGGGTCATTTTACAAGCCAGTCTACAGAAAATTTGTGATCAGGAATTTAGAAAAAACAGTATTGACCAAAAATACTCCCTGCTTGATTGTTTTCTGGCTTTGGCAGAAAGAAAGGAAATTACAAAAATTAGATTTTCATTTTAAAATGTTTCAGTGTTATGTAAGTATCTTAAATTATGTTTTGGTTTTTGTGAGTCTTGGTGACTACAAGTAATAAAACCTCAACATTGATGCCTTCTGAAAATGTATGCGGTGTCATATATTTTGGTTAAAGTTGATTTCTGTGCCTGTAGGTTGAGAACTAAATCTTTACTGAAATGGAATTCAATGGCTTGACCATATGTTTTTGCCTGAAATGACAGTAAACTTTACAATTAGATTTTAACAAGACACTGAAGAGAGATGAATTCATGGGTGGCTGAACTTTTAGTCTGCTTATGGATATAAGGAGAAGTTAAGACCAGTAGATACTGGTGTTTAGCTTTCCAGTTTGATTTGTGTAATGTGGAACAACTGTTCATTAAAGTGTGTAAACCTTTCCACAGACACTGTGCAGACATCTAAGAGGAGAACTATTGCCTTCTTCCGATTCTTTACTGCAAACCATGAGAAGGGGAGAACTAAAGTTGTGTCTCCCGTATCTTGCACAAGTGCTACTTATTCCAAAGTTATTTATAAGAGCAGGGATTCCTTTTCTTCAAGTAGTTTTCTATGTCTACATCAAATCAAACCCCCTAACACCTATATCTTTCCAGTGACTCAAATTGTATTCTTAAATGTAGTTTTGAGGAAATGTTTGCTTATTTAAACATTTTGTCCTTTGGGGGGGGATAGTTCTGCAGTTAGTGTGTCACCATAAGTGGAGTAAGTTGCTCTAGTTGTCCTTTGGAGGTGATGTTACTATGAAAGCTTGAAGGAAAAGATGACGAGTGGTATGTGGGAGTTAAAGGAGTAAACTGTTCAGCAAGCATTTTTCAGAGAATTTCCTTTCGTGTTTCATAGTGGAGACAGCAAAAGTGTAATGAGCACCAAGTGGCAGTGCTTGCTTGTGTGAGTAACCCAGGTCATCACAAGAAGTCACAAACTTCATCTGACTGCGATTTGAGCATCAGAGGAGCAGGTTACTTTTCTTTAGGGTAATTCTGTGTAGGAGGAAGAAATAAATGATTCTGTTTGTGTTTGGTTTTAAGATTATTGCATCAGAACAGGAAATGGGCTCGGGATACAGCAGAAAAACATTTTAGAATGAATCAAGCAAACACTTGGAGCTGACAGCATCATCAGATGTAAACAGAAGAGCCCATGTTTCTGCAGCATGGCACGCTCGTTTGGTGCCTTGGGGTTTTGCTTGACTAGAATAGACCCAACGCAGGATAGTGATGCCTATGTGAATTAAAATTCTTCTGTGCTGTAGTTAGAACAGGTAGGAAATTAAGGTCATACAAAAGTCAGTTTATGTGAAAAAAGTTTGCTAGCTGTGTTAGTATGTATGGTTAGAGTTTGACTAATTCTCTGTACTAGGAAAAAAGAGTTGTGAGCAATAGATTCCACTTGTTACTCTAGAAAATCTGGCAGTTAGATGATTGAAATTTGAAGCACCGACCTTTCTGATACTGTAATGGAAAATGCAGTCACGTATCCATAAAGATCATCTAACTTCAAATACATTGAAAAAATTAGTGTTTTATTAAATATTCCAGCTATAACTATTTGAATATTTTTCTTCCATAACAATAAAAAAGCCAAAGAAAAAGAACAGTTTATCTGCAAAGAATTTCAAACATCATTGATTTTTGTCAAGAAAAAAATGCAGGAATTCTTGAAGACTAAAGGTGTATATAATTTACCTATCTTCCTCTAGTCAATAATTTTTTCGTGTTATTGGCTAGCTGAGTTTTGAATGTCAAGGGGGCTTTGGATCTATTTGGCTGCATTTCTGCCTGAGCTAATGTGAATTGGCCTTGTGTAAGATGTAATGAGCTGAAGAAGATCAGCCAGTATTATGAAAATCGAAACACATACAGTAAGGATAATACTTAGCTTTTACAGAGCACTTTTCATCCACTGATTTTAAATTACTTTACAAGAGATCAACTCCCTTACCGTGATTAGCTGTTCTGTTGAAACATGAATTGATAGAGTGTATGCCTGTAAAGAATTATTTTGTTACTTGTGACTCCTTGTGTTACTCTGGTGTCTTACCCTTTTAATTCTTTTGATGTTTGAAAACACACTTGCTATTAATGTTTGTTTAATTTGCAAGATGTATCAAGCTGCTGAATTGCTGAAATATTTGATAAGGAGCTGTCCTAACTTAACCATTCATGTTTTCACTTCCAAAAATTCTTCAGGGTTTCAGGATAGATTAGGAGCTGTTAGCTACAGAAGCAATCCTGCTGTTTGAAAACTGAAGCTATTTGTAGTTATTTCAGTTCTGCAAGAGCTTTTCTAGAATGTCTTTGTATTCTCTAGAATATCTCAGTTGTTAGCTGTTGTTTTGATTTCATAAGAAGCTGTGCTTTTCAAGTATTTCACTGCCATAAATGAGGAGAGAGAGAGCAGGTTACATCTTCAGCCTTGTAAAAGCTGAAACAGTCGTTTTCAAAGTGGCTAGCACCTACAGACTGATCTAAAGTTGTTTGATGGGTAGACTTCAAACCTGGTTTATTTTTTGCCTTTCATCTATTTCTAATCTGACTAAATAAAAGGGAAAGCCTTTTAGTTCTTAAATGCTGAATATTTTGGTTTTGTTCTTTTCTGTTTTGTTCTTTCACCTCTGCTTGTGATGGAAGGCAATCAAACTGGAAATTCTGTTTGTTTATTTTATTGTATATTTATTGTTTTGTTTTGAAAAATGTTCATTTTCCTATAGAAATGTTTTTTCTGCTTTGTCTTCAGTGGTATGAATACACAATGCTATCCCTCCAGGATGGAACACTTCCATATTTTAAATCTCAGGTTTTCTTTTCTTATGTTTTTCAACCCTTTAGAATGGTAATGCCTGGATATGAGACTTTATATTTTTAAGACATTTAAAACTTAGTATTTAAGTCAGAAGAAAATGAATTCTCTAGCAAGATTACCCTGCAAAAGTAATTCTGAAAATAATCTAGCACAATAATTTATTTAGTCATGGCACCAGCTGTGTATATTTGTCACATCTTATCACATTCTGTTTGTACATCTGCCCACAACTGATGTTTTCCAGTCTGAAGTAAAAGCAGCCATGCAGATTATGCTTGGATTTGGCATAACTTTTTTTTTTTGGGGGGGGGTGGTGGTAGATATCGACTTTATGCAGCTCTAGAATGCGTCAATTTATTTTAAATGTGCAAGCGGAAGATACGATGGCTGTTCCCTTCAGCAACTTATTTGTGTGTGTTTATGTAAATTATATTGCTCCTTTAACTGGGTCCACGCTGGCTCCAGATTTTCATTGTTGGCTGAGGTGGATAGTTAAATGTAATGAGCCTCTTATAAGACCAGAAGATTGGTTCGTTGTCCTGTCACTATGAAATTTGAGAGACCTGTGCTTCAGAATGCTAATGTTAAATATAATCTGATATTTAGAATAATTCAGTGGAAAATACTCAATATTTGGCTGTACGTTCTGCCTGGGCCTGTAAACTTATGGTATGCTCTTAGTCCTGTATTCTGAAGGAACACAGTGGGCACTGACCTACTCTGCCATGCCAAAGAATTATTAGTCTGGCAGCAAGGGTATAAAGATGATTTTATGGGAAATGATTAGACAATAGATTGTGATAGCATAGGTAAAGATTGCACTGATGTAAGAAGAAAACTGTAGGAGTCGCTCTAAATGTGACTCTTTATCTAAGTTCAATTTAATCTTTTATATTCACAGCACTTTAAATACGTAGGTGGATACCTGATCCAATTTTGCATGTCTCTGGGACTTCTGTAAGTGGCACTAAAAACATCCTCCTGCGAGGAGCACAAAGAGGCTACTTGGTTGCTTTCAGGAGGTTACTAAAAACCGCACAAAATTCATAGGTGACTTTGAAAATAGTGCTGAAGAAAATAGGATTAAGAGAAGCAAGCATATGGTTGGACTGGGAGAAGAGGAAGCAGGCAGCAGCAGATAGTTTTGTCAGAAAAGGTTGTTGAAGTTACTTTCAGAACCATGTAAAATGCAGACCCTTCCAAAGGCAAAGTGCTTTTGCCACTTGAATGATTTAAAGTCCTTAACTGATAATAATACTCTTCAATGCAGAAGTGAAAGAAAGCTAAGGCAAATTTCTTTCCAAAATATAGGAGAGTTTATAGGAGGCTACAACATTCTGGGGTTTTTTGGTGCTTTAGTAGGCTTTAAAAACTGTAAGAGTAAAGCATTCTAATATTTGGCTTGTGTACACTGTTGCTTTGGTCTGTCCAAGATCTTGCAAAACTTTATGGAGATACGCAGTATTATCATTGTTTTTACAGTTGACAAAGCAGACAGCCTTTCTGTTCTCTAGGAATTACTTTTGATTTATTGCTGGAATTACGCATTGGTGGATTATGCAAGTGAGCATTTCTGGTTCTCTCTCAATTATAGCAGTACATTTTTAGTTTTAAAAAAAGGCTAAACTGGTTTCTCTTTGAACTTTTTAAAAAAAGTGTTTGTTACTTTAGTTACTACTTTTAAACACATCACATCTGTTTTTCTCTCTTCATTTTCTTTGCATTTACAGGAGTGTAATATCCTAACTTTTTGGCAGCATTGTTGATTTGTGTTATAATGAAAAAAGAATAAGATGTATTCTGACTTTTCCCCAGCCTTCAATTTTCTTTTCAAAGATAAATTTTTTGTTGTGCTTCTGCATTTTAAATTAACTTAGGTTTTAAATATTAGCTTAGATAAGAGGGCAAATTGAAATTTCTTGGTTACTTGTACAAATATGAGATGCTGAAGAATCAGTTGTCTTTACTACCAGCAGCATTGGTACCTAATATGCCTTTTCTGTTTTGGGTGTTGAAAAGGGATGTAACTTAACTTCCTGCTTTTAGAGTAAATTAGGGGAATATCAGAAGAGATGATGTAGTTATCCAAAAGCAGACAGGAAACTTGGTTTCTATAATACTTCCAGGAGGACAAAATTCTTCCATTATTTTAAGTAAGTCCTTCCTAGTTTTACTTTCATAATAGTATGCTAATGCTGAGTCTAAAAGAGTTACCAGTTGACTGAAACTTGGTGAAAATAGTAAATGGGAGAATGAAGAGTAATGAAAAGTGAAAATTTTGTAAACAAGCTTTTGCTGAACAGCAAAATAGATTAAAAGAAGCTTCTGTGAAACTCTTAAAGTATTTTGAAATTAATTTTGAATTATATTAATACTAATTTGTGGCTTTAAGTGTTTTACATTATTTAAAACTGACATACAACAATTTCATTATTCAGTTTTTCAGATGTATTAAAAAATAATTTAAACCATGTTTTTCTTACTTGCTTGAAGTCAGTAGAGGAATATAAACAATTGACGGCTGCACCTTAATAATATTGAGATCTGTTTAAAAAAAACAAAAAAAGGCGCTGAGGAAAGTAGTTTAGTCTCTGTACATGCCAAGTATGAAATTTGTATGTAGATAATTGAGATTGCCTAACAAAATGTACCTTTGGAAATAGTGCTTTGTGTCATTTTGTGATGTTCCATGTGGAACTATAAGAAAATGGCTTAAGTTTTATTAAAAAATCATTGTTATCTATTCTTCCTTCATGTTGGACAAGAGTAGCCTTTTCCTGGTTGATGCATAAATTAAGAATAAAGCTCATATGGCTATTACTACTTACGGCAAAGTTAATGAGACAAAAGAAATTGCTTGTAAAAAGGAAAACAATATAGCCTTGGGGAATTACAGCTTTTGTACTATGCATTTTGATTCATGTTCCTAAAAGGTCTTGATTATTTCCTTTCAATGTGTGGTTGTGAAAGCTTCATTGCATTATTGTAATTACATTCCTGAATTACATTCCTGAAGCAAGTTCAAATGTAGAAATTAATCTGTTCACTGCATCCACTGGACACTGAAAGGATGTGAACTATCTCATGAAGCTTCAGAGCTAGCTATATAGGGTTCCTGCTTTTGGGCTTTTGTTTTTAGTTGTCTGTCAGTCTTTAGAGTCGGCTCAAGACTGGCTTCTAGAGGCCCTTTCTGCACTACTGTCAGCAGTCCTGCTCCAGAAATGCCTGTCCCTGGGAGGCAAGCGTGCCACTGCTGGGGAGATTGCTACAGAACCAAGGACCGGCTGTCACTGTGAAGCCTTAGCTGGCAATAGTATTGACAACAAGCAAAACTTTCATTTCAGCTTTTAATTGACTGTCATAAGTAAATTCTTGGTACATAAGACTTTCCTTTATACTCCTTTTATGTGCATATTTGTCAGATTTTATTTAAATAATTTTATACACAATATTGGAATAATCTGTTACATTAATGCACAGCTTAAAACAGTTCTTATTTACACTGATCACAGAAAGACAGAGGAATGAGGACAAATACTTTACATTCACCATCTTTATCAGCATTTTAAGTATAGTTAACCAGCACACATCACACACATCCATATCCATATTTATAAGAAATGTAGCTGTTTCTAATTACACACATGGGCATGTAGATGTCTCCCTTTCAAAAAAAAAAAAAAAAAAAAAAATTGACATGCCATTTCCCCCAGATAACCAAAGACTTACAAAAAAAGGCAAACGGACCTGCAGACTGCACAATTAATGGAATCAGGCATGGAAATGTGGTGGCTGTGTTTGGAGACTTTTGGTCACTGGGGCACTTTGGACAGTATTTTTACTAGTGGCAAGTTTTAAACTCCTATGAAAACTTACTCCTGAAAACTGCAATGTGATCTCTTGCTTTGGAAGTAGACCTACTGGACACTAACATATTTGGTTTAAAACTTAAGTTGTCTAACAACACAAAATTGCAGCCAAAGGATGCTCTGGATTTTTTTGAGTTTTTTTTTTTTAGAATATAAATTAAAAACACATGACTTCCTTTTACGAGATTAAGGCAGCAATGGAGAATATTGTGCTACAATGCTCATTAGCTGTAGATAATGTTCTATTCTCCTTTATCACATTTGTACATTTATAATCAAAGGCCAACATATTACTGAACTAGACTGGCTGACTACAAAACCTTACCATGGAGAAATAGGTCTTGTGTGATAACCTTGTTACATCAAAATTTAATTTCTCGCCTTACAATATACACTTATATTCTATGAAAATTAAAAAAACTGGTAAAAATATTAAAATATTTCCTTTACAGAGGTACCCTTATCTAAGGTAAAGTTTAGTCACTGCTATAAAAAGGCATTAAAAATTAAGTAAAACACTGGTGTAAACCAAGTAAATGCTCACTATAAAGCTTTTATTTGTAAGGCAAATCTTCATCAGATGTATTAGGAGTTATTTTCAGAATGTAGTGTTTGGAGATTCTCCCTTTGTAACTGATATTACCCATAGCAAACCAAAGCTAAGTCTTGCAGACAGCTTCACAAAGAGTGCAACATAAATTACAAATGCAAGCCACCTGCAAGTTTGAGGCCTCTTGGCAGTGACCAAGAACCAACATGACACCTTTAAAAGAGAGCCAGCTTAAGGCTTAGTAATTTTCTTAGTTCACTGAATTTATTCTGTTCCCTTATTAAAGAAATTAAGCAACTTTTGTTTAGTATGGCAGCTAAAGAAACACCTTCAGAAAGGAGGAAAGCAAAGCACACAGGTGGCCCAATCTTGCTGTCAGTGCTTAGGCAAAAAAGGCCCACTGTTCTCAACATGAAAACTAATGGCAGTAATGGCTAACTTACATGAAGGCTGCACTGCTGGACTGAGACTTAAACCTCTCAGTTTCTCCCCTTATCGACTCCCCCCCAGCCACTTGCATCTAGACACCTACATGTTCGTCTAAGGAGGACAGTTTCACTGAATACAGTCATGGTATCTGTGTTACTTATAGTCTTCTGGCTGTCTTCTGTTTCTCTGTGTGCCTCTGCTAGGTCAGTTATACAGTGACTGGAATTTGTCTAAACATATTCTGTTTTTAAATGTGAAGGAAAACTGATCAAATTCTGTACTTAAAAGCAGCTATATTACACTGTTATGTTTTTCTGCTGGTTGAAATGTCTTTATCAGCCATCTAGTTCTCTACAGTAGTCTCTGATGGATGTAGATGCATCTAAATTCAGTCTCAGGCAGTGAACAGTACCGCTGTACAAATTAAGCACCAGCTGAAGATCTTGGTCCTATGTTAATTTAATTTTTATTAGGAATAATGTGCAAAAATCTGATTTTTTTTTGGCCTGGGAAAAGTTTCTCTGTGCACAGCATGGCTGACAAGTCTTGTCATTCCCCAGCTAAGCTTAAGCAGGCAAAACCAAGTAATTGTACATCTAATCACAGCTAAGGAACACATGCATGCCTGCTCAGCAGTCTGACTGGTCTTGGCTGATTATTAGTAAAAACTGTCCTTCGAGAATATCAATTAGAGGGGGGCAAGTGCTTAGTAAAATGTTACAACAGACTGAAATGACTGAACAAAAAACTATTTTCCACAGCCCAGAAACACTCAAACATAGATGTTTGAGATACAACTATTCTCTGTATATGATCCTCACTGAAACTCTGTGATCCAAGGTCATAGATGTAACAGGGCTTAACTGCTGTAAATTAACTTCTAAAAAGTTTTTCAGACTGTTTTGCAGTATCCTGTACTAGTGTACCTTCTTCCTAAAGGAAGTCAGAATGTGGCTGGCTTTCTCATGTACCAGCTAATCTTAGTTTAGTAAACGAAGATCTGTAATAATTCAGGTGTCCAAGCAGCTCACAGATTCAGTCCTGTATGGTCATTTCTGGCCAGCTTTGCTTAAAATAGTCCATATGCTACTTTCAGCTTCTATATAGATATGAACCTAGTAAGGTCACTTCAAGGTCCTGTTTCTGACTTCTGTGATGTATTATAAACAGTTTAACTTCATGCTCTAACAGCTGAACTTTCCACTGATTAGCTAGGTTGGCCCACAGTCACCAACAGGAACATGAGTATCAGTCAGAGGAAGGTAGACTGAAAAAGTGTTTTCCTTTGGAGGAGACTTTCTGGAGGTGTTTCCAGAAGATCTGTCTCTGTGTACGATAGCCAAAAGACTCCAGACTTGTTCAGGGGTCTAATCTGAAACATCATGTTGGCCTTTAAATTAAGGGGATTGAGTTCTTGTACATGAGCTGATCTGTGGACCATAAATATTCTTAGCCCTGAGAAAATAAAGTGTATTAGAAAAAACATATCTTTTACTGCTCCGAGAGGCTCAGAGTGCACATATAATTTCTGCAGGTAGATTATATACTGTCATTTGTTGAGCTGTGATAACTGTCTTATGTCTGAGTCCTTCAGGCACATTTTTAAATGTTTTGACAGGGCACTGCAAATAAAACATTTGTAAGTCTCATCTCTTTTGAAATTGCTGATCTACGGTTTAAATTTGGTTCTTAGGAAATAAATTCTTAAATGTTTGCCAATGCCTCATGAAACTTAGTGAATCAGTCCAGGATATGAATGAAAGCTATCTACTCTCATAAAAGCAAGTATCTGCTAATTAATGCTGTATGAATCAGAAGAACTGCAAAAGAGACATTAAAAGCAAAAGAACTTTCTGCATGGCATCCTACAACCTAACAGTAGAAAAAAACCTGAATTCACATCAAAACAGTAGCATAAGAAGTGGATGTATATACAAAATGTTTGGGCTTGACCTTTTTAAATAATAGCATTTAAATGGTATTTTGCTGAGAAGAAATGACCAATTACAGGAAACTTCCTATGGGAAAACTACATACAACATACATTGCACGTGCAGTTAGGGAATGGGTACAATCATAACAGGCAAGTATTTCTCCTACATTCTATATTTAAAATACCATGTTTGATCCTGGATTTCCTGCAAAATCCCTCACTATGGTAAGATGTCTTTCAAGTGTTGCCAGGGTGTATGCCTCAGGACATGACAGAACACAAGAAGGACTAACAAAAGAGATATGATTTAAACAGGGGCCAAACACTAAATAGCACTAGTGCTTTTTGCACTATTGCCCATGAAAGACCCACTGTTTCTACCAGAAATCTAAATCTCTGGAGTTTTAGTAATGTAGCTTTAGAACAGTACCAAATATATGAAGAATTATCCTGCTGAATGACGGCAGGAGGGCTACAAAGAAAGTGGAGCATCTCTTTCCTTGGTGCTGACTAACTTTCTGTGGCTTGATGAAACAATATGGATTACTGGCAGGAAGGAAGGTGAGAAGAGAGATGCTAATGTATGACAGCTGTTTCCTTTATCAGATTAAAAAAAGCTTTTAAGAAAATATTTTCTAGAACTGTCAAATGAGCTATTTAACTGCTTCACTGAATTCTTCCCACTGGCTTGTTACCAAAACAGCCAACATAATTAGTAAGCAGATGATACTGCATCTTGAATAAGCTTGTATCAAAAATCTTCTGCTTTTGGAAGTGGGCTGCCTACTCCATCAGCACATACTTGCCATGCCATGGGGATATCTGGGAGAGCACCATTCCCCAGAGCGGGTCTGTTCCCACAATAGGTATAGCTGAGGGAAGGAGTGAGCTGCTTGGCTGAAAATTCAAGACTGAGTTAGAGGAAGACTTGCAGTTAAACCACATGGGTGATAAGGACCTGACTGGCCAATTATTTTTTTTTTTTTAAACTACAACTGGTGGAACTGAAGGGAGATGAATATCTTGGAGGCATTTGATATTTTCCATATTGAAAATGTATTCGGGAGCTCAAAGCAGGTGCCTAAGAGGAGCTGGGTGCCAGAGCTGTGGCTTCTTATTGGACTGTCTGTACCATATCACTGAGTGGAGGAAAAGAATATAACCTGGTCTTCACAAAGGTATTTGTCATTTGAATGGATGCTAGTTTGTGTCTAATGGCATCATTTATTGTCCAAGAGGCATGAGGTAGTTGAGCATCTTATTCTGTGGAGAATTGAAGACATTGTTCTTCATCTCTGGGACGGAAGTCATGTTTTTTGGGGGGAGACTTCCTCTGGGCAACATTTCGAACTTAAAGCCTAGCTGTGCGGTCGTGCAATGTGTATTATCTTTCTTTTTCATTTGGGCTGTTCCTGGTAATGAGATTCCTGCTTTCTCTGATTTGCCTATTGTCTATAAAACCTCAGAACAAGATGGCAATAGTGCAATGGAGACCTGAGCTACAAATACTACATTAAACCTAAGAAGTTATACAGTAATGGAAATAAAAATAATGTAGTAGGTAATTGCCTTGGGAGTTGGTATTAAAAATACAATCAAACCCTAACATGCTGGGTAAAGCTGATTTCACTCCGATGTTAAGATAGCTTTGCTCCTATTTCAGAGGAGAGTGGTGATGGAATATGACTTTTCCTGCATGGGTTTTGCTACATGGGTGGTGGTGATGGGGTGTGTCAAAAGTGAACATTGATGCAGGTTGTTAGCATTTCCAATCATGATCAAACCAGACAATATATAATGTGACAAGCTATTAAAGCTCCATGTTAAAGAGCCCCCAAGAATTTCAAAACTTGGAAATCATATCTGTGCTAAAAAGCTTTTGAGCCATGCCAAGCCAGTGACTGAAGCAGCTGTATTATTGAAAAGTAAGCTTTATGACAATGAAAAGATTCTCATGTAGTTTAGCAAACAATAAAAATAGGATTAACTATGAAGTTGGTGGGATGGCTTTTTTGAAGCCCTCAACATATTTTCACTGTTTGGCCTCTTGTGTAGTTACAGAACTAGAACCGCAACAATTGAAATTCCTTTATTATTGAAATATATTCAATTACAGGGTTTAAAGAGCTATCGACCATCAGCTGGGCCACAAAATATGACTTCCTTTATAATTAGAAGAAAGTATCCTTTGGCTTTAAAACCCTGTTTAAATAAAACTACATTTTGTCACGGAGACCCTTTAAGAAAAGGACAATACTTGATACGTTCCAAAGTATTGATTATGTTGGAGGAAAAGGATGAATAAAGAGAGGACTTTCCCTTCCATTATTTTGAACGGAAATCGATGTTAAATGGAAAAGGCCAAAATCACTTGGGACCTTTAAACTGGGCTATTTTAAAAAAGGAAAAAAAAACCCTCAACAAAAATTGTTTTATAAATAAAAAAGCTCCGTCCTTTTAAATGGCCTTTTTAAAAAGAGGAAGCACTACATACATTGAAAAGACAAGTTGAATTGAATGTGTAGAGGCAAAAAAATTCAGAGGTAAGGTCCAGAGGTAAACTCTGGGCTGAATTCAGCTGAGTAGCTATTGCCTCTGAAAATTACTGTAGATCTAGTGATAAATAAGTACAAGAAATAACGCAAAGCTACCAAATCTAGTGATCACTGGGAAGATACTATAGTGATAAGTGACCACAGAATAAGAACAGCACCTAAATGTGAGTTTGTTCTGTATCTTCTACCTTGCATAATACTACCAGAGAGAAGAGCTGGAATAGACTTAAGAGAGCTGAGTATGCCTGAAATATCCTTCTAAATTATTCACCGCAATCTTACTGTGTTTTGGTAGGTGAATCCAGGTTAAATTATAATAATAGCATGGTCACAGCAGGAGAATAAAGCCAAAGTTTGGTATTTTGGTGCCTCTGGGTAGATTATGTAATTCAAAAATTATTCTCTCTTCCTATGTATTTTACATTCTATATTTGGAACAAAATATAACAAAAAGATGAAAGTCTGTCTATTTGAATGTAACTTTCATACTTAGCTGAAAAAGTCTGTGGAGTATGGATCATATGATAAAGCCATTTCAATAGTTGATATAAGGGAATATATTTTTCATTAAGTACAGTGTGGTATTAAACTGTATTCTGTACTTCGTAACTGTAACAGGAATTCTGTTCCTGCTGCTCTTCAGCTTGTGTAATTAAACTGGACAGAAAATGACATGGACATATACAGCAAAGACAACCTTCTTCACCAAGAGAAGAAACTAATAACAAACCACTGAAAATGAAGCACTGAGTCTTCACTTCAGAAGGATGCAAACTCATATCCCAAAGGATAGTATGGCAGGAAAGCTAATGACATTAGTACATAGTTAAAATTGCTCTTTCCTCATAACTGAGATATACTCTTTCCTTAGATCTAAGAACGTTCAGGTGGTGTTGGTTTAAAATAGGTCGTGGCATGAATATCTGAAGTAATTATTACTGTCAGAAAAGTTTAATTCACTTCTTCACAATAAAAGAGCATTTAACTTATGTTGATTGCTTTTTTCTCTGCTCCCCCCTCCTCCACTTCTGCCAATAGTAAAACTCACAAGTTTTGGTCATGTAGGGATCTCATGGCACCAAAGGATGTAAGAAAAATTAAATGGAGTCTTTAAAGATCATTTGAAGCCAAGTAATAGAAGGGAGGCATTGAGAACAGAGAGCAGATGTCTTCCCTCAAAGAGTCAGTAGATAAGTTCTGAGCCAGCCTGGTCCAAGCATAATCGAGGGAGCTTTGAACTTGACTTTTCTGTATTCTCAGTTTAGCTTAACATATTGGCTTTTCCTTAACCTGTGGTTGTCATATTGTTAGCCAGTGTTGAAGCTGTAAGGGAGCAGAAGTAGTTTTTTAATAACATTATTGATTCAAATGATGATAGTGAAAGATGTTTTAAATACAAATCTAGAGTTACAGAGAGGCTTCAAAATAACAGATTATAACTAAATTTCTGTGGATTCCAGTTTGCAGTGAGAAATGTGCTGAATATAAAAGCTATTTAGTCAGCTCTCAGTTGAGTTTCAAAATTCAGAACTGCCGAACATATATGAGAAGAAAATTTTTGTACTTGTTCGGTTACAGTAGTCAATGTTCTGTTTACAAACTTAAACATCATGAACAAAGCACTAACTATGCTTTAGCAAGAACAAAGCTATTCCTAGCCATCCATTGAAGACAGCAACACATTAATATGCCCTAGTGTTTGGCATGGTTTGAGGTGTCATTAGGAATTTACTTCTGAGTACAATCTTTTCTCCTTTTTGCCATTATAGATTTGGGTTCAGAAGACCAGTACTGTGTAGGAATGTCTGTTTATAGCCCATTCACACAGGAACATCTGCCTCTGGAAAAATCAAGTTATTACTTACAGATGGAACATTAAATCTTCAGACAACTGTGGGCAGGAATAGGGGAAAGAGAAGGCAGGAAGAGATGCTGTGTTACTACATATTCTTGGCCACATCAAATAAATTATGGTCATGAAACAGGAAGCCTTTTCTTCCTGTTTCCATTCTGCGTCCCATAAATCTACACTTGGATTATTTCCTTTAAAATTAAAAATTCTACTTCAAACAGTATTTTTTTAGAGTAAGCAAAAAGCAAATTTCTTTTTTTCAATACCAACATACAAACCACCACTATAAAATCTGGGTCATGTTTTGAGGTGGTGTGCATAATTCTAGTTGCTTTCAACTTTGAAGACAGAAAGTGGTCCAGCATGAATGCTGATAAGTGTAACAAGCTTCATATTTGCATCCTTTTTATCTTCTACAAAAAGGACTTTATTTCAATAAGCTCATTTTATTTGCTAAAAGGAAAACAGTATTTGGAAACCTATAGCATATTTTTCATGGCTGCTTAAGAAGTCTCCAGCAGTGTTTTCAATCAACTGTAGGCCTGTGGGGAAAGCCTATTCCACATAATTTAGCACATTATTTAATCACGGCCATTATGTCTAAGCTCTGACACTGGATATTTTGTTTTGCTGTTTACGATGTGTTGTGGTACATAATTGGAGTTCAGGAAACATGACTTCAGATTGCTGTGCAATAACTGAGGGAGAGGCTATGACCTGTTCAAATACACTTGATAGTTTGGAAATACCTTTGTCTCTTGGTGAGATCTCACTGTATTCAGATACAACCTAAAATACTGGATTCAGGTGATTTGTAAAATTGTGGGCTCTGCTTAGTCAAAGAAGGAAGGTGCCAAAAGCCTTCCAACAGAGTTGATGCATATGGTACTGAGCCTCCTGCATCTTGTCATGCTGGCAGAAATAAAGAACCACAGACCTGCAAAGGTATCCACTATGAGGAGATTGGTGCAAACCCGTAGTTGTTGCTAAAGACAGGAAAGGGTTGGTATCAGGAGAGGAAGCATGGTGAAAGGAGTACAAACCTTAAACTGCCTGACATTTCCTTGTGCCACGAGTTGGTGCTCATTTTCAGGTGTGATGCAGTAAGCTAGTCTCTAAACCAGATGGGAAGAAGAGGAAAAAGTCAGCCATATGAAGTGGGATTATGTGTGTAATCCCCAATCTATAATGGGGAAGTAGTATGAACTTTATTTAAAACAGTAACTTAAATCTTTAATATCACTGCATCATGTGCCTTTAACTTGGTCACTGAGAGAACAAGCTTATTGTAAGCCCCTTGGTATTAGCCTTTAATATAAGAAGCAACAATAGAAAGTTTATGCAAATACTAAGTTCAAGTATTTAGCAAGTGCATATGGAAAAGAACATCAGGAACAAGTTGCTATCACAGGCCTTACATCCCCTAAATTCACATTTTTCTGTTAGTGCTGTGATGGGGTTGACCACTCCCAGTGGGGGAGGAAGGAGGTACTGACTGTTTCCCAGCTCGTCTCCCTTGTCTACCCTATGCTGGGCCATTTGGGATGACATGTAGATTTTGGTTTATTGTGAACTTTCAACCAACTTAAGGAGTTCCCACTAGACTAAGAGCATACTTTTCCCCATACTTTTAAGAGCCACAAGTTAGGGCATCATATCTTATGTTACTTGGATGTAATATACTAGCCTTTTGCTATATTTCTCATGGGGAAATCGGAGAGTTGCTATCTATAGGAGCTGTAAAAGACAAACCAGAACTTGCTAACACTACAAAATGAATGAGAAAATGTGGGTTTGGCCAAAGGCTTCTGCATCCCAATATCAGTAAACTTGTGCAAGTTGGCAAAAGCCTGTTGGGCCAGTACAAATTATTCTTTGACACTTAGACGCTAATAGAAAATGGGTTTGTAAACCCCCCAGGAATGGAAGAAAACAAAGGGTTTATAGAATTGCTGGAAATGAGAACTAGAAATTGGGCACAACATTGAGATGTTGGAGCTGATGAAAACAGGGCAGGTGAAGAGGAGCTCCCGCTTTAGGGCGCCTTTCTGAAGTGAACGTTAAATGAGGTGACTGTAATGTTTCAGAAACGAGGCATTTATGCCTTTGGGTCTGCCAGGTCTAGGCGAGGGGGGTGTGCCCTATCTAGGTAAAGGGTGAGATCCTATTTTCTGCTTAATTCTCTGTATGGTGGTGGTTCAGTGATTTGCCTAAGAGTGTCAATATCTTGCTACACCACTGTGTAACTTTAGCTGTAGGAAAGGAGAGCAATAGAACTAGGTATAAGTCAGAGAGTCTAGACTAGGTTATAAAATTATGACATGTGATGGGACAAAAATTGATGCTGTATAATGGTGAGGAGTCTTACTTCTGAGCACCATTAGAGGTTTTAAGAATATAGATAAATTACTATGACAGTGATGGTAAAATTAATATGATGGTAATATGATGGTAAAATGATGAGTGAACCTTAATCCTGTGGCATTTTGAAGTGATAAATAAAGTACAGGGGAGTGAACTGTAAGGAAATATGGATGCGTTTTTCCCATAGAAACAGGTTCTTTTAAATGGAATTAATTTATTACACATAAACATATAAATGAAGTTAAAAAACACTGTTAAGGTTGTAATGTTAAACTTCTTGCTGTTAGGCAAATCATTAGAATAAGATGGTCACAAATTGTTTCTCCCTCTGGTTCTGCCGTATTCAGTGCACAGACGAGGCATATTATGGATGAAGTGGGTTTATGTAGGGCAAGATGCTGCTGTCTAGTACCCTGGTTCTTTTACTGAAGTAGTTAAAAAGTAACAGGCTAGATGGGACCATAAGCAGTGCCTATATCAGAATTTTCTTGATCTCCAGATCTATTTCAGCACCTTGGTCTATCTTGACTATTAAGTTTCTTCAAGCATTCTGATATTAGTGATGAACACAATAGAAAGACCTGCATTAATTCTAGCCTTGGCAGAACGTTGAAATAATTCCAGTAGATAGAGGATAAGGATACATAATTGACAGAGAAAATCAAATATGAAGTGGCTGCTGTTAAAGACAGAATACTGGGCTAAATGGATCTATTGCTGTGACCCAGTTAAGGCATTTCTTCTGTCCTTTCTGTATGCTCATTAAATGAACAAAGGCCATCCTGAACACAGGGCTACTTTGGGGTCATATCCTGCCCTCCCAGCATGTGGATATATGTTTAGAGACTCTTAAAATGCTAAGACAGGAGAGCTCTGAATTAACTTTGTACATATAACAGTTTACAACACTCCAATATAGAGTGATAAAGCATACCTTGGACTGAACTCTGTTTAGGTAGAACTGTGTGAAGACCATACCTCAAAGTTGAATATGAAGATACCATAATTTGTATATTTTTTGTTAATAAGGAAAAAAATAATCTCGTCAATCGGATTAATTACATGCATGAAAAATAATTTTTCAGAATTATTATGGTGCTGTCTGGAAAGCTAATTTCTATCTAGAAACTCAAACAGCATGCAGTAATACTACCTCAAAACTCCAATCCATCTGACAGCTGGATCCAAAAGGTCACTCATAAGTAATAAGTTTCGGGAGTAAGAGAAACAAACTGCCAACTTAGATCCAACCATTTAATTTCATAGCAACATTTCATGACATTTTATTAACGTTCCACTTACTTCTTTAAAGGTCCCACGCACATTCATAAATTTATAGATAATATAGGCAGGCACAAGTATCATTGAAGATAATGCTATTCCCCAGCCAATGCGATTTGCCCAGAGAGGGAAGGTGTAGTCATCGTAGGTCAGAGGTTTGAAATTTATTATGCTGACTATCACGACAAACTAGGGAAGAAAGAATAAAATGAACCACACTTTTGGGATGAAGAAACTTAGTGGAAAAATGATTTCATGTGTTTTATTAGGCAGCCACCCTAAGGTATATTTCAATCCAGCTTTACCATTTACCTTCATCCGATTTACTTTGTGCCTCAACTGCTTAAACTGTTGAAGTTCTTAATGCATTTACTACTATTAACAGTTCATTTTAGCTATTCTGGACACAGATTATTTGGAATTTTGGTGGGAAGATCAGGGGGTTGTCTGCTACTGCCTCAGTCAAACTAGTGGTACAGATATAAAAAAGGGATTCTGTAGTCACGAAAAACCTCTAAGATCTATTGTTTTTCCCTTCTCTGTTTCCCAGAGGCATTAGGCTTCATTTAGAAGTTTTGTACCCATTTTTCAATGAGAAGCATAACGCAAACTCCAGCATGATACATTTACTGAGGAAAGGTCAAGCAGCCTTAAGGCCTGGAAGACAAAGTTGGTTTTTTTTCTGCTGGTGTTACCCTGTCCAGTACTAGATGCAAGAAGGAAAGAGTGGGGTACCACCCTATTTCCCTACTGTTAATTCCATATGGGTTGTATAATATGCAGAGTTCCTTGATTTGGTTCTCTGGGCCTGTGCATTCTGCTCCATATAGCAATTTCAAATTAGAGTATTTTGGGTTTCAAAGGCTACACAGGGAGAGTAATGGTGTGGGTTAAAGGACAGTGTGAAATCCGGTTAGAAAAATACTAATTCCATTTTGAGATTTTTCTTGGGATGATGCACATAGCTGCAAACAGTATGGAGAAAAAAGGTTCAAGGAGATATTTCCTAATATCAGATACCTGACCAACTCCAACTTACCATTTTCTTATAAAGAACTGTATTTATCATTAGGAACTTCTGTAATATATTACCAGTCCCAAACAGGGGCCACCTTGCACTAAGCATGCATGGGATTGTTAGAGCAAGAACTACACTGAAGTCTGACAATTTTATAGCCTTTTCTAAATTATCCTAAACTATATATATATCTCAAAGAAACTATATCTGATTTTTTTCATTTGTATTTACTATGCTTATGGTCTCAGTCTCTTCTGGTGAGGCAGGTTGCATGCTTCATACAGGTGAAATAGAAATGCTGTTTCTTAGATCAAGTGACCAAATTTCTAGAATTTGTAGTTTTTAATTATGTAGGCTAATGGTGGACTACCTTTTTTCATGCTAGTGGCCATCTTTCTAGTTTTCACTTATAAATGAATAAGTTAAACCATTTTGGTCAATTTAACATAATTTGCTTTATTTTCTTAATGTCTTGAATAATGAACTCAAAAGATAGGCTGTAAGAAGGTAAATTATATTTACTTTTCCCCTATAAATCAAGACTGTAATGTCCATCTTGCCTTTTAGAAAATTGAGGAAATGTACAGCTATAACAAAACTGCCCAGTGTCCCCTATCCAGTGTGATACCATTCACATGGGTTTTAAAATATATTGGTACCCAGTAATTAAGTTGACATGTTCCAAGTTTAGCACTTCCAGCTGGAAAAAAATTTGTGCATTGTGATGGCTGAAAGATGCATTACCTGCATTACCTACAGATTCATTCTGACCCTTATGTTTATAGGCTTCGGTAGGAAGGTATTGGGGCCATTTCACCAAGAAATCTTAAGCTACGTGAAGGTTAGATGGACAGTCACTTTAGCTTTCTCTAGCTAGCTTGCTAGAACTCTCTCTTTGTAAAATTTAGATGTGCAAAACCTAAGGATGCTCGGTGCAGCACTTTTCTGTTCTGCTTGAGTCATCCTGTTTGAAGTGCTGCAGGATATAGTCCCATACAAGCTTCTCTATAGAATGGTGTTTAAAAGGATAATTAACACATGCTTGGTAGGTGCTTACTGATGAATTGGGGCCAGAAGCTTTTATATTTTAAAAAAAAAAAAAAAAAAAAAAAAGTGGACCTGAACGCTGTCATAGAAGCCTACCCAGTGTATCTTTGGAATATCAGTACTGCTTTAAGAATGCACAGCTTTAATGCAATTAATAGTCTCCTAAAATCATAGTGAGCTCAAATTTCCATATTATTCATCGTGACCTTTTGATTTACAAATATGCATAGGAGAAGATCCCAATTAAAAACTGTAGTTTAGTTCTGAATCTAACCTTTACACAACGCAACCAAATTCACACTTTGGGATTTTTTTTCCCCAAATTAATGAAGCACTTTTTTTCCCATCAGGCAGCTCACAAGGTATATTTAATACACCTCTTCAGTGTTTCACATAGTTAATTACTATGTAGTTACCTATTCGTTTTTCTAAGGTGTCATTCCGCAATTCAGGTATCTTGGTATCCTCCAATGAAAAATAAATTCTTGCTAACACAATCTCTTATCCCTGGCCAGTTTATTTTCCCATCAGAATGATTTGTGTTTAATACACATAGATGCTGGGGGGGCAGGGAGGACACTGCCTAAGAGTTCAGTGTTCCCTAAGAAAAGCTGCTTTCTTTAAATCCTGCTGAAGTAAAGGAACAGAAGATGACCACAGCCACAATTAGCTTCTCTTTCACAAATGAAATGTATTATACAAAATATAACCAATGCCATTGAGGAGAAACAAGAATTAAAAATTAAATTGGAGTGTCTTCTATTCATCCTGACAACATCAGGCATAGTAATGGGTATCTTGCTCTTGGTACCTATTGTGTATTCTAGGAAGCAACATACTAGCATTCTTTCCATGATGAAATAATTATCAACACTTACCAGTAAAAAAGCAGGGCTAACAAATTTCCAGCACAATCTCCAGTAGAGACCTGGCTTGAAGCCCATCATTTGTTGGATATCTTCACTGAATCTGTCCACACCTGGAAGGGATGTGAACATCAGACTGCCGTAAATCTAAACTGATGAGATGCTGGCATACCCAAACCCATCTGCTCTTTCAGAAAGCAGACATGAATGACTTCCAAATCAGAAGACACATAAGATAACAACATTGATCTCTTTTCAATGACTAGATGTGTCTTTGACATCACTGTATCCAAGACTTAAATGCCTGTGAGCTCTTAAGGCCTGTTGCAAATAGCATTACCATTGAAAAATGGCATTTCACAAATATCTAGAATTAAGTTGTGAATGGGACACACTTTTTTTAATATTTGTGGACTATTGTAACCTAATTAGTCAACACTATTGTGAGGACACTGAAGGAAAACCCAGACCCTTACTCACACAAACTGCTTACTGATAATGAGGTAGATTCATATGATTCTTAATTTATCAAAGGAGGCTTACTTGTTCCACTTAGTGGCATACTTTACTTATCTTTCAGTGTTTCACTGAATACCATGGAATGTTCATTATATCTGTGACAAATGTCATTTCATCTTTTATCACCTTTCCAAGTAACTAAGGAGATGATGCTTCTCTTCAATGTAAATATATACAAAACTACATCCGCTAGAAACAGGTGGCCTTTTTTAGAATATCCCGTGTGTTTTTGAAAATTATAATACCAACTACAATTTTCTAAAATTGTTACCTCTGTATGCATCTAAATATCTAGTAATGTAACTGTGGTAGATACCTTAGAAGATACATGATCTCTTCATGTGAGTAAAAACCACGAGTAGTCAGAAATTTTATCTGCTGCAGTAATTAAGACAGCAGAGGATAACATGAAAATCATTAAATTAAGACATAGATCAAAGATAAGTACTGCTAATTGTACCAGGAATATAGAATATGGGTTTAGAAACATGGATGGCTTGATTGATTGATTATTATCAAAACCTTGATAGTAACATACGATATTTCAGTATAAGACTTTGTATTAGCATGCAAGAAATAATGTACAAGATTTCTATTGTCAGGAAAACTTTATAGTAGTATTCCATTCAAAATGACTCAAATGTTAGCTACCTGCAGTGGGATTCACTGCACAACAGTACAGAGAAATGGAGGCACTAGAACAAAGTGTTTGGCACATGACATAATGGCCAGAAGGGAGAAAAGCTGCAAATACCCAGTTCTCAGTTTTTAATATCCCTTGAATCCATCTAGTCTGAGCTTTTGCGTGTGTATGTTGTTACATGTGTGTGTACTTAGTACTTATGTCAGTTGAAGTATTAATAGATATAAAAACAGTGTAAATAGTTGCAGTAGAAATCTCTCCCCACAGCCAATGCAGAAAGGAAGATCCTCTGACCTTGTTGACTCCCCTGCAGAAACACTATCTAGACCCTAACTTCAAAATCAGAATATGTCATGTTGCACAGGCCAAGGTGAAAACAAAAAAATCTGCTGTCCTGGGTTCCTCAGGACATACCAAATTAACAGTGAATAAGGAAGAAATGGCATTTCAGTCAGTGCCTTTTAATTCCTTATGGGGTTTACACATTTAAGTAAGTGTTATGAATTCTGTGTCTGAATACCTTAGGAAGCATTGCACAAGTATAATGTGCTTCTGTGAGTGGCACTAGCCTGATCTAGCTAAACATTTTGAATCGTCTACAAGGGTATCAAGCTGTCTGTATGTGAGAAACATATATTTTTTACTCTAGTAGTATTTATTGATGTCAACTCACATACTTTGGACTTCTGGAAATAGTCTAGTCTTTAGTGGGACATTTTCCATCTTCAGTATTTATTGGAACACTTTTTTGCATTAAGTAATGTACTATAATTTACTATGCAAAGGAAACATGCATTTTATAGTGACTATAAAATGTCCATTTGAATAGTAGCTTCTTCCCAGTTTTTTTTTATTGTTTTTATTCTGGTTGGATTTACCAGTATGAGGTATCTTGCAAAAGTTTAATCTAAGCCCATGCTATTTTCCACACTGTATTTTAGAATGGGATGATTATCACTGATAGAAAAGTGGGAAAAATACATCCTTCTCAGTTTTCTTTAGAAAGAAAACAATCTCTGACTTTATGCCTTAGAGACATTGGCTCACAGAGAAGTAGTTCTCTCTAGTGCAATCTGTCATGTCAGACTACTAGTTTGTAATTTATTATACTTGATGTGTTCAGGAAGTTTACTTTTAATCCTGAACCCCATTAGGTAAAGAGCAGGAATGCAGCCTTTTGCCGTGAACATTTGTTCGTTAGAAAGGATGTATAGTTTACTATAATTGTTTCTTTTCATGTGGATCAGTTCAGTAGGATTTATTTAATGTATTTAATGTAAATAATTATGACAGCTTTAGGTAGTCCTTTACATGCAGCCAGGATGTAACATATTTTCAAGGTCTGGACATTCAAGTATAAACTTCTCTTTGATTTCCACCCCCCCAATATTATGTACAGGTGAAGAAAAGTAGCCAAAAGGATCTGCAAATGCTCTTTAAATTTAATCTAATTCTATTTGCAATGCCTTCTGTGAACTTTAAAGTGACTGAATTTCAACTGCTATGAATACTGAGTGAAATTTATCATGGTGCAGAACGTCAAAGACAAGGACTAGGTATCTCCAAAAATTTTATTCATAGGTTTCCAGACAGACATACCCAGAGCTCAAATAGTGCTTGATGTTCAATTTCTACTGAAAATGGGGGATAAGCAGGCAATGCTCTCAGACTGCTTTTACAACAGCATGCTTTTTCAGTACTATATGTCTTCAAATAACTGTTCTAAGAATCACCTGTAAAAGTAGAACATAGCTATAGCTACAGATGATGGTACCTGTATGGTTTGGTTTTTTCCAGTTCTTGAAAGTATTTACCCAGTTTTTTTGTGATTCTGTAGGATAAACCAAAACTGTGGGTGACTCATTTAGTTACAGGAGGGAACTGGTGTACCACAAACAAAACTCCAGGTTACTTGCTAGACACCTGGTGTTGAATATAGAAATAATCTCCTTGCTTTTCCAGTGAAAAACGAGTAAGAGATACTTACAATTTATCTATCATCAGGTCCTGGTTAAATACACTGAACCCAAAGAGAATTTCAGTGTAATTTCTGAACTAATAAACACTGCAGCTACCTGAGAATGCCACCACGGTAATGGTCTATTAAACGGCATAGAAAATTTGGCCCATTCTCTATAGGCATAATATTGTGCTGTCAAGGGAATTAAATCAATATGCAAAAATGAACAGATAGGAAGAAAGTGCAAAGTAGATTTGGCTATAAATGCAAGTTACCCTCCTCACATTGGTGCAACCTTCTTCCAAGGGACGCAGAGATCAGAGTTCAGATAGAATGAAAGTCTGCATGTTACCAGTACCTCCTGCCCCTGCTGCCTGCTAGAGCTTTGTATGTCGTTTTGCTGTATAGGCTCAGCCAGTGGCTTCAGAACCAGTCACTTGCAGAGAAACCCTTGAGCAGGTCCTGGCCCTGAGGTGAAACTGCTTAGTGGCCATAGCTGAAATAATTTGTGGGCATGTTTCCAAAAAGTGATGTCATAGCTCCAACAATCATTTGGATCCCTACAAGCAATCTTTGTATGTGTTGTTTTCCCTTCCTATCTTGTTTAACTATGTAATGTATAGTATTCTTTATATACTTAGAATATATATTTTTTAATTTGGAAAGTAAAAATTAGTAATAATGCCTTTAATGCCATACATATGATTTAAATGAATCCAAGAAATCAAATGACTACACTGAAATAATGTAGTAGTAAGAAAAAAAGGTATATTGAATCAATCTTGAAGTTATTTTGTACTTAATTCCCTTTCCCTGTGAATGTTACTTCACAGTTTTTTCTCCCATACTGAGTTTTACCTGTGTGGTCATGCGTAGCAGTGTATGAGCTCACACAGTTTGTATGCAAATGAAGAGTTGTAGTGAAACTGCTTCATCAATCCATCCGATATTTTGGCCCTTGGGAATTACAGTAAATCACAGAACCATCAAATTATTCCTTTTGGAGGAGTTCTTGGAAGGTCTCTAGTTCAGTCTCTTGCTCAAATCAAGGTCAGCACAATTAAGAACAGCTTTCTGATGGCTTTGTCCAGTTGGGTCTTGAAAACCTCCAAGAACAGATTCAGCAAGCAGTCTCTGGGGAAACTGTTCCAATGTGTAATTATCTTTATATAGAAAAATGATTTTCTTCCTTTCAATTTGATCATGGTCTGCTGTCCTCCCATTGCGCACCTCAGTGAAAAGCCTGACTCTCTCTCTTGATAACTTCCTTGTAGGTGTTGGAAGGCTGCTATCAGGTCCTTCCTAAGCCTCCTCCAGGCTAAATAAGCTGAATTCTCTCAGATTTTCTGCACTGGGCATGTGCTCCTCCAGCTCCTGAATGTCTTGGTGGCCCACCACTGGACTCTCACCAGTTTAACACCACCTTGTTTTACTTAAGAGGGTCAAAAACAGGACACAGTATTCCAGGTGCAGTCTAACAAGTGCCAAGTAAAAGAGAGTAATCATTTCCCGTAATCTCCTGGTTATGCTTCTGTTACAGCTCAGTACACTGTTGGCCTTCATATGCTGGCAGGTCACTCTTCTGACTCATTTAGCCTGCTGACCACATCCCTGAGCAGCTCATCTTTGAGTGCAAGTAGCAAATCCAGAAGAGTGTCACTTCTGGCTTGCCCACCTAGCATCTATCCTGAGAAGTTGCTCCTGATACCTTCATCTGAAAGAACCAGGGTCTGATCTAGACACTTCTTCAAGTTGCCTAAAGAAGGCTTCTTCCACTTCCTGACCCTGATCACGTGCTCAGTAACAATATTCCCCACAATGTCACCCTTGCTGGCCTCTGCCCTGACCCACAAGCACTCAGCCATCCAGTTCACTACATTTGAGTTGCTCTTCTGCACATAAAGATGACACCTACCCCCTGCCTCTGTCCTAACGAGCATGTACCTATCACATGCAGAACCCCAGGCATACAAGCCCTCATCCAGGAGAAGATGAGGAAAGACATTGTTTTTTCACACAGTTCAGCAATCGTTGGCATTGGGAACATGAGAAAGAAGAGATAAAAAGAATATAAAAGCCATTGTGTGGCATTCATTTGCAAATCCTACAGAGCACAGAACAAGGTATCTGTTGATTAGCCATTTAGCGAAGTAACAACAACCGTCCCTTTTTGTTCCTGAGTTTCCTTTCTAACTCTGGAGCAGTATTGCTATTTGGTGGTGGTGACCCTCACCTGGTGGCAGTAAGGGAGTAAGCCATACCAGTACCATTCCCAAGGAAGGGCAGCTGTGCTAGTGTAAAAGCAAGCAGGACAGTAGGAAGCATTTCCCCACCATGGCAGTGCAGTAAGCTCTCCTGGTTGGTTTGCCCCATTTGTATTTCCATTCCATGGAAATACGTGCATTCATACTTTGTCTCTCATGCCAGGCACAGATCCATACAAAAGCATCTTTGAGCAAAGATGAGTACCAGCAGTCAGTACTTGGTTAATTTCTTTCCCTTTTGCAAAATCAAACAGTTGACCTTAGATTTTTTTCAAACAAATGCACCTTTTGGTCTGAAATTTCAGGCTAAGGCATCTTTTTTGAAAATGATTTGAGTAAACGAAAGCAATGAGATTACAGGTGAGGATGAAGGTCACTGCTAGCTCATACTGAGCTTATTCTAGTCATTCAGGGAGATGTTCACAGTAAAATCTGACTGAGTAGAGATTTTCCTGCAAGTGAAAGCAAAGAGCAGTTTTGTGTCAGTGGAAGAGGTGTCTGGCTTTTATAGTATTCATCAGAGGGGTCTATCAGGGTTGCACAAGAGGAAAAAATGGTAACAAGCTAGCAGTCATAACTAAAATACATCTGTATAGTAAAACAAACTGTCTCTCTCTTCTCTTACACGTACAGTTGGCCTTTGCCAGAAGCAGCTTCACAGTGAGTGGTCATAGGTATAATTTGAACTAAATTTCCATGTTCTTGGTCTGTGCCAAAATGTCAATGCTTGCCTTCAGGCTGGCTTAATATTCATCTGGGTCATTAAGGCAACTGGGGTCTATCAGAAAAAAGAGGTAGACAAGACCATGCCAGATTTAATCAGTTTAAATAGCACCTGGGGCTGTAATAAGTTCTTTATAAAGCAACAGGTCATGCTGTGTCAGTAAAAACATCTGTCAGCTGCTTAAGACAAGTGAATAGATATTTTCCTGGTTATGGGGAGGCAGGAGGGAGACAGGAAAGGATGATGAAGGACAGAAGGTGCAACAAATAAACAAAATTTGTCTAACCTTGGCTTAGTCTGTGAACCACACACAAAGCCTAGCTATTGTAAAGTGCAGTAAGTCCTATTTTAATAGTAGCAGAGAATAACTTGCCCTTACTAACTGAAGAATATTTTTATGCCTCTGCTTCCAAGCTAAGCTATTATCACTCTTCTGCTTTCAGCTCTTTTACAGGGATTAAAGGCAGTTGTCTGTGAAATCTAATGCCTCCACTCTTTTGAGAGAGAAAAGCATATGAGCTGCTAGCTCCATGCTGATGTTGGGTGACGGAATTAGTACACTAAAGCTAAAAACTATTTCTTTAGTAGATTGAACAGCTTTATGCATGAATGCCATTCTTTCACCTCATTCACTCATCAATGGTTTTTAACTGCAAGAGAGAGTTTGTTTGACTAGAAGAATATGGTGGTGCAAAGGATGGATAAAGAAGTGACCAAGGGAGGTAAACAGCAGTAAGAATGATAATGTGTAAGAACCTTCTGAATGATACGTTAACTATAAACACTTTCTGAATAGAAATGAAGATGACTTTCAGGGAAGAAGAATCTTACTGGGAATCAGGGCAGCTAGTTCAATACAGACTTCAGTGGGAAGATTTGCAGGCTGCTATGACATTGAAACATGGTAATAATGAAAAGAGTTGTGACCAAGCAGAAAGTATGACATGAGAATTAAGAGTAGCTTAACAAGAGCTCAAGAAACTTGATTAATCTAGCAGCAAGCAATTTCAGATATAACTGATAGTTTGGACTGTTGCAATGAGATGACTTGTATAAGACCTAAGATGCAGAATCCTGTTGCTTTATTTTGAGAAAGTGAGATATTCTTTTGGGGGTCTTACAATTTTACTAACTCTGTGACAAGATAAAGAACTGATAGCATTCTCCCCAAAAGAAAGGAAGAATCACTTTCACTGTTTCTTTAGCAAGATATGCCTAATTTGGATTAAATTATGAGTTGTTTTTTTCTGCTTGATTTGATGACTTAACAGTACTTTGTAATTTCTGCTCTTCTGGAAGCAGCATCTTTTCCAGTGAATAAACTTGAGGCTATGAGTTGCCCTACCTTCCTATATGATAAGGGAAATTTTGAACTCCGGGTCGGTGCTAGAACATAAAAAGAACTCCACTAGGTAGGGGGCATAGGGGAAAAGGGAAATGTTTGAAACACTGACTTCAGATATTTAAAAACAACTCATCTGTTAAATGAATTAGGGATGGGGAGAACACCCACAGGCCAGTCTCATAACTTTATAATCAGAGGTTTAGCAGGCTATATATATAATCAAATATTCAGATATTTCTACTGTAAGCAGTATTCTGTTTAACCTTTCTGTTTCACTTCTGTGAGAGTAGTAGTAGTCAACTTTGTCACTTACAGCAGAGGATTGGTTTTTTTCCTTGGTGAAATTAGGCAGCACAGGACGCTGCACAAGACACTGAAACTCCTGTAGGCTAAGGACTGAGCTCAGGCAGACTCAGTGTCCTGCTGTGTTGCCAAAGTCAGTGTTGTGGGGGAAAGCACAACTTTAATTTGTTGGGTTTTCCCCAGTTAAGGTTATCCAAGTGCATTCATAGGGCTTAGAGCAGTGAATGTGGCTGTTTGCCATCATAGTGGTCATTTATACAGGGGGAAAGAAAAAATGTTTTTCTTCTTTCCCATGAAACTTGTGTATCAAGTGTCTTGCTTTTTATTTATGTTGCTTTAGGGAGGAGAAAAATATTAAAGACCAAATAAGGCCAGGGAAGTTATTTAATAAGCTGGGCACATCATCTGAGACCTGACTTGAATTGTGAGCCATATTTTTTTCAGGGTACTCTAGCACATCACTGCACTCTGGTTGGCACACAGTGATTCCATCCTAGTGCCAGAGATCAACTGAATACTCCTAAAGCCTGCCATATTGGGGATAAAACAGATTACTGCACCCTTTTTGTGGCATAAATTAGTATGAAATACTCAAAATAGTATTGTTTCTGGTATCTACGACGTTGGGTATTCCATACCATGCTATGAAATAAGATAAATTTTAAACCACTAGTGTTTTACAGTTAGGTGGAATATTGTCTCAAACAAAAGGGACTAATGTAGGAATTATTATAATTCACTAAAGACAAACTACCTTTATTTGTATTGCATGGGGGGAGCTTGAGATTGGCTCTGGGGAATTCATGGAAAGGAGGAACAGGTGAGTCTGTATTTAGGCTAATCTACTTGCTTTGAAAGTACCAGGTATAAACCTGCTACTGCAAGTCATCAGCTATGTTAAGAGCTGCAAAATACTGGCAAAAGTAGTAACATTTCCATCCCACTGCAGTCTCCTTCACAAGGCAGTTTTCTTTGGCTTTGTGCAGGGTTTCAAAGCTTGGCCCACTGAACGTCTGCATTCCTGTCACTGTTCATAAATCAGATGAAAATCACTGCATGAAACCTGGCTTGTCATGGTTTCATGTATACAAGGCTATGCTGTTTTCCCTTAAAAAAATGTGTAAGCCTGTCATGAGCACTTGGAATTTTAAAAAGATTTTGCAGGTGCAAAATGGAGTGCTTACCATAAAACCAGGAAACTCCAATTGCCTCCATTAGAACAGCAAACAATATTGAAGTCCCAGCTGCAAATGTGTCCAGAAGTGTGAGGACATAAATTCCACCCTAGCATTAAGGAATTAAAAGATGCAACAAAACAAAGTTAAAAATCAAATCATCTCAGTAGTTTAGTATCTAGTTAACAGAAATCTGCTTTACTTGAAACATTATCTTAACCCAAGTATTTTAATATGGAGCTGATGCTGCAGACACGGGTTAATATTTGCATACAAAATAGTGGAATCAGACTTGCAACTTTCTGAAGAGTCTTTCTTTCACCTATGTCCTTGCTTAACTGGGAAACAGAAGCCTCAGCTTAGCATGATTAATGAGTGCTCTTGGCACTTGGTGTTCAGTGGAAGTCAAAGGCACTGGCTGTTCGGGAAAATGCTCAGCAGCTTGTAAGACAGGGCCTGTCTACAGCAGTTAATGAAGATCTTCCTAAATTATTGGCAGGAATGGAGCGCTACAAGCGTTTCCACAAGCCATTATCACTCGGTTTGTTCCTAAGGCCAATTATTCTGTAGTACAGTGAATCTGCAGACTTAGACTGATGTCTCCTTTTCCTAGACTGCCTGCATCTCTCTCTTCCAATGTTCCTGCAAAGGGAGCAGTTGCATGTTAAGTCTCTGTTACCAGCCCAGCATGGAAGCAGCTTTGCCCGGTTTAGTTTCTTGGCTGTGGTATTAGCAAGCCTGTGCTTAGGGGAGAGGGCAAACCAGATCATCTTCCTTCACAACAGCACACTTCTGTTCTTCATTGGGTCATGACTGAGAACTGTAAATGCATTTACTAAAGTCTTGTTTCACTGATTATTTTTTTTTTCTTTAGCTGAAATTTGGCTACTTTTTGCCTCATTTTACAATGTTGTATGACTTTGTGTAATTTACTGCTCATTTTATTTAGTTTGGGCTAATGAGGAATGGAAGACCATGGTATGTTTACTTGTTTCGAAATGAACGTGAATTAAGTGTTTCAGGACATTCTACACATGTAAACAACTGAAATGTTTGCAGTTGCAGTAGATTTTTGTTAAAATCTTTTTTTACAACCAAACTTAATCTGGCTATGCCTGTTCAGAAGGGGAGGATCAAAGGAATTATTCTCCATGTTTTTACTAATGGTATAAATAGCACTTGCACTCTTTAGATCTCTAGGTGATTTTAAGCTCTGCAATCAATCAGTGCTCTTTTTTCTTATAAAAAGATGGTTTTCTGAAACAGCTGTGCATATTTAAAAAAATAGAGAGAACAGTACTTAGGCCTTGTCTAGGTTTTTAATTCTGTGGGGACTTGTCTGGAAACTGAATGGACTTTGGTTGTTGTGTGGAAAGAAAATGTTCCTTATTGAATGACATTTGGGTTTGACCTCTTGTTTTTGCTCTACACCTGCTCTAAATGAATGCCTTTGCTATCAAACTTAGTAAACCGAATGTCAAATACGGTTTTGTAAGATAAATGTCTTGAAAATACAGCTTTAAAATTTCAGAGGACAAAATCAAACAAATTAATTTAATGTGATGGTATTATAAGGGTTTTTCTTTGTATTTTGTACACATTAAAAATGTTCTTCTTCCGTTACGTGAACCAATACATTTGGACAAGTCTGGGCAGTTTTGTGCATTCCAGCTGGTGGGGTGAACTTAAGTATAAACAGGTGCCATTATTTAAAAGCTAGACCTAGGTTGTTATCTTGAACTGCTTTAGCTCACTTGAAGGCAGTGGAATTGCACCCACTGGCACCTGTTCAGGTTCTTAACCACTGAGTTTCTTCTGATCTTGTACTGCAGGATATTTTATTTCAGTTGAAACTTTGAATAAGGAAGGAGTATGTTCAATTCTTTAGGTAACAATAGAGATAGCATGGTATTAAAAGGATAGGTATTTTAAATGGTATATCTATTTTTAGCATCTCAAATGTTCTCCAGTTTGAAGAAACTAGAGTAAAAATATTGGGGTATTCTTTTAGTGTAAAAAGAGCTTTGTTATTTATAAACTTATGCCATTTCAGTAATCTTAATAATAGATCTGGAAACCATTTCTAGGGAAGGAGAGAGGTTCAACACATCTATTTTCATGGTGGCTACTTCAAGTTTCAGTTGTTTTCTGACACTTTTGGCATCTTTGCTTACAGGGCTTTTAGCTTTTTTGTCAAAAAAAAAAAAAAAAAAAAAAAAAGTTAGTTCTCTCCAGCCTAGAACACTGTGATTCTCATCCTTTAATTAGTTGTTAAAAGCCTGGTGAGGCAAATCATTCAGGATGATGGTAGTGATAAATACAGGTTACTAGATGTTCAGGGTAAGTTATCTGTGTGCTTTTTATGGTGTTAAGAATAAGAGGTAAGATTTAGGTATATGAAGGAACATTAAGAAACACATGGGGGGGAGGAGATCATTATTCTAAACTCCTTTCACAAGAAGTGAATGCTTCTTATTTGCTTCAGGAAGAGAATAGCCAGATGACTAAGGGTCTGGTCACTTGAAATTCTTAGTTCCTCACACAGGAATAAGCACTCAACACAGTCCCATTTAATGTGATTTAAAAAAAACCCCAAACCAAACCACACAAACCCAAACAAAACCAACAGCAGCACAGATAGCTCTTTAGAACAAAGACGGGTAGGTTCCGTTGATAGCTAATGATCTTGTGCAAAAAAAGCAGAGAAGCTTCATGTAGATAAGACTGAAAGTAATGTTTTGACCATAAAGTTGTTTAAGAATTAAAATTTATAACAAAAATAGTCACCTGAGCCTATTCATATTTCTATCTGATAAGGTTAACTGCATTTTTAAGGTAGCTTGTTGATGGAAACTTTTGTTGTACTTACATTGGTGATGCAAAAAAGGGCAAGTAGGAAAGTGCCAAAAGAAACACCAAAGGTGAAGAGCTTCCTATGCTGCTTCAGAATTTGGAAATCATCTGCCAAGCCAGTGATGACAGCCTCCATTCCGCCCATCTGAGGAAGGGAAGGCAAGAGCTCTGGTTAAACGCTACTGACTGTTGTAAATACAGATTGAATAATGTAAAGCAGCTTGAATAATTAATTCCCAACCACTGTATGATTTCTGACATTTCAGCTGTAAATCAGTGGCATTCTGAGGTATAATTTATTTTCTCGAGGTAGAGAAGTGAGTCAGGGAACTGGACATCAAGTGCCATGGCTGTTGGCTTGATAGCCATATCCTCTGCAGACTCTTTGCTGACTCATCAGGATAGTAAGTAGACAGTACTTTGGGAAAAATAATATATATTTTAGTATACTTTGGGGAAAAAGCTGGTAGCTTAAGTAACCAAACTCCTTAAGAGATTACTAATATAAAGACAGACACAACAAGTACCTAGGGGAAATGTACTGAACAAAGATTCAGTTTAGCCATTGATTAACCAAATCCAGTTCAACAAAAATCTTTACAGACCTGGGAGAATCACTACATAGGAAGCTTGGTATAATTTTTTTTGTTGACAACATGAAAGAATTTTACTTTGTTCTCTAGAAGTTAATGCTGAACATTAGCCATTGTTTTGCAATATAGGAAAGGTACTTCCCAAGTTTTCATTGAAATTGCTGAGTTATGTAGGTGGTTATGAATTTTAATTTCTTTCCACCAATGAAAGCATTCTGCACTCCCTCCACCAAGAAGTTGTGAAAATGAATTCCAGTCTACTCTCATAATAAATAAATTTATTTAATATTTTGGGGAGGCTGGATTCCATGCTTCTTCTGATGCTGAAAGATCATGGCAAGACTTGGAGTGCTTGGTGCAATACAGTAGTTGGTTAGCAGTTGCTGACATAGCCTGTCCCTTTCCTATAAGAATTTGATGAAACCAGCATCTCTGGTTGAAATCAGTAGCAGAGAATTATCTCTCTAGAATTTGAATGATTCCTGTCTACAGCCAAATTGCTGGGGGCAGTGGACCTATTTTTTTTTAAAGGTAGCTAATGTTCACAAGTAAAATGTCCCAAAACCTAGTGTAGGTTTGTATTTCCTAGTGTCTAGGGGGAGTATCCGTAAGTGCCCTGCAGTTAAGATGGGTTAATATTTGATGTTCTCAGAAGTTGTTACCGTGTTGGCACTTAAATTGTCATGGAGAAGTTGAAAATGGAGAAAACATGGATTATTTTGGCTAAGGACCACTTCTTAATGTATCATGATCTATTCCCCTTGTTAATTCCCTATGCCAAGCTAGATACCTACTCCAAACATTTGTTCCATTTTCTGTCCTTTTCATTGTTGCTTGCTTAACCTTGCATGATCAGATTTCTCTTTGCTTAAATATTTTGGCAGTTCCATTTTTGTACAGATGTCTGTATTTCTGTGCCAGTGCAGGCTTATATGCATGAATAAAAGTATTCATATATAATTATTCCTCTTTAGCTTTGGGGTTGTTTGATTTTTAGCTTTAAAAATTTTCATTTTCCCTTCAGGGGCTTGATCAGTCAAATGTGGGGGGAGAGTTGAGAAGGCCACCATAAAAAATACTGTATGACCTGAGTTTTCTTAGGTAAATGATGAAAAATCCTGAAGAAAACACGAACAAGCAAATCCCTCCCCTTTTAGAAAGAAAGAGCAAAACTCGGTGACATAGTTCATAGTATTTTAATTAGCTCCACAAGAAAGAGCTTTCTTCACTTGTCGGATAAGTGTGTTCTGCAATCTAAAGCCCTGTGTTTTTGTCACTTAAATGTTTCTTTACATTGCCTTAAATTTACTGCTGTTGCAAAGTTAACCGCTTTGGATCTAAACACTTCTGAGCATGTATTTTCTTCTTCTTAATTCTGCCCTGTACCTACTGGTCATTCATGCCCTTCTGCTGTGCTAAACCCTTCCTTACCATCCTTCATGTTTGCTTACAGTTGAAAAATGGCCAAGCTGCCAACCCAGATATAATCTTGCCTCAAACGTTTGAGTAAGGATCCAGATCTTAGTGTATAGACAAACTTCACTGAACCTGAGCTGGAATCAAAAAATCTAAGCACTTTGGAAACATTTAGACCTGAATCTGACCTTTACAGCCCAGACCTTACTCTGTAAGATCTCATTCAGCTATTTGCCAATGATTATCAAAGCTTCCTGCCACAGCCTCATTTTTCTTAGTTTTGCTCTCCTCCACGTCAATTCATTCCTTCCCTTTCTTGTCCTTCAAAATGAATGACATTTTCTGAAGTTGTAAGCAATGGAAACACTGTTTTTTGCCATTTCCAGCAAGAAGTTCCTAGATCAGCTCCATACATTCAGAACTATGAAAGAGACTTCTATGTTTTAGAATAGTAAGAAACCCCTGCCCTACTAAAAATTATGAATGTTTGTTCATGGTTCACTATTCCTTAAAGACCCTGTTTGTTTTTCCCAGAAATTAATCAACCTTTAAGCTAAATATAACAGATGTCTTGATGCGTCTTTGGCAACAACAAAGCAGTACAAAAGTTGTTAGGAGATTTGGGATATTTTCTGGGCTGAAGTTTCTGTGACCCTGAATGTCATAGTACAGTAAAAGTCATCACATTATGGAAAGATCAAATACACTTGTTAGACTAGACATTTTATAGTAAGATAGTAGTAAAATGAAACCACTATGGAAATATTTTGCTGTGATTTTTAAATTGTGACTAAACTTACAGGAAATTCTGTATCATTGCTTGTAGAAAATAATCAGAGTACCTTCAGACATTGTCTATCTTGTGCTGAATTTCATTAATCTGCTTATGTAAAAATCTCTTCTAGAAACCACTCTACTCAATGTCTTCCTGTGGCTTGTTTTTTGCAAGTGGGGTTCCAAAACCTTACTGCAGGTTTGTAGTAGCAACACTTCATAGTAGTGATGCTGGGTCATACCTTTAAATAGTAATAACTGTTGATGAACAGCCCCTCTGTAAGGTCATAAAAAAGCATCAGTGAGTAATTATTTGCTGGCTTGTAAAAGATTTGATCTTTTCCTAATTCTCTTAAATACTATGAGTCTTTAAATGTACTGCCAGGAGTAATACTATTGGTATGTTGGCTGTGACTGTGAAAACAGATTCAGGGAATGTACAGAATGTTATTTGAAATGTAATAAACCCCCTGTTTAAGGTTGTACCTCTCCAGTTACAGAATATAACAATAAAGGAAAAACGTCAAGGCTAGAAGGAAGAAATACTCACAGAACTGTCAATGCCAAGAGTAAGGAGCATGATGAAGAATACCACAGCCCAAAATGTAGATCCTGAAAGAGTTGAAATTGCCTCTGGATACAGAATGAAAACTAAACCAGCTCCTGAAATAGAAAAGAAAAAGAAAAAAAGTATTACTAAATGATGTTTCTTAGCTTCACAAAAGTGTTCATTTTAATAAGATAAATTATGACTAAGTTGACCTTTACATCAGTCCACATCACACTCTTGAGTAGCTGTTAAAAAAAAATTTGCATTATACCAAAAATATATTCAAAATACTTTAATAATGTACTCATGACAGTTTTGTCTTACCCCCCCCCCCCCCCATTCCATTCTTTCCTATTTCTAATAATATTTTATGGGATTTGCAACCTCACTAGCTATTTTTCAACTATGTAGTAGAGAAGGAACCATGTGGATGTAAACTCCACTGTTGGCAGGAGAACTCTTGGATGTGATGAGAGATACAGGAACTGAAATCATGGGTGACCTGTTAGCAGTGAAAGGACTCTACAGCTAAGCTTACCAGAACCCTCCAAAACAGTAAGCTATGGCAGTGAACAGCAATACTTTTGCAAGATACTATGCAGTGGTAAATGACTGTTGCACAGGGTAAACTTGTGAGGGGCAAGATGTTCAGGAACCTCGATTCAACAGAGGTGGGATGAATCAATGCCATTTAGAGTTCACATTTCAGCAAGGCATTTACACACTGAGTTTTAGTTCCAAGTAAGTTAATTCAGATCACTTCCATGAGATTTTCACACACTTGTTTGAAACAAATATAAACACATTTGCAAATAAATGGTGGACAAAACCAGATAAAACTAGTACAAAATAAACTTCCTACCTTCAGTGGCTACATCCTCAATTTTAACTTTGTGTTCATGAGCCATGTAGCCCAATATGGAGAAAATTGCAAATCCTGAGATGAAGCTTGTGACACAGTTAATGGTGCTAGTCAGCAAAGCATCCCTAATGATGGAGAGAAGAACAGCCCAGTGAAAAAACCCCCACACTTTAAGAACTAGATGAGGATTGTCTTATAGCGATAGGAAGATTCTTGTGAAAATGCTAATTGTGCAATTATCCTGATGATCAAAAGCTCATATCAGCATACTATGCTAGGAAATTACCTACTTCTGTGTACTATTTTGATTTAAAACTGAGTTCTGTTCAAAAAAACCAACAAAGCTATGTTAAATGTTAAGATACTAAAGAGTAATTTCATCATCCTAGCTGGTAGCCGTAACAGCAAGAGAGTGGCCTGAAGTGAAAGAGCCTTACTGTTCATCAATTCATATAAGCAGATATTGAGGAGTATTTTCAGTTAACTCCAGGAGTGCATTTTTGGCAAACTGTGCTGCCATTTAGATGGCACTGGGTAACCATCCTTAATCTATAATGAGGTCCCTTCATCTACGAAGTTAGCGAGGCTTTTTCTGAAAAAGATACATCTCTTGTTTATCACATTGTTACAATAGTGAATTTGGTTTAAAGGTTAAATATTATCCAGTGCGGATCACATAGTAATGATTGTACGAAGTTGTGGTTCTAATCAATCTGCCATGGTATTATGATAGACCTATGAGTTTTCCTGGGTATTAATAATCCCTATTACCAAACCTAGCTTGAAGATAAGTAGACCATACATCTTTGGATGTCTGCCTAATCTGCACAGTGTCTTGTAGGTAATCTTTTGCTGCATATGACCTTTGGAATAGAGGACAGGGCTCTATGAACATCAGTAATGCCAAACAGTGCTTTAATAAGCAGAAAGTAAATATGATTTCCTTTTATCAGTTACACTACCCAAAAACATAGGTGCCATACACCAAACTTTATCCTCTCCCTTGTATCACTTTATTTTGATAACATTGAAGAATTTATGTCCTGCAATTCTTAAAGTGCTTTCCTGGAGGAAAGCTGCAGGATCAAGAGAGACCAGATTGGACCCATAAACTCAAATTCTTTTCACTTATTAAAGAAGAAAATTGCTAGTTATTTGTCACTGATAAGATGGCAACAGTATTTCTTGTTTCCCACAATTGAAAAACATTCTTATGCAAGTGAATAATGCTTCTTTTTGCTTAGTCAATAAATGGATTGTGATGCTTATCTCCTTATAAACTGAGCTGAGATAGCTCTCAGTATTTTGCGTGTAAAACTAGATCATGATTTAAGTACAAATTTTCATATTTTCTGGCCCTGATTTTCAGTATTGTTATCCTACCTCACATTACTGACACTATTCCTCTCAAGGAAGGTGTATTGAAGCATAGATGGGACAGTATAGTGCTGAGTTATGGCCTTCATTTGGAAACAGTACTATTTTCAATTTGTACTGTTTCAAGAAAGCCTTTTGAACAAAATATGTCAGCACATTATGGGGTTATTTGACCAAAAGAAGGATATTTTTAAGTGTTGTAAATGCTACTGAATTGAAGCTTGTTTTTATGGTTAGAACTAAAACACAGTATTTAATGAAACTATAGATTACTCTTACAGGAAAGGCTTGTGAAGAAACATTGGACAAATATAGTAAGATAAGAACTAAATAATATGATTTCACATATAGTCTGTGGTGTTTTCTTAGTTTCAAGTGGATTTTTTTTCCATTTCAGAGCAAATTAGAATGCAGAAGAAAAACAGTTATATAGGGAGCTGCTATGGGATTAATGCAAAATTATTTGCAGAAGACAATAAAAGTTATTTTGGAAGATTGCTGTGGCTAGCATTCTAACTGAAGGGTTCTCAAACCTGGTAATGCTACCTACTGCAAATAATCAGCTGGCAACCTAAAGTTTCTCTGGATTAAGTACAAAGCTCTCTGAAGTCAGTGGAAGTATTCCATGATTTTGGTTTTCAATCTGATTTAGGGAGTTCAAATCTATATATTTTCTTGTACCTTTTTACTTTAAAAATTTTTTTGCTATCCTTCAGTTCACAATGTGTTTATAATACATGTACTTTCTGCATTTATATTTCATGGGAAAATTTAAAGCGATGCTTGTTTTCATTCCAAAATGGAATGTTAACAAAACTTCTAAATGTTGGAAGTTCTCAGAAGGTGCAGAGCAGTTCTGGTTGAATTTCCATGGCGGTGATTCAGCAAGACACTTACAAACTGACTTGATTTAAAGTGCATTCCTAAATTGAAGCTCAACATAAAATATCAGAAATATAATCCCAAAGCACAGAAACACTTCTGGAAACTGGAATCCTTCTGCTTTTGGCTCCTGGACCAATAAGATTTCATCCTGTGTTCACTGTTGCACTTAATGGTACTTTTGAAAGGCAAACACAAGCACAGTTTACACAGCTGTTTAAAGTCCAAACCTAATCCCATTCTGGTTTGCTGTACAGCAGATATCTTGGCAGGTTCCTGTTACTAAAATTTCAGTAAGGAAGACAGTGTTTCAAGATTTGGGTTGGTTGCTATGTCTACACAAGACTGACCATCATTAATAAATGACTAAAGATAAAAAGATAGCTTAATACTTATTCCAGCTGCAGTTAGAGTAAAATAGTATCATTCTGAAGCACTACGAAAGAATAGGCTGTCTTACCTGTAACAGTTGTTGTCAAACTTATTGTAACTGGCAAATGCGATTAAAACACCAAACCCGGCTCCTAAGGAGTAAAATATCTGAGTAGCTGCATCAATCCATACCTGCATAATGACACCAACATTGTCAGTGTCAGTTCAGTCTGAAAGATACATCAGGGAAATGCAAGAAGTGTACAAGACATCTGGCTTTTGAAAAATGATCAGCATTTGTGCTTATGGGAGTGTAACTGCTTCTCAGCCCCCAAGAGATGTCACATAGAGCACAGTTGTGATCTGGAATGGCTTAACCCGAAATAGTAAGGGCCAATGCAGCGGGCAAGTTCTCAGTGCATGCACACTGCTACCACGGTGGGGTGTACCAGCTGGATCTGTACTTCTGAGCTTTTACTGAGTACTGAAATGATTACATGATTTTTCTCCCGGTGACAGAAATACACTTCCAATAGTTCTTGTTCCAATTTATTTTGGAATGTACAACCAGAAAACTAAAAATAGTTAATGGGTCAAGAGTTACAGGACATTTTCTTTCCCATAAGAGAGCTTTCTTCGTGGGACTGTTAGTACACTTTATAGGATGCTTTCTTGTTTCAGAAGCTGAAGCATGACTGACTTGCTGTGAACAGAACCATGCAGGTTATCTGTCACCTTTCCCACTTAGTTGGAGAAGGACTTATTGCTGATAGTCATGAATTTTCAGTTTAGATGCAGCTTGGTCATTCTCAGAATTGTCCGCTTGGGAAAACATGTTTTTAATGCTATAGCATTTTCTCAAGTGACCCTCCAGCCCAACATCCAACCAAGATGTGCAGACAGCAGACAGGAGCAACAGTGCTGGTCTCCTGAATCAGAAGCCTGAAAATAGCCTACCCTGGTTAATGAGGGTTTCACTTACTCAGTTGTTACGCAGAGATATTTAAACAAGCATCTTCAACAAGGGTAATGAAGCCAATGGAGTGAATAATACTCAACATTTCTCAAAATGAGATCTTCAGTTTTTGATTAAGTCTGCCAAGTGCTCAAGACTATGAAAAGCGCTGGATTTCATCTCCATCCATCTCTACAAAATCAGATCCAATGTATCTACTCAGCAGCGGCTTTCTAATAGATCTAAGCAACATATGAGCTCCATTTGCATTGGGATTTTAATGCTAAGCTTTCACATTTGGCCCAATGAAAAGAGAGTGAGTGCCTTATCCCATCCTAACATGATATGAAAGCACTTATGCTAGTGGTCTATTTTTTTTCTCAACATAGATGATAGATGCTTTTAACTACTGCCTGTTGAAGGCTGAAAACCATTTATTGAACTCTAGATTTGTAGAGAAACTTAATTTTATGAACTGTTGAGAGTTAATTACTTGAAAGTTAATATGTAGAACAATCTATGATGTGTTTATTGCAAACCGGTGGATAGGGTGATATGATTTCTCTCAAATTGCAGTTCATACAGGGCTTTTAGGTATCATGGATTTCTTTTACTAAATAGCAAAACAATCCTGTAAAATTAATTCCTTGCTCATTCCTCTCATATACCCAGTTACATCTGAATGTTCTATCTCCACACAAAGGTTGAGATCAAATAGAGTTGTACTCTCTGAAGAGCGTTTATGTAGATAAGAGTGCAGAAGGGGGGATGCAAAGCCTCCTATAATTTTTCTTGTTTTTTAAAACTTCCCATAACTTGTGTTGTTAACGAATTCCTGAAATTTTTTAAAATAAATTTTGCTTAAACTATAACTAGATCTGCATGCTGCCACCATAAGGCACTTGTTTTTAGTGGCTCTCTAGCTCTTTTCTGTCTTGCCGGTGGAGTTGCACTCATTATACTTCCCCTTGCTTAAGGGTGCTTGAATAGTAAGAATGTGCTTAAGTCCTATTGATTCAAATAAGCAGTTATCACCTGCTGCCTACCAAAGGAGTTATGCATATGCTTACCTATCTGTTGAGTACGAGTCTTGGCTCATAGTAACTGATTAGGAAACAAATTGAGAAGATCAAGGTGAAGGGAAAAAAGAGCAGAAACCAGAAATTACTTTAGAACTAAGATTAAATGCAAAACATTCCCTTTGTGACAACAAAGCAGGATGTGAAACAGACAGTGGGGCTGGTTCTTCTTCAGTTTACACTCATGTTCTCTGTTCACTTCAGCTGGATGGCTTCTGATTGATGCATAGTCTAATATATTTTATGGTAGGATATTGTTTTTATATGCATTAAAAATGAAAAAATAGAAACATTTTACAGAAGGCAGTCATCAATCTTTCTAGCTTTCTTCATAGTTGTTTATGCCATTATAACTTCTGTGCATATTCTTTCTTGTGTATGTGGATTTAAAGAATCACTGTGCTGTGTGGAGAGGAAATATTGTGTGCACCCCCAGATGTTATATAATCTTCAGGAAACTTGTTAAGGTCTGTGAAAGAGTGAGTGTCTTCCTCATGTCTGATTTAACTCTGTATTTAACGCTGATTCCTTTAGCAGAACAGAAGTGTAGCTGCTGTTTTACACAGATGTTTAATGTATCCATTTGTGTAGTGGAGATGAGTATTGTGGCTTTGTAGCTCCTGGACTTTCAGCAAGGAGCGTAGCTGGGCATTGGTCTAGTTAAGAGGTCTTCAGGTGAATATCTTTCTGTCCTTTTTATAGACACACTCTTTGTGGGTTCAATATCCCTGAAAATTGAGGTGTCTTAGGGCTTGCTCAGTGCTGTGCAATATGCGGCCCTATAAAATGAGGCAGACCTTGACATTGATCAGGATGCTGTAAGGTCTTTTAGAAGAGCATTGGCAGAGCCCTCTGTAGGTCATTACTGTTTGTGACTTACGATGTTTCTTTGTTAGGTTCATCATTTGGGAGAAAAAAAATCATAAATCAGAAAGGTTCAGGGACGCATTGACATAGAACTGAAGCAGGAGTCTATTCTTTGGAGCCTGAGGACAGACTAAACACACAAGCCTATTGCAGCAGCAGGTATCCCAGTCTCTGAGCAGGAGAAAGGCTGACTTGGCAAAGCAGTTCGTGAAACTTCTCCTTATAACTGATCTTTAGTCTTTTATTATTCTAGAGCAACTTTTTGTTGTTGTTGTTGTCTGAAAAATTTAGTCTTGGAAAACAAATAACTTTAGGGTCATCCAAATAGCAGCTGCAGAAATATTAAGCCACGAAACAGCAGTGCACAGAATATCCTTTCAAAAGCAGAAGGCAGATATGATTATGGAGGCCTAGATTCTGAGCTGATGCAAGCTGGCACAGCTCCATAGACAGCTAGTTGAACTTGTGATGTTTTTTGCCAAACAGCTCTTAAAATGTATAAGAAAAATTTAAGCACCTCCTTTGTTAATCCTTGCATCTTTGTATTTATGTGTATGCATAAATGTGAACTACTGAGGTGGCTACTGCCTTGTTGACAAAGGTGGATGGAAGTCCCATATTTGAAGTTTGGTTTGACTATTACAAATAGAGTGAGAAGGGGTCTGGGTTCTGGTGATAACTTCTGTTGTTGAAGAAATGCCCGTTTCCAAATTTAGTATTACAAAACCAAGGAAGGATTGTTTTGCTAAGAGTATATAAAATAGGTCTGTATTCTCACACTCAAGGTCTTTTTAATTATTCAGGAAAAATCAAGATAGGATGCATAGGAAATGTACAGTGCAACTATGTACAGACTGCAGACATCTCTGAAAGCTGCAAATTTTCAAGACAGTTAATTTCCTTCTAGTAGAACTATGTCCTCGCTTTTCAGTTTTGTAACCATTTGAATGGCCTTGTGACCCATCCACAGGGATACTGGTGTTTTATAAATTATTTATGATACTTTTAGAACAGCACAGTGGTAAGATCTCTCTGTAGTCACCAGATCATTGTTCTTCATAGGTCTGAAATACTGGTAATTTCATGAGTTAGTGACTATACTCACAGATCTTGCTTTACAAGAGATGAAATAATTCTTAGTTCTAAGGTACTCCACAAATTGAGTCAGTTTGGATATATTTAATGAGAATGTCTTGCAATGTTGTTAAATGATACAGTGAAATGTACATTACTTTCGATAGTAAGATGAGAACATCATACTATTGAAAATCTCATTTGTATGAAGGACCATGATTTGATTAGGTGAGTTAGTCCTGAATTAGTAGGTTTAGCAAGGTTTTCATAGGCCAGCATTTTTGTTTACTAGGTTAATATTTAACCTAGTAATTAATCAAAATCACAAAGAAAAATCTTCTTCTTGGGGAAATTCTTAGCCTTTTGAGAACTAAATTTTTGCATGACTCAATTTTCATGTATAAAGCATACTGTAGTTTACAGGGTACACAGACAAAGCATGAACTTTAAGGGACTGCCGCACCTGAAAACCGCCCTTGCACAGGTTTTTTGTGATCAGAACAGCTTGGGTTCAGGCTGAGATAGTCCTGTTATAGAGAGTGTTGGAAAGTTAGACTATCAGGGATAGTGGACTAGTGCTTACGCAAAAGCAGAAGTGTGGCTATATAATTTCAGAAATGACCTCTAATATTTTCAGTTTTAGTAACAGGGGCAACAGGTTTAATAATAACAAGGGAATGAGAGCAGAAGAGTATACTTACTGTGGCTTCTTTTAATCTTCTGAAATCTATGTGCAGGTATGCATTTATTCCATTGTATGCACCTGGCAGGGTTATTCCATGTATTAACAAGACAAATAATACAACATAAGGCAAAGTGGCTGTTATCCAAACAACCTGCAGACAACAGAGATCCCAAAGGTTAATCAACTGTTACAGAAGATTTAAGAATGTGTGAAAAATACAGCTGGCACTTTCTTGGTTTTGTCCATTCAATTCAATGGAGAAGCTCTTTATAGGATGTCTTGGGGGAAAATGCTGTTATGTATCAGAAGTCTTTATGTGTGCATGTTTACAGGTACCAGTAGGAGACAGTTTTGACAAACAGAAGACTTGGAGTGCTTATATATTACCTGTGTGTGTTAGACTGCTGATTAGCTCTTCAGCTATATATTCATTTACTAAACAAGTGCAGTCATTGCCTCCTGTTAGGTGATACTTTCATGAAAATGTACAAAAAACTCTAAGATGTATCCAACCCTAGAATTTCTATTCAGGTGTTTTCTGAGGGATGTCAAAGAGTAGTTTCAAATTACTTTTGCCAGATATTTCTCTTGTCATGGCATTTTATATAATAAAACCAAAGCATCTTAAACCATTGAAACGTTAGTACATTTTGCTAAGAATAGGAGGCACGTTTAAGACAATTTAAAGTCTTTCAAAATATTTTCTGGATGAGACCACTAATGCTGAATTGAAAATAATATGCTAATAAAATTTCCAGTTGGAACATTACACAAGCAAAACCTGTAAATAAAACAAAGGCTGAATCGGGATTGTGTATTTCCACTGTACATATATGAAGGCCTCTCACATGGTTTGGTCCCTGAGGATCCCTCAGAAGCAGTGATTTAGTCTCTTGCTTTCTAAAATTAGGAGGCTTCTTAAAGGAGACAGGGAACATAGTTGAGATAGAAGGACAATATTAGCTCTACCTTTCCTGAAGTCTTCACGCCTTTCCACAGACTAAAGAAAAGAATGATTACCACGACCAAGAGGCAGAGGGAAAGTTGCCAGCGAGGCAAGCCAAGGTCATGGATTCCACGGCTTTCGTGCAGGTGCAGAACTCCTCGCCTACATACCAGATACACAGAAACAAAGCGAAGTCACTGAGGGAAAAAGGGTTTTACATATCTCATCCTGTGGGCAGCAGAAATGGATGCTGCACTGAGGTAGTAGTTGCCCTACTGACATCACTAGCAGTTAGTGAAATCTGTTTTGTGAAGCCATGTATTGTGCTTCTTCCTTCAATGCCTTTGTGGTCTCACTGGCCCTCTATGTCTGTTAAGCACCATAGTGCCATAATGATAGCACTCTCTCCTTCACTGGAAATGTTTGGGGATTTTGGAAGTGTCATTCATTGATTCTTGCTTGAACACTGAACAGGTGCCCAGAGAGGCTGCAGAATCTCTGTCCTTGGAGATTTTAAAACTTAGCCAGTAAAGGCCTTGAGCAGACTGATTTACTTTTGAAGTCAGCCTTGCTTTTGGGTAAGGAGTTGTATTAGATGACCTTCAGAGACCTTTCAACCTAAATTATTTTGTGATTCTAGATAAGCAAACAGCTGGCTTTCTGTAACTTGAGCAGCTCCAAAGTTACTCTCAATATCTTTTTGAATAGGCTGTTGTGAGGCTGCAAAAAAGTGGTTGGATAGGAAAAGCAACAGTTGATAAATTTAAACTGGACATAGTGCCCTCTGTTGTCCACTGAGACAGTGGAGTGATAGCAGAGGAAATTCTGTTGCTTACTAGGGCAGGCTAATTCTTTTGAGATCTACACAGTGAAATGGACTGAAGTGTAGGAGAGTGTTTGTCCTCATGACTGGTGATATCTACAATTAGAGCTGTCAAAACACATTGTGTTCAACGGGCACAGGGATATGGGAGAGATGTTATAGTGGATCTCCGTCCCTTTAACTCAGTTCTGTGCTATTGAAGTGTCTCTTGCTGCTTTTACAAATCTAAAAAATGCAGAAATATTTTCCTTTACTGAAAGCTGCATTTGCAAAGAGGAATGGCATTGCGGCTGGAGCCCTGCACTAGAGGTGAATTACAGAGCTAACTCCTGGTTCTGATATGAATCTACAGAATGCTGGCTCAGGGATCAATTTCTTAGTGTTTCAGTGCCCATCCAGTTAAATGGTCACGACCTTCCTTGTCTCCTTCCCTTTCTCTATCACCTTTTATTTGCAGTGCACTGCTTGGGTGAAATAGAAAGTTGATCTCTGTTGGCTTCTCTTAGCACCATGATAGTACAAACAAATCAAATCAAAAAAGCCCTTTTCACTGGAGGACCCTGACATGTTTTATGAAGATAACTGCATTTTAGAGAAACTGAAGTACCAAGTGATTTGCCCTGCATGACTGCAGACATGTAGAGACTAAAGCCTGAGCACTCTGATTCCAGCCCCATTGGCTGTGCCCGTACAATCTCCTACTAGATAGATGGTGCTTCAGAATTAACTTAAGCACTTGTCTTATCAGGTCAGAGATGAGTGAAATAGTTGAGTAAGTTCCAAGATAGGGCAAACCTGTGTCAACTTAAATGGGGAAAACTGAAAAATGTATCTGTGTTACTTAAACTGTAGAAACATGCTGGAAAAATTAAGGTCCATTAGAACGATCCATCTAGTAATATGAAAGAGTTGCACACAATTCCCTTTTGATCCCTAAAGCATCAAGATATGGTCAGCTAAGAATTGTAATAGTTCTGCTTCTCTAGTTTCTCGTATTTAATAAGAAATGCTGTATTTTTGAACTGTTTCTATGATTAATCCCAGGTTGGATAAAAGATACTTGTAGAAAGCATCCTCCTAAATCAAGCAGCTTGATTTAGGAGGATGCTTTCTGCAAGTATCTTTTATCCAACCTGGGATTATTGTAAGGCTAATAACAAGCAAGGCATTAAAAGGGTAGTGACCATGTGTTTGTGGCATATATTCAAGAATGTTCCTATTTAGAAAGTATGAGGTGAGTTTAACTCCTATTATACAACAATGTAGCTATATAATAATACAGCTGTTACCTATGGAAAAAGTAAAACATAGAGGCAGACTTCTTGATATCTCATCTAAAAACCTATTATCTTTAATTAAATGTAAATAAACAGGTAGGTCTCATTCAACTTTTGCTTTGAGTGTCAATGAAAGCTACTTGTATTTCTGCTAATAAAGCATAATTTGCCAGAGGATCCACGGGTATAAGTGAATCCTGGGCAGGAATGCCTGATTCCATTCTAAACTTATCAGCTTGGGCAGTGATAAGTATAGCCAGGAAAAGCTTCACAGGTTCCTGATGAGAACATTTGTCCAGGATCTTGGGAGGGTTTTGGCAATCTGTGCTATCGCAGTTACACTGCTATCACTGTCATAGCTGGATGTTGTAAAGAAAGTCCTTTGGATTATGATATGTAGATGTCTACTCAGAAAAACTGAATCTGAACTTGCATTCTTTGTTGCCCATTTAACTTTTTATTCTTCTTGCCCAAATATTTTTCTAGATTTGCAAAGAAGCCTGCTTCCTTGTGTGTTTGCTTTCCAAGAAGCAGCTAGCAATGTGTCTTACTGTTTGGAACACTTGCCAGAACTGTCATTTCAAATGCAAGATTCCCAGGATTTTCAGGAGGATCTCCATTCCAAGAGTTCTGCTCCCTTAATCAGGGTAAGGGATCATACAATAGGAAGAGAAAAATACTTCTGTAACCAGTCAAAACAGCTGTGTAACTGGGCAGCTAAGCAAGGAAGTCTTCTTAGACAGCTGCTGTTTCTGAGCTGTAATTCTAGCAGGTTTTGTTTCCTTTTCCTTTTTTCTTTTTTGTTTTTCTTTGTGACCTCTGAAGAGAAGTCATAGAAGCTTTCTGATAGGTGCCCTTTTTGAGGGTTGCTGGGAAGTAGTTCATGAATGTTTACCTACTAGAAGCTACATTTCTGTTCAGGTGGCACCATAAAGTATAAAAGATCTAGTGCTAGACTGCAATTTAGGTTAAGATGTGCTGACATGTGAAGAGATGGAGGAGAGAAGCAGTGGCCAAAGTATTAGGTAGACTAAACCTTCTTGGTTTGAAGGATATAGCTCTGTAACATTCTTTGAAAAACAGTCATTTTTTGGAGAAGGGCAAATTTGAAAAGAACTTTGCATTCATCATGTTCATCCAAGTTAGTATACATCAGTGATGCTATAGAAAATCCAGTTAGCTCAATTATGCCACAATTATTTCACATCAAGGAATACTTACTTCAGGAGCAGCTGAGGCTGTTTTTAGCCTGTCTGTGTTAAGGCAGGTTGAGTGGTAAATCCCTGACTGGCTCCTTTAGATTATACTTGGTCACTTCCTTTATACTGGCCACAAAGAAGAAAATGTGAAGTGAGAGATACTGCAAGATTCCCCACTCAGGAAGCTCTGAGGTCAAAACACCTGAATTTTCAGCCTTTTGATATTACAGCAGAATAATGCAACGTGGCCAACGTCCATTCCTGAATTGAGGTTGCCTTCACTAGCTGCAGGATTGTCCCACTTCCCAATGCTATAAAGACATATGCAAGTCAGACAAAGTGGCATAAACTGATCTCTCTTAAATCCCTAAGCCAGGGAACCAGAGGAGGTACAGCACCAACTAGTATCAGCCTCTGTTGTCTGTCAACTTCTTTAAATTATGTCCAAAGCTACTGAGAATGTCTTAAGTAAAACTTCTGAAAGTGATTCTTGTTTCCTAAGTACAGAGATATTTGTCCAATTCTGCTAACAAAATAAACTCTCATAATTTAGAACTCTGAGTCAAAGAGAAAGGAAAAATCAGGGGTAGTGAGACAACTAGAATTAGTATTTTGCTTGCAGATTGTTGTTATTGAGAAAAGAATGAAAGTAGATGAGAAATACGTGCAAAAAGGAGAAGAAAATGTTATGGGGGAAGACTGAGAATAAACGTTAACAGATGGAGCTGACAAAGTAGAACAGGGACCTATTATATTATGCTCAGCAAAGTATACAAGAGAGGCTAATAAATTGTTTAAGTTTTCTGATATTCTAGTCAGAGCTTTAGCAATATTTAGTTAGTACAGCACCAAGAATCAAAGAACATGCGCTAGAGATAAGAAATTAACCTTTTTTAATCAGGGATTTGTGCAAAGGAATCTGATTTATGCTAAGACTGCTTTCCACGTGAGGGAGTATAAACTACATTTGCAATAACTTTGAGACTGTACATCACTGTAAATATGGGTCCCAAGAGTCTTTCTGCCTGTCTGCAAGAGGAGCAGGAATGTGAAGGGATTTCAGACTGAAGCTGCATTCAGAGATTCTGGTTTCTCTCTTTGTGAGATTTCTTCTCATTCTCTCCTTCCCTGTGCTCTCTGCTGGGAAGATTCCCATAGTCACCCAATAACTCTGGCACCAATTCTTGCCTTACTTCCACACTGTGTTCAGCTAAAAGGAAATAGTTCATCTCCGTTGAACTCAGCAAACAGTGATTCATTTGCTAGTACCACTATCTTCTGTTTTGTCTTTGTGCAGCACTTGGGTCCTCTTTAATTTGGTGTCAGATCGCGGAAAGCCAACAGGAAGCCTAGCTGTTTAGTAGTCATACATGAACCCTACTAAAGACAAATTATCGAGGAGGCAAGGGGGCAGCTGCTCAGTGGGACTCCGTGAATGAAGGATCCAGTCGTAGTTCTAATAATAGGTAATGTTGGAACCAATAAGTTCATCTCTGTGTCTTAGTGTTCCCATCTATAAAATAAGGATTATTATGAACCTTTGCTTTGTCTCCACTCTGAGCCATTCAGAATATACTCTTTATGGAAGTGGTGAGTATTTGAGTATAAACAGGGAATCAAACCAATGGAAAAAGAAATGCCAAGGGTCATGATCTGAAAATTACTCTGTATCTTCTTTACTCCAAAACATTTAATCCATAGCCAGAAAACAGGAGGTAAGAGGTTTAGGTATAGAATTCTCCTAGACTTTTTTGTCAGACTGGTTCTTTCTAAGGACTTTCTAAGGAGCCTTTTGTATTCTTCATCCCTAGACAGATTTACATGATTGTATTTTGGAAATTTAGAAGGTTTTGTACAAACAGATCAAGTTAAAGGTCTTGGAGTAGGCCTCGTTTTTCCAACCCCAAATCAATTATAATTTTATGTTTCAATCCAGATATGATTACACAGCTCTATAGGCTCATTCTTTCTCTTTTTATTAAAGGCAAAAGCTATTTGCCAAAATTTGATGTGATCAATAGAAGGGTGTCATTCCTTTAAACGATTTTCAGATGTGTTGTATCAGATTTGTTCAGATTGCAAAAATGTCATCAACTTGTCAGCAAATTAGTATGTTAACTAACAAATACATTTGTTAGTTAACATATTAAGTAATTCTAAAAACTTAAGTACTTCTAATAACTTCCAAGTAGTTCTAAAAGTTAGTAGTCACTTTTATGGGATCAAACCCAAATGGCGTGCATAGAGTAAGTATCACAAATTGGCTAAGATATAAATAGATGTAGTCCTGGTCTCCTGAGCTCTATTCCCTATTCTGGTAGTCAGACTATTTTTTTTATGATTTAGAACTTAATGCAAATTGTAGATTGAAGTTGCTAAAAGAACTGTCAGTGTATACAGTGTGCAATTTATAGAAATTAAATTATATAGTCAATTTAGAAGGCAATTTGAAGCATGATAATTGTGCTCAATTAGAAGGGTCTCCTACATGCATCTCTTGTGTTACATATTTGGGCAACCATAGTTCAGTTGTCATTGCTGCCAGTTTCCATCAGAGCATAAAATATGGTTGGTTCTTTTTTCTGTGGAAGGTTAGCTATCTGCATTAAGCAGGTGTGGATAGAGTTCTTCTTGCACAGTTTGCCAGGCTCCAGGTATTTTTACTTCAGGTGCAGCACTGCTTAAATTGAGCTGTATTGTTTCCATGGCAGTTTGTGTCCACAAGGTGTATATCCACAGCTGTGTGAGGCAGACCTTGTGGTACAAACCCTGCAGACCTGAGCCGGCTCCACGCAGACTGAACACCAGTGTCTCCTCACTGTAATTCTGGGGCTAGGGGCGCAGTGCAGAGATAGCAGTGTCTCTCCACATGAAGTCAGCGAAATGCAACAGGGTTAGCCTGGCTCAGACCCAGCTCTGCCATACATACAGCTGCTGTCTGAGCTGCTTGGGTGCGTCTGGGTGCTTTGTAAAGAGCTCTGAGTAAGGCATCACTGCAATGCAGGATAGCCTGGCTCCGGGAGAGTGCTCTTGTACAGCCAAGAACATAGGAGAGTGGTGCTGAGCCATCCGATGTGCAGTGCTACATGTGCACTTACATACCTCTCCCCCACCCTAGAGCACTGGGCACGCTTCAGAGGCGTGCCAGGGGCTCTGCAGCAGCCAGGCAGCTTGGGTTCAGCTGGACGTACTCACTCCAGCTCTGTTGGATACTGCATTGTCTTTTGCCAACACCTTTGTTGCCTGGGTTTTTCTGTTTCTCAAGATATTTCAGCTCCCTCTTGTGTTGGAGAATGGAGCTGTGTAATGGACTTCAAGCTAGATTTTGGGAATCACTTACAGAAGGATAATTTACCAGTGGCACCCTGGCTGGCATATAATTAATTATTATTTGTACTGAATGAAATGGTATTTCTTTTTGAATCACGATAATCCTGAAATTATATGTGGCCACTAGGACTAAACTCTTCATTCACTGAGAATGTTTTTCTCAACTCACTGAAGTCTTCACCCAGCTTAATTCTCCCACTAACTCAATAATTCTGACCTCGCCTGCTATTTGTGCCACACTTCAACACACTGAGGTCTGCACAGCACTCTGAAAAAAGAGATTTTCAAAATCTACTTTTAAACCCATTATTTTGAGATCTGCAGATAGGAAACGCTTGAATTTCAGCCCTCTGCAGCTCTAATGAATACTGAACTCCTGAAAAAAGTTTATTGTTTGAGGATACATGGCAAAGCAGTTAGAGCACATGTGCTCCCAACTGCCCCAGCCCTTAGTCAGCAAGTTAAATGTTGCTTCAGTCAGCATTCTCAATGGGCCATGCACTGCCCTAGACAGGAAGGTGGTGAAAGAAGAGACCCAGCCTCTCCAAAGCAGCTGTTGACCTTTCATGAAGCTTTACTGATTTCAGAAGAGCCACATGGAAAGACACAAAGTTGCCAGAAGAAAATCAACCATAGGAATAGGCTCATGCACCACAAATTGAGGACATTTCAACAAATGAATGCTTACTTTGTGGTTTGACATTTGTTGTAATGCTGGGTCCTTTACACAGTGAGGTTAAGTTTGTAACCTTTTCATGGATTAATGCTTAGATGTGATAGTTTAGGATGAGCAAAACACTCTGCCTATAGGAAGCAACACATAAAACACTAGTGGTGGTACCATGTCAGTAGTGTGTTGTAGAGAACATTTGACAGGAAACAGGTGAATACAAATAAATGGGTGTTTAGTTGTGTGTGACACCATTATTGGCTTTGTCTTGAGCAATATAAGCAGGTGGAGATGTTCCACAGAGAAAGGCTCTGCTTCTGCTTGCCAGGATTTCAAATGCAAGGTAATCTGGGGATCTGCTGCAGCACTGACCTCAGCTGTGGTAATTATTGCTCAGAGCTTGGTACCACTACCAAACTACATAGGACTCTGTACGTAAAGGTAGCAGTTAGAATTCCTCCTACAAGTTAGCACAAAGCAAGCCAGTTGCATGCAGCATAATGTGCAGCTCCTGACATTTGCAATATCTCATATATCCCCCTCCCCCGCAAATTTAAGTTGGCAAAGTGGTCATTATTCCAGTTTTCTGGACTTGCTACACAAGGGCGTGTTGCGGTTTAGGAATCATTTCCATAAAGCTGTCCAAAGCCTAAGAACATGTGTACACACTTACGTGGATTGACTTCCACTGTACTTGCATTTGATTTCTTTTCTCTTTGTGTAAGTAAATGGTCAACAAATGTGAAGATGTGAACGTATGTGAAAAGTAAATGTCAAAGCTGCACATGTAAATATTTGTGGAATAGCTTTTTTTATTTTATGCACATAAATACTTGTACCAGAAATTTCTGTGCACTGAGTGAAAAAGAGAAAGATTGAGTTACTTAATTGAGTCCAAAAAAGTCAACACAATCAAAAAGTAAATAAACAATGTGTTCAAAAAGTAAATATACAATGTGTAGGGATGCAAATATGTTAGTCTCAGACTATGGATGTGTAAACAATGCACCCAAACTTCCTAAATGTGCCTGTGCAGTTAATATAGAATTGATATCTCAAGCAGCTTGCTTGCCATAAATTTCCCACATAAAGTATTTAATAATGTACCTAATTCTAAGCCCACTGAAATCAGAGGAGGAGCTTGGTTACATTCTGGGGATTTTCTAGGGGTGAAGGTACAGAACCTAGCTAGAATTATTGATAGTCTTTGATTGTGTGATTTCTATGAATGTAAACAGATGACTGCTACCCAACTTCAAACCTGTCAGAAACACCTGACAACTTTCTTTACAATTAAGATGCAAAAGATGAGTAAGTCTAGATGTCTAGAGATGTTCTTAATTTTTCATTGTGTACAAACTCTCTAATTAGTTTACAGGGTATGGACGTTGCATGAAGAAACCTCCTAAAGAAGCTTCAGATGTATTCAGTGGAGGTTTGTTGTCCAGGAGAGTGGTATCATTGAGAACTGCTGATCACGTTTAGCATGAGCTTAGAGTCTTTTCTTACCAGATATGATTAGCAGAATATAGGGCTATCCACTCTCATTAGTTCTTGTTGTCTGATTCAGTTTTTATAAGCATTTATAGGCAGAACTGCTTATGCTTAATTGAAGTGGTGTTTTCTCTCTTTTGGGAGAGGTTGCTTCAGAGTTGTTTTATGGGGATAGGTTCCTGCATCTTCCTTTGAAGCACATAGTGTTGATCACTCCATTTGACACGATACTGTACTATGTGGACCTTTTGGTCTGTGGTGGTATTTCTGGTGAAGACTTGTACCCCAAAGCACAAGCCTATCGGTCTATAAAAGTAACCTTTGCTGTGTAGGGTGAGGGTTTTTTCAGAATAGTCTTGGTTCACACGCTCCTCATAAATTTATGTTCATAAATATGATAGACGTAGACTGCCGTGACTGAACGTTGTCTTTATTTCTTGTTCTTAGGTAGCTTTTTGCAATTACTCACAGCTGGGCAGACTTGTGAATTCTGTGAGTTATCTTTACTGAATCTGGCACAAAAATTTCCTGTAAAAATGTGTTTTATTTCTTACACAGAAAGAATGGATTACAGCCCTGAGAAAAAGTACTATCAGAGGAAAATAGCTGTAGCTCAATAAATTTGTTGACAATTTCACTGTTTTGTTTAAAAAATTGCCAGGATTCGTTCCTATAACAGCTCATGATTTTTTACAGGCACAGTACCTCATGAGAAGAATAGTGCTTTTGTTCCTCCAAACTGGTATTTCTTAACTGTCAGCAAATGAAAGCAAGATGGTAACAAACTTTTCCCAGACACAAGAATGGAGAGAACAAATATAAAGTATACCTGTATTCAGATAAAGTATTTAAATAGGAGTGATATGGAGTAGATAGGGGAACTTTTTTTGTAGTGATGCATTTGTGTTCTTCCAAAAGAATGTTTATAATGAATTATATTAATATATGTTGAAAGGATAGAAGGTCCTTTGCATTTTGTGTGTTTAATTCCAAACTGCTGAAGAGGGAAGTAACTGAAGTAATGTGTGTCTCCAAAGAAATGTGGAATTTACATTTTATTCCTAACTGCATTTCTCTTATGACTATTACTAGCAGAAGGGCACCAGTTGTTATCAGATTTTGGAGTGCTTGTTTGCTAAGTTTGCAGTGTACAAATACTTTATCATTGATTTTAACCATCTCTAATGAAGTATTGTAGAGGTCCTATTTCCTCCTGTTGTAAGCAACTGTCCCATTGATGTCAGTGGCACCTTGACCTGAATTAAGCCTGAACGACTGAAACCAGACTTAGTGAAATGAAACACTCTAGAAAGCCTAAGTGTAGAACCACTTCAACCTGAATTATTGCCCAACTCTTAAGGCTTGAAAATAAAAGCCAAATAATGTTTGTCAAAGTCTGCCTGTCACTGCCTTGGCATGGAAATTGCAATTTGAACTGATTTCTTCCAAGTCTGAGGTTTAGAGGTTTCTCCCTGCTTTCCCTCCCTGCCAGATACTGGACAGCTGAAAGATTTGGCCTAGATTCTTAGCAAGTTTTCCCTTCTCTCACTCGATGTAAGTGGTGAGAATCAGCATATTTCTGTTGAACTTAGAGGTGCCTTTCTTGAAGTATTAGATGAACTATCACATCACAGTACTCCCACCTCTTCCTACAGTTTATTCCTGTGCTGGTGGAGATAGAGACAGTCAGCTCTGGCAGCTGCATGGTTTTAGGAAATAACCTACTCTAAATGCATGGTCAGGCCAGCTTTGTGTGACGGAATCATGTCCCCAAAAGAAGAAGTGTCTGTTTCTCTTAAGGGTAACCACACCAGCTTTCTGCTTGTGGCCTGTTTTGGAAGTACCTCTTTTCAGTCACTCTCCAACTGCAAAACAGATGTTTGGTGTTTCTGGTCTCCCTGCTTCCAGTTCAGCATGCCCACCAGAAGGCAAAAGTTTGCATATGTTATTGATGTAAATATACAACCTAGAGAACCAAGTTCAAGCTGTACCACTTCCCATGTAGGCTTGAGGCTGAAGGCTTAAGTGCTTGGGCACATTTCGCATCCTTAACAAGTTTCCCATAAGCCGCAGTGCATCCCAGTAACACAGAGCACCAAGTTCTTGTTATGCTAGCTACTGTGGTTGAAAACATGGCCCCAAATACTCCAAATTGTAATGGAACTTATTTTCACCTCCACTGACAAAATCTCTCCCTTTCTATCCTATTTTTACAGTGGGCACCAGTGCTATTGCTGTTTTCAATTCCTGTTTTAATAATGCTAATTATCATACTTTGTTGTGTTAGTGCAGAGGCTGGGCTTCCATAGGTATCCCACTGAATTTTGAGTGGCATAGTTTGATGTCCCTCTGGTATAAAAGTAGCTGCTCTACTTTCTTGTTTCTCTATATAACTGATCAAAACTCAAAATCTGAAATCTGTCATATTAAATCTATTGCCCCCAAAGGAATTGTTTCTGTTATTGCTAATATCTTGTACCACTGGATAGCAGTACCATCTTAAGAAAGTAAATATGATCACAGAATTTGGAAACCAGTGTCTTCATCATGCTGTTACTTAAAAACTCTTATTCATCCACAGTAGTACTGAGGAAGGATCAATTAGCTATCCAGTCAATAATTTGGGATTTCTGGCTGTAAGGAATAGACTGACCTGGCACAAACCATTCCATCAGGAACTGTAGTTCTCCTCTGGCAAATATTTGTTGATTAAGAAGTGACTAATGGCTATCTACCAGGAAGAATCAGGTGTGATTCCTACACAAACACTTGGGTCAAGTTCAGCAGTTGTTCAAGCAGTAGTGCAATATGCTATGAGGACACCCAGTGTTCTCCAGTATTCTTAAAGGAATATTCAGCCTTTACTTGAGGGGGTTTGCAGAGGGAACGTAGCCAGTCAAGACCCTTACTTGAACTATTATTTAACATACTCCATCCAGAAATGGTGCGTCATTTTGTAAACCCACTATACTGATACAAATTTACTACTACATCATCACTTCTATTTCCTGACCCTGTTGCACATAATAAGAAACTTTATGATCAGAATATTCAGCTCTCCCTGTTGTAAAATGACCATGGGAATGAGTTAGATTATTTGATATAAGAAACACTGTTTTCTGAATTGGGCTGTCTTTGTTAAGTTGGATCTGAATACACTAAAACATTGCACAAGTTTAGGTCCACACCTGAGCTGTACAGCTGGACTTGATGAGCTAATCCAAATACTGGATAAGTGAACATAATGCCCCTTGTGATTCCCTGTTTTTACAGCTGGGGAAGCAGATGTTACAGATTGTGTTACTTGAGTGGTTATTCTAATTTTTGCAATATAATCTAGTTGCTAATAAGTACAGGGCCTAGGGACTTAATTATGGCCCCAAAATTTAGGGATCAAAGCATGATGAAAGGTCAAATTCCCTTTTTATTCTTACCTTCTGAGAACTGCACCTTGAATCTTTTACATGGTGAGGGAAGATCCCTAATGTTTCAAGTTTCAGTGTACAGACAGAATCACAAATTGAGCTATTCCCCCGATCACTGGAACTAAATCAAAACATTGTGAATAGATTCTACCACAACCTCACCCACTACAAAGTCAAAATCATACCCCAAGCATGATGTGATAACAGAAAACGTGTAGAACCACTTTAAATCACAAAGGAGCAAAGCAAGAATATAGGGATTGCATTTTGCTTTACAAAGGCTTAAGCACAAGAAAATTATAAAGAAAACCTCTTTTCAAATGCTGTTCAGATGGAAGTTCTGTAATAATGCAGTTCTTTGTTTGAAGATACTGAATGTATAACTTCTTACAGTTCACTTCAAAGTGAAGGTTCTTTAACTGACTACATGTGTGTATAGCCTTTTGCTATAAATGATCTATCTTCACATTTGAGTTACGAACACATCACATACTGTCTTTGTAAGGGCAGTAGATTTTCTAGGTGTCATTATTTGCCATTGTAGTGAGTTCCTTTGAACTCAACCCCCCTTATTGTTTTCAAAGCACTGAGTTTAGTTTACCCAAACCTGTGCCAACAGTTTGTGTAGCACTACTGATCTTTCACTGTGCTGTCTTCAGAGGAGAAATAGCAGCCACAAATGTTTCAGAGCTATGAACACAGACCTCGAGATCCCTGCTGTAGCCAGGCATGGTGTAACACACACTAGGTTATTTATAGTAACAGTGGTGTCCCTTTGTTTCTACAGGCCTGGACTTGCTGCTCAGCAGGTGTGTGTCCTGATATCTTTCTATTCCCAACACAGAAATATGAATTGGTTATTCAGATTAATTCAACAGCTGATTCAATTACCCTGATGCCCATCCTCCTTTCTTTATCCTAATCAAATCCCATTTTCCCCTGGAGGTCCATAATGCAATTATTTATACACAGATTGATATCTTTATTTTATAGTTCAGTTGTTAGTTTATATACCTTTTTGGTTTTGATTCCAAGTGTTTGATTTGAGTGTGCCTTTGCCTGTCTTGGCCCATACTGCAGAATGCTCTTTTGCTTAGGAATTAGAAAAGCCCATCTTTCTACAATGTGGCAGCAGCCCTCCTGCTCGGTGCTTGGTCTCACTTCATTGAACTATTGAAGCAGCTGAGCAAACAGAGGTCTGCTCAGAGATATTTTGCAAGTAGAGAAACAGGCCAAGCCTGTTGAACAAATGATTATTTTAAAGCTTTAAAGTCAGCTCAGTTTGGCATGCAGTCATCTTTGTCAGAATATTTCTGTGTTTCCTTTCCCTGGCAAAGTTGATGCAAGCGGAAGTGGTACATCAGGGAAGACTTGTGTCTTTTGTCGGATTCCATTTTGCTCAGTGGCAAGTATTGCATTTATACAGGAGAAACCAAAGCTCACAGAGGCAAGAGTCTTAATCACACAGGAATACAGATCAACTTTATAACTGCATTTTAGCCTTAGTCTTCTGATGCTTATTCTAGAGGCTGGATGCTAAGCTGTTTTACCTTCTGGAGGAATCACAGTTAGACATAGAATTTTTAATAAATAGCAAAGTCAGGTCAACACTTACTCATAAAATTCAGCTGCAGGAGTGAGCTTGTACTTCGAGTATTTGGTACCATTGCCAAGTACTGATGCATTGAAGAGTTTGGGATCTGTACAGTTTGGGCTGTTCCAACTGTTGTCGCAGTTTGTCCAGGGGAGCTCGAATGTGAATGATGAAAATAGATAATACAGAGACCAAGCTATGATAACGTTGTAGTAGAAACCCACGTAAAGAGCTATGAGTATCACTGCATAGCCTACACCTAAAGACAAAGGAAAACTAGATTATACATTGTGTTTTACATGCAAGAGTATATGCAAACACTGTTGTTAAACTCAGCCATACATGGTTGCAAATTCATTTTAGATCTTTAGACCAATAAAAGGAACTTTTGACGTTTACATACACACATGCAGACACAGTGTCACTGACCTTAAAAAAAATTACATCAATGATTTTAGTAAATGACTCGCTTTTAGCAAATCCAGTTGTTTGCCAAAAAAAGAAATTAAGCAGTGCAATGTCAAAATTTGCTCTTGTACAACTCCATTGCTGATTTGCTTCCAATGCAGAAGATTGCAAGCCCATGTTAGGAGTGAAACTCACTTCATCTTCATAATGTCAGTCTTGGCAACTTTTCTTGGAAAAGTAAAGCTCGAGACTTAAGTGAAGTTTCCCTATGTCTCACGTTCCCACCCTGAGCTAGTTTGGAACAGACAGTGATCCCTGTCCTGTTTCTTTCCCATTGTTAATCTCCAGATTGGCTTCTGTCAGCGTGTAATTAGGTCCAAAACATGCATGAAACAGTCTGTGCTGTTCCACTGAGGGGCTCCAAGTGGTTCTTGGGCATGCCAGTAAATCTTGGTAAATATCAAGCTTCGGGCTAAACTGTGTGTAGACCTTCAAACCATTTAATTATCTCCCCAGGATTACAGAATCCCCACTGTAAGCATTCTCTTTTGACTTTGAACATTTGTTTTATATTTTTGCATACTGTGAAGTGTGCTTGGAGGGTCCCTTTAGCAAGAAAGCCCCAGAGAATGCATGTTGTCCTCATGAAAATGGACATTTTCCAGTGGTTTGGGAGGAAGCTTTGGTACTATTGTCAGAGCAGAACAAAAGTTTGTTGGCAGAATTGTTCTGGAAGCTTGCTTTACATTGGCTTATATCATTCTTCCTTTACTCTGTGTGCAGCATTGTTCTCCGAGTCCTACCCCAAAGTTGTATTTATTAGATATAACAGGTAGAGACTACAGCTGTTTTAGGACTATCATCACTGTACTGTCACAGCACCTAAGTGTAAACCTTTACTTCTAATTTTCTTCAGTTTAGTTTTTTGGAGATCCTAGCAGTTGGAGATTGTTAGGCTTTCATATTTCTTGATAAAGCAAGGAAGTAGCACACGCTTTGAGTATTAATCCTTGGTTTAAAATTTGCATAAGGAACAGATGTTGACCCTGAAGGAGTTGGCAGTTCAAAGACTGCTGCATATACCAAAGTTAGTCTTCGCTCTTCCGGAGGCTTTTATTACATAGACCAGTTTGCTCACCCTTAACATTGGGGAAAAGGTTGTGAAAGTAAATATGAAACTGTATCTTCAGATCCTTGGTGCTTAAATGAATCCAGTATATTAACACTCAAACTCTAGTGATACATTATGATCAATAGAATGGAGCGGAGGGGGAAGTCACCCAAGGGGATAATTCTTAAATATTAATGTGAATGTTAAAATACTAAGTACGAATAATATATGTTGCACTGAAATTGGATGATTTCTGTTTTAAAAAAGTTTTTCTGAAATTCCTCAAATTCAGGACAATGATAGATACTTAATATCAAGAATAAAAAATACTGGATCAAATGTATCTTAAATGTCACTCCTCTGAAATCATAAGAATGTTCAGGAATAAATTTGCTCTCCTGTTTCTAGGTCTAGCTTTTCTTAAAACTAATGCTGCACCACCCACAGTCTAAAACAGACCCTGGAAAATGCAGAGATGAAAACAGACTGTGCTGCAAAGGTTACAGGGTGTGTTTTTAATTGCATGCGTTATAAGAGCATCTCATTAGAAGTAGAGTCCTTAGAGTTCATAGCAATAATATTCATAGCTAAAATTAGTACTACAGTGCTGCTCATTTAGATTAGCTGTTATAAATTTGTGTAGACTGTGTACTTTGCATTTGAGTGAGAGATTTGAGTTATCCCAGAAACAACTCAAAAGCATTAGCAGTAAAATGTGGTTTTGTGTTACCAGAAGATTTGGTCAAAGCTTTTAAAATACTGATTTTATACTAGTGCTGAGGTGCAAATTGAACTCAATGCTTATTACTTTTGGAGAATCAAATAACTTATGCTATTCTATATCCTAGTAATAAGAACACTTAAAAATCAACAGTAATGTATGTTTAGTCCACCTTGAAAATGTCAGCTTAAAAACACAGCTGGAATGTCAACAAGACTGTACATGAAATAAGTTCTATTTTCCTTTCTCATCATCTTTTCAATCCTGAAGTCAACAGACAGAGTACCTCTGAGCGCAGTGGTATTTGGCTCAAACTCTTTGAGATCCTTAAGGTCTAATTTTTGCAGTTAGGTTTTCAAAATCCTTGTTGCCATCCAAAGGTATTAACTGATACCAGCAGGAATTTCGCTTGAGCAAGGGTCGCCAGGTTTCCGGGTGATAGGATGAATTTTGCCTCCCGTGAACGGATTATAGAAGGGCTAGGTAAATCTTATATGAATTTATTTTAAAATTTTGAGGCACATATTTTATTAGCTTGCTTATTCATTTTTTACTATATCTCTAATTTTGCTGTGAGTTTTGGGTTTGACTGATAAGAAAAAAACTTGCAGTTCTCCTATTGGGCAGCACTAGACTCCTTGAAGGGGAAAGCTGTATTTTGAGAAAGAAGACTAACATTTACTCAGTGTAACCTATATCCAAGCACCGGATCTGCCGAGTTTGGATTGCTATTGTTAAGCTCCTCAGCTTTTGTCAGTCACAGGATGAATATAATGTGAATTTTAAGCTTCTAAGATCAGCTGAGCTTGACTGGTTTAATTTCAGATAGCTCTGTGTTGAAAAGGCTTTTATATAAGATTTTAGATACAATCTGGTATAGATATAAGGGAACTTACAATTTTTGCTGGTAAGCAATGCTTAAGAAAATTCTTGAGGCTCCTTAACAAATGTTTGTTTATGTACAGAAAGCATATGGCTTCTTTCACCCAGGGAGATCCCTTTATCCCTGATCAATGCCAAACACCCTGATCAGTATCCAAACACCTATTGGCTATTTCTTCCTTGCAGAATGATTGCAACTCAGTGCACAAGACAGCAATCCACAGCCTTTTATCCAGTGACGCTGGAAAGCTAACCCTAGTGGAAAACACTCAATAGTAATAATGTTGAGGTTTTAATAAGTGCATTTCATTGCTAGATTTGAAAACCTCTTTATAAAGTCTATCAGAATCATTCCTCCTATTTCATAGGGAGTAGAACTGAGGTACAGAGCCACAGATAACTCGCGTGATGTTACAACTCTAGTGGCTGAACTACAGTTTCCACAACTCCATTTTAGTGTTCTAGCCACTGTGGTACCTGACTTCTGCAGAGAATGCTCCACACAATGAACTGAATGGAATCAGTAGTTATCTTAGTCACTGGGGGAGACAGGGCTGAACTGACCTCGGTGGGATTTGATTTTTCCAAATGTTTGCGTTGCCAACCCCTTCCTCCACCTAGAGATAGAGAGTTCCTCCCACTCTGCAATATGCAGAGGAAAGGGAGGACAGGGCTGAACTGCTCCTGCTCATTGCTCTCTGTTGCACTCCTCAGCAATCACCCTGAAGATGATTCCTGTGGCTTTTCCCATTTTGTGCTCCACTTGTGATAACAAAAAGACTTCTGACTCCAAGGGTTGGGGAAAGTTCAGCAAATATCATGCTGTCTGTGGAAAGATGAGAGACCTTTACTTTGTGATCGCAAGTGTGTGGCACCCTCACGGTGCTGTTCAAGTGAGCAGAGGGACACTTACCTTTGAAAACTGGACAGATTTTCCACACAGTGGCAGCCCCTTCTCGGTTATACTGTCCCAGTGCTAATTCCATATAGAACAGAGGCATTCCAGCAATGATTAAGAAGAGGATATAGGGAATAAGAAAAGCACCTGGAAAGAGAATAATTAGACATTATGGTCTATGTTTTGGTTACATTTTGCTTTCTCTATTGCTTACTTTTACTGGCTAAAGGCAAAGCCACTGCCTTTGGGTGGTAGAAGGGAAATATCAGGAAGGAAGAACCCATGTTCTCTTGGCCCTTTCCTGTATTTTTTTTAAGGTCTCAGAGACAGAAACCCTGAAAAAAGCTGTAGATGTGGCTCCTATTTCCCCCTAATGTTTCCCCTCTGCTTTTTGGCTTCAAAGGGGAAAAAAAATGTGTCCCTGAAAATTAATCCCTAACTGAAGGAGAAATTATGCCGAACACACTTGCAGAACTAAAAAGGAAAGGGACTATGAAAAATTTTGTTAAGTGTTTTTAGTGTAGTACGTTCAAAAGGGAGCATGGAGGACAGCAACAGAGGAAAATAAATGTTGTGCAACTTCCTGTAAGTGCGGTTTAAATCATACTGTGTAAGGTGTCTGCAGCAACCTCTGGCTTGAAAATGAATCACTACTGGTCAGTCATATGGAATTTGGGCTTCCATGGCATATTTTGGTTTTTGCTATAATAAATTCCCTTATTCTTATGAAATGTGTTAGGCAACACACCCGTTTCCAACCTAGCGATACTAATTGCCATTAACGTGGAGTATGTACTAGGTTTCACTGCTGGGCCCAAGTACAGCATCTTTATATTGCAGCAGGACAGTGCCAGGGCTGCTTGCACCTTCCTGGAATACATAACTTTACTTGATTGAGGATTCTCCTGTGAGTTCGTACCACAGAAACTGTCACCTGTGGAAAAATCCTGATGTGTCAGTACTACTATCATAAAAAGTATTGCCAACTGAAATACAAAAGGATCATCTAATGTAGAAACTATCTGAAAATTTCTTAGCTATTTTATATGATCCAGGTCACAGAAAGAAGACTCCCCCAGTGCATGGCTACATATGATACTGTAAAACAATTATAGTTGGTGTCATGTTTAATAACTGGATGCTCTGTCAGTCCTCTGCTTTGTGGTACCTGTGAAGTGCAGCTTTTATTTTATTACATGGTCCAGAACAGTTATTACTTGGTCCAGGACAATTCAATTCATGTAAAATTTGTCTGTATAAAAAAATTATTAGATTGTTTTGATAAATAAGGAGCTGACAGAGTAACTACATATCCTGAATAACTGACTGCTGTCCTTAGGAGTTAGGTATGAAAAAGAAAATAGATTGTGAAAATCATGCTAAAATTGTTCAACAAAAGAAAAAAGAAAAACAGCAGCAGCTGTCTACTTCTCCCAATAGCAAATAGTACGAACTTCTGCATACCTTTAAAATCTACTGTACTGGTTTAGTAATTTGAAAACTTCCCTTGCAAAAGGAAGTAAGTTTGCATTGTTTCTAAATATATAAACTTACAGAAGGTATGTGTAGTCTATAAAAGTATAAAAGCTAAAAGCATGATTGTAGCTATCTAAAACATGCCAGTAAGCAGAATGAATTGCATATTTAAAAAGTACTTCTGAACTACTGTCGTACCTTTAAAGGTCTTGAATAGTTGTTGCTCCTTTACCTTTCATGTTTGCTTTTCATAGATATTACTAGTGTAAGCTGCCTAGCATGACTGTTCAGAGAGAGAATTTTGTATATATACTGGAGAATAAGAATGGAAAAACAAACTGTTCTCTTAGTCATACCACAAATCTACTTCTAAAAGTAACATGCTGTAACATAATGATAAGGACAATGTATTCAGCATTCAGTCATAAGTTTAGGCATTTGAAAGTTGAAATCTTGCAATGAAACAGAGACAAGGTATATCAACAGAAATAAAGAACAGCTTAAAGCTTTGAGAATGTATCCTAAAAGTGGAAATACATTGGTTGTATCACTTTGGGGGCAAGAATCTTTGTACTGATGATGTTTATATTGAGTGTAGTGCAAATGCAACCTGCATTCACGTTAAGCTACTACAGTACCAGTGATACATGTTTTAATAATATTTCAGTGTTGTTCATAACCTACTTTCTCTGATTGTCATGTTGAACTGTCATATGTTTGAATATTGTAGAGAAAAAAATATTTGTATTCAACAAATACTTGATACCCTGCAGTTCTAAACTCTGTTCAATGTTGAAACATACTGAGCTAAATCAATCTGGGATACTACGTACTGCTTTCACTATATCTAGTATCTAGAAAAATTATTTTAGGTGGTTTTACTGTCAGATCTATTCTAAGTGATGGCCTTTGAAGTGCCATACTTGTCTTGCTTCAATAGTATTACAGTGTGTGGAGCTGACTCACAAACCTAGCTTGTATTTGGGAGGTATGGAGTTTGCACAGAGTGCTGTTTGATTAACTTTAATGTCAAGAGACTGTGGAAAACATTATGCCGCAAACTGAATAGGGAAATTTGTGTTTGAGGAAATTAATCCTGGAGATGTGTAGTGGACATATATATTAAATGCTAGTTTAAAATACGTGTTTTTTAAGTATGACTAATAACCATGATGAACTGTGAAGTGTACTGTACTTAGGCATACTTGCTTAAGCGTCATCTATTTGGCTGCGAGTCATTCCAGGCTTTAGTTAAAGGAGGTTGCTTTCTTTTTTTTCTTCCCCCGCCCTGCCCCCGCAAGGGATTAATAAAGTGTGGTGTAATTTTCAGCAAAGAGCAGTTACACAGTATGGCAGGGTTTCATAGCTGGGTTACTTTCAGGTAACTACATGATTGAAGTATTTTGAAATTGAGATAAATATCAAAGTAAGGGTGCTTAGTCACATGAAGTTGACTTAATGTTTTGGAGACTTCTGGAAACTTCTTGTTTTGCAGCTTCTCATTAGGTAAAAAATACCAAAAAGTCAGGTATTTTGTAAATATCTTGATATGTGCTCTTCTATTCGTAGCCAATATCCAGAATCAAACTTCATGTTGTTCAGTGAACCCTTTCTAAGATCATGGGCACTTCAAAGGAAAATAAATGACGGTCAAAGTATCATTCAAATTGCTGCAAACTAGAATGGTATGCAAATGCTTATAAACAGCATATGTGTGATATATGATCAACCTCACTCTGTGATTGCACAGGGGCTCCATCATAGGACTGGTTTGTGTACAGGATCTTAGGAACAAGAGGTGTTGTTTGGAAGGAGACTTCATACTGTCCTGCATGTGTGAACATCCTGTGGGCCAGGGAGGAGGCAAACCTGCATGCTGGTGGGCCTCTTGCTTTAGGTCCACTGGTGTGAATTTGAGCATCATACCAGACTTCTCTGAAGGAGCAGCCTCACTGTTAATGCCTACCTGGTCTATGAAGTCAAAATGTGTTAGGAAGAGTGACACGATGCCAGCTGTGTCACTCCCACCTGTGCCACTGGCCACAGAAACTGCTGTGCTTTAATTGCATGAATCCAAGGGGCTGGTCAGATTTGTATAGCCCAGACAGCTGAACTCTTAGGGAGCACACAATTTGGCTAACACTTCAGACTAGCTTGCCAAGATCTACCTACCTCCGAGAGCTGAGGGAATGCAATCTGTGGGATTGCTGCATTGGCTGTAACATACTGATAGCAGTCAAGGGGATTCTACTCCCCCACTGTGTGATGGGATGGGGCTGAGCACACAGCTGCATCCCACAGGACAATACTGGTCTCAGCAAACCCTAACAGTTCATAATTTCCCTTTACAGCTAAAAATCTGAAGTAATTAATGTCCGTAATACAACCCTGGCATAAGAGCCATACTTGACTTGCTACTGAGTCACATGCGGCTCAAAAGCCACAGGTTGGCCTTGGACTGTTGCAAATTGCTACATCTCTCTGTTAACAGATTTCATGAGATCCATATACACCCCTTAAGGTGCCAGCATATACATGGAGTTAAGACAGCCTTGTGTCTTATGCAAAACTAGATTAGGTCAAACCCTCATCTTCTACAAGAACCATCTGTGTGAAACTTCAAGTGGAAACTTACACAGAAGTTTTTTTAAAACTATTACATTTAATTAATGAAGGACAAAATACAAGACTGGTTTTGCGTTCCTGTGTTCAGTGCCTGTCTTAATTTTTGTAGAACAGAATCCACACAAAGAGTGTCTCCTCCCTTTGTTCTTCAGCACTGACAGCATCCTAGGGGGTGGGAAGCAAAGAGGAATACAGCTCTAAATACTCCTCTCAATCCTACAAGGAGGTCTCGTCTCACTTTTAAACACCATAAAGAGGCATTAATTTAATAATGACTGAAAAAAGATCATTTAAACAGCTGCTGTTATCCTGAAAGGATTTGTTGATGCACATACAAGAAGCAGGCCAGGCCAGGGGTAGTTGAAACAACTTTGAACTATTTGTGCTTGTTAGCCTTCTGCGTTTGTTACCATGGTTATTCTAGTCAAAATGTTAACTGGTGGGGATGTCTGCTAAAACAACAAACTTTGTGCAAATATTGCCGTATATTTTCAGATAGGAGTGTTTCCAGTATTTGTGCAGGAAAAGAGTCTAAAAACCAAAGATCCTCCAATGGGTGAATTGAAATACAAGCTAATCTCTGTATCTGATCAGCACTGCTTTTTTTTTCATACAGAATAAATAGTACTTCAAACAGTATCAGGAAACGATAGAAGGCAGTACGTTTGCTCAGACAATGAGGAAAATGGGTGGAAACGTTAATCTGTGCAGGCTCTTGTGAATGAAAAAGGAAGTCCCCGGTGCAGAGGCCTTGAAATCTAGATTGTACAAGATCACCATAGGTAGAAGAACTAGGTAATCAGAAAGGCAGGCATTTATTAGTACGTGAACGTTAGTTCTGGCTCTTCAGAAGACTGGCTACCAGGTGGCTTGCACAGCCACCAAGGGCACCTCTGAAGGAGGCGAGCTTGAGCCTGCTGCAGACTCCTGGGAAGAAGGGGTGGACGGGCATACCTTTACTGACCTGAGATTAAAACCAATAAGGGTTTGCATGGTACAGCAAAGAGAAGTCAGAGATACAAAGGAACATGATATAACCTCAGTGTCAAAGACAAGATGATGATTTTAACAGCAGCTGTATGATGATGTTGAGCCCAGCCAGCAATAGATTATAGTACTTAAAAATAACATTTTTCTGCAAAACAGATTGCATGACATACTATAAAAACTTCAGCAGCACTTTGCACATATAAAATCCTCAAAGTATGCAATAAAATCTTCCAAGTATGCAACCTTTTTCATGTAAAGTATTTCTGAATCATAAAACCAGTAGAGCTATACTATGGTGAGTGACATGTTTCTTTTGAAGCCCTTATATTTAGCTACTCCCTCTAACAAACCGTTGCTAGATTTGAACCTATTTATATTTCTACTCTCAATTTGGGCTCAGGGCCTTCAGTTTTTCCAGAATTCCAATTTTAATAGCATTCCTTTCACTCAAAAGGAAGTGAAAACAAATAGTTTCCAGAAATGGTTCAATGCTGTTCATGGGCTGATGCCAACTGAAGCCTGCATTTTTTGTCTTGAGCTGTTAACCTGCTACTGCCTTGAAATCACTTGAAGTGACTTGAAGTGCAGTGTATTTATAAGCTGGTCACTGGGTTGTAACAGAAAGGGTTACCCAAGCCCATCCATACAAACCCAGTCATCTCTTTGGCTTTTTGTTACAAGAGTAATGAGCTAAAGAAACCCATTAGTAGCTATTTTGAACAAATTAATGAGAGTTAAATATACCCAGTCACTCAGAGCAGCATGATTCATTCATAAATAACACCCAAGTCATTGGCTAAAGTCCTATTTACATAAATTAATGAAATGATCACATTTACAACAGTGTGTAGTTTAAAGATGATCGCAGGAACATACAGGAGCAGAACAGGCCTATGTTGTTTCATAGGAAATTAAAGAATAAATAAAGAGACATGGTGGGTTTGAGAGAATATAAATCAGGTTGGTCCAAGATGGCCAGCATGGCAGTGGGAGCTCTGGAGCTTTCCTGCTGCTGACCTTCACAACACTCTCACTGCTGCTAGCTTAGGAACTTAAGCCATTTCCATCTTCTGCCATGAGTGTGACCATAGAAAATCCAAAAATCTGCTTTACAAGGTTGCAGTGATAGCTTTTGTTTTTACATCATGCCTCCTTAAAGCAGAGGTACTATTGAACCTAGCTCCTTTGTTTTGAAATAAATGAATTAGCATCAAGGTGAGTTTTGACAGTAGACTGGTAAGTAAATAACCTGGAGTTTGTATCAATGTGAAGGTCTTGCTACTAACATTCCTGCCCAAATCTATCTTGTTGATTTTGTGCCTTTTTCTTTTTTAACTACCTGGCTGGTTTAAACAAGAAATGAGAAAGTGAGCTGGAATGTGGAGCCAGCTTGTACACTGTTTTGTTATGTGATTTATGAAATCCCTATTACTAACATTCAATAGGACAGGGTTTGTAGGAGTGGTGGTATCCTTTCCTGGAACAGCTAACACTTGGGAACAAAATGGCAAACTTTCTAGTTCACAAGCTCTTCAGAAGGTGCTGGTCAGGGAAAGTGCGCAGTACTGGACAGCTGGGTCAGCATGCAGGTGCCTAGCTGGAGAACACTGCTGCTTCACAATAGACATGACTGGAAGCTTAAGAGATGCTAAATTAAGAGGAAAAAATACTATTCTATCATTTTATTAATAAGAGTGTTCTATTTGTGTTTTTTCCCCAACCTTGCAATTATTAGGGGTGACACAAGGATATATTCACCTGCAATTATATATCAACAAAACCACCCATGTAAGGTGTAGGCTGTACTTGAGATGTACAAAATCAAGTCAAATGTACTGTCAAAATGTACCCTGATTTATTGGTGGCAGAACATCCATGACTAAAAATATTTTTGAATGAAGACATCAGAAGCTATTTGCTGTGAGCTTGTAGATCAAGATAAGCAGGTTTTGCTGGATTCCAGCACTAGAAAATCCATACCTCATGTGATGTTTTACTTGAAATTTGTGTGCTGAAAAACTATTTTCTGTGATGTACAGACTATAGTCATGTACATGAAAGGAAGTACTACTTCATCAGCTTTAGCTGTCTCTTAAGTGTAGGGAAGTCCTTGCTTGGTGCCAGGGAGATTTTGGCAACTACAGTTTTACTTCTGTTCAGATACAGACTGTCAGTCATAGTTTTCTCTCCCTTCTCAGAGAACTTGTATGTTCATTTCTGTTTGTTTTGTCTCAGCCAGCTGTAAACTAAAATTAATGTTTTCAAAATTCATGGATCCATCTGATTTTGATGCCAGAATGGATTGTTAGATATTCTGATCGAACTTCATGTCTAACATAAACCAGAGTTTCAGACAGAAAAACATACAATCCTGATTTGAAGATACCAGCCAGATCCTTTGCCTTTTTTGGTAGTTTACTTCATAGGTTAATAACTTTGGTGTTAAAAAAATTATTAAAAAAATAATCATTATTTCTAATTTGAATATATCTGACATTTGGTTGTGGCAGTGCTTCCCCTGATAAATTAAAATACTTTGCAATATTTTCTATTTCCCTCCTGTGAAGATGCATAAGCACTGCAATCAAGTGTTTCAGCCTTCTTTTTATAATCTGAAGAGACTAAGTAAACTAAACTAATCAATTACAGTGTAATAGTTATTTCTGCTTTTCTGTCTAAAATTCCCACCTTACAGGTATTTCTTGGTCTAGCAGGTTCATATATTGGCAGGTTGAAGGGTTATGTGGGCACTTTTTGTACCCACATTAAATCATGGTACCCACTTTCTTAGCTGTGCATTTGATGTTTCCGGAATGTCAAGTTTATATCTCTGAGATGTTCCTCCACCTTACTAGTAAAGAGCCTGGGATGAATGCTCTGGATTTCAGCTCCTCATTTAGGCAGTGTTAGTCCTTGCTTTGGTCTTTCTACTTTCTAACATTCTCAGGATTGCTCTTGCGGGAGCTGCTCGCTGTCCTCTGTACATTGTACAGGGTGTACATGGGGAGACTTTGCCTAGTTATGCCACCTGCGTTGGGTGCCTAATACGAGGTGATACAACTGCCCTGGCAGAGCTAATTAAAGCCACAGTAGTAGCTAATGTACACAGTGAGACAAGGCGTGTTTGTTCTGTACATGTAACAGTGCAAATTCTGGTTCACAACACGACCTCAGATGGAGGGTGTTTCTCTTAAAGACTGCTTTTCTTTTGCAGGTTGTCAAAATAAAAAACAGCCCCAAAGTTAAGCACCCTCTGGAGAGGACGCAGTACCCGTTTTAGGCAGCATGAGATTCATAACTGTGCCAGGGTAAAACAAAGTGCTTAAGACATCTTAAATCAGCTCTAGACAAGTGCCAGGCAGCTTCCAAGAGAATTAATGTACAAACCAATAGGAGGTAAATGCCTTGAAAATGGGCTAGAGAAAATCAAGTATAAACACTCTGAGGTACACTTAAAACTTGCCTTGCCATTAAGTGATTAATCCAATTTTAAGTTGTAGCTCCAATTTTTGGACTCAATGACCAAAGCAAAACATGCCTTTTCCTTCCAGACTTAATTAGAGATATATTGGTAATAGTATAATACTTTCTGTACTATCTTAATCTTTACAAACTCTTGCACAACAGAATCCTCTAAATTCTTACTATCAATAAAGGGTTATGTTTTATCACAGAAGTACAAGACAGTTATATGTTCCTATCTGTAAGAATTCTAGTAAATCTAACCTGTACTCTCAGTCATTATAAATGAAGCCTTCAGGATGAATGTTCTTTCTGATGTCACTAAAGGAAGCAAAATAACTATACTGTAAACTACATATAATGCATGTTTATACAGGGCTTCAAAGTAGAAGGCAAACAGTTACATACACAGTAAAGCCATTCTCCATGTTTTATCAAAACCCACCTATGTTTTCTGTCAACACTACTGGGAAGTATTCTTTCTTAGACATACTATATAAACTGCAAAGTACAGATTTCACACATGTTTTGAAATGGATAGTATGCTATCTAGCCATAAATAATATTTTCTTATATAAGACTAATGTTGCATCAATTTAATTTATTTGTCAACTTTAATGGCTGCGTGTGATGCTGTTAGCAACAATTTTGGCAAATTTACCATTACAGCGATGGCTACTACTGCATAATTGCCTAGATGTCGTGGTTTAACCCCAGCCAGTAACTAAGCACCACGCAGCCGCTCACTCTCTTCCCCCTCACCCCCCCACCAGTGGGATGGGGAACGATGCAAAACCCTGTACTCTTATCAAAGATTATAGTTGCTGTTGGATTGTGCTAAAATTCTGGAAGGTCTGGGCGAAGGTAGTTTCCAAATGGCTGTGGCTTCTTTACTTTGTATGGTACCTTTCTATTAGCACTGAACACAAGAATTTTACAAAAACTGTCACAGCATTCTTCACAGAAAACTTTTCCATTTGGAAAAAATCTGTATTTGGCCTAGGGTAGTGCTGGTAATATTCTGTATGCAATGCAAAGCCATAAGGTGGAGTGTCTGAGAATTTGGGCATTGTGGGCACAAAGCAAAACTTCAGTAGTATCCCTGCAATAGGAGGACTATAAAAACTACTACTCTTGAACGTTGCTTTGCTCCAAAGGGTAAACTGAATCTCACCTAGACCAGTATGAAACCAGAACAGTGCTGCATCAATCTAGCTGTACTGGCTAGCAACACCCTTCCTTCATTTTCTGTCTGACTACTCTCCCTCTTCCGTGGGAATTAATCAGACAAAAGTTTTTATTTAAGTTTGAAGCCTGAGCTTTATGTTTGTTCTTATTTAGGGGACCATTTTCCTAATAGGCTTCAAGCAATGAAGTAAATTTTCCCCTCAGTCCAAGCTGTCCAGTACATACTTTATCACTGCCATTCTGCACAGGGCCTCCTAGCTTGAAATGCCATAGAAGAATGTGAAAATGACCTCAGGGCCCACCATAGCTCACTGCCAAGACGAAGCAGAGGCTATTAACAGTTTGAAGAAAAATCCTTCTTGCTTCATCACAGTGCAAACTTTTGCTAGGGCAGATTGTGGGGCAATTTTGTTCACTGATTATTCAGACCTTAAGATGTGGCTGAGCTTGGTGTTTTCAACTTCTTCATATTTCTAAACAGCTTTTAAACACATAATACCCCATGACTGTAAAATAGTATTTAGAAGGAAAGATGTAGGTGATCTTGAAGATCTCTAAATCTCTTAATTTAGGGTTAGAGACAGTGATTTTGTCATCAGCCTCCGTATGCATCAATAAAGGATTAACCTGCAATTTAGGAATAGCCTGGTAACTGTTTTCTGTCACTTTCTTTTAGGGAAGAGGCAAGGGAGAGAGACTAACCGATCCCAGCTATATTGCTACAACTGCCAATTTGAAAAGTTCAAAACCCATGGGTTAGGCTCCAGAATAATTTGAAATGTCTTAAAATGTGAGATCTTCTAGTCCAATCCTTTTATTTGTCTGCTGGCTTTTAGTCTTGTACTTGCTTTGTATTTTCCCAGCTTTTCTCTTTAGCCTTGAGAGCTAGAAAGACATTCTTGCCTAATCATTTGTCTCTATGAAACTGTGAGAGTAAAAAGCACTTCTTAAAATAGTCCTTTTTTTAATTGCTCGAACCCTACGTAGGAGAACGCTGAGGTCATAATCTAACTCTTACAGAGTAAATTCATTTTGTGTAATAATGACCATCATCTATGTAAGTCCTGACATCTTGCTTATTGGGTAAAGTACTGAGCTATTGCATTGAGTGAAGATCAGTTATTAGTCAGTGGAAGTCTTCTATATCAGTTTAGTCTGAATAGTTTTTTTATTACTTTACTCTGTTTTTCTTCTCACGTAGTCTGGAAATTCTGTCTACTTAGGAGTCCTTAAGAGAGAGACGTCTGTTATTTGGGTTGAAATCCTGGCTCTGGTGACGTCAATGGAAAAAAACCACCCATTGACTTCAGCTGGGTCAGGATTTCTCCCTTGTGGTTTATGAATCTATTGATTTTAACTAAGGCTGTAGAGCCACACATAAATGAGAAACAAACTGCAGAAAAGGAGCAAATGATCAAACTCTTCCCCAAAACAAAATCCTGGAGTGTCTCTGGTCTCACCAACACCTGCCTCATGATCTCATTGACACAACTTCCTTGACAATTCCTCTTTAGAGAGGAGACAAAAGCACTGCACAGCACAAGCTATTCCTTAGTTTTGTGATAAATCTAATAAATAGGATGCCTACGTACAGTTATAATCACCCCTCAGGTGGGGGCATGAGCTTTTGAGCTTTCTTTTAGCATCAGTCTTATCAGACATCAGTAGACAGATACAGTCCTGCATGCTAAGAGTCATGTAGCAAAGACACTTTTGAATAGCTTCGAAGCTGTGGACTTGACGTTTTGATAACACTTGGCCTTGAACTTTCTAATATTGTAGTTAGTCCAATATACTTAATTGCTCTTGCGCACTGAAACTCTTTGCTTTCTGTTACTGGTGTTGTGAAATAATGATGCTTCTGCCAAGAAGGCAAGGTGCCGAGACCTGCTGGAAGGCAGGTTACATTAACATTGAAGAAGAAAAAAAAAAAAAGGCAAAAAAAAGCATGGCACTCTATTGTATAATGGTAGTGAAATTCTGTGTGAAGCTTGTTTGTTTTCCAAAGGTAAATCTTTTGAGGGGACTGCAGAGAACAACCTCCTAAACTTAGTATTTGAGAAATTATTTCCTCCTGTACTATTCCTTCAGGGGAAGATGCTTTATCTCTATTTTAATGTTGGACTCATTTAAAAAATGGCCTTTTCAGGGGGTAATATCTTGTTATCAATGGATTGTCTCCTTGCTGTCATTGTGGCCATGCTGACAAGTGAGCTCCTTAATGTGAATTAGGCATCAATAAAAGCTGGCACTCCTATAATGTCCTAATAAATGAAATGAATCAGGAAATGCAAGAAGGGTCTGCTTGGGAGCAATCATTGATATTACTGGGCAGCTCTGTATTTGAAAGTCATGAGCCACCCTGTTAGGTCCTCCAGTAATTCTTTTTTTCTATAAATGCAGTAGGTTGCCGTTACATTAATTATCAGGTTAGGATCTACTAAGATCTATAAGGATCTACTGCTCCACCTTGTGGTCTGAAAAGAGTTTTCCGTTATTCTACTCTACAGAGTGGTGTGTCAGAAAAAGTCCAGCCTCTCCGCCTTTTAATATTAAACTGGAATTTGACTGGAATCAGTATCATGCTTTTCCTTGAGATACGGATCTTAAGGGCAAGTAATATGTTGTCACCTTTGGCATGCTTCGGGATAGACATTGGAAGAGGTATGTGATTACAGAACAGAAAAAGAGAAAGAAAAATAAAAGTTAAATAGGTGAAGAGTGCTATTCAGTACACATAGTTCAGAAGGTGCAGAATAAATTATAAATAGCTAGCAAAAAGTAAGGTACGTAATACTCGGCTGTTTTTTTCAGTACATATGCTAGGCCCATGGTAACAGCTTGTTTGTATGGTCAGTGAGGCAATCAGTTAGGGTGTATTCTTCCATGCTGCCGATAGGCCAGAAAATCAGCGGCTTCCCACAGTTCTGCATACTTCAGTAAAGATGAATGCTATGCAATTACCCGGCCACAATCCTTCCTGTACATCAATGCCACAAAAGCTGTTTCTCAAACTAACAAGAGTACTATAGCAAGACATGGCTTTTTACTCACTCTGTCACTAATTGCAGTGCTTGAAAATCATGCCAATATTTTTCTCCAGCTCTGAAATAAAGACTGTGAAGGAGTAATATTCTTCTGCTGTTGAAATCACAACTCCTGTGTACAGGGGTGGGATCAGACCGGTACTGCTCTTCCGATGCTGGGTTTGTTCTAGGGAAGCAGTTTATAACAAAGCAGTCCAAGAAAGGCTTTATATTTGTGTAGTCTAACACCACCGGTCTGGGAGTGCTGGATCCTATATTGGACACTTAAATTAGCACATATTCTTAAACAATAGTAATAGCCAAACAATAGCAACCAGTTAATACCTACTTTACATTAAGAGCACAGCTTCTGCAATCACTTGTGCTTTTGGAAGTGAGTGGTTGTGCTCATAAAGCCTTGAAGAGTAGGAGCACTGGAAAAATTACCATCTTCTATAAAAAGGCTTATTGTATAATAAGGGCAGCTTGTCTTACTGCATACCAGCAATCAGAACACTAGTTATAAAAAACATTTATGGACTGGCAAAAGACAACTGCCAGCCCAATCCTGTCCAAATTTTGTTTAGTAATATGTTATCACGGAATTCCGTGCACTGGAAGGTTGGTAGTGTGCTTTGGATGAATATGAGTATAAAGAAGTATGTGGCTTACGTAGCCAGACCTCCCTGCTGACAGTTTCTGTTTCTGAGTGGTAGACCCTAGTTCTCAAAGTGGTGTACTGTTCTGTCACCTTTGTCATGCTTCAGGAGAGGGATTGCAAAACTTGTTAAATAGAGAATAGGTGAAAGGAGAAGGAAGAGTGAAAGTAAAACAAAGGGTAGCTTTGATAAGTAGTTTAGAGGTTCTTTCCTGTGGTCTTGGTAAAGAATAATATGTCACAAGGCAAGGAACTTAACTGTTACCCTTCCATTCCCCCTACCTCCTTACCTCTTCTTTATGGATTAAAGGTTTCAAAATCTGTATGGCTAAAATTAAGTATGTTGAATCTGTACAGAAGTTAAGATGCTGAATTTACCAGTTATCTCTCCAGAATTTCCATGAGAACAGGGATTATTCAGCATTACTGGGGGTCTAGGGACTCAGTCAGTAAAGCCTTTCATTTGAAACTATTCTGACTTGGCACCAGTGCATAAGATCTGCACAATTAGGATGAAATCTTTCCATGAAAGGTTCAAGACTTAAGTTGGAGGTAGGGAGAAGGAAAGGGGAATTACAGGTTGTCAAGACATGGGTAATAGGCTACTAACATGAATCCTTTGTCACCAAATGCCCTGAGAAAGGGAAACTGAAGGTTTATAATCGGTGTGATATTCCTGGAATCTTTACATAGTCTTCATTGAAACTGGATTGGGTCAGTGGAGTTGTCCTGAATGCAACTTATTGCAAGTCAAGAGTCAGTTGCAAGATTCCCCCAAATCCATTATCATGGTTTTGTATATTCTGTATGAAGGATATATACAGAGAGAATGGAAAGTACTAGGAGCAAGGTAGTACTGAAAGAGCTAGAACTATTACAAAGACACTCCATTTAAATTTGTCTCCTGCCTCCTGAATTACAATATTTTAATATAAATATATCTGTACAGAATTTATTTGGTTATGGTTTATTATTTTGTTATAGTGCTGAGAGCAGTTAGGTACAAATGCTATGGAAGTTACAGTGCAAACTGATATTAAAGAGCCATACTACAGTTCTTAACTATTTAATCAGTTGCTTAACCTGGGACAAAGGCTTTAGAACTGGGAGTTGCTGATGTGCTTCCCATTAGACATAGCAAAAATGAAGGTATGAGTTATTTGATGTTGCTCCTCAGAACTGCTCAAAATTCTTTAAACCATTTGTTTCCATTTTGATTCACAGCAAGAGGTTCTATAATTTGTGGACTGGTTTTAATCATAATTTCCCTCACAGCATATCTAAACACTCACTAAAGCTGTATGTTCCCTCTGATCTTACATGTAAGCAGTTGTATTAGCATTCTGTTTTGTATCGGTGCAAGTATGGGGAGGAAAGTATCTGACTTGAAATAATATCTTTAGACTACTGGAGCTGTATTCATATATTCACTGAACTGACAGACAGGTTTGTGATATCTTGCCAAAAGATGAAAGGGAAATTCTGCCCCCAAACCATGTAGACCATATCTCAGCCTCCTTAGAGATATTTTGGTTTCTTCAGTAAAGAAGGGCTGTTGGCTGCTACACTCCTAATATGGCCTTTCTATTTTCCATTGCTCCCAGCGAATTTAGTAAAGAGCTTAAAAAGATGTTGGTGAGAAAACAGACTAGAAACAGATGAAGCTTAATTGCCTGCTATTTCAGCTTGAATGAGTATCCAAAACCTGAGATCCCTAGCCAAACTGTAAGAAACTCTTGTATCTGTTTTAATGGGTGTTAATATGAATGTAGAAGGCTTCCTAATGCAACTTTCAGAATTTACTTGTCCAGGAGAGATATATAGCCTATTGGAATGGCTTTCTAGGGATATTTCAGTTTCTTGGCAGAACTGAGAAGGGCATACAGGAGTGAAGGTGGGGGGGAAGACCTTAAGCAGAGACTAAATTTCCAAACCACAGAACTAAGTTTACTGTTTGATGTCTTTTCTGCCTCACTTTAGAATAAAGTGCTTCTGAGTGGTAATCAAAATGAGTTCATTCAGCACGCATAGAAAGAGGTATCTTTGCTTTTGTTGGAACAGCTCATTTGGTTCACACCAGCTTTTTTATCGTCTTGGTAACGTGGAGGAGCAAAGGTAGAAAACCAGTTTTGGTGATTGATTGGGCATTAATCACAGGATGCTCCTCTTAAGGTGTAATGTCAAGCTAAATACTATGAATCTTGCCTAGAACCTTTCTGTGCTTGTATATCTCTAGAACCTTTGTAAAATTATCAGTCCAAGGGTTGCTAGAATTGTTCAGCCAGGTATTTCACTGAGAGTCCATATAGTGCACCACTTACACACTATTTCGTGGTATCTCACCCCAGAGTCAGAAACTAGAATTTTAGAATTGATGAAAGATTTGGGTGAGAAAGATTCAGTTCTTCCTTATCAGCTATTCATAATGCTTCATATGTAGTCGGTGTATGACATAGTAGCTTATAACCCTGCAGACATTACAGTTCTGAAGATTTATTTTGCGGATCCAAAAAGACATGTAGAGGAGAACAGGGAATTTCAGAGAGGCAGCTGCCAACCGGCATGTAAGCCACAGTGCTGGTGAGCCTAGCTGAATCTATGCTCTGTATGCACCAGATGATTAGTGGATGATCAAGGAAAGGAAAGAGAAATGATGAAGTTATGTGGGAAAGGAAAGAGAGCAACTGTGAGCTGGCCACTGAATCCAGCTCTGGGGAGGGAGGTACTGTCACACCACACAACTGAACATTGTCCCCAGTGTCACACGGTGCCCAGGAGTCCAAAGCTCATGGCCACAGTTTGGAGATCAGCATAACAGTTTAACCTATCTGAGGTCACTTGTTCAATGTGCTAATGGGAATTGAAAACCCCATATTAGGAAACCAAAATCATAGATTTGCATCTGAGCTTTGATTGATTGATGAGTCAAACTCTTGGCGTAGGCTTTGCAGTGAGATTACTTCAAAGTTGATTTATTATTATCATCATCAATGCTATTTTGGAACGTAAACCCTGATATTACAAGGCAAAGGTCATCCACCTTTGAAGTGTAAAGTGCCAGATTATATTCTTTCTCAAAATAGTGATTAAATTTGGTGGCAAACACTTGGCAAGATGCAGGGGGGCAGAGCCTAGTAGAAAGGCAAGGTGCTGCTGGTCAGCATCATAGCTTGGTTTTGGTGAAGCAGTGCACTAGCCAGGCTCACAGCTCTGTGGGAGGTGATACTTTCACAGGTGTCATTCTCAATGTGCGACAGCTCTTGGCTCCTAGTTTTGTGCTGGCCCTGTTTAGGGATGTTCGGATTTGGTGGTATGCTGGTTTTGGTACATGTGCTGTGGATTGCTCAGTCCTGCATTACAGCTTATGGAAGTATGAATAGGAAAGGGAACATTAGGATAAATTGTAAGATACTTCTGTTCAAGTGTATTGATTGCTGGTGAACTGCTCTTTGAAGCAAACAGTTCTTCTAGAAATATTGTGGTCTAAAAACACTTAAAAAAATAATGCTTCAAAGGAGATTAAAAGCGTATATTATGACAGCTAGAGAACTGTTAAAATTTTTATCTGCAGCTATTTGTAAGTTCATGAAAAGCTTAATCTGATTCTTATGATACAGTAAGTCTCCAGTGACTAATCCGACAATTACATGCTTCCTAATGAGTAGTCCGAACATGACTGACCTTGCAAATACTTTGGCTAACAAAAAAAAGTACTTTGTGTTGGTAAATTCTTTTCCCCACAAATTTCAATGGGAAATAGTAATTTTGCCTATGACTATGCAGGAAAACAAAACAAAAATGAACATTAATACTAAAAGTATCTTGTACAAAACTACAATAGCTTTGTTAACTAAGACTGAGCATCATCCTCCCCCACTGTGAGCACATCAGTTAATCATACTAGGCATTACTCAGCTTCATTTGGCATCAGTAAAATTTCAGATGTAATCCAAATATCAGGGTAAATCTTTCTCTAAGTTGATGAGACTCTTAATTTTAATACTTGTCTTATTCCTTAATTCAGCATAGCCTCTTGCAGAACTGGGGAGCACTTAAAAGGTTGGATATGTTACAAAGACTTGTTCTGAGTACATCAATGTTGACCACTTAGAGAGTCATACAGCTAGAGAGTCTCTTTTTAAAAAAAGAAAAATGGGCTCTTGCCAGAAATGAGTTGTAATGAGGATATAGCACTTGTGAGAATAGCCAGTAGAAATGACTGTAGTTGATGATTTCTCCAGTGACATACCCTGCTCCTTGAAACTCTCACAAATGGACTGCACAAGTAGTATTTGTTTTGCTGCAAACAGTGCTTTTCCTTTGTGCTGTGAGCAGCAGTCAAATACATATAAGTTGTGGTGTTTATTGATCAGCCAAACTGACAAGGTGATGTTTGAGAATTCCCCCTTCTGGAGTGTTGCCTTATCTGCTTAATGACAGCTTGCAGAATTTTACCATCTGTACAGAGCCTCCCTATCATCTTATAAAGTAGTTTAGAGCACATAGTGGGCATATCCCACTTCCAAGAAGTCAGTGAACGCAAGATCTCACCCAGTCTGTTCATACTAAACTGTCCTGAAAGTTTTCTGTGGCCCGTTTCATGTTATAATACAGCCACTGGATCTGCCTCTGCCCTTGTAAGGCAGGAAGGTCCTGTGGAAGTAGGTAACTGATACAAAAAATAAACACGCTAGCTTTTTAGTTCTTACTAAAGGTTGGGGATTATTTTTCTTTTGTAGCAGAAGAATGTTTCCAAAAATCACAGTTGTTCACATAAGGGTTACATTCTGCCATCTATCTTTGTGCAGAAGTCCCATTGGGGTCTCTCAGCAGGCTACTCCCAAAACACAGATGTTTCTGGCTATTCATTCAGCATTTTAGTGCTGCTGGATGCTTCTTACTCTCTAGCTTTTTGTTACTGGAAGCTTTTTAAAATACAAATAGGGGTTTTTTGTTAACACCACCGGTGCTGACTCCAAAGTTACCTAACAGGAAAAAGTCTATATAACTACCACTGGGTGGTGTATGCCTCGTGTAAGTAAAACTCACTGAAGTAAACTCTCGGAGTTTTGTATGTGTGGAACTTCAAGATCTAACGCAAAAGCCTGTATGTCTAGTTTTTAATCGGGAAATTTCCCTGGAGTTGATCACAGAAAAAACCTCAAGGATTTGGCTAGTAAGAAAGTGGGGGTGTATATGCATCTATGTCCTTATAAAATTCAACTTTGAATGAGGGAATACAGTGTGTATTTATACTTTCCTTCTGAGTTCCTGTAAGTTCTCATGCTTTATTGAGAACCACCTATTTTTACAAGCATGGAAAGGCCCTTAGTGTGTCTGCTGGCATCTTAAATTAATCATAGCCAGTCTTAGGAACATAACAGTCTACACGTCACCCATGTCACTTTTTTCAGATGTAAAGGGGGATGCCATTTTCTACCAATTCCATGTCCTTAACACTGTTGTTCAACATCTAAGAGCATTTGTAGAACCTTTGTGTGTAGATTTTGGAAGGATAACAGAATTTCTTTTTGCTAGATAGCACAAGCTATGCTGAAAACAAGTGTTAAAATACTTCGGTGGCTTAGGACTTCTGGCATTGCAACATGCTGCCTTTTCACTGCCTATTTTGTATCAATCTGTTGAAGATACCCGAATTCATAACGCACATTTGACTATCTTTGACTAAAGTCAGCTCTAGTTAAATTGCTGAGGGTGAGTAATTGCTGAGGCTTTCAGAATAAAGAGAAACTGATGGAGGAAGAGGAAAGGAAACCTTTTCCTTCCACTGATTTACTTTATACATGCCATCCAATTCAAGTTTAATCTGTTTTGGTTTTTTTCCTTTATCTAGTAGTTCCTTATAAATATCAAAAGGCAAACTGTAATCCTATTACGAGCATCTTGTAAAACTTTTTTTAAAGAACAAGTCTGAGTGTGCTATACAAGTATAGAAACGCCACCTGATTTTGTCTCTTTAGCTTGCTTGGCAGTCTAGCAAAACTACTAAGATAATGAAATTAAATTTTCTCCATGTCTGTTAGTACATTTATTTTTATTACATCTTTTGTATGGGGGTAAGTAAGCTGGCAGTTATATGAAACCCACTGGATTATTCTTTTGAAGTAGCAAAACTTGCTCTAGTGCTAGAAAGGTTCCCTCCTGCAGTAGCAGTGTGAAAAAAAACATGTTTAAAAATATCTGTGATTTAGGACTGGAAAGATATCAACAAAATCCAACAATATCCCATAGCTCTGCCCATTGCCTCACGTTCTTTGGTCTTGCAGGAAAATTTACCCATAAAGCAAACAAGCTCCCAAACCCAGTTTGAAAGAGAGAAGGGACTGAGTTGGCTCAAAACTCAGTAAAGTACTTTTACAGCCTGAATCTCTTACAGGAGTTTCTACTAAACAAAATTAATATATAAGTCCGACATGGGAGGCAATGGATGGAAAATTTTTAAGATACCATAGAGACAATTGTTGTAAAGAGAAGGAAGAGAGCTGTTAACCAGTCCCTGGCTGTATTTCCATTCCCCACTTCTCAGCGCAGGGTCTATCCTGGAAATTGTCATGACTGAATACTACTAGCTGATATGCTGATGGCCATGCTCTATCAAACAGCATAGAAAAAGAAAAATAATCTCAATATCTACATATGATTAAACTTCAGTAAGCCAAACACGAACTGTAAAAATTAGTTTTGTCTTCCTATTAGGCGATGTTAGCTAGCTGACGTCCTCCATGAGAATACCTCCTTAGGAAAAGCCCATTGTTGATGGTTTTTGACCATCGGGATTATCCCATCTTTCATTTTATGGTAAAATAAGTCTTTTAAGCACCAGTAGAGGATGTTGTGGTATTACGTATGTGTTCAAGAATGATATCTTAGGTGTTGATTGAGATGCTTTATACTGCGGTTTATTCCCTATTGAAGAGCAGAGTAAACGAGTGTTTATAATCTCTGTATCAGTAAGCAGCTCTCAAGTCATTCTACAGACTTTGATAGCATAGGGCCTCTCTACCTTTGCTTGTAAAGGTCTGATTTCACTTTGATGGTATGGAAGAATTGGTGCAAACTTTTCTCTGAAGGATGCCTCTTGTAGCTGCGAAGTAGTTAGCTTTCTTTCCACTGCAATTTGGAAGTATTTGAATTAAAAGATGCTAGTGAAGACCCAGGTTTCTCTAGCTGAACTGACATAGGACGTAGGATAATACAGAGAGACTAAACAAAATGCAAGATTGTTGCGGACTGTTACCTCCTGTGCCTGAGCTAGCACCAAATTATAAAGGAAGCAGGTTAGGAAATTAACTGACCCAAATTACAACAGAAAAGAGTTCAAGCACTCTGGGTGTCACCTTGTGCAATGTGAGATAGGGGAATATATTTCTTTTCCTAAAAATTGCCAGATGACCTGGAGATCTGGCAATGGTGCATATGTAATGAGTGGCATGAATGATGCTGCTGCTATACCTGCACCTGACATTGTGGAAACCTGCTGGGTTCATGATGCACTGTGCTGCTGTAGTGTGAATTGCTGGAATTATTTTTGGACATAATGAAATAAGGATGGAGGTTATTTTTCAGTACTAACTACTTTCTTCAGCCTGTCTGGGTGGTGAGCGGAGAGATTTTCTGACTCCCCTCAGAAGTTTTGGAGGTACCAAACTAGACCCAGTGTTTCAGTACCAGCCCTTTCTAGTATCCCATTCAGTTCCAAGGACAGGTGTAATTCCATGTTAATTGATAGGGATTTTCCCATCCTGCATTCCTCTTTTCACAGGAAGCAAGTATTTTATGCTAAAAGCGTGAACCATTAGCCTTTATCACCAGGCAACCACATTATCAAGACATACATAACTATCTTACAGAACATGCTTTCCATCTAGCAGTTCTTCTGTCTGTATCATTCACCATTCACACAAACAGTCCTCCATCTGCTAGGCAGGGGCTGTTCTTCCTATGTGTGATTTGAAAAAGCACCCCAGGCACCTGCCCGGCTTGCCGATGGTGTTACTCCATCAGGGTGTGGACTCACCACTGACAACACAGCGTATGTCAGGGAGATGAAAGGGGATGATGGAGTTAAGGTCTTACTGAAGATGTGCCAGACAATCTGAGCTAACTAGTTACCGCGTGTAATTTTTTCTGTTGCTGTCACTGCCAAACTGTGCAGGAGGTAAGGTTTGCTTTGTAACAAGTCTCCTGCCTACGTTGAGGGAGGGGGGGGGGAGAACCCCCAAACTGCAGAACGGAGGGCGGAAATCCTGATCCCGCGTTAAAACTGCCCCTAAGAAACCTTTCGGTGGTCCGGCGCTAACTTTTCTAGATGCCGTTTTTCTGCTGAAGTGTTTTCTGTTCGGTTTTTCTTTTTTTCCTCTCTCGACGAAAAAAGCGTGAAGCAGGCTGAAGTGGCAACCGGAGGCAACTACGCCTGGGCTCAAAACTAAGTGAAACTCCGAGGGGTGTGCGAGCGCTCCTTACCGCGAGGGTCTTGAGCGGCAGGGCGGGGAGCGGCGGCCCGTGTGGCCCCGGGGCCCGGAGCGGCGGCGGTGCCCCGAGCGAGCCGCGGCGGTGCCCCGCTCGCCGGGACGCGCGGTGCCGGACGGCGAAGGGAGGAGCGGGGGAGCGCCGGGGCAGAGCGGCAGTGCCGCCGCTCCTCCCTTCGCCATCCGGCACCCCTCCCGGGCACAGCGGGGCAAGCCTCGCCGCTCGGCTCTCCCCCTGAAACTCCGGGGAGAAGAAGGGGATGCCGCCCTCGCGGCGGTGGGGCTTTGGGGCGTGGGGCCGGGGGAAAAAGACCTCGCGAGCGGCGCTCTTACCCCCTCCATTTTTGTAGCAGAGGTATGGGAATCGCCAGACGTTGGCCAGGTCCACGGCGAAGCCGATGACGGAGAGGAGGAAGTCGATCTTCTTGCCCCAGGTCTCCCTGTCCTGGGCGCCGTAGCGCGGCGCGGGGGCGGCGGGCAGGAGGCTGCTGCTGGTGTACTGCACCCCGTTGTGCTCCTTCACCAGGATCAGCTCCACGTCCTTCCTCGGGGGCGGCGGCCCCGCGCGGTCCGGCAAGGGGGCCACCACCGACACTTTGCGGTCGGGCTGGATCTGTTTGTTCATCCTTGCCTTAAACATCCAGAGGAGAGAGCGAGCTGAGGCGGGGGAGCGGGCGAGGCGGGGTGTGGGAGCGCAGATAACGGAAGTGCACTTCCCGCTGGAGGCGACTCCGCGCTCCAGCCCGCCGGTGTCAGCGCGGCAGGAGCGAGGCACGGCCGTAATAAGAGCCATGCAAATGAGGCGGGAGAGGGGGGACCGCGGCGCCCGCGCCCGCCGGGGTGCCCCCGGGGAGCGGGGCTTCCCGCGCCTCTTCCTCCGCGGGGGAGCGGCCGGCGGCCGGGCACCGCGCCGCTGCCCGCGGGCTGCCGAGCCGCGGGCGCACCTGGGGAGCGCGGCCCCGGACCCGGACCCGGACCCGGACCCGGCCCCGGTCCCGGCCCCGGACCCGGCCGCCGCTGGAGACCGGGCTGGAGCCTCCCGACCCGCGCCGTGCGCCGGCTGCGCCAGGGAGCGCGGAGCCGGCCGGAGCCCCGCACCGTCCGGCGCCGCGCTGCCCCCGCGCCAGCGCCGCACCTTCTCCTCCAGCGGCAGTTTCACCTTAGAGTTAGACAGTTAGGGCTCGTCCTGCCGCAGCCTGCGGGGCGCTCGGAGCTGCTCCTTCCCGCGAGGCATCCCCGGCCGAGCCATCTGGAAGTGCCGTTAGCAGGCAACAGGTAGAGCTAATACGGATTGCCCGCTTCCCTTCTTCCCCGGCTGAGCTGCAGTACAGAGGCAGCTTTCCCCTGTCTGCTAGCCTGGCTTTAGTTAAACAGTAGGATTTGGCTTTTGACATCAGAACCCGGTGGGGTGCAGGTTGAATGACAGAGCTGGACAATGCTAATACTCCTACGCCAGGATTGATGGATGCCCGGCTTTTTCTTTCCTGGCCAGGGTGGGACTGGTAGGATTCGGTTGTCAGGTTGAGGTATTTGCAGGACATTAACTATTTGCTGCTATTCCAAATGGGACCTGAGTCTTTTACGTGTAAAATGAGCAAAGCGTTAGCTGGTAGAACAACAGTGATTGGTGCCAAAAGTTGGCTAAATACAGCTGCAGAAAGGGGTTTTCACGGGCTCTTCCCGTTACAGCTGTGAGCAGTAACTCTATGTTCAGCGTCTGTTAAGGGAATAAAATTTGAGCACAAAAGGAAGAAACTGGCTTCCCCTCCCCAATGTTGAATAGTTTCCCTTCTGCCTGGCATCAGTGAGAACAGGTCGGATTGCAGAGGATTCTTGGTGGTGTTACAGGCTACCGTTCTTATTCACTCTGCTAGGACTGATAATACAGTATTAGAATTGTAACATATGAAGAGGTGCTAGTTAGAGCCCGAAAGGAATACCAGGTTCCTCTGCAAACTTGGAATGTGAAAAAGAATCCCAACTTGGAGTTAAAGCTCACATATTAGTGTCTTCCCCTCCTCTCTTTAGGCCACAGACTACAAAGATGCTAGTAAGACAGCTATTGACAATTTGCAGATTTTTCTACCTTCACAAAAAGCTCTTGGTTCAAGCTCCAAGATCCAAGCTGTGACTTGGATCCTAAAGCCCCCATCTGGGTGAAGTATTTGAGCAGTGGCTATACTGTTTCAGAGCAATTGTACGCTTAGAACATGCAGCTCATGTGTTCTCTTTCGGTTACTCCGTGATTTCCTGCTCTCACCTTCTCCAAATACACCACATGAGACCATTTTCTCTATTCTTTTTGACACTTCATGCCATATGTGCTGCAGGTACTTCCTCTGTGCACAGTCATTACATAGTACCATGTAAACACTTACCATTTGCCCATGCAGTACAACCCACGTTTTTACACTCATGCGTAGCTACACTGCTGCCTACTCCTCACACCATTAACCAGTCACTGCCACCACATGTATCAAACACATACCCGTGTTACATGCAGTGCCCCCAAATATGCCCACACTCCCCTGCGTTTCAGTGAGCCTGCACACCCATTCTCCCATAGCAAATAAAGGACGGGCTCTGTTCTGGGCATAAGGAGAGCCTCTGCTCCCAGATGCAGAGCACTGAAGCCACCTTGCTGACAAACTCACCAGATAGCACTGGGGATGTCTCTGTCCCATTCCCTGGTACCTATGGGGAGGAGGAAGATGACTGAAGGGGGATTCGTCCTTCTTGGTTCCACCACTCTGGGATTGCAGTCTGTCTGGGAGATGAAGCTGTAGCCTAGCCAGTAAGGAGCTTTTTAAACCTGGTTCCCTTCTCTCCACGTGACTATCACTGCCTTAATAATCTGCACAGACTTCCTACGCTAGACAACAGCACTCCCATATTGCTTCTGGAAAAATAAGGCCTTGCTAAGGAACACCCTTTTCCTCACAAGGTCTCAATTAGCTGAGCTTGATCATGATGTCTATGGTGGGAGGAATCTAGAAAGCCCCTGCTTATTTCCTAAGAGAATTAAGTCACTGTGCATATATATATATGCCTTTAATTCTTGCATGGAAAGTGTGCACAATCTGGTTAATGTAATATCTGCTGCACCCTCAAGGTAAGAAAGTCCTCAATTGGATTTTATAAAAAAGTTGCTTAATCTTGAATCTGTCTGGATCTTGTTATGCCTAATGGAGCCTGACAGCGGGTAGAGTTGAAGTCAGAGAAGGGAATATTGTATTTAGAAACCTCAATGGAACCAGGCAAGATGGCGGGGTGTTAGTGATATTCCGCTGTTGACTGGGAAATAGGCTATAATTTACTTTAGAAAATAGTCAGGTGTTGCTAGGTTAGTCATCAATTATTCAATTTCTTGTCTGTCATTCTCTTTGTAACATATAGGAGAACATACTCTATGCTGTAACAGTAAGCTGGGATTGTCACACTCATACGTTAGTGTCTATGAACTAAAAAAAAAAACCCAGTGAACAACAATTTAGCGTGTACTTCCAGATCTCCATTTGCTGCTGGTGTGAAGGCTCACTGTGCTTGTTGGCAGCAGCGTTTGAATTCTCCACCTTTGGCAGTACAGCCCTCTGCCACTGATATTACAGAACTACAGGAGCAGCTGGCTACTGTCCTTCCTATGAACCAGCTTTTGAGAAGGGCTGTATCAAACAGTTTTCAAATATGTTGGAACTCACACTTTACAGTTGGTGCATCTGAAAGAGTCTTGCTTCATGTTATGTCTGATACACTTGATGAAAGAGTTTGGCAGTTGAGCCAAACAGAACAGTGACTGAGAGGGGATATGATTGCTTTATAAATAAATTGAGGTAAATGTCACTGACCGCCTCCTCCTCCCCCAACATTTAAACCAAAGGACAAAAGAACCATGATAAATTTAGTTGGAAAATGAGAAGCGTTCTAACTATCAAAGCAGTGAATACAGTGGGCACTCAAGACCTGTGTTTTAGGATATTGTTTTATGAGCAGGGTTGTATGATGAAGTTCCTTGTGAGAGCTGGGATTTGGACTTGAAGACCCAGGACATCATTTTCATATTATAATCCAACATACAGTGAAAAGAGTAAAAAGGGGCAGGGGATATATACACCAACTATTTAATTTCATGTCCTGGTACATCCACAGAAACTCTGAGCTCATTCTGGCCTTGGGGCTCACAGGCCCTGAAAGACTAAACATTTTTCAAACGAAGTGCATAAGCTGAATGAAGTTAGGTTTGGTTATTTTGTGATAGAAGAAACTTGGGGAATAGCCAGTTGCTGCAGGAACCAGGAACAAAGTAGACAACAGCTTTCTGACTGAATCAATGTTAAAACAATTTCACGTGACAGGAACATGGCAGTGGCAGGGGTGCCAATCTTTCTAGGTTAGCAGGTAGAGGATACCATGCTGTAGACTGTATCAGACACCTTTTGATGACAGTAGATATATCAGCTCCAGCTTCTTGGACTGTTACGACTGGGTTGGGCAGGTTTGCTTCGTAGTATCTCTAAAATCATATTGCCATTCCAAATGTAGTGTTTACTTAGCATTTAAAAGCTTTGTTAGGAGGCTGTTTTCATAGTATCTCTTCCCTAGAGCGAAAGAAATGCATCTCTTGCACTGAGAGGGCCCATTTGGGTTAGTCCAAACCTGCATTTTGACAGTTAGTGTCTGTCATGCTACAAACTGTCTTCAGACTGAAAATAAATATTACAAAAGCATTCCACGTTGTTTTGGTATTCCATTTATGTAAGAATGCCAAGTTCCAGGGGAAGACAAGGCCTCTCCCTGTTTCTTACGATAGTAGCATTTGTATCTTCCTTATCAAGTTGCTTGAGACTGTCACAAATGCATGCCTCCCAAGCTCATTTTACTTGGGATCTGCTACCCTTGGCATCAGGTGACCTTCTTCAAGGGAGCCATCAGTGTCACCCAAGCAAGCTATCCCATGGCATCTTTCTCATTTTATCACATACAGAATATGTGTGTGTGTGAAGAGGACGATGTTGAAGTCTAGGAGGTTTATCACTCACAATTTCGCCACTGCCCTCTCTCTATAGGCACACCCTCTTCACCTCACTTTGGCCACTTTCCAGCTTACTAGCACTTACTATCTTTTAAAGATTATAAACCTACTTTGGAACATTTCACACCAGAAGTAGTTAAGTTCCAGCTCCAGCAGTATTCTTTATTGCTACTTGCTTTGAATCACTATCTCTTGCTGCTGCTTTAGCATCAGGTTTATTCTATCTCAAAGGTAGCTGTGTGAGAGCAATTTGCAAAGCTGCGTATAAGTGGGATGAAACTGGGAGCACTCCCAATTTCAGTCTGACTGTGCATGAGGTGCACTCCATCCTCCTCCCTTCATCTTGGCTCGTGCAGGAGAGAATCAAGGTGCAGGGTCCAGAAGGGAGCAAGGGCACACACTGACCTAGTCCCTACTTTGAACTGTAAGGGAACCAGAACACTGGTCCACTGTAGTCCATCCTCTGGGTTCACCATGTTGTATGTCCATGTAATCTTTCTCTTTTCTAGTTGGAATAAACCTTTCCTGAGCAAAACCGGCCTAGATTTCAGATTAAGTCTTACCAGCATTTAGTGAAACAGTAATAATTTCCAGGATTATCAGCCAAGACTTTAATGAGAAGGGGATCTCACTTGCCTTTTTCACACCTGTATTAAATGTTTGTCCACAGACAGGTTATAAACATCCAAGTCACTCTGTCATTCGTCTAATTCTTAAAGGCCAGGTTTAACATTTTATTCTGTTCACTTCCATCCCATTTCTGTTACTCTAGGGTTCCTTTTTTTTCCTGTGTGAGTCCCATTCTTCACTGATTTAATATTGCCTGCCAACTTTACCATCTCCAAATTTCATTAGCAAACATAAACTTTTGGGTGCATATTATTAATGCAAATATTTAATAAATTCATTCCCAATAATGGATCTTTCGGGATGGGTAATCTCACTCAAAGCCTGTAATTATCCTTATAGCAAAACATAGTATTATATCCTCTTTAGTCAGTTCCTTTCCTGTCTTAACAATTATATTTGTCTCCATCTCTTCTGCTCAGACTAATAATTATAAGTGTCATTGTAGCAGCTGCTTTTGTGAAGTCGTGATAGATTAATATCTACCACATTTTCCTTGCTTTTGTAAAAGGCAGTTATCAGAATAAGGTACCAGATTAATCTGGCTTCCTTTGGGAAGCTCATTTTGCATGTAGCAGTCTTCTGTGCTTGTATGCCTATGGGTAGAACTCATGAAAAGTGTTTTAATCTGGGAACTCCATGTGGCCATAGGATTATGTGCACCTCCCTAAATCAAGGCTTTTCTAAGATACTTCATAATTTCTGTCGTCTGCAGACCCTGAACAAGACACCTCACTCAATGCCCAAAGCTAGACTGAGAGATGACTGAAAATATATCATGATATGAAAACTCACTGAATTTCAGATGATCCTAAGATTAGATTTTTTTAGTGCATTGCTGGTGGCAAGGAGTTGGATATTATTTTCCTCCTGTTGAAAAGACTAAAGAAAAAACCAGAAGCAATTTGACCTTGCTTGCTGGGAGGACCTGTCCTTTCTCTTGGTGTCAGTCTCTTGCTGATACCTCTGCTTGTACAGCAAGTAAAATGTCCAATTGTGCAGACTGCAAAAAAGACTGAGAATGAACACTGATATCTTGCTTAATTAGAAATAGGCACCTTAACATGGGCTTCTGATCTTAAGTTTATTGCGTACTACACTGATTATTGAACATATTCAAAGCCAATCTTTATGTAGCCTCATTTATTTTAAGAGGCATCATGTACCTATATCTGAAGACACAAAAGGACTGATTCTTTTTCCAAATGCAAAATAGCTGATTTCACTGATTACACTAAAGCCTAAACAAACAGTGAGAACATTTAAATTATTCACTGTTGGTGCTTTCTACTAGGCCTAATATTAACAGTGGGGACCAAATTATTTCCTTTGGTATGGAAACAGAACTCCCTTTGTGGCCAGTGAGAATGGTATACACAGGTCTGGAGAGGAGATGTGGAAATCAAAGCCTCACTTATCTAATTTCTGTTTGTCATTTTTGGCTTTTCTAAGAGTAGTCAGAAACAAGTGAATTGTGCTCAATAAAGTTGCCTTTTCAATAAGGAAAGGCGTGCAAGCAGCAGCTCGTACTACTGTTATCCCAGGCTTATGCTGCAGTAATATCCAAATCAAGAGTTCTGTTGTGCTAGATGCTCGCTGAACATGCACAAGCACAGAAAAAAGTCAGATTCACCTTACCTACCTAGAAGCAATCAGCTTTCCATTGCTGGTAGCTCGAGAGACAGGACCACTGTGTCTGTCAGTGGTCCTAAGGCATCTGATTTCGTTAAGCTTTTGGTATTGTGATTACATCTCTCCGAGATGGAAGGAGAAAAAACCCAGTAGCTAATTGTAAATAGTCTCCTCCAAAACACTGAACAGGACCAGTTCTTTATTCTTTTAAAAACAAAGTGAATCTGTAAAAATATAAACATTCAAAAGGATCCAAGTCTCATCACAGCTATTAGTTGAAGGGCCAAAAATAATTTCTTCTCAAAGTTTAACAACTTTTGTATATGTTTTGCCTTATGTAAATTTACACATTCATCCTACAGGTGTTTTCATGTGGTCACCTCATGTATAGGTTTGAATGAGTTTTACTTACTTTTACTGTCCAAAGCCTTTGCAGTTCTATAGCAACAGGTCCATCAAGTTGTGAACTGATTTAGTACTTGGAAACCTCCAGTTGCCCTCAGTTGTAGCATTTATCCAAGTGCAACACGAAGTAGCAAGTTAGCTTCCGAGCTAACATTGACTAGTTTGGACAGTTATAAGTAAATTGTTTTTGTTGAGCTGATTGTTTTAAAATTAAGCCTCCAAGCGCCGAAAGAATCAGCAATGCCGAAGGAGACTCAGAGCCTGTCTTCAAAGTTATGACAAGTCAGGCACTTGGCAGTTTTCACAATGACCTATATTTTAATATGGGCTATTGGATTATTTCTAAAGAGTCGTCTTAGCCATAAAAGAATTATGCTCATTGGCTGGGCTGTGGCAAAAATACAATTGAATTAAGGATTGAAATAATTTAGGATCCAGCTGGACAAGTTGTCCCTGCGGCTGAGCAGTAACAGATGTATTAAGCATTGGAAATTGCACAGAAAAAAAGGTATAATTGATCTAAGGTAACCTCACTACTTTATATTAAATAAATCAATGCTGATAAGCTGAAAGGTTAGAAGCAAGAAGCTGAATTGAAGGAAGGGGGACCTGGGAAAAAGCAAGTCTAGGTAAAACAAGTTAATTTTTAGGTCCTAAATGTGGTAGGGACTGTGGACACTTGAGGTCTGTAAGTACAGTGGCTACGAGTTTCCAAATCAGCAGGAACGCTGGGGAATCCTGGGGGAGAGCAGAGGAGGGGATACCAAATTGCACATCCTTGCAGAAAGGACACATTTTTTAAGTGAGAAAAAAAATTGCAATTAGCCGTCTCTATGTCAATATGTGCATCTAAAATAAGTTGTCACTGAAAACCACAGGCGACCCTCAGCCCTTGCTCTCTCACACATGTATGTACCTACCTGTATGTATCACTGCATTTCAGCTGAAAGATTAAAAGGGAAGGCTACACTGTGACAACGACATTATACAGAGCAGTTGATGTTTTAGGAGTGTGATGTGTGTGTGTGTGTGTTATTAAGAAGCAGGTAAAACCAAAATGTTGGCCAGTAATGTAGGATACAGTAAATTCCTTCTGGAGACACCCAGTGCCTGAACGCTAGCAAATGGAGCGGTACTGGAGTGGGAGGCTATAGAGTGAAGAAAAAAATTTTTTTCTAGCTGTATCTCTTCTTTGAAAAGTTGGGAGACAAACTTTACACAGTGAAAGCAACTTCAAATAAACTCGTGTATGTATGTAATGTAGATAGTAATACTGAAGGGTAGTAGAAGACAGGATTTCCCTGCTGTTACTCACTTAACTTCTAATTCCTTTTATGCATTTCCAGACTAAGCACAAATGGTTTTCATAGGCATTAACTTTGTTTTGCAAAGAATGAAACGATACAGAAAAAAACCCCTTGCAGTATTGCTTTGAGTGTACATATATTAAAGTGAACTTAGACTTGCATGACTCTTATTGCTTTGGGTGTACATATATTAAAGCGAACATATAGTTGCCTGACTACTGAAACCGAGAAAAGGAGGCACACCAGTTGGCAGAGGCGGTATTGCCTTGATGAGGATGTAGTAGCAGGTTCTGTTGCCTCGTGTGCCGCAGAGCAGATAAAAGCAGGTACCAGGATGGGGTTGCGTTTGTCCAGATTGGGGTTATTCAGTAGGTGTCTAGAGAGATAATAATTACAGTGCTTTGGCTTCTGGTTTCTGAACGGCTCTGCTTTTCTGGCAGGAAGCCTTGCATGGCTGGCTGTGGGGATACAGTTAAGAGCAACTTTTAAGTAAACGCTGTGGAAAGAAAGGCAAGAAGTGTCTTTTTGGATTGCCCTAAAGCTCCACCTGCTGGTTATCCTTCCCTCCAGCCTCAGGGATTAACGGGAAGGCTCTGGTGTGTAGGCAACAGGATGATGCACAGCAGCTGGGATTTCTGGTACTGCTGGACCTGACACTTCAGAAAAGTCGTTTAAGGGAAGCTGGGTCTTCGCTTATGTACCTGTTCTCTTACTCCTATCAAATACTGTAGACCTCTAAAAAGACTAGAGCTCAGTGGTTTTCTACAGAAATTAAAGATACCTGCATTGAAAACAAGGAAGACACAAACTTCCTTAATGATGCAGCAGATATGCTGATGTAATGCATATATTTGAGACCTATGAATGGCAATGTCAAAAGCCAGTCACGGCTGCAAAGTCAAGCAGTCCAAGTTTAGGAAATGTTGTCAAGATAATGTTTTAGTTATGATTTTGCTGTGGCGCAAGTGAATGGAAGAGCTGATGTTAGATCTTAGAACATGGCTGTGCCTCTGACATTCCTCTGACAGCCAGCCCTCTTGCACACCAGACGTCTTCTGTCTCTCTGCCATTTCCAGGAATTGAAACTTTTGTGACCTACTAATTCCATGTAGGTTTCCTAAAGCTAATACCAAATTTTGCCTGATTGCTCCTTGTCCTGAGCAGACAAGAATCTTTGACGTAAAAGGAAGGGGAATGAAAATGCTGATTTTGAAGTTAGATTTGAAGAATCAGTTGTTTCTTTGTTCATTTCAAATAAATGAGCTGAGATGTAACCAGCAGGTAAACATCCAGTCAGCTGTTCTCGCTGTGATTATTTAGTTTTCAAACTGTTCTTAATCAAAGTACATTGCTTGCATCTCAATAAAACATAAGCATAGAAATGGCTAAACATAAAGTTATGTAATTTAAAAATATGATACTTTGCCCAGCCAAAGCTTTGATTTTTGTCTATGTACTGAAAGAGTAGCGATACGAGAAGATTAATCAGCATGAGAGATTCTTTGTGAGACTTTATACTCTGAAGGAAAGATGGGTCATTCAGATGTATCCTCAACATTAAAAAGTCTTTTTTGCTTTCTGAAGATTTGCAGGTTGCATTCTCTTGATGTCCAAGTTACGATGAGAGAGTGTATAATTCCTCATGGTCAAGGTCAAAAATTATCATTCATTGGGAAAATATCATGGGGAAGTTGAATATACTCATCTCTATACTGTCATTTCTGTGGTGTTTCTGAGAGCATATTGTGACTTGTTTGATAGCAGAGTCTAGAACCCTGTTGTAATAGGAAGTATACAGTGGACTTCATCCTGTGCTAATGCACAGTTAGGGACAGGGACAGAAGATTACGGTGGAAACAGATTAGAGGGAGAGGAGAACAGTTACATAACCTGTGGCTCAGAATATGCTATGGTCATCTGCTAGTCCATGGACAGAATCAGATCCTCTGAATGTTGATTCTTACTTTTTCTGTAGACTGGGGATACATCTGCAGATTATCCAGTCTCTGTTCTACCTGAAATCCATCTCCTGGGTAGCTTAATATCAGGATAATTGCTCTTCCAATAAACATTAGAGTACAAAGCTTTTAGTGTTCCCAGGAGGGATCATGGTGCTAAGTATGGTAACACTGGGATTCCATGTTGGTGACTGGACTCCCATTGCACTTCATGAGGTATAAGGAGAACTTACCCTGTTAAGAAGAGCTGACAGTTATGCTCCTTTTCTTTCTTAGTGAAGACCTGCATTTGCAGTCTCCCCATTCTCTATATCCCACTGGTGGTCTCTTATACCCCTTCGCAGTATTAGCTGATTAGTCCACGTAATCTCAGCAGAAGAGTATTCTGCCTACCTTCCATGTGACTGCAATTTGGATTTTTCAAATTTGGGCATAGAGAATATGACTCTAGGCATGACTCTATGTGCACTGGAAAGGCAAAGTAAATTGCTACACAGCTTATCTCCAAGCATGGCAGAACATTGTGCTATGCGCCTGCCTACCCTTCATCTGTGCTTTTGCCTCTGGTGAATTGCGGCCACTGTTCTTTTAGGATTCGGGTACCAAATGGGAACCCAAATGACACCATTCTCTCCTGTTTCAAGTGATGCCATTCGTACACTAAGGACAGTGCAGTGGGAATGGGATGGGATGGGACCTGGGCCTGCCTTCACTGTGTAAGGGGAGGAACTGGGATGATGCAAATACAGTCGCTCTTCTGGCCATAGGGAGGAACCTAGAAAAATGAGCAGGGGGTGGATCAGCAGTGCATGCTCTGGAAGGATCTCCCACAGAAGGGAATCTCTTTTTAAAGAGAATCTGAGAGAGTGCCAGCCCCAGGGAGTGCCTGGCAGCGAGGCTAAGTTGGAACAGAGCTGGGGAGGGCTGGTGGGTAGTGTGGCCTTGTGCAGATGGGCCGCTATACTGCAGCTCCCCAGGGATCCTCCGCCTTTGGGGGCGGGCCCAGGGCTGCCAGCTTGCCCGAACCTCACAATATTTGGGGTATTTTCATAAAAGTCCCACCTTCTGAATTCGTGTGATTCTATTAGAAACCCAGCTTCCATTCAAGAATAAAAAGATACATTTCTAGCTCATAAGCTTGAAAATGTGACCCATAACAGTTCAAAACCAGAATGCTAATAAAAATAAATGCCTTACTGTTTTTTGGAAGAAAAACAAAGATGAATTTAGGAGGGGTTTTTAGTGTGCTTTTTAATATTGTCAGGAGAGAGAAACCACTTGAGCCTTTTTCTGTGCATTCAGGGAGACATCTCAGAACCTTTCCAAGATACTTCACATTCTGCAGGTCTACCATTGTGGGGAGGTAGAGATGGTGAAGCAAATGGCATCAGGCCCTAACTGCATAATGTTCTACTCAATTGTGCTGTCCTGTAGCTGTACAGTGCAGAAATTTCCTGCACAAAGGAGCACATGGAAACTTAAAAAAAAAGGGGGGGGGGGGAGTGAGCTGAATGTGTGTGAAAAGATGTCAAACCAAAAGCAAACTAGCACATTATTACAGAAAGTCAAGATATACTAGGATACATGGTGTGAGCTATTGAGCAACACAGAACAATGAGTTGTTCTACATGCTCACTCCCAATTCCTCAAAGAAACTTTTGCTGTTAATGGCAGGCTGTTGTTAATTATTAGTCTGCATATTATTAATGTAGACAGTGCTATTTCTTAATACATTCTTGTAATCCTAGTGTTTTCTGTTGTTTTGTTTGTTTGTTTTAAATTTCCACAGTTTGGACAAGGATCTGCCTGAGCTTCCATACATACTGCAGAGGGAGATCAAAGGGCCAGTCTCATCCCTGGTTTCTGCATCTCATTAGCAGTTTGCAGATTTTCTGGGGGAGGAAGTGTCGAATATATTCAGTGTCTCTTTATGAGGGGCTCGGGCTCCTGCTGGGCCACACAGCAGTGTGGTTTGCCTTGAGTTCAACTCCAGCCAGGAGTTGAGAGTCTTTCCAGCAAGGGCTCTGAGCTAAGGCAGTCTGATGCAGATGAGTTGAGTTAGACTCAAAACTTTCAGAGGAAGTTGGGAAATGTGGTTTCTCCTTTTTTCTTCTTTTTTTTTTTCTTCTTTATGAGAGAGAAAAAAGAAAAAAAATAGGTATAGGTACTGCTTGGTTGGGACTTGGATGTGCTGGCATCTAAGAGCTGGTTTGTTTATTTAGGTTGCAAGAAGGAATAGGCTAGAGTGTTTGCTGGACTCTGATCTCTGGTTAGCACAGGAGCCCTTTCAGTAAATTAACAAGTATGGAGAAAATTATGGGAGAGTTTGAGGATAGGAGTATGAGTTGTTTGAGTGTGGGACTTCTCTGAAGCTTCCTGCATCTTTTTTTCATCAGGGCTGTGCTCTAGGAGACCCTAGGTCAAATGTGGAACGCAAAGTCTACTTTGAAGGAATATTGTGTATTTAGTTATATCAGTATATGCTGACTTAACAAGACCAGAAGAGAGAAAATAAGAAGATAGAACCAAATTAAGTTGGTATGGACAATAACTTCATCAGGGAGAGGGCTACTGAAGGCAAAACTACCTGTATTTTACTACATTTAGGTCAGTTACTAGTTAGTCTGCTTCTTTCGTTTCTAGAATTGCTGCAGTTGTCTTCAACATCTACCTTTCCTGTGGGCTTCAGCCCCCGCAACTCTTGATCTATGTGTCTGTAAGGAGGCATAAGCAGGGTTTAATGCAGCAACAGCACTTCAGCATTCTCTTTCTCAATAAATTAATCATTAACATTGACCACTGACTCCCATATTATTTATCTTATACTTTTCCCTATTTTCTCTTAGCTTCATTCTTTTTTCCCTATTCTGAGTTGATCTCAGCAAAACTTTGTTCCAGTCCCTGCTGTTAGATAAGTCTCTGCAGCCCCTACGGGGAGAAGGAGAAAATGGGTCAGAACTACAGACAGCAGCAGGGCACAGCCTTCTTACTGGAATGAGTATGAGGCCAGGAACAGAGAAGTGCTGGAAGCTTCCTGCTGTGTTTCTGTGGTATAATAACACAGCTCTGATGGCACACTAATTCAGTTTTTTTACTTTTAGGAACCACTAAGGCAGTATTGATGCTTCCTTAACTGTGCTGGTTCATTATCATACAATGTAATTATCTCTTTCTGGTATACAGTTTGTAGGACCTATTTTCTGGGGCCTGTTTCTTGGCAGATCTACCTGATAAGGCAACTTCCAAAAATGTGTATTAAAGGGTTAGATTGCTGTGCTGAATAAGTTATTATTTGTATTTCGGTGGGATTTGGGGCCCTGTTGTGATAGGCTCAGTAAATGTCTAGCATAAGGCCAGTCCAAGCCCTAAAGAATCCAGATGTAAAAAAACCCAAACCACAGATAAGAATATGTAATAGGCTCAAGTCAAAATCCCAACCTTTTGGAAGGAATTTGGATGTAAATTGAAACTTGGCAGCTCTGGAGAGCTTATAATTAAAAATGCCAAATAAAACTCTGGTAGGACCCTTGCCATGTCATTGCTGACATTAACATTAGGCTGCCTTACTAGGATTGATAGAGGCTTTCTTCCTTCTTGTTTAATAATGTATTTCCTCTTGGAGGAAAAGTGTGGTGGTAAAACTTGGCAAAGCCAACAATGTGTCTCATAAACAAATTAATTTCCTTCTTCAAACATTGTTTCATTCAAGAGCAATGCATTAAAAATTCCTTTTAGCACTGGTCTTTAACTGGTCGCTTTTGCAGGAATGAAGCAGCCATTCTTTGAATCTCCCTTGAAGTTTGCTGAATTTGTTAAAATCGGCTATGTTATCTCCTGTTTGGAATGCATCCTTTACTGGATTGCAGCAAGGGAATGATCTTGATAACATACTTCATGTATGACTTTATTTGGAGTTTCTTAGGAAAAAACCATACATTTGTTTTTAATGGTGACCATTTTCCTGTAATATTCACCCTTAACATTTCTCTAGAGGGATGTAGTTGAGTTTCAGGATTGTTTAATGATTTTTAAAACAAACAAATGAGGGAGACCTGTTCCTGGAGTGAGGAGATGTCATTTCATCTATCTCTGAGAAAGCCTCAGCTGCTCTGCTTCTCCCAGAAACTTATTTAGTAAGGCCCAAGGAAGGGGTAATAGGGCACTTTAATTTGTTTAATATTAGGAATAGCTTTTGCTGCATTTCTTCATTCATTGATTTTTTTTTTTGTTTGTTTTTTTTCACACACTACTGTGATGTACAGATGTGATTTGAATACAGTTTTTTTTAATTGAGACTATACAGTCTCTTTGCCTCCAGTTAGTAAGTGCAGTTATTTGAAATGCAAATGTATCTGTGTTACTGCCAGTGTTTAATGTTCTGTACAGAGAAGAGACAGAAATGGAGAGAGTGAAGGTAAAGGAGAAGTGATACAATCTAAATGATTTTGTGGTTTAAGACTGAGTGCTGACTAAACCTGGGAGGAATAAACACTCCTTTGGGAAGTGTTTCAGCAATGAAAAGAACTAAGTTCCATTTATTATATTCTGTAGGAACAAATGAAATTCAGATTGCTAGTTGCCAGACATTCATTGAAACAGTTATGCAACTAAAGTTACCTTGATTTTAGCATTAATATTTCCTGGAAGAGCATTAATATTTCCTGGAAGGCTGCGGTTTAGGTTAGTGGTTTGTATTCCCTCCTTTTTCAGGATGGTTTGGAATTTTAGAAGTATTTTTATCCAATCAAGGAGTAGGGGACACACCATGTGATTGCAACCATATAGCAGGAGTGGTAAATAAGGCTAAAGCTGTGGAAGATGGTATGCCATGTAACCCAGGGCTGAATGTGTTCAATTAAAACTATTCATTAGATGCTCTCTCATGATGAGTGAATACAGAGAAAATCAGCACTGGCTTTTGAACCATTTATCAATTAATGAGAAACCAAAGTTGTAATGAGTATGGTGATGAACATTGACTAGTTATAGTAGAAGCTTGTGAGCAAGAAGAGGCCAGAGAAAAATATGGCACCATGGCAATGTTCCCTCACCCAGCCCTGAATAATGAAAGAAATGAATAGAAGTTGCCATTGTTGGAAAAAAGCCTACACACACAGACCTGCCTTGTGAGCCGGCACCAATTTTCAGTAGCAATAACTAAGTCAGTGTGCTACTGTGCCTTATAAATGAGATGAGCTTCCTCATGCATAAAAGAGGCTTTCAGCAAAGAAAATACACGGGGTTTATTGCACTGGGTAGCAAACACCTTGCATTATCCCCATAGCAATGCTGACTGGAAACTACTAGACTTACAACTGTAAGCCAAAAAGGCTGTGTCATGCTGCTCCTGTGCCTCTGGTTGCAGTTGCTTAATTACCAGGACGACAGTTGTTCTTCCGCCAGTACTATGAACGTTGCCTGGCTTCTTGTCAGTCTTTGTTAACTCTAAGACAGCAGTGGGGGAAGAGTGGCTTGTGCTTTTTTACCAGTCCTGTGCTCAGGTCCTCCATAGAGCTTATTTTCACAATTAAAATGGAGTTAATAGGGATTTTCTTCTCTTCTATCCCGCCCTCTTTGTGCCCTGTGCTTGGCTGGGCTGGTGTTTTCTGAAGAAACAGACTGAAAATGTATTTTAATGACACTTGGTCCTCTAAACTGTAGGTGGCTTTTGGAAAATGGTACTTTAGGCACAGAGGCACCTTTGAGCTTTAAAGAACATGACCTTCTGTCTCTGGGTGCTTCCACACAGCATTTATCTAGAGATCAAGGTAAATTTTTACCTATCTGAGATGCTTCCTCTGAAGTAATTGCTTCCGAAGAAACAGAAGAGAGTTCTTGATTTTTTTTTTTTAATCATTCCCACTGCCTGAAAATGGATGCCACCAGTGGGTCACAGGCATCTGTCTAGTGGCAAACTTCTAACCCAAAATGAATATTCTTGTTTGATGGTTCATTTCACCACTAAAGACATGAGCTATAGAGTTCTAGTAGCTGAAGAATCCACATCTATATGTGTTTTATTCCTTAGAGTTTGGGTGATCTGATTGCAATGGCACTGTTTTTAGGAGAGAAGAGATGCTAACTTTATCATCCTGGCTTTACTATAGTTAAGGTTGCATCTGAAAGAATTGCCATGGTGGTTTCTTCACTGATGTTTTAAATTAGGAAGCATCACCAAAACAAATTGGGTTCAGTTTTGCTGTATCAGTGTCATTTATTATGGAGAGCATTGTGAGCTGAAATGTATGTAGATGGCTAACGACTTAATGTAATTAAGTAGTTATTTTATATTTTCTTGGTTAGAAGATCGTGGGATACCTGACGGGTAGGCCTGAGGTAGGATCAGAATAGGATTAGACTATATTATTCATCTAAGAATAGTGTGGAAGTTTCAATATTTTAAAGAAGGAGGTGAAATACTTAATATTTATTGCACTTATAGCACAAATTAGTTTCAGAGAAACATCCAGTGATCAGGACTGATTCAGTCTTGATGAATTACCCTGCCTTACACAGTGAAATAGCTAAAGGACACTTCTAGCTGGCTTTGTTTTGTATGGCCAGTGCGATATATTCCCAAGAGACTGAAGTACTTTCTAAGGAGGGAATACATTGTCCTCGTCGCATCAACAGTCCTTTCTTGGGTACATTGGGACATCCTTTTTGTGGGATGTGTTTGTCACTGTGCTGTATGGGAGGTGTGTGCGTAATGAATCCAGTGGAAATAAACAGTGTTTTCCCCCTTATGAATATTTGATCTATGATTTATTTATCCACCCAGACTTGGACTAATAGCATGTCAAATGCTGCCTGTTTGTTTTCCTGTTGACATATTTCTATCAGCAGTGTCTTCTGTATTATGGACAGGAAAAATATTAGCAGACTTATAAAACAATGGCTTAGTGAGACCAATTCTTTGATGTAAGCTAGATGGACTCCACTTGGGAAAATAATAAGAGATTCGGTGGAGGGGACGAGTTTTTTGTCTACTGTGAAGTTGTTCACATTAGGCTGGAAGAAGAGTAAAAGGAGACTGACTGACTCCACCAGAAGGTCAGACACTGACTGGTGCTGGCAGTCAGCCCTCTGCTAGGGCAGAGCTTGCCTACGTACCCCTGTATAACTGTATGGAGACCTGAGATCTCCATGCCTAGTGACAGCAAGCAAGTCAGAGAAAGCTGCAGGTAAGAAGTACAAGTATTTTTATAGGCAAAAAGATGCTAAAAGAGTCTAAATGCACCATCTTGCCATAAATGACGAAACCTGTTTAATCTGTGCTTTTCATGATCTGATGCTGAGTTCACTTTCTTGCATCTGGAAAAAAAAATAAATCAGTGGGAGTGTTAAAGCAAAGAATGTCAAATTTGATTACAGGGTTTGGGACACCACAAGCACCCATGGGTAATTCACTTAATCAGGAGTCAGTACTCTTGTATTTCTATCTCTGCTGTGCGGGTACCCTCCTGTGTAACTTTTGGCAAGGTAGTCACTTTACTTTTGCCTTGTCTATTTATAAACTGTTAAATATCCAGGAAAGGTAGAAACCCTTATTAGGTGCTTTATACAATACTTAGTTCAATGGCTGTTTCTTCTGCTAGAGCTGCAAAGGCCATTGTAATAAAATGAGTAATAATGGAGAGTTTTGTCAAAGGTGTCTCCCATTATTTGTCATTGTCTGAGGGGCTGATTCTCTTTGGTCCACAGAGTATCTTTTCTATTAAAAGAGAAGTTTCCACTATATAAAGCATAGACTTTTGCCTTTAAAATTGGCAATAGCAAAGGTAGAAAGAATGGCTCCTGCTCATATTTATTTCAAAGGTTGTTTTAGATTTAGTGTGGCTTTGAGTTAATAATAGTTCAAACCTGCATTCAAACTTCATAGGTGACAATGCTACTGTTTCTCTCTCCCCAGTGTATCTTGACAATACTTTTCTGCTTATAAGAGACAGGCTGTCAAAGACATGTAATTAAATAACATTATGGAGGTTGGCATGCTTTAATTCAAAAGACCAGTGTACAAAATCTAAACATTTTAAATTATTTCTGCTTTGAATGGCTCCTGTAGTTCATGGCTGGTTACGTCCAGTTTCAAAGACTTCCGGCATTGAGGAAAACAGCTTTCCTAAAAGCTGCTGGCAGTTTTGGTGTGACTCCTTCTGGTCTCCTACACGTTTTCCTGTTCATTTCTTTTTTACATTTTAAGAAAACATTTTGAATTTTCCTGCAATCTTTGATATCAGGAGATAGGAGCAGAAGCACAGACTTGCGTATCTAATTGTGCACTTGGCCTTATCTTTGTCTGCAAGGCTGCTGTTTACCTTTGAAAAGGAAACTACTCTTTTTGAACAATTATAGCCTCTAAGCTTTCATCATGTCTCTCTAATTTATAGTGCTTTGCTTCTAGTGTGCTGTCAGATGCTTAGTGAAGTTTTAGGAAGATAATGTCCTTAACAAAAGGGAAGTAAATCTTTTTTTTTTTTTAGAAGAAAGCTGTTTTTAACAATAATCTGAGCTGATCAAAATGTTCTTGATAAGCTGGTCTTTTAAATCCAGTGATGATAAAGCTAAGGTACTGCAGCAGGCAGGAATGAGCAGTTGTAGGAAGAGAGAAAGGAGGAAGCTGGTTAAAGAGCAGTTCTTCAGAAGAGGATCTAGGGCTTACAGATCGGCAATAGCTGTATATGAGTGGGCAATGCTGTGTTGTTTTAGAAAAGCCAAGTCTTAACACTGGATGTGTATGAGCAGGAATATTGACTGCAAACTATGTAAAGAAAGCCTTCTAGTCTGCTGAAGAATGGTAGGGCTGGAGCTGAGACACTATCTCCAGAGAACTTAAATGAAAACAAACAGAACTCTGAGGAAAGAATGAAAGAGGTTTTGCTTTTTGGCTTAAGAAAGGCAGGCTGGGAGATGCAAGAGTGAAACAGGCATGGTGATAAGCTCTGGATATATGTATGTACGTATATAGATAGTTACCCTGCAGAGAAGTAGAAATTAATCAATTCTCCTTGAGCAAGGTGAACTGAAGACCTCATGACTTCAGCTGCAAAAGTATTTGGGTTAGACCATGAGAAAAACTTCTCTAACAGTAGAAATTGTTAAGCAATGGACTAGATTGTCTGGCAAGGCTGGGCGGCCTTCCTCTGTGGAGCCCTTTAATGACAGGCTTAATCTAATGAATTCTCACTTCTGCAAACAAATTCTTTTTACTGTGTTTATAGGAAGGGAATAATTTTTTGGTGTGTGTTTATTGGGTATTCTTGCTATTACCAAATTCACAATGAAACATAAGCTAAGTATCATTCTCAAAATGCCTGTTTTGCTAGCAATTCCTAGAAAATACAAATCTCCAGTCTCCTATATAAAACCCATGACTGGTTTGAATGATTCCTGTTGTAGCTGTAGTACTGTTACACTGCTAAATTGAATCTTGTGCAGCCATTGTGTAACCTCAAGAGATAACATGCTTAGGGAGACTTCTAGAAACTAGGGAAACATGCTCACTCTTGCCTATGCCCAGTTTAGAACAAAGCAATGAGCTTGCAGGTGTAGCTTTAAAGATGAGCCTCAATTAAACCTCATTTTAACATGCAAAAGATTTTCAACAGAATATTTTCTAGATAGTCTAGCAAAAACTAATGGATGAAAAAAGGTACCATAATTGATTTACTTTTAGCACATGAAAGCATGTAATAGCATGAAAATGTAGAATAATTGTGATGTGAGAATAGAAGAGGGTCATGTATTTACTTTCAACCTGTTGAAGCACAGGGGGCTTAAAAAAAGACAACAGTAGGTAGTGCCTAGTTAAGGTAATGAAGTATTTCCTATTATAACATTGTCATGTGTGTCTAAAGTCTCACGAGTCAAGCTGTGATTGTTAACAGAGTATCTTAAACTAAGAGAATGGCACAATAAATGAAACCTTTCATAAATTTTAATCAATTGTGATACCATTTTCCTTGGTAAGGGTGGTATAATTCTTACCATCATTAACAATAACTAGCCATTGAAATTTTTCATGTTTTCTCATTATTAGTATTATTGTGTGCTTTTAATAAGTGCAATGTATCTGATTGATGTCTACAGGATTAAGCATACACTTAAGTGCTTAGGAGAAGTTGGGTCCTTAAATGACCCTTCTGTATTTCCTTTGTTATGGCACTAAACCTGCTGGGCTTCTTGAACTTTATCTGAGTAAGTGCCGCATACTGTATTTATATCAGACACATTTTTTTGTTTGCATTTTGGCTTTATGAAATGTCAGAATCAATCTTATACTAATGAAATGTCCAAATTTCATCTCAGCTATGAACATAGCTGCTAATCCTATAAGATGTTTACTTTCTGCCTCTCTGGCTATGTATAGTAACAGAGAGTCTGCCAACTTAAGCATGGCTGACAAACGTCTCCCTACTGCTAGTCAGTCTAATAAATGTTATTTCATTGAGTAAAGATTTAAAATTAATTAATTAAATGTCATTAAAATCCCTTGCAACCTTTGACAAGTTTGCTCTTACTGCAGGCCAGTAAAAGTAGTTACCTGAATGCTGCATAAGTACCCCCTGAATCCCATTCAATTCAGTAATTTTTATGCTCTAATCTTACAATTTCTTAACTTTAATCATTGTGGAATACAGCTTTTGATGGTAGTGGCTGTGTTTGGGGCAGAAATGTGGACGGAGAAACTAGAGAGGAAAGGTGGGCTGTTCCAAGGGATGCAAAACTGACAGGAAAATGTAAGCCAAAGGCCACTCTGAACAGAGTATAGTTTCCTAGCAAATCATACAGAGTGTAACTACAAACCCCCCAAACCTTTCTTAAAAAATTAATTTTAAAATTTTTACTGTGGCATTCTCAAAGTGAGAGCTAAGTAATTCTCAGCATTAAATCTCAGGCTGCTTTGCTTGGTGAAGGCTGTGGTCAAACAGTTCACAGGCAGACTGTCCACAGAGGAGTGTGGGTGTGTTTGTGTATGTAGTGACATTTTTTACATTTAGTTTCTAAACTTCAGGCCCTGATTTTCCACACATCCATGCATTCTGAGTAGCCCTTGGCACCTATGGAAACACCACCAGAAGCCTGCTCAGGCACTGTGGTGTATTTATTTGCACTGGCATAGTGCCTGAGGTATTACCCAGGAACAGGGCGCTGGTGTGCTGACCACTGTAGAAAAAAAGATCTCAGCAAATGTTTCTCAGACTTCTGATACCCAGGGAACACTTTGTTTTAGATGGGAATTGCTAGGTAGATGACAGATGAGGCCAAGCAGCCCTTACCCTGTGCAGCAGTCCTATGAACGGTCATCAGACCTGTCAGACAACAGGACCCTTCTTTGGCCTCCCAGGGCTCTTAGTCCTGCTGGGTTCTTGAGGGGGGTTATACAGGTAGAGCACACAGGTGTCTTGCATAATTTCCCTTGCAAACCATTTGGGAATCACTGAACTTCCTTGCCCCCCCTCCAAGTTAGGGAGCAAGCTGATGAGGAAGAGGAGGTAACACCCACAAGAACATTGTGGGAATATGATTTGGCACCTAACTTGTTCTGATGTAAATGAGTACAAAAGCTCAGAAGCAGCAGCCATTGCCTGGCTTGGTACCTCTCACTGATGCTGCACAGTTATTGACTGTGAAAATAGGAGATCCATTTTCGGATGCTTTCCATTGAAATGTTACTGCTCCTTATAGTTCTACTGATGGACAGCAACCAGCCAGGAATTAGGTGATTTTGGCAGTTTAGCAGTATGATCTGACATGAAACCTGGATGTGTTATCTCTACTTCTGCATTTATTTAGGCAGTGCCACTGATACAGCAAAGGAAGAGCAAAAATACAGTTTTAATTTCCTTGCATCAGAAGATCTTTCCCTCAGAAATCAACCTCTGGTGTGGCCAGTCAAGACCCTTTTGATTCACCTTCCTTAAACAAATTGATCAGGATTTACAGTATTAATATCTTCCTTGTTCCCGGGTGAATCAGGAAGGTCCACTTTTCTAGGTGACCCGCCATTGGCTTTCGTGTGTTCAGAAACAGGAGCCTAGCTTTTAAAAAATGTAAACGAGATTTATTCATAGTGTATGTACATAGTTATCAGAAAACATGAAAAACAGCAGCCCATGGGCTCTGTTCTTGAGAATTAGTTGTGTTTTTCTCTTGTAATAGACTTGTCCTCATCCGATTCTCACTCCTTGTCCAGTTAAGATTGCTGGAGTTTCTATGTACAATGTCTTTTTTTGGTATCTGTGAAGGATTTATCATCAAATCCATGTTACAGCATGACAGAGAAGTACTGATTAAATAAATGATATTTCCTACGGTGACATGGGACCAAATATACCTTCCTACTAGCTCTACTGTGCAGGCCTCAAAATGATCCTTAAGCAGCCTGTAGACTTAAGAACTCGCACCTCTGGAAGTCACAGGCAGAAAGGTGTCATCCCTCAATGCCTGACTGAGAACCATTTTCTGTTTAATATTTTTAACCTTCTCCTTCTGTTTAGTTCCTGCTCTGCCACTTAATGTAATGCCCGTTTATTGCAGATTGCTTTTAGTTTGGTCCTTTTAAAAGCTCCCTGAAGCACAATGATGCCTAGAAATTAACGTATTCCCTTCCTGCACATCAAGCAGATGTGTGTATATTGAGTTAGTGTCTCTAACGTTTAGCTGATTCCTTTTCAGAGCATAGTTGAATCACTGCTAGGTACCAAACGCATTTGTGGCCTTTCCTCCTGTCGTGGTTTCAGCCCAGCCGGTAACAAAGGACCACGCAGCCGCTCGCTCACTCCTCCCGCCCCCCTCCGGTGGGATAGGGGGGAGACGGAGGAGAGAAAAGAAAAAAAACCTGGAACCTCGAGGGTTGGGATAAGGGCAGTTTACTGGGACAACGCAAAAAAAAGCTACAGCAACAACAACGGTACTAATGAAAGAGTATACAGAAAAGAGTGATGCACAGTGCAACTGCTCACCACCCGGGACCCGACGCTCCGCCACTTCCCCCACCGAAAGTCGAGAGAAGAGAGACCACCCTCCCCCCGGCCCACTCCCCATTTATATACTGGGCATGATGTGACATGGTATGGAATAGCTCCTTGCCTAGTTCAGGTCAGCTGCCCCGGCTATGCCCCCCCACCTCCCAGGTTCCTGTAAAAATTAACTCTATCCCAGCTGAACCCAGGACACCTCCGTAAACTATTGGGATATGTAGATTTATATACACAATATTTTTAGCTTAATTGCAAAGCGCTTGTGTGACTTGAAGATTTTTATGAAATCACTAGTCCTAAATATGCTACACTATTGAGGACAATAGTGTTCCAGTTGTTGAATGTGTCTGGATTCAACAGGAGCACGCATAAGGCACCCTTGGCCTTCCAAGACCTTGAAGTGGCTGTCTTTCTTTGTCATCTTTGCCCACCCATCTTTTTCTTACTGGTTGGAATAGAAGTCGTCTTTGAAAAGATTACTGCTGGTTGAAAAGCTGAGGACTTCGGTTAACATGCTAGGTAGAAGCATCCTTGCCAAGGAATGAACATGTATTCCAGCTAACTGTACAGCCAGGTTAGGGTAACTCCTGCTTCTCCTTCTCTAAAGTGAAAGAAAATCCTCTCCTAATGTTTATGTTACACAAAGCCATGACTGTCACTTCTCAGCTGTGGTTGAGGTCACTCATTTTACCTGTAAATGGTGATGCCTTATTTTCCGTCAGAAAATGGCAGTATCACTCTACATACCTGCAAATCTTCTTTGTATCATATCCCATCTTGCTGAGGCAGTCGACAGAACTAACTCTTTGGAAGAGCATCGGTCCTGTCCTACTTTTCTAGCCTTACCATGAAGAAAAGTGCCGTCACACTCAGAACTAAAAATGCCAACTTCAGGTTGCATTGTGTTTATCAAGGTAAAACATCATAAGGATGATTTCCTGGAAGTCCCACCAGCCCCTTAAGGTAGACAGAGTACCCTTCCCACTGTACTAAAGACTTAGCTGTTCAAGTGAAGTCTTTTAAAAATATAGATTTATTTTAAGCACATGAAACATCAGGATAGGCACAATTATTAACACAGGAAGATTAAATATGGCAATGAGCTTGCAGCCAGACAGTGCAAGCAGTAACTTCAGAGGCAGAGGTTACCATTTCACATACGAACACCTGCTGAAAATTGGTTATTTTTGGTACTAGACATTCTAGGCTTTGCTCATCTCAGTTTTAATTTGAAAATACCCTGTCACTCCACCCCTTCCAAGTTTTTATTTAGAAGTATTTGCATAAATACCTATATATTTTAAATATTGGATAAAGTGCATTCAGATGAAGGATGGAAAAAGGTGAAGGCCCAATTTCCAGTGCACTAGAGGGGACTGAGGCAAAACATACTCAAACCATTGACTAGAAAGAGCTTGGTTTTGAATCAAACCCTAAGAACACATTGAGTAATGGCACAGTAATGCAAACATCGTTTCTAGGAGACAACTTTAGAGGAGATACTAACTACTAGAACTATGGCTTGACAGCATATTTGCCTTTTAAGTTTTGCAGAGCAAGGTCACATTCCTCTGTTGATATTTACTAGAATAAAAATATGCTGAAGTTTGAAATGTTCCTCCTAATGTGATCCTGAACAGTTGTTACTGTAAACAACATTCTATTTATTTTGAAATAGTCCATTAATTCTTGGGTCTTATTGTCTGTATTTTCCTGTAGACTGTGAGCTGCTATCTTGGAATTCCAATTAGTTTTTTGTTGTTAGAAGTGCAGCCATTTCCATCTTTAACTAGCCTTTAAGCCTAAAGCTGTTTCTGTTAACATCAGTGAATCAGCATGTCTTGTTCAGAAGCTTAGGCTTTATAGTTCACAAGTAGTTAAGGGAAATCTAAGGACAGCTAAAAGAAAACACCAGCTTCAACTCTGAGCTTCTTGTAACTCATTTGTGTCTCTCAGAAACTTGAGAAAGGCTAAGGGATACTGCAAACTAAAACACTCTGGCATCATTTTTTCCCCTTAAGACATGTTGGGGATGTAGAGGAATTGAGCAGCACCAAAAATTCCACTTGTTTTTACGCAAGTGGACTCCTCAGTCTCCATTCTGAGAGGTCACTGCAGTGCCGGAGCCTCTTACCTCACTTAGCCCATCTGTTACTTTTGTGGAAGCATAAACTTGGAAGACAGTGAACAACATTCCCAGTATTGTGATACTGACATCAAGGATAGAATAGTTACAGTGGTTTTTCCCTTAGACTCAAACAGGAATAACTCCTCCTGATATGAAAGTAAAAAAAAGAAACTTTTTTTTTTTTAATTCTAACTTCCATCTCTATTTTATATCAATTGTGCTCATGAATAGCTAGGGAAAAAAATCCTGTAGAATTCAAGAGCTGAATTCTTTAACTCTTCTCAGTCATCCTTTTTGTCAGAGGTACTTGAGTTACACTCTTCATTGCCTTCAGGACAGACTTTATTTCTTGCAATTGGTGTTGTTTCTGAGACTGGGACTGTACTCTTTCTAACTGGACTGTGTTTGACTTCAGGTGACTCAATGTCATCCTCCTCCAACATATCTAACTGGTATCTCTGTAGCTCTAGGTATGTAGTAAACAACTTGGCATATTCTGGATGCTTGAGTGCAAAGTCCTTGAACTCCTCTGAAAAATACAAAAAACACAGATACGATAGTGCAGCAAGAGAATCAAAGAAAATTTCAGTGCCTGCTCCTTTTACTGAAGCTGATTGCCAGTGAACTTTCCTCTGAAGCATCTCAGGCACACCACACAAAGTATCTAGGTCTGTGCTTCAACAGTTTACCCCAGAAACAGGGTACGAGAACCATCAGGTAATTTCAGGGAGAAAAAAGGTAGGGAACTCCTACTGTCAATATGACTATCAGAGTGCTCTTTCTTACAAAAGGATGTAACTTACCATAGGACAGCTTCCCGGTTTCATCTGCATCTATTTCTTTAAAGAGCATAGAAACATCAAGGTCAGGCACCCCCAGAGCTGACTGAATGATACAAGCAAACTCATCTTCCCTTATAGTGCCATCCTCATCCATGTCAAAGAGCTGGAAAAGACATCACATGTAGAAATACTTTAGCATCAGTTTGCCTATGAACCTTCTGTGCACATTATCTACCCATATTAGGTTTCTAGTATTCAAGAGATGATCTGCAAACAGTGCCTGGGATTTGAAGAGACTGGTTGCATCTCAGCTACTTTCTCTTGCAAAAGATTTTATGTATTTTCTCTAGAATAAGACTAAGCAGACACTTAGCAAAGCAATGTACATGCTATAGCTGGGATTAGAATATTCTCTAATAGGAAAAGTATGTAGCAAACCTGCAACAACAAACCAACCTCACAGCATTAGTTCAGTAATAAAACCCATACAAAACTGATAAAAACAAAACATAAACAAAGGTTTATGTTAATTATCACTGTGAGCTATGCTAATGGTCTACTGGATTCGGCCACTCTATACTGGAACATCTTAGGTTTTAGTCTTCATTTTCATTAAGTTATGGCACATCTGCCATCAGATTAAACTTGCCATAGTTTATGCTCTGACACAAAGTACCTAAATTTTAGTATATGTGATCTGTCACCCACTAAGGAATTATTGTAATTAACAAGGAATTTTGGTGACTGGAATGTAGGCAGTAGATGTACACGGATTATCCCGTCCTTCCCAGCACTGTGACAGTAAGCATCTGCTATGAAGCAACCCCTTGAGAAATAAAAGGGATGGATGGCTGTATTTCTTAAGTACTTGCTACAGGCAAACTTTCCCATTGCCAAGGAAAGTACATTTAGTGGCAGAGAAAACAGGTAGCAAAAGGAAACCCATAGTTCCATTTCAGACTGAAACAGGCTTTTACCAGCTGAACCAGTCATTTCCCGCTGAAACTGGGAATTAAATTACTAATTTTATAATCAGCGCAACTGTTAAGATACTGAAGAGCAGAGTCTAGAAAACAAAACAATAAAACAGCAACAATAGCTGCTAGGCTTGCTTCTTCATAGGAATCTGTAGTGATAAAACATCGCTGAAAAAGCACAAATCACTTTGAACAGCTGTAGTGCTTATCTGTAAAGCAGCCAGTGGATATAATGGATTGCCATAAAAATTCTGGTACCTCCTGAGAACGTACGCATCAGTACTAAAAAGTATCCAGTTTAAGAGGAACATGATCCATATCTCAATATATTGTTCAATATGGTTCATAAGAACAGATCAGTGGGTAAAATAATGAATCTGTGTCAAAAATCTACTAAGAAAGAAGTCACTCGACCATTTTCCTATTCCGGGATTCACAACCCGGGCATCCCTGGGTCCAATATTGCCTGCTTGTACCTGAGACCTGAAAGGAGCTACTGCTCCTTGACTGCTTGTACTATCAGGACGCTATAGTACAAGCCAATAGATCATCTTAGATGTAGCCCAATTTTGGATGTCCCAGTCCTGAATAGCCCCTCTTGATTTTTTTTCTCCCCTCTTTGCTAACAGCAGTGATTCTACTGAGTGCTTGACCCGCAAGAGGATATTGCTCCATCTATTGTCTACTTGTGACATTGAAGGATCACAGCAGAAAAAACCTCAGGCAAAAAAACTGCAAGTGCTGCTGAATCATTTTTGGAGTTAGCCTGCCAGGTTACATACTCATTAGTGCCTTCACATGGCTTTTAAAACCCTTTTCTATGAAGCTGAAGCCTGCAATTCTCCCCCTCCCCTTCACACTCTTAAATGTCAATTGGTTTAAGAGTATTAGTCACATTTGCATAATAGATTGAAGCTATAAACTTATGATTTGAAAGCTAACAGATTTGCAGTCAGTCTTGATTTGTCACGTTTGTAGATTTACACTAAATTGAACTTACCTTAAATGCCATCCGAATAGTCTCTTCTGTGTTGGCTGGGTTACAAAGAATAGACAAGCCAATTACATATTCTCTGAAGTCGATGGTGCCATCTCCATTCTGTAACCAAAATACGCATGGCAGTAGTTATATAGTTAATATTGCAAATCACTTTAAAAGCTGTTGTGTAAATCAGCTATACAACGTGCACTAAGACAGTTTACAACACTAGAGGTGTTTGTTCTACCTGGAAAAAATACTAACAGCTCACTAAATATATGTAATACTAGGGATGAAGTAGCTACATATTTTCAATAGCTGGAAACTGGGTATCAATTTCTATCTTAAAAACACCCAAACAAAAAAAGATTTAAAATGACTTAAAAGTTTTTCTTTAGTACATGACCCTCTAGAAGCCTCTAACAAGAATTGGAATAGGTGTGTTTAAGGTAACTGTAACAGTTCACGTACCCCTGGAAATTCCTAAAGTTCAGAGACCAATGCAACATCCTAGAATAAACAGGCCAATGGTGTCAGGCTGTTGCCTAGAGTTAATTCTTCCTAAGAACCTTCAGCAATAAAATATATGTCAGCAAAAGTACAGCCTGATGATGCAGTAAATCTACGTGGTCTATCTTAAGCCCTTCCTTGAAGCAAATGCATTGCCCTACATGCTATTTTGAAGCCAATACACTGTCCTACCTTTTAAGCCAGAAATGCAATGAATTCATTGTAACAGCCTCTCTGGTAATTCCAGTTTTGATGTGAAGGAACATTTCAATGTGTTAACTATGAAGCTACATCAACAAAACATTTGAAGCTTGCTTTGATGGGATTCGTGATTAATTCTGTGTAAGCTGATTATATCTGCAGATAGTGAAAATGGCAGATGCCTGTTGAAATATATGCTTAAGTCAATAGTGTTACTGCGACCACACTGAAAGTTTCTTGAGGGTTTTAGGAAACATCCTGTCTGGGGAAAAGCCATATACGTGTTTGGTGATGGGCCACAGAGTAGTTAATGAAAGCATAGTAGAGATGACTGGTAGCTCATAGTTTGGAACATTCACAATAAGGGCATTCATCAAAAACATTTTAAAAGCAAACAAAAGTGTAAAGTGGAGTTCCCTTTGTGGATAATGTGTTGTACATTTCAAGAAGAATGAGATTTTTTAAAAAGTGGACTCCCTAAGTCTGAGAACAGCACAAAACTTTTTCAGCCAAGCGAGAGAGGGGTGGTCTCCTGGGTAAATCTAGTGAACAGCCAGATCTAGATTCTATTTCTGGCTCTCCTACCAACTTCTAATGCCCACTTGAGCATACCAACCGTAACCTTTCTGTTCTTGGTTTTTTGCTGCTGAATAGCGGAATATGGAGCTTGCCAGTGGAGAAATGCTAAGGCTGCTCTGTAGAGCACTTTGAAAATCTTAGGTTCTATGAAATAGGGATTTCTGTTACTGAATTCAAGTTTTAAGATGGTTCTTGATTAACAAAATATGTATAATAATGTGTTCAGTACTAACTTTTCTTTATCAAACTACATTTGACAGGATTTAAAACTGCTAAGATACAATTTTATTTAGCCTTCAAAACCAATTCAGGACTGTTTTGCACAGACAACTGTTACTTTCTTTATATTGATGGTCTAACCAATCTTTTTTGAAGACATGCAACCTTTGAACATCTTGTTCTTTAAAAACCTGTGAATTTTAGGGAAACTTTTTAGCAAAGATATGAAGAGTCTTTAAGTTACTTTCATGTGTGTCTAAGGGATATAACTTTTGACAGTTTTTAATCATTATAAAAGGACAATTTTCTCTCATAAATGCTGTTTTATTTACAAATCTGTGCTCTCGTGCTGCAGCGTTTGACTTTAAATATTTTGGCTACATCATAGTTCTCATAATAGAGATAATAGATACAACTTTAAAATGTATCATTATAAACCTAAACTCTTAAAACAACTGAAGCAAGAGTGTAGACAATAATTGTTCAAATTCCATGGAATATTATTTCTGGACAGTTTTATAGACTGTATTCTTAGCAAAGGATTGTTTGATGCGATTAGAATATTTTTTTAAATTTATTTTTAAAGTTAAGAGTATGTATCACAGGAAAAGAATTGGAAAGTAAACTTTAAATAAAACAGTCTCATTAAAAAACAGCTTCTTAAATAAGTTACCACAGCTGTGGCTGCACATGGAAAAATGACAAGAGCTAATAAGGGTCATAATACTTTCATTAAAGTGCTAAAACCCAGTATCAAAACTGAGTGCAATCTGATACGCAGGACTCCAGCCATTTGAGTGGGAAATAAAGTTACTATACTTTCAAGTTCATGTTGTGACTAGCTCTACTAAACCCTAGGATGCTGGCTAACTTCCAAATGCTCTGGCATTTTGGTTAAGGAGAAGTGATGGGGTTGTTGCCTGGAAAAATAGATGGGAGTTAAACTGAAAATGCAGGAAAACCTTTAGTGCTTGTGTAGCACTGCTGCAAGCAAGCACTTGCAGTAGTCTTTTTCTACACATACCTAGCTGTGTTTGCAGTCAAGAATATTTTAAGGAAGCAACATGTGAGCTGAGCTCCAATTCTCTCAGTAGCAAAGCAGAACATCAATATTTAGATATTTGTATTTATGTTACATAAACTAATCAAAACAGTGTAACCTCAACAGCCCTTGTTTTCTTTAAGGACACTAGTTTTCTGCTACTATTTCCACTATAGCATGCTATGGTAACTACGTTTTTGTTGTTGGTTTTTTATATAATGCAGTAAATCTTACACTTTGGGCAACAAGAAAGTTTGCATTGTCATAAGCAGTCTCCATTTAGAATTGCACAAGCACTGCAAGACAGATGCAGTCAACAAAGTTTGAAGTACTATTGCCTCAAAACTTTTTTCTCACTATGTAAGGCAATGGGAAAATCAAGTTTGTATGTGTGCGCGCTAGTCATTCACGTTTAGCTCAGTAAACCCTGAGTCACTTATAGGGCTACCACAGAGAAGCTACAAGTGGACCTTTTGGGGAGGAACTGCAGATGCGCCTCTCGTGTTCGTATCCAGGCTCATCATTTAAGAGGCTATTGCTGTAACTCCAAAATTTCCACCGCCTGTTGCTACATGCAAGTTCTAACTAGTCAGAAAGGGAAATTCTGAAACAAACCTGGTAGGATGGTGCGCACCTGGAGATACCACACTTTCCCTCATGCTCACTTTTCTATTACTCAGAGCCCAAATGCCACTGTGAATAACTGTGCTTTTCCATTGAATAACTGGGAAGGGGGTGAATGCCATTAGGAAGGAACTGACCTCTTTCATCACAGTTTGGGCCAATACGAATGTTTTTACTGTTTCTGTCACCCAGCTTAGTATTAAACAAAGTGCAGGAGGAAAAAAGTCTGGGCAAAAGTTGTAAGTTACTTTTTCCTAAGTTGCAAGTAAAAGGCTTCTGCAAGTATAGCAGGGAGGAGATTTCATCAGTTTGGAAAATACTGTTTGCCAAGTGTAACTGCAGGATTCAGAAATCAAAGCTATGGAAATTTAGAAACAAAACCAAACCACAGTACTCCATTAGCATTCAGATGCCCTACAGGTATTGTGAGGTGTTTCTCAATTAGTCATTGATGTCTCCCTGGGGAGGGGCAGGGGCATGTGCGCTCTTACATCTGGAGACTGCATGTAGTGCACAGGCTGTGCTACTCAACTCATCCTTTCGCATTCCAGTCAGCTAGCACACACCCTAGACAATTTTCTTTTAAAGCAGCAGAGCCCTGCTGAGAAATCTGCCTTGTTACATTGCAGTGCAAGAGCTGTTTTCATCAACTATGTAATCCTTAATTCAAAGAAATGTACCTTTGACAGTTCATTTCATTCCTTGTTCTTTTACTCAAAAGTTGACATCTTAGAACTGCATAACTAGCTTGAGCGCGACACTGCACCCTGATAAAATTTAACTCAGATAGCCAGAGGTTGATTTTGGCTGTCTGTCTGCTATGTGACTGCATTATTACAGCAAGCTTCTCTAAATATAAATGTAGTATTTTAAGTTGTTTTCATTGTAACTATAATAAGGCTTAAAGGAAAGAGAGAAAAGACTAGTTAATACAATTGTACAAAGGAGAAAAAAGTTGTAAAGGTAGCCTTATATAAGTCTTCAGTTTTGTCCTGGCCAGCAGGTAGAACTGACAATACCACTCAGGTTTTGCTTCAGCAGACAAGCGTGAAAAAGCAGAAGTAGGAAGGAAATTAAATATGATTATGTAAATTCATTGATCATTATAGTTATTGCAACTCTCATGTTTTTCCCCTTGTTAGAAATAACTGCACAACACTCTTTACTAGCAATTGCCTTCAGGCAGACAGCTTTATTCCAGCTTAGCGAATGCTGACAAATCGAAACAGTAACATCAACGCCAAACTTACGAGCTTTTTATATAATATACTCATATACAAGCCACTTTATGTGAATAACTAAGCTTTGATCCTTCAACATATTCCCTCATTTCAGAGTCTAGAGATAGTTCTCCGAGACAGACTTATGCAGCTGTCCAACTGACAACTTACTCAAACCCTTCAGAAAAGCAGACTAATGCATGCACAAGAGGAATCACAATACTTTAAGCTGAGCTACCTGCCACTAGCTACATCTGCCTTAGAACAAGGAAAAGACTATAGTTCTATAGCACAGGATCGTAGTCTTCCATGTATATCTTCCAGATGAAGCTTATTCTTCTCTGCTATACCTTCACGAATACATGGTCAGCTGCAGCCAGTCTTCAATGGTCATCTGTCCGCTTCCATCTCGGTCCAGGGACTTGAAGGCCCGGAACATGCTGTCCAGTCGTACCAAGCAGCTAATGAAGTTGTTGAAATCCATGCTGCCGTCCTCATCGGCATATCTGCGGATGATTACCTGGCAGAGTTGTTCGTTCAGGTGGAACCCTGCAGCCTTCAAGGCATCTGGCAGCTGAGCTCTCCCAACAGTGCCTGACTGATAAGTATCATACTGCTTGTATACACGCTGCCATTTCTTGATGTTGTTCCACAGATACTTAAACTCTTCAAAGCCCAGTTTGCCATTTGTATCACTGTCCATGACGGCTACCATGCTACGGCATGTGTCTAAGCTGAAGCCATCTGTCTTCAAGTCTTGATGTCTGGAAACAACTTTGTTCAGGATGTCCCTTAGCTCAGTGGCACACACTTCCATATCATCTCCAGCCAGCTGGACAAAAAGGTGACGAAACTGCCTGATCTCCTCACTCTCATAAGCTTCCACATTCGTAAAATGATGGTGAGGAGGTGGAGGTGGCTCTGGATTATACTGAGCTGCTGCTTCACTTATAAGATTGACAAGACCTCCAACAAGTCCTCCGAGGTTCCCTCCGTGTCCACCTCCTGTTAGGAGACCTCCAAGGCCACGTGCAAGGCTCCCTCCACGACCACTACCACTTCCTCCACTCAGCAAAGCTTTAGCGAGGAACATCGCGAAGATTTTTTGAAAGGAGTTGTTCCTCAGAGATCCAGTGCTTCTGTAACTCTACGAAGCCGTGTTGTGTCTGAGCTGGGCGTGGGCAAAATGCAGCTTATCTGCATGCTTAGACTTCACTGTCTCTGTGCATGTCTGCAGCTGCCAGAGTTATCTCAGGTCTCAGTAGCTTCTGCCAATTTTTGATACGCCTCTATTTTTTTCTTCTTTGTATAGTTAGCTTTATGTGATTTGAGGAATCGTTTTAGAAAAAAAAATAACGATGAGGCTGCCACAGAGCAGAAGTCTCAAAATACCTGTGCTCATAACTGAAGCAATTTGAAAAAAGCCCTGCCACATTAGTGTGTCTGTCTCAGTTTAAGCTGATCTCCTTAAAGATGAATGCAGCAAAAGCTTACTAGAGTCTTGTCCGTTCTTGCAATCTTTTATGCCTTCAACTTTTTAGTGAATTGAGCATTACATTGCTAATTCTAGTCACTGATGCTATTGTGCCAGACAGGGAAAATGAAAGGAGTCTTGGTTGCCCTTAATTATTTTGGTTGCCACACCATATTTCTGTTGTATGTACTGTGCTTCAGGACTCAGACTACATGTTCACAGGAGCCAATGGTCTAAGATGAGGAGGCAAGAATGAAGAAAGGATGAGTACCTAGCTCTGCTACAGCTTCAATGCATTCAGCAATTAAGGAAATACATTTGACTCCTCTCTATTTTAGAGCTTGTAAAACCTTTTTATCTGGAAAAATCCTGAAACAGTTTTAATCGGCATATACAATGCAATGACCTCCCAAGGACAGGTGTACCGCTGAAGCTAACTTCATCAGGAAGAGTGATGCTGAGTTGGGAGAGCTCCTATGATCAGAAACAAATTCCAGTTCATATGCACTTGCAGTACAACATGCTGCTTGCACTGTAGCACATATTGGATGCCTAGAAGTAAGATGAATTCTATGCTATGCTTAGTCACTGATGCTTCTGGTATAGTCAGAGGGGCGCATCCACAGAGCAATTTTTCTCATCTTCAGAGAGAAGCAGAAAATGGGAGAGATCACCACTGACTATGGGGGAAAGCCTAAATGATCAGATTAACACATAGCCTCCTTTATGGGATATAGGCAAGAGGAGTCCTTATCATGTCTTATAGCACCCTTCACAAACACAGCAGGAACATACACTCCAGTCACCTTCAATCTGCCTTAAATTATCTGCTTACAACTATATCAGTTAATTAAGTTGTCAGAGTGTACATAAGCTCAAAATCTGGGGTAGGCAAAAGGAAATATTCAGCCATTACCAGCATGAAGATTATCATCTGATGGTGGTGCAGCAACTTGGTCCAAGAGATGGCTGTCTTCTCACAAGGTACAAACTGACCAACCTTTTTCCATCGAAACTTAAGAAGGAAACTATAAGAGTCACCTATCTTTCCTAGAGGAATTGCTAACCAAGAAGCATTTACTAAGCTGGACACAATGAATTAAATATCCTTTAGGGATGTGATTTTTAACAAAACATTGTCAACAAGTCAGTTAACCAACTACTCACCCTGTCAAAGAGGAGAAACAGCTCTTTGAGGACATCTGAAATGGGAAGCTTCAAGTACTCCGCAAACTCCTCAATTCCAATTCTTCCCCCTTTGGAAGCACTTGCAATAGCAGCAAAGGTATCCAACTGCTCTCTGACATGATTCCATTTTAGGCTATGCAAACATGAGGGAGAGGAGATATTTCTATGCAGCAGATCTTGGACAGATGGGAATTTCAGTAGGAGTTATTACAGTGTTCAAAGATAAGAAATAGCCAAACAGAGCATGTGTGTACAGCATTAGAAATGCTGTTACTTCCAGCCTGATATTTTATATGAAATCAGCAATTAAGGATGGCTCCCCCTGGTTATTAATATTAAAAGCAGGCAGTTCTATGCTTGGATATATCAGACTTCCTTAGAGTAACTTCCCAAACCTAGAATCATCTGTCCAGTTACTAGGCTAGTCTAGCAGAGAGCTTTTCATTACCATAAATTCAGGTGCAGCATTATTTTGCTGCATCATGCTCTAGGGTGAATATTTCCTTAACAGAAGGGAATAGGTCTCAGCTCGATTAGCTAACTCTCTACCCAAATGCTAGTATCACTACAGCCTGAGAAGTATCTGATCTCTCTGCAGAAATACACCACTGCACCACAGTAAGAATAATGAGGATTACCATGTAATGATTGAAGATTGTTCCAGACAGAGTTCTATAAATGGATATACAGCACATACGTACTAAGTCAAGATTTACTGTGCACATACTTCAGATTTGACGACAGCCATGCCAAGTTATTTGATGGAGTTACTGTATGATTAAGTGGTTCAGTCGTCAAATTCTACTGTATCCAGACAGAAGAAGTTGACACCACTAGCAAAACATGGCTGCACAGTACAACTACGAACAGTAAGCCACTGGCTGAAGTCTCAGGCTAGAAAGAAGGTTTATTACTTCCTACCACACACTGCCTGTGCATCTCCACAAAAGCAATTTAAATTGGGCACCAAGACTACCATCAAGTGCCTAAAATAGGTACTGCTCTACCTTCCTCACCTTTTGGTGAGATAAATCCATAGAAGATTAGAAAAATGCATTTTCCCTCTTGTAACACTGCCCACAAAAATTACTCAGGGTTGGTTCTTACTGGGATTTTCCTCATCTCTGATTTCCATATAGTTTACGTATGTAAGTTGTATACATAAGTACACTGTATTACACATGGCCAAGTCAGTTATCAGGTAATTTATCCTTTTGTAGATGGCCATCAACACCTGCAGCACTGCAGTAATTATGTTACCAACAGCTAAACTTCCCTTACTTGAGTTTCTTGCTAATTTTGGTGAATTCCACCAGCCCAGCTTCCATGGGTAGAGTCAGCTGTCCTGCTGAAATCATCAGTCTGCAGTCTTCAAAAGTGTGGTCAGTGACTGGCACATTCAAAGCACTGAAACAAAATTAAGGAAAAAGAAAAATCAGTTTCTTATATTAAAATTACTTTTAGTTGACTGTTTCCTGTCTCTGTCTCAGTTTGGCTTTAATGCTAATGTACAAAACAAATGATAATTCATTCTTGCACTGCTCCAAGTAGGATAAAGCAATATGTGCCATTCTGTTAAACTGTGAAACCATACTGTGAAACTACATTATGGCAGCGTCACGATGTCTTAAGATTTACAGTCTTGTAAATGTAGCCTAGTAACACTGGAGAACAAACCACCCACTTATTCTTGCCAAGCAAATAAGGGAACAATTTATTCCAGCTTTCCATGAATTGAACATACTATGTTCCAATGTAAGACAACTTTCTTTATGCTCCATATAAAAACAATCAGGGTGGTTTAGTATAGGAATTTGACACCTCTTAGTGAAAATCTAGAACAATTCCTATATATAGCACCTGGGACTTGACTAAATTCTACTTTATGGCTAGGATATATATGGAATTGCTGGATATAAAAGTTCTCAAAGATTTTATTCATGACTGAGTACATACGTTGCCATAGTTTGTCGGACTCTGTTGGCAAAAAGAATGGGATCGTTCTTTTCTTCCTCAGTAGGGACATGAACAGGCAGAAACTGAAAGAGATAAGTTATCCAATCGATTCAATAGTCGCCACTTTATTAGCAACATGAACAATTTCTTGTTATTGTTTGGAACGGGGGAAAAACAGGAGAAAAAAAATAATTAGCCATGCAATGAAGGAATTGGACACTAGAGGTCTCAACTGCCTTAGAAACCACTCTGGCTCTTCTGCACTAGTCACACAAACGAGATTTAGTCCAAAACTACTTCTTAAAGGTTGGTGGAAGCTGCTTCAATATGAAAAATCAAACCCCCGAAGAAGGAAAGTATAATAAATGAATACTTAATTAGAAAATTAAATGCTACATTGGTAAGAATGTTAGTCTGAAATACTGTACATTCCTTTTCAAAGATCCTTTTTAAGTGATGATATATATTGGAATAGTGTATGTAAGATTTTTAATGTTTTTAAGTACACCCTGCAGTCCCACCTCATACCTGTTAGTTGTATCTGTCAGCATGTGACTGATAAGTTTCCTGTAAGTTTCTCCTCCATGATAAAAATGTTAAGGAATCTCAGTTCTGAATTGTTAAGTAGAGCACTAACTGGATACAAATACTGTAAAATTTTGGAACTCCAAGCAGAGAGTAAAAAACCCCAACAAATCAACTGCCTCTCCTCCCAAACCTAGAAAACACCCCAGATATCTAAATGGCAATACATTTACTGTTGAGGATTTATTCAGTGTTAATATGTAAGAAGTTGAAGTAGCATTACACTAAAAATGTACTATAGATGACTTATTATCTAACATGGCATGAATCAGCATCTGTTTGTTTGCAAAGTAGTGTGTGTGGAGGAGTATTTTGTTCTTTCTACTTCAGTCTACAGTGTTTGCTTGCAGCTCTGTTTACCATGCCTTTTCTCAGTTATGTTATCTGAGTTCTGCTACTCCCCACCCTGCAATCTTGCCCTTAAGTCCTAGAATACAGCAATTCTAGGGTAAGTATAAGGTGTTGCTCATGGTTCATTGAAAGACACAGTTGCTAATTATGTGTCAGTATGTTTCTTCAGTTACATTGCAGTTGCTGGTGATGCACTAATATAGTGGTAACTGTCCCATATAAATGCAGTCCATCCTGAACAGCCTTTTTATGTTTGTTTTTAAGGAATGCTGCCTCGATGATTTTTATGATTAAAACCAGTAAGTTTATGGAATCGGTTACCTGTCAAATAGCCGTAACAATTTTCTGTTTATAGCTAAAAGTTTCCTCCCCTGTAAGGACAGCAGGGATCTAGCTGTTTACATGAAAGTTTGAGATTTCATTCTTTCTATAAGCAGTTGCCAGCTCTGTTCAACATCTGAAATACATCCCTGCTTATTACAACTTCCCTTCAGAAGTCACCTAACTCTTAAATCGAGGAAGTGCAGGCACATCGTACAGACACAGAAAACTGTGTCATCACTGGGTGAGATGAAGTCACAACTCTGAGAAGTTTATCTATGCAAACATGGGTCATGGTCTTGAAAGCAGTCATTACATCGTTTGAGGCTAAGGTCTTGCTCAGACAGCAACCTAAATCTCTGGCAGATTAAACAACACCTCCGTCCCCTTCAAAAACCTACAATTATTCAGAAAACCAGTTTGCCAGAAACCACAGCTGGGGATGAAGAATTTGGTTTCTTGGTCTCCTGAGGTGGCACGCATGCTCTCAAAGACACCCAGCTGCTTATCTGATGAAGACTAGTAAGTATACCTTCCCTGTCAAATTGCAGTCCTTCTAAGAAAAATTCTTCACAGCTCTTCCAGTAGCAAAAATACTTCTCTGATCTGCTTTTGCCCTAGTCTCTCTTCATACAGAATTTGCCAAATGCTGTATCTTTTGCAGCCCTAAAACTCACTGCCAGGTTCACTGTTTAATCTTCAATATCTACAGTTTTTTAGAATATGACTAGACATGCATGCACATACTCCCTTGGACTACAGGAGGACATCACTGTTCATGTGCAGTTAGTAGAGGCAGTGCAAGACTCATGCGAGTGGAGAGGCTACTTGCTCACAGTATGGAACAGCAACAGCAATGTCCACTCTTAAAAGAAGTAGTCTGATTCCCTCCTTCCCCAGGCAAATCTGCCCCTTCTCTTTTTAAAATGGAAGATCTTTTGCATTGATGCTAAGAAATTAGTTCTGCTTTGAGGACACATGCTGCTGTGAAAGCTGCATATTTTTTCATGTTTCAGTTTCATCTTTTGGAACATGAAATTTATTTTCTAGCAGGCAAGTTTGAGTTCTGTTCTGAAGTAGGGGAAAATAAACATTCTACTGGAAGGGCTCCATTAGCTATTTCTTGCTCCCACATATATAAATTACATATGTATGTGCTTCCGTACAAAATTATGAGAATTTGCTCTTTAGTACACCTTCTATAAATGTGTCTACTGCATGTGCTATACAGTAACAAGGTGCTCCCTTAAAATTAATTTCATTGTTTCACAACAAAGACCATATTGGTAATTGTTAGTAGTAGCAACACTGCTTGTATTTACAAAGCTTTGCACAACTTCACTAAATTCTGTGTTTTGCAAATGAACAGCAAAACCTGTATGAATTTCTCCCATTCCTCAGGTCCCTAAACCATCTTAGTCCACACTAATCTTTTATTCTGTCATCTGCAAAAGGGGACCAGTAACTTCCTTCTGCAGAATTGAAGCAAGGATTTGTTAGTATTTGCTAGCCATTTTGCAAATCATAGTAGTGTTTCCACAAATGTGTTAATGAAGTGTCAGTATGTTCGGGACCGTCGGTGCTTTTAGAAAAAGTAAAAAATTTTAGTATCAATCCTTTGTGGTCTGGTAAGGAATGTGAAGTACAACACTTAAACTGGTCGCACCTCAGTTATCTGGCTTCTCACTACTCTGTTTTGAATGTTGACTCTTTGACAGGGAGCAGTTAAAGTACTGCTGTACTGGTATTATGAAGTGTGTATGTTGTTTCAGTTGCCATTCATCTGTCTCTGTGCTGTGCAGCTGATTTTAATGATCAAGGGAACCAGCTCATTATACAAGGCTCAGTACAAGTACTAGAGTCCTTAAGTAAGCTCTTAGTAGCAGAACCCTTTTAGAGTTCAGTCTGGGAAGATGGTGAAGAAGACAAGGATACTTTGAAGGGAGCAGGGAAATGAGAAGGTGGGAAAAAGAAGCTGTTACCTTTAACAGAACGTATTATAATTCTTAGTTTTAACATCTGTAAAATGCATGTGGTGATAATTAGCAATGATTTTACAATGCTTTAAAAATAAAGGCATTTCTGACAGCTTGCTTTTAGGAACTCATTAGATTAAGTGATACATAGATATGGACAACAGATCTAAATATATTACTCACCGTGATTCTGTTCTTGTTTCTGAGACATTTGTTTATTGTTCACTAACAGTGACTGATAATGTGAATAATTGACTGATAATGTGAATAATGCATTTATATTAAAGTATAAATTCCCTGGTTGCTGAATCTTAGTACAAAAATATTTCTCATTCTTACCTCAACTTCTACTCTTGTGAAGAGCTGACACACCGTCATTACGCACAGCTCTTTTCTGCAGGCAAAGAGGAAGAGGAATACATTTTACTTACTGAAAAACAAAGTATTTGCACATCAGTAGATGAAACTTTTTAAAGCATTGACAAAAACACAGCCAATACTGGGTGAGGTTTTTAAGTACCTTGCAGTGAAGTTCCCTGAAATGTTGCTTTCGACATTTTTTCTACAGGGCTTCTGCATATTGCTGCTTCTTGCTCACTGGGCAGGCAACTTGTTGTCTGTTGTCATGCATATTAATAATACTATACACTTCTTTGGCCAGCAAAATTTATATATGTTACTTTATCTTTAAAGAGGTGAATACATACTGGATTTTAAAGCTTTAAGAGCTTTGGTTCTGAGAATTAGCTTTATCTTTAATTCTGTCATCTGCAAAAGGGGACCAGTAACTTCCTTCTGCAGAACTGAAGCAAGGATTTGTTAGTATTTGCTAGCCATTTTGCAAATCATAGTAGTGTTTCCACAAATGTGTTAATGAAGTGTCAGTATGTTCGGGATCTTCAGTGCTTTTAGAAAAAGTAAAAAATTTTAGTATCAATGGGGAGGGGGAGGAAGAAACTGTGAAAGAGGGTAAGCACAATCACTTCCACTTCTGACTTGTTCTTTTCACTGTGATTTTTAAGCAGAAATGCATATTTGCTCTTTACTTTAAATCAGGTAAATTATAATAGAAAACCTTCAAGCAATCTTTCTTCTGTTCTTGTTTTGGACAAAATAAAAAAAAGAAAAGGAAAAGGCAGGCTTCTACTCTCTGCAGGAATCCACTCTTAACACTTGATTTTCTAACACATAACATTAGGTATTCCTCCCAGTAAGGCACAAAAGTAAGAAAGAAGTAGTAAGTGAAAGCAGAAACTGGGTCAGGATGTTTCTGAGGAGGAGACTGGTACTGTCCCATCCTGGCCACAATATCCAGGAAGTTTTACAAAGAGTGTGACAATTCTGCATTTTGTGATCTGCAGGTTTGCATGGGGGATGTTCTTCTTCTGGATCCAGTTATTTTCGTTAAGAATCTCTAGATTCTACCCCATCCATGTCTTCTCTTCTCATGATTTTGCCAAGCTGTTTCTTTCATCTTTACATAGGTTTCGATTTGAGCCTTCATCATCCAGCCACCAGGCTTAGAGCATTTCTCAATTTTTAGTGACTGGGCAGTCTCCTCCCTTCCACAGGAATACCTCTGATTTCATTTCTTTCTTCACCTATTCCTACACCACCTCTCATAACTGAAGACATAGCTCCCTTTCAATCTTCCAGCATAAATCCTTCATAGGAGAAACCTGCAGTATGCTACTGAATTTGCAATGTTTGTTACTCTCAGTATGCTGATAACTGTAACAGCAGTAATAATAATAGCAAAAAATGCTTGGGAAACCGAGATGGACATTTTCATCTAGGTCAGCTTTCATAATGTCCATTCTATAAGTATGCAGGTACTAGGATTAACTAATGATAGCTTTGAAGGCGCTTATGATCTGCTCCACCAGTTCAGACATGTTTCAGAATTAGTTGCCTTAAAAATTTTAGTCAGTAAATCAGTACTGCTGTACTTAGATACACTACATATTCCACATGAAAATGTGGTATATGGATTCTGCAAATCCACATTTTAATGAATGTTTATAAGGTGAAAAGTATTTTCCAGACATATTTTCAGTGCACCTGTAAAGGATTTCTAATACTTTAATAAAATATTTTAGCACATTAAAAAGGCCACCTGTGTTGAGAAATAAACACAGATGCATTGCCTAACTTGTTTATTGAAATATTTTTCATTATTTCAATGCCAGATACTATCTGTATCTATATCTATAGCCTCTTCACTGGGATCTCAAAATTGCTTTTGTTGAGTCAGGCAAAAATAAAAATGTAAAGAAGAATCCTCGATGTTTGAATGGGGAAAGATGGGGAAAATTAATACTTGTTTTGCCCATCTTCTTCAAATGAGATGGAGGAATGAATAAAGAGAGGGGATAAAAGAACATTTTTTCTTGTTTGTATACCATGTAGGAAACTGTAAACAACTATGGATTTTAATGACTATGATTGTTTCCCCAAGAAAAAGAATTTCAAATACTTCTTTTGCTCTAGTGTAATGTGCAAAACATAGGAGAAAATTAAACAAAATGGTGGCAGAGCTGGAAATAATGCTTCCCCATTTGCAAACCCTTTCTCTAGCCACTCAGATATGAAATCTACTGCATGACAGCATTATCCCCAAGTATTTCCCCCTCATAAAAACAGATCTAGAAGAACATGTGTCTTGGCTTAGCTGAATCTGTTTGGCAGACTGTTTAGCAATGGGGGAAAAAAATTCAATATGTAATTTTCAGTAGGATTAAGAAACTTACAATGAATAGCCCTGCCATGTCCAGGTCACAGTATCCTAAGGAGAAAAATAAAACACAGAAATGTATGACAAAACCAGATGAAAGTCAGAGAGCAGATAAGTTACAGTATAGAAGACGGTTTTATAGTCCTGTAGTGAAAATAAATAAAGGTGTCAGGGTGACTAGGATTCCTTGCCTTAAAAATATGGAAATAAGCATGGCAGACTTTTGATAATATCAACAATTGGGAACAAAATTTATATCGTTACTTAGATATTTTAAATCATTCATTCTGATCCAAACAACAGAGGTTGGGGAAAAAAAAAATCTAGTAAGACTTTTTCAGAGGACTTTACCAGTCCCTTTAGAAGGGCACCCTCATAAATATGTTTGATTTAGTTTTTAAGGACATTTCTGCACAGGTAATCTCTCATGCTTTTTCTTCGCTTTTTTGGATTTTTTTTTTCCTTATTTTATGTTTATTACTACTTATATATAATTTTTACAATGTATACTGCAGATCCTTAAATCCTTTCAGTGAAATGCAATACCAATCCTCTTTAGTGGTTCCCTTAATTTTTTAAATTGATCTGTAAAAAGATTTTACAAAGGAGTCTTTGTAAATAACAACAACAATAACAATCACTGGTTTTTAACCTTAAAAACCATTAGAAATGAAAAATTTGGTCTTTTCTGGATTTGTTGGATGACCACATAATTAAAAAGAAAGTTAACAAGTTGCTAGACTCATGTCCCAGCATTACACCTGTCAGTGAAGCAGAGCCATACATCTGTGCCCCTATACATGGCAAAAAGTGTAAACATTTACTCCGCATAACATGGAAAAGTTGCAGGAGAAGAACCATCTGCAAAGCTGCCCTCCTGAGGCCCCTGCAGGAGGGAGTGTTGGAGGTACTGCATGGCTCAGCTTTGCTTTTGTTCCAAAACTTTGTAAGCCCCTTTGCAGTAAGAGTATTTTGAGCTTAAACAAAAAATGGTGACTAGTAGAGAAGTTGTGTGCATTTTAGACTTCAAAGTACAGGCTCTGTGGTTTTGCAGGAAGTTTCTAACTTCCGCTGCAATACTTTCCTGTGCTCCCTCTTACTTTAACTATAGCTAAGAAGCCCAGCAGTAATTTTTTACAATCAGAATAGCAACTACACCATGGTGACACTGGGAAAGCCTGGCTGCTCCAATGCTAAAGCTCAGGACAATAGATTCTTCAGTGACAAGGCAAAATATTTATCGTAGGTACTGTTTAAGTCAGGATTTTGACTTCTGTATTACTAGTTAGTGATAGAAGAATGTTCTGCTTACCAGCTTGTTGGGGTATCGGAGCAACACAGGTTGTACAGGTACTCGTGGAACAAAGGCACCTGCAACCACAAATTAGAATTGATTGTTAAGACTAAGCTTAATACAGCAGTTGGGAGTTTTAAGTGATTCATGTAAGACATGGTATCTGGAAGGAGAAATTTTTAAAAATGTGAGAAGAAATGGGAAGTGTTCCTATTGCTGTAGGTTTTCTGTGTTGTTTGTTTGTTTGTTTGTTTTTAAATCAGCAGCAGAACTAGCAAGATGTCAGGACAGAAAAGGGTTAGTCTCCATTTCAAGGAGAAAGCTGCCTAACATTCCTAGACTGTTCAAACTCGTTTTCTGTGTATTGTCTCCCCATTGAGTGGCATTCATTTCAAAGGCTTAGATGCTCACAAGGCTGTTGAGCATTTCCCGAACCCTTTTCTGTTCTGATTATCTTCATAAGTGGTATGGATCTGAGCATGTAGTACTGTTTTTGTACCTTTGCTACCCAAGGCACTGTACAACAGTAAGAAAGGAGAGCAACGTGGCTTTAACTGAAGTGCAGCACAACAATCTAATGATCAGTGATGGTATCAAGTACCTTTCTGTGTTAAAAATAATCTCTCGGCCTGCCTTGCTAAGCACTACGCAAAGAGATTTTGTAACTTGGTTGCTAGGTCTTGCATGGCAAAATTTACAGGAATCTAAGATGGCATGACTGTGAGTTGTGCTAAAAGAACATCATAAGTAGCATGTATTTCGGTAGTTCATCTCATAATAATCACAGTCAAATTTCTGGATAAATAAATTAGATTAAAACTGTACCCAGAAAAAAACCCAACCAACTAACCATATACATCATAGGTATTTTGCATCCTACAAAATACCAAAAATCAGAAAAGTAAACTGACTAGTATAAAATACTGGGTTTAGCACCACTGAAACTGTAATGATATCAGACATTACTACAGTGCTGTTGTGGATGAGGTACCTGCAGAAGTATAGGCCTTACCAGAACTACCAAATTAATATTTCACACGTTATTTTCCAACAACGATGCGACAAAATCTCTCACCTTGTTTAAATGTGATCAGGCAAGATCGGTTTGTGCAGGTGCCTTCTGGGAAAATCAGTATCTTGGATTTAAAGAGAAAGAAATACATATATACACACATTTCATAAAAAGATTATACTTCAGCATCAGTTACATAAAGGCTGACTTTTTATGCAAGCTCTGTGACATATTACACTGCATCACAAGAATATCATTACTGTTTCAAAAGGAAATGAACAAATAAGTGAAGGATGCTCACAGTAGTATTAACCTGATCCATCTTGATTTGGAAACAAATGCTTTGTAAGAGAGAATTTCAGGGGAAAGGCCTTTATCAGTTCAGAAATACGGTACAAAAGGCTTTAAGTGTTTCACTTGAAATGTTTAGTCTTGGTAATGATAGGAAAATTGTTCCTCTGCCAGCAGCTCCTTGTTGAACTGCTGGGTGTATAACCATCAAGAGTCTGGGCTGACATGAAGTGCATAAGGTTCTTGAGCGTTTACAGGCACAGATGCTATCAACATGACTGAGACGAGAAGATCACAGCTTGAGGGGTACCAACAAAAGGCAGAGAGAGCATGTGCATCTGTGATGCAGAGCTCTGAAGGCATTACATATCACTACACAGCCTCTGAACCTGAATTACTCAGACACACCAAATACCCAGAAGGTTTCTGAATTAGTGTCTGAAAGATACTAGATTAGATGCACAGTGAGCTGCAATGTGACACACTGAATCCGGCCCCCTATGGAATATAAGGAAGATCTGTGTTTCTCATATCACTATAGGATCATAAGCAGCATTCCAAAAAAACCTCAGTAGAAGAACTGGTCTGGGTCAAAAGAGTGTTCAAGGTGTGCTCCCACTTCAGTCCAAATGAACAGGTCAAGGCTAGATGAAAGAGGGCATCATTAGGTCACACCCAAGGGACACAGGCTGTACTAAGGTGTGATAGAGACAGCTGCACATACCGATTTACAGTCAGTCCTTCACTATGCATTCTATAATCAGAAATTGTTCACTGGTGCTATGGACACAAAAATGGATATGTTTCTGCTTAGCGTATGTCATAAGCCACAGAAAACGTATTAGTGACTGACCGAAAAGTAAGTAATCATTCCCTCCTTCCCCTTCGTTTTGATACAGGGTTGGGAGAAGCACTTATCAGAACCTCATGCTATTAATAAGCACAAGCGTTGCCCTGCCTGTTGTGTTTTGGTTTTAGGAGGAAGGAACGGGGAATCCAGCTACTCTTTCTTTTCTATTGTGCTAAGAGAATGCAGCCCAGGCACTCTGAAGAGGATATGACAGACATCATCTTGTGGTCAAGTTTCTCAAAAAAAAACAGAGTAGGAGGAAGGTGTGGCCAGGGCACAGGACTAGGAATCACCCAGTGACACCCCCAGTTATACTGCTGACTTAGTCTTGGAGATTCCCAGATTACTTGACTCATAGACTATTTATGCCATGATACATACCTAGTTTTTATCCCAAGTGCAGTATTGCTGTAGAGCCAATTCCCCTTTCCTCCCCATGCTATTTTCAGCAGAGATTAGGTCTACCAGGGCTTTGCTGGAATCACTTCATCCATAACAGTTTAGCAAATTGCAAGCATCAGAGTAGTTTGTAAGCACAGTATTAAAAAAAAAAAAAAAAAAGCCTTCCTAGCTTTGCATATTTAAAATCCTCCATATAACTGACAAACTGAAAAAAATAATGGAGGCTTTAAAAGTATTTATGGCAGCTTAGAAAAATGCATTTATGAGTCGCATTAAAGTAGCCTAAACATTAACTAAAAAGCTTTTTTTAAGGTGCTTGCTAAGTAAAAATGATGCATGAAGTGTCTAAATAATGCCATTTCAAAAAAAGTGGCAAGTGTTGGTCTTCCCTACGCGAATGTTCTCTCTTTCTAGAGACTATTCAGCAAGTAGAGCAGTGTATTCAGGTCTAGCTGTCACAGATACCTGCTACTGAAGTCTATTATTTTCACTTGCCTCTTAATTTTCCTCAAGAGCCCTTCACTGGAACAAAAGTGAAGGAAAAGTTAACTTTTCTCAGTCATGTAGGAAGTATCCAACTATGACTAAAGAGACCTTGTGACTTTAGCTACTGAACCAGTCACTTCTTTGAGTTTTTATTTTAAGTAAATTAACCCCTAAGAAACCAAGTCAAGAACTAATTCAAATCACAAAGCATGAGTTTATACACAAATCTGCACAGGGTATCTCTGGAGAAAGGTCTTATATCACTGACTGTATTTGTCCAGCAGCATAGTAATGATACTGTATTCATAGTATCTGAAGGCAACATGAGACCAGAGTCAATGCAACAGAATAAAGCAGAGAGGCACTGCCAAATGAGATGTCAGTAGGTTCACAACCGCTCCAGGTCTTTCTTCTTGCAAAGGATGCAGATTTCCATCCCAGCCCTCTGCCTGCTGCAAAAGCATCAGAGTTGCTGCCTCAGCACTCTTCTTCCTCTTGAGCAACCCCTGCCCCATTAGCTCTTCAGGATGGAAAGCCATCCAAGGCCTAGAAGCGCAACAGCAACTTGCTGCTGAAGAATGACCATGGGAAAAACTGTGCAGAATCAGTAACTATTGCTTCCATGTTAAAATCTTTCCACAATTCAGACCAATCTAAAAGTCTTGGGTTTAGTGCATTATTAACCTAAAGAGTGAACTGAGCTTCATCTCAGCTTTTCTCCACATGTGAAATTGATATTTTAAGCTTAAGTACTGTTCATGCTGGAGCTTGGACAGCCTGGGTTACCCATCTCATCAACTGCTCATCCCCTAACTGTTATGAGCACAGCTTTGCAACATAGCTTCTCATGCAAGAGCTAGCTTGAGAGTACTCATTCACATATACCAATGCAAGTCATCTGCTACACTGAAGACAGTACGTTAAGACTTGAATAGGGAAAAGAGAAAGTCAAGAGCATCTGCATTTGGAACAGCAGTTGTTACTGGATGGATTTAACTGACCCATTTGTCACAAGAAAACTCTTTCTGGGAACCAGCCTCTCATCTTCCTTTCCTAAGCCAGTTATATACCCGAGAGCTGACTTCATCTTTGTACATCAATAGAATCCTACTCAGCTGGGCACTCGTGATATTATGATGCACAGTGAATATGGAATATGAATACTTGACAGAAGACTAGTAGCATATTTATTACCTGTGGCCACTGGCCTCTTGATAATGCCCGCTTTGTTATCTCGATGACCGTATTCTTCCGTGAATCAGGGTCTTGACGAGAAACTGATACAGGCTGAAGGGAACTTAAAATGGCTGTGAAGGAGATAAACATTTTTGTTTGTCTCATACTAGTGCTTAGAAAACACATGAGTTCAAGACTCTCTTGTAGCAAAAACTTGTTATGCTCATGCCTGGAGACAGACTCTGCACAAACAGCTTTCAGACTAAATAGATAAGAAGAGTGTTATTATTGCCTCATTCTGCAAAATGGGAAGTAAGACATAGAAGACATACCTACACTGCCAGCTGAGGAGCTTTACAGTAGGTATAAACATGCCAAATTCACCCAAACACATTCTACTAATATTGCTGTTATTTTTCACTGAGCATTTCCACACAATTCTAAGGAAGAGACCTGATCAGGTCTCTGCTCATGGGCCACACTCAGGCCTAACTCATGCAGACTGCAACCAACAAGTAGTTTGAGCCTACGCTGAAGAAGTAAGATGTCCCTTTTCAGTGACAAAGCACACACAGCTCCTGTGTAAGCTGCAGACACTCCCCCCCCTCCCCCATTTAATCAGGAGTCTAAATCAGAATGTGTGTACCTATTAAGGTGTGATGAGAAACTTAGGGAAGAATTATCTTCTATGTCCCACTCCTGTGCTTTTAAGAGAAGATCAATGTATTATCAGTTAGTTTATTTCTTACACAGACACTTTTCTATGTTGCCTACTGAGTTTAGTTTTGGGTTACTGTACAGCCAGCAGAAAGTCTACAGCTGATTCTAGTAATAATGCAAATGAGGATTCTTTTTGTGCCAAAAGGAGGAGGAAATAATAGAAGCATGAGTCATCTGATCTTTTCCACTCTTTGCATTTCCTTTTTGAGTAACTTCTCTTTTATTCTTTCCCAGTTTGACTCCCATTAAAAAAAATTATCCGTAATAGTGCCTGCAAGTTTAAACTTATAAATACGGTATTTTCCAGACTGCTGTAGTTTGGGTCTATTTTGAAATAACCTTCACTAATCCATGTTGTACATTTGTGGGCCTCACTGTTAAAAGACAGCAGTTGAACAGATTTCTCAAGCTATCTACTAGGAGAATTTTAAGAGAAAGCTTCTAGCCTGAGCAGTTAGAAGACATCCTTTCAGTATAAAGCAAATTTAAAGTGATATTATATTTCATATCTGAAAAGAAACAGCATAGTTTTAGACATTTTGACCAATTCAGAAAGATAACTCGTCACGGGGATTTCACTAGAAATAATTTGTCAATATCTTTGAAACCTAAGGGTTTAAGACGTCTGCCCTTAAATCACTTTCAGAGATAAGACTTTTGGCCTAATGTCAAATTGCTGACTTCTAACATTTTATTTTTTCATAAATACTTACTGCCAAGTACCGGAGTTGACAGGTTCTCTGCTCTAGACACTATTGATGGCATTCCAGTTAGGGCAGAAATAATGGCATCAAAAAAACTTGAATGAGGAGCTGCAACAAAGATTGGGGCTTCCAGTAGACTTGCTATTTTCCCTTTTACTTTAACTTGGAAACCCATTACGAAGAACAGCGTACGAGTTAGGCATGAGAGTGTTGTCCGGATCATCCTCCTTGTAAACAGAAACACAAAAATATCATCCATCTTACAGTTAGTATTTCTTTTGTACTTTAAAAGAAAAGCCCATAATAGGTTTCCTAGTTCTCAGCAGCACTGGGGCCAGGCACAAGGTAGCAATACTACTCACCGGGAGAGTGTAGGACTAAAGGAGTAGAAGCAGGGAAGGGAACATCACCTTTTCATGTTGAAACCAGATTATAATTTTAAAGATAAGGCAATGTACAGCACCTTGCTAAACCTTCTCCCAGGTACACTATTTCTCTTGCCATATTTTACAGCATTGTAGCACAACACTATTGCGAGGGGAGGGTGGGTAATTAGCAGATTCAGTGTCCTTTTTGTAAGAACTTAGGTAACTCTGATACCGTTCTTTTACTATCAGTTTTAAACAAGTAATATTAAATGACCCTGTTCCCTTAATGGAACACGTTCCCTCAGCAGGGGACAAGTTCCCTTCACGGGACTCTTTGTAATCTCTCAGCCTTGTTAGAATTCACTTCCTGTGCCTCCTCCTCCTGTGTGCAGCTGCTGTGCATCGCAGCTAGAAGGGAACTTCATTACTCTGAGGTCAGAAACCCAGAGCAACTGAAACCCAGAACCCACAGAGGCAGCTGTACAATACTCCTTCAAGGGCAACATAGCTAAGAGAGGAGCTGTCAAAGCTAATTTTGTTATAAATTATAGCATAGCAGGAATGACAAGGGCTACACAGAAACTCAGCCTATGTAAATTACCAAATACTTTTCTTAATGAGTTTCTTTTCTCAAATATTCCTATCAGTATTATTACTAAAATAAGTCCTGGCTTACAAATAGTCTATAAAGATTTTTATACAGATTTGTTTTAGCCTCAAGACAATTGAAAATCTACCTATTTAAAAAGCTCCACTATTGTTGTAAAATACACTCATCAAAAAGTTGCTTCACCTAAATGGGTAAAACTAAGATTTGACTGAGTACTCCTCTTTAGTCAAAAGGAGAAAACAAGTGAGAGGAAAAAAAAATGCTTTAGACCCTGGCTTTGTGTTATTAGGAAAAAAAAAAAAGCACAGAGTTTTCACAAATATTGGTCACTTTACCTTCTCCATCCTTTCAGCGGCACAGATCCTTTTCCAGGGTGGCGGAAAGTTGCAATTGATGCAAACAGCCATGCTAGCAGTAAAATGAATGCAATGCATATGGCACGGAAGGGTAGCAAAATAATCCCCTGAAGAATAGTCTGGAAAAAAAGAGGGAAAAAATCTTAAGAAATGGTATCAACAGGAATGCCACTGATATCTGTGTAGTTACATTATATGGACTTTCAAATACTAACATTACTGCTATGTGATTTAGGCAGGAAAGCATTAATGATTCCAGTCTTCATATGGGAAGTCAGTCATTCACAGGATTTCATTTTCACTTTTGGGTTCCCATTTCAGGAAGAACTGGAACATCTGAGTATTTCAGTTTTTAGCTTGGATGTTGTTAGACAGAGAGGGTAAACAGAGTTTGCTGGCTTTAGTTTATACTTAGACTTGGTCTGCAGCATACAGCCAGCTCAGATGAGTCTGCCCAGCTGATACATATCTCTGCTACAGAGCCTTCTGTCACTAGCTGCCTGTCTAGAAGCCAAGTGGGATTGTTAAGATGACTAAAATGTACTCTTGCCCTTTCAAAATGACAAATCTTGTGTTGAGTCACATTATTGCTACAAGTGATCCTCACTACTACTGCCTGGAGTAGTGCACACGCAACACAACTTCATTTGCCCTAGCTGGAACTTAGGCGAAATGGAGTTTTCAGTAAAACTGAACCTGTGGTTTAAGGCAAAGTTTCAGACTTTACAGTGCTGTTGAAGCTGCTGTAGCAGCTCTTGGCTCATCACCTTTGGAAGTGGTTTGCTCACCGCCCGCTGCAAACATGCAGCAGAACCCTTCTGATTATGGAGATTAACTTGTTGCCTCCTGTTTGAAGCGTCTTAGATATTAACCTCTGTGCTAGGACACCCTTGAATTTTTCATAATAAATTAAGAAAGCTTAGTTCCCTTTCCTCCCCGCAATCAGGAAACTGTTATTAGCTTGCTTTAACTTGAAGCAAAAGAAACTGCTGAGAGAGTTCTGCTATGGTCATAGACAGCCAAGCTAGGTAGCAAAACCAGTATAAAACAGATCCAAGCCTGTTCACTGTTTGTTCAGTTCTTCATGTATGTTTGTAAGGGGAATGGAGGGAAGGAGAAACACTAACATGCCCTCGTTGCAAATAATCCTCAAATATCATCCCCAGCCCCCCCTAAGGAATTTTTAGCTTGCATTTTTTCATGCACAGCTCCAGGGAACAGGTGTATTGGTGCAACCTTGTTAACAGGCAGCTGTGGTACAGGGCAGGGCAGAAAGAAATTCGTAATTGTTCTACCTCAGTAAATCAGGTTAGAAACTATATCCTGAAGGTTGGCCTTTATGGCGCAACACAGCACTATGCAGATTGAGCAAGCACAGGTCTGGGAGGCAGGTGAGCTGTGTTAGCATGCGGAATTCATAGCCTAGCATTCCTGGTAAGCTAGTAAACGGTTCAACTCCTTTTGGCAGCTAATCCAGCTCAGCTACCACTCACTGACGAGGATCAGCTCTGTGTGCATAGATATGCACAAAACAATACACACCCAAGCAGAATTGTAGTAGTGAATTTTTTTATTTTATTTGGGCTATGTTTCTAAAAGTCCCTCAAAACTTTAATGAGAGTGCATCATTGGTCACAGACTGACAGCTCCACCAGTTCAGAAGTACAGTAGAAGCTATTGAATGAGAGTTGTGCTAGTTGAACTTATGCTTGTGAGCTTACTATTTTTTATGCTTTACTATTTTTTAAGAACATCTACAACTGAACAACAGTGTTCCTCTCAAAAATCAGCCTTTCTAGTCAGCTCTTAGCAATGGCTACTTATGTACAGGAAAAGCAAGGCTTTTAATAATAAGTAAGTTTTACAAAATAGTTTGTAACTTACATACTTGAGCTATGATTATTAAGCAACCCAGTGGATTTCAATTTACCTCTTTTCTTTAAACAGAAACAAGTGTTTGTAGTACATTTGGAATATAAGCATCTTTGAGTATTATTTATCCAATTCTTTGATATAGTAGGTTGGTTCTAATTTTCCTTTCATCAACACGGTCCTTTCCCTCCCCACCAAATCCCTTCCATCTTCACATAAACTCCTCTTACTGTCCTCTTGTCAATATTCAGGAGAGGCCCTGGCCTCTGGCTCTAAACCCTGTGATGCTGATGATTAACAGGAATTTTGGGCCTTCAGGACTCAGTTCTGTGTTACAAAAGGCACAGTGACAACAGACCAAACTTGATAGTGGATAGTGTAAATTATGATAAGCATGAGAAGCAGGTACACAGTGTTGATGCTTATGTTCTGTAAGCACTGCCATATAACATATTTCCAGAAGAGATCTGAACATTCAGGTGTGATTATTTCCTGCTTTTATGTAACAGTTGTATACAACTAGCTATGGAATTTTACCCATAACTTCATGGACAACAGGAGAAGGACTGCTCTAGATCACAGAAATGGGTTCAGTAGCTGGGTATGAGAGATTTGGCCCTGGAGATCTATTGCTCCCACTCTCTGGTGCCAGTCATGGCCAATCTGAAAAAGTCAGGTAGCAAGTTAAACCAACCGAGACTCCTTGCTTGTCTCTCAAAATCAGACGTGTCTTTTTCTCCATATGCGTCCCCTTGTACTATGATTTATAGTCCCAGTTCAACATTTCAGCTGCATTCAGTTACCCAGAATGGGCAGCATAAGCATAAATCAGTGTGTTTTGACTTAAAATAACTTTTTGCTTTATGGAAAAAAAAAATGCACTGACCTACAATGAAAAATAAAGAATGCAATAGCAAAAGCAAAACAATCCCTTCCTCAAAACTTTAATAAATTCATTAATCTATTTTAGGCAGATGCACAGGTGGTACTGATTTGCTGATGCAGGCTATTGGCTTTCTAGGTCACTGTGTAATGAGGCAGAGTTGATTTCTGCTCCATCAGCTGCAGAGTAGGGTAAGAAAAGGACAGAAAAGAGAAAGGTCAAGGTAGGCTAGAAAAGAAAAAAGTATAGAAGAAAAACATACAGAAGAAAATAGAGGTTCAAAGTTTAGTAACTAATAAGTAGGACCATAGAATCATAGAATTGTTTAGGTTGGAAAAGACCTTTAAGATCATCAAGTCCAACTGTCAACCCAACACCATTATGCCCACTAAACCATGTCCTGAAGTGCCTCGTCTATGCGTTTTTTGAATACCTCCAGGGATGGTGACTCCACCACTTCCCTGGGCAGCCTGTTCCAATGCCTGACAACCCTTTCAGTAAAGAAATTTTTCCTAATACCTGATCTAAACCTCCCCTGGTGCAACTTGAGGCCATTTCCTCTTGTCCTATCACTAGTTACTTGATAGAAGAGACCAGTACTCACCTCACTACAACCTCCTTTCAGGTAGTTGTAGAGAGTGATAAGGTCTCCCCTCAGCCTCCTTTGCTCAGAGCCACTCCAGCTTCTGTATACAGTAAGCACGAAGATTATTCTGAGTCATCCAAAGAACCTTTTCCCACTTTTGGAATCACCTGTGTACTTTCTATTTAAGGTGTCTGCAACAACTGCATAGCCTGTCACTGCAGTCGTTGCAGACACCTGCAGTAGTCCTCGCAGTCCAGGTCACACTCCCACAGCTGACCAACTCTTGAGCAATACATGGGATTATACTGTCACTGATGTCAGGAACCAGGGAAGGGGAAAAGCAGGTCTATCAGAAAGCCACAGAATTCAGCTTGAAATTTTGTTCAACTTCAGCTGCTGACAAGTTATCTAGGAAGCAGCACAAGAGCAGGCTGGGGACCAGAATGAAGCCCAACTCCAGCTGAACTCCCCTGACATCTGAAACTGTGATCAGATGGACTGTCTCCCAAAGCAGTACACGCACAGCAAGACATGGTCGTCCATGAGTGTCCAGAGTATGTCACAGCTCTGCCAGGCAGTCTAGCCACTTGCTTCCAGGTACAGGGTTGAAAATAACGCTTATAGCATGCTGGTTGTGCCATTACATAGTTCACCATTACATAAATCCACTGAGCATCTCTTCTGAATAAAGTGGAATCTAGTAATGACTTAACTAGTATTTGTGCGTTGCAGTTGCAGTTCCGAAGTCAGGAAGGCAAGTGAGCAATCAGGATGAACAGAACTAAAACTAAAAAAAGAAAAATCCCACCACTGAATTGCAGGCAGCTTCAGTTAGAAGATGGAAACCAGAAGTATTTGAACAACTGTTTTAAAATCTTGTTTGGTACATGCAGATGTTTAGCACAGCACAACTGATCCTTGTTTTGCACATTGTAAAGACAGACAAAAATCTCATTGGCTGGCAAACTACTAGTGATACAAGGACTGGCAAAAAATTGTAAAATCTTCTCACTCTACTTTTCAGTCTGGCTACAGCCTATTTTTATATTTGAAGATGAATGAAATGCAAACAGCTAGCCTGTCTCACTTTCAGGCTCCATTGATTAGGGGACAGGAGCCTTTACATTCAAGGAGTTTACCAACATATGAAAATCCATCATTGGGCTCCCAGAGACGGTTTTGAAACTGTATCTGTTTTTATCAGTGTATGTTGAAGGAATAGTATAGAATAGGGGGAATATAACAAAACAGTCCTTTAACGTGCAAGAATGGAGATACACTCCATTTGATTTAAATGGAAACAGAAGGGGCACTTCCCTTTTTTGAAGTTTACAATAACACTCTCTGGTAAGGCTCTGATTCCCAGCTGGTCCGATACGCAGTGCTGGGCAAGACAGGAGCAGGTGTTTACAGGATAAAGCAGACAGTAGGAAGTATCCTAGTCTCTATGACTATAGGGGAAAGAGAACACAAGGGAGCAATACACAATACAAAAAGGTTGTCTCTCTTGTGTCTTTCTGCTTTAAAGTTCTGTGACTCCTGCAATTTTGCTTCAAAGCTCACTAGCACCGGGCCCTGACCCAGCCGGGTGCTCTTCCTTCCAGGTGCATTCTGGAGTTATGTATGGAGTGTATCTTGCCTTAAGACACACCATGTTTTTCATCCCTTCCTCCTGAAGGGAAAAAGTAGGATATATTTATGATTGCTAAAATGGTAATTGTAGCTTAAAATTGCAAGCTTTTGAAAGTAGTCTGTGCATCCTCTAGAAAGAACAGGCAGCACAGAAAGCTGTCCATTTCTGGAACCTCATTAAGAAACTAGTTTCTTTTCCTCGGGGTTCATGCCTACAGCTACTGATTCAGATGCATTTGAAATGTGTTTCAGGCTGCTAGTAAAACATAGGGATAAGAGGATTTGAAATTGTTTTCCAGGTTTCTCACATTTCCTCCACCCAGGTACCTTCAGGGCAAACATTGTTTATAACTTGAGGAAGAGCTATATGAAACATAAAATATTTAGTTGCACATCAGCTTCAGATATTTATAACAATCAGCAGACAATGCTGTAAGTTCACCTACACACAGATGTCCTCATTGTCCTCACTGAGATGTCAGTTCATATTTGGTTTATCAGCTCAATTTTTTTAGAGAATGTTTCTAAAAATCAAAGCCCAGAAATACTGTTTGCTTTCTCAGTTGTAAAAGTACCCTGTAAGTCTTGTGTATGCTTGTACACAACCTGTACTGGGACAGCATTCAGCTCAGAACCCTAATTCAGTTCACCCAGTGACACCAGTCAGTAACCCAGTGGAATTGAGGATACTTTTTTTGTTGTCCACACTGCAATATGGAAACAAGAGATTAACTTCCCTCCCCATAACCCAGGCTTAAAATCAGCCTAAAGTGAGTTAAGCGTCCGAAACAGAATTACTGTAAAAAGTTATTTTCTGTTTTAGCTTATCATACCAGAGAGAAATTATTATCTTCATTCTAGAGCTGAGGCATTTGACACAATGGCTAGATGGACAGTATTTCGTTCTTGTGATTCAAACGGGATGCAAACTGGAGTCAAACAGGACTCCTGTTTTCTCTAGGAGTCATGTGTTATCTGTAATGATTGTGCAAATCTTCTCAAAAGCGTGTTGCAAATCTTGTGTCAGAAGTTTAAGTTTGACGTCGATAAGCCTGTGTGTGTGTGTGTAGAGCAAGCATGCAGTTTGTGGAATCTGAGGAGCGACAGCTTGAAGAACTTCACTTCAAAAAATGGTGGCTTTTTAATGCTGAACACCTTTTGCATCTTTGCTTTGGCCATTTACATAACCTACTCATTTTCTGCTATCGCCAAGCTAGATCAGGAAGCAAACTATGCCGTACTTGGGAAGGATCTGTTCTTACTAGGTGCCGTTTCCTGGAAAGCATCGGAGCTGTAGATGTTGAGCGTCCGGTTTGCTACTCGCTGTCCCTTCACGGCTCGGCACCGGGGTGTAACCGCGGTGCTGCGGCGGGACCGGGCTGCAGGGTAGGCCCCAGCAGCGCCCGTGCTCCTGTCAGACAGGGCAGCGGTTTCGGCGGAACAGGCGGCAGTTTTAAACAGTATTCTTTCGCACAGTCGCATTCTCCCATCGGAAGGAGGTCCCTTTAGAAGGACCACTGACCTTCACACCGCATCGGTGACAACCCCTTGGTTCAGAGCGGCGAAAGTAACGCTGGTTCAGACCAGCTGGCAGAACACCGCGGCGCGGCGCAGCACAGCCAGCGTCCGCTGGGGCTGACAGCCTCCCCTCCGCACCCATGCGCATCCCGACACCGGGCGGCCCCGGCCCCGGCCCCGGCCCCGGCCCCGGCCCGCCGGGCAGGGCGCGCCCCGGCGCCCTCTCACGCCCGCCCCGCCAGCCTTACCCGCAGCTTGTCCCTGGCGCTCAGGCGCCCCGGGTGGACGAAGGGGTTGGGGACGGTGGGCGGGCAGAAGGACTGCTGCCTGGGCAGCGGCAGCACCCGCTGCGCCATGCTCCCGCCGCTCCCGCCGCCGCGCGCCGCCACCCCGGGCGATTGCGCATGAGCCGCCGGCCGGGCCGCGGCACCCCGGCCCGGCCCGGCCCGCCTCGGCCCGCCCTGCCCACCGCGGGGAGCCCCCCCCCTCGGGGCAGGTGAGGGCGGGCCAGCCTGCCCTTGGCCGCGCTGGGCTGCGGGCGGCGCCGTGCCGGCCCCGCCGCCGGTCTCCTGAGGAGACGGTGCTGAGGCGGGAGCTGCCAGGCGGAAACTCGAGGGAGGCGCTGGGGGTTCGTGCCCGCTGCGGAGGCCGGGCAGCCCCGGGAGCCCTGCCCGCCCTCCCCGCCCCCAGCGCAGCTGCTCCGCGCTGACCGCAGCCATCTACACCTCCTGTAAACCGGTCGCCGAGGCGATGTTTGCGGAGTGGTATGGCGGGTGCGTTGTTGATAAGCACTGGCAGTCCTCAGATCAACGTGGTCTGTTATCTGAGAGAGAAGAGAGGCAAAGGTGGTCATAGCACGCAACCGAAGTTGTTTCCAGGGGAAGGATGCGTTTCCACCGCTGCAGAAAGCTGATACGGAGATTCTGGTCTTGAGTAGGTGAGGTCTAGAGATCCGCTGCAGCTTTTCCTTAGGTGGGATCTCTTCCCGCACGCCTGCCCTGTAGGGACGGGCCACGGGCTGCTGCCCGAGGGTGGCCCCGGGCAAGGCCGGCCGGCCGCAGGCCGGGCGCGGGGCGGCAGTTCTGGCGGAGGAGTGCTGTAAAATACTCCATTCCTCGCTGCCTTCTGCCGGTCGTGCGCCTTCAAATGCAATGCCGATGCTTCTGGTTTCAACCCAAAAGGAAGTTTCAGCCTGACCATATTTAGGAAACATGCTTTTAGGTTCTTATGGTAATCCACTACAACGGTGGGGGTGAGCCACCAGTCTCTCTCTGCACAGAGAGCACTGGTCCAAGACCTCTGGCTCCTGGCCTCTTACATGACATTGGTTCAGATGCTTTGTTTTGTTACGGTGCTTTTCCCTTTCTCATATCCGTCCTTCACATGAAAATACTGGTACTTCCTAACACAACATTAGTCCGTGTGTTGCTGAACTGTTTGCGTTGCTGTAACAAAAATAATTATAAATGTCTCATAGTTCAGTTCCCAGTTTGACGTGACTGCTTCCACAAAGATACCATCAGAATTAATAAAACAATTATTATAAAATTATTATTTGTGTTTTGCAATTGCAGGTGCTTAAGGAGTAATCATAATGATACATTTGGGCTAACTGAAGCCTGCCTATAATGGAAGCTTGATGAGTGTAGGATTTCCCTTGGCAGGTTTCCAGGGTCTCCCTGTGATGCCAGTCCTTGCAATGAGCACTATGCTATGAAAAACCAGAGAGCTGTGTACGAACCTGATGAGCACAATTGTCATAGAAAGTAAGGCTGGGGGGAGCTCCAGAGGGGAAAGATCAATTCTACCTCCATCATTCTTGACAGATGATTGTACAAGCTCTTCTTAAAACCCCATGAATTCCCTAGCTGATCCATTCCAGCGATACCCTTCTCTGGTACTATCTTGAAACGATTTTTTCTGTATCTGAGCAGAGTCTTTCTTGTTGCAATTTATATCCATTCTCAGTAGACATGAGAACAGTTTGCTTTCCTCTGCAGCTACTTTTTGCACACTTGTGTACCATTATGATTCTCTCAAGGTTTCACTAGACTAAACAATCAAGTGTTTTCAGGTTTTCTCTCCTAGGTCATAGTTTCTAGCTATCTGAGCATTCCTAATGCTTTCCTCTGGCCTTTCTCCAGTGAGTCCACACCTTTCTTGAAGTACCCAAACTGGAAATACTACTCCCTAGGAGGACTGACCACTGCTACTGTATGGACAGGAAGGATTAATTTGTGTCTAACACATAATATTTATATATACCTATATAGTGTCTGCTTTTTTGTCACTAGCCTGACCCTGTGACTCACACTGTGACACATGATAACACTTAGATCCATTTCTGAACAATTACTTGTCATTTATGGTACAGAGTTCTTAAGAAACACTACATTTGTCCTTACCAAATGGTGATAATGATCTTACCTCTTGAACTGGGAAATACTAAAACACCTGGCTTTACAGACATGATGCTTTTATTATGTAGAAGAATGTTTCTGGTGACTTGTACATTTGTTAAAAACAATTATAATTAATTATAAATATTTTACTCTTCTAAGGCTGATTAGCCATAGCACCATCAAATCGCAGGCACCAAAATACAAACATGGTGAAAAAAGTTTTAACATTCAGAACAAGTGAGAAGGTGCAATCATATGTAATTCTTTGGCTAAATTGATGTCAGCATCTCTTAGTCTGTGAATCTCTGGTAAAGAGAACTTGTTCTATGGTCAACTGACACAAAACACCACCGAGCTTTTGTGAAACTGATGTCTGGAATCACCTCAATATCTTTCCTTTGTCAGAAGGTGCATATGGTCCTAGAGACAGGCATTGAGGGAACAGTAGCATTAGCTTGCTACTAATTATTTTTCTAAGTTGAAGCTACAGCTTCAATTCTGCAGGTCACTAGGAAGATGTATGCTTTCCCTGAAGAGCTTTACCCTATATTGCCTTGATTCTGCCTAGAAACTGTAAGAAAAGTGGCTCTGGAGCAGGTGTAGCTTCTGTATACAATCCAAGTGAATCACATTAGTGATACGTGAAACCCCAGTAAACATTTCCATAGTGTAAGACAGGGATTCTTCTCTCATATAAACAGACACAGCTTTTTTTAAGTTGTCATGGTTTAACCCCAGCTGGTGACTAAGCACCACGCAGCTGCTCACTCACTTCCCTCCCCCCGCAGTGGGATGGGGGAGAGAAATTAGGAAAAAAAAAGGTAAAACTCGTGGGTTGAAATAAGAACAGTTTAGTAGAACAGAAAGGAAGAAACTAATGATAACAACACAATAATAATGACAATAATAATAAAAGGATTGGAATATACAAAACAAGTGATGCACAATGCAATTGCTCACCACCTGCTGACCAATGCCCAGTTAGTTCCCCAGCGGTGATTCCCCCCAGCCCCACTCCCCCCAGTTTATATACTGGGCATGACGTCACATGGTATGGAATATCCCTTGGGTCAGTTGGGGTCAGCTGTCCTGGCCGTGTCCCCTCCCAACTTCTTGTGCCCCTCCAGCCTTCTTGCTGGTGGGGCATGAGAAGCTGAAAAATCCTTGATTTTAGACTAAACATTACTTAGCAACAACTCAACAACTGAAAACATCAGTGTGTTATCAACATTCTTCTCATACTGAATCCAAAACATAACACTATACCAGCTACTGGGAAGAAAATTAACTCTATCCCAGCTGAAACCAGGTCAAAAGTCTATGGAGCTTTATAGTTTTTAATATAAATTATATATACAGTTTAAATTGGACTAAGATCTTCACCTCATCATAGCTGCCTTTGCGACAGTTTACTCTCTTTTCCTGGCATTTGTAAAAATATAGTCCAACATATCTTCTTATCATAATGATTTTAATAAAGCTATAGTAATTTCAAAGTAATTCCAGTATATATCAATTCTCTAAAATGTGGGGCAGTCAAAATCATACACTGCAGAATTTGAAATCCTTGCAAACTTTTTAAAAAATCTTCTGTCAGTAATTCCTAGCCTGAACCAGAAGCTAAAAGAAGTTGTCCTTTTTAGCATTTCCCTATTTAATTCTTCTGGTAAGGGCTGTTGTGTTACCTTTATAAAACACGCTGACAAAGGCAGTTTTTGATAGAGAAATTGAAAACCTGCTTTGTGTTTGTACTGCTCCCTGCCTGCATTTGACAAAAATCTGCCATCTCGTGGCCACGGTCGTGTAATACTGTTGCACAGAAAAGTTAGGGCGGCATCTGTTAACTGCTTGTGAGAAAAACAACCTTTTCTCAAGGACTAGCTACAAAACTTCTTCATGTAAAGTACCATTCTGATTTTGTATTTCTTTCTGTGTTATTAAATGTGAACTACTTGTGCAAAATGGGTATGAGAACAGAAGTAGATGGCCAATGTGTTTCCATTGTTGATTTAATTTTTATCTTTCTTTCTTTCTTTCTTTCTTTCTTTCTTTCTTTCTTTCTTTCTTTCTCTCTTTCTTTCTTTCTTTCTCTCTTTCTTTCTCTCTTTCTAGGCCATGGTCCCCTAATGCTGGTTCAGTCTCTGCTTCCCTCCTGAAACAATGCCGACTAATGCCTTCCAAGAGGCAATGTGGGTGCACCTGACAGCATGTTCTCTTCAGGGACCAGTGCAGCCAAAAAGTGTAATGCAAGTCACATGAAGTTTGTCTGTCTCCACTTGGGACAGTCTTCCAGTGTTATCCTGGTAAGCCATATACCCCCAAAGGTCATTGTGCCTTGGCCATGCAACATACAACCTCAGTATCATGCTATGTAAATGGCACTGTGGCAGGCTGCCATGGGTAATTTGAACTAAAAAGCCATAAACATTTTTGATAGTTGTATGTCAGAATCAGAAAGGCCTCGTGTGAGGCTTCGAGGAGATACAGGCTTAGTGCTAAGCAGTGTGTACATACTTGTCTCCTTGATGAAGTCTACAGGGATAAACGTGGTCTGTTGTGCAGACAGTATCAGCTGCAGTAGTAGACAAAATACTTACTGTGGAAGAGGAATTAGAATCACCCTGTACTGTTTCAAGATCTGTACTGCTAAAGGACAAATTAAATGGCAGACCCTGGGGTAAAAACGATCTGATTTTAGAAGGTAACTGAAACAAGCACTTCGTAACAGTCTTTAGAACTAGTATCTTTTTAGTATTGAATAAAAAATGCTATCCATGGGAATGTTCAGTGGGCTGGATAACACATGGTGTAATTCGTTAGGGCTGCATCAGTCAATTTTATTCTGCTGGAATCTAGCTCTGCATGTCCCTCAGTAGAATTTATTATTTTAGTGTGACTTCAGAGAAGAAAAGCAGTTTGGGGCTGTTCATTTCACAGTGCTCAGGTACTTGTGGACTGGAGGATGTGCTTACTGGCATACATGTATCCATCCAAGCAGGCACACATGTGTGCATGCTTGTATACACAAACCCAGACACACTTTCTCTTCTTCTAAGACAGTTGCAGAGATATGTGTATCTTGGGAGTTTTCATTTAATGTTAAATAGAACTGAAACACCCCTAAAGCTAAGCTTTCTCCTGGGTATTCCTAGACGTTTCCTCTTACAGAAATTCCTTTCTCTGCCTCTTTCCCTTCTTTCCTAAATGTTAGACTTTCTGTGCTAGTGTTATATCCCTTACACTGGTGCACATAGGGTTCACACAGTGTTTGCCTAGTAGGTTTCCAAATGATTCGTTCTATTTGAGAGTTGTTTGTAGCTGTTTTTATTAGAGGGAAGTTGCTGCCCCCAGTCTGTTAAGTATGAGAATCCAGCCCATAGGGATAGGTAAAAGAGTCCAAGAATATGTCCCAGGATGCCGCACCAGAGAGGAAAACCTCATGCTGAGAGTTCCCTGAAGCTTCTGCTGAATTCCTTTCTCTTTGCATTGCTTAATGGACAGAAGGCAGGTAAAATCAGTGGCAAGAACCTAGTCACCTCAGTTGGCATGTCATACCTGATAATGACCTCTGCAAAGGGAGGCACTTAAGCAAATGCTTAGCTTGCATGTTGTTAGTCCCAGTGGAGTAAGTAGGACTTGTGTTAGATTTTTGGTCCGAGACAGGCAGATAGATTGCTGAGCTAGCTCTATTAACAAATTAGGAAAAAATAGCATTGGGTCTTGCTGATGCTGAGTGAAAATACATGTAGTATTATCTCAGGGAATCCACTGGGTATGTCCCCTTAGAGAATCCTCCCGTTAAAGTTCCTCACCTGAGCTGGGTGCAGAACTGGACAACTTGACAAGAATTTCTCTTCTGTTTCTCTGGGTAAGGAAATCTCTAGACTGATGATGGAGGATCTCCAACTCCCAGTGCTCTCAAACTAGCACCTTCCCTGATTATTGAATTCACTTGAAAACAAAAGAAAAAAGTAGATTTACAAGAAAAAGAGAGACTCCAGTGAATTGTGTGAGAAAGAGATATAAAATTAACTGGTTTTTTTTTCCTTTGAACTGAACCCAGGAGCCTCAGTAAAGTTTACCCTATTTAAAGCATTAATTAAGGAGCTGACTGTACATAAAGATAAAACAGAACTCTTAAAGAAGTCTCCAGGGACTCCAAAAAACCCAGTTTTGTCTACATGAGGCAAAAGAATTTTAATTAGAAGCAACTGAATTGAAGTGAACTGATATAAGCAACAAAAAGAGAATTTATCCCACAATGTATTCAGGGAACATAATTGAATGTTCATTAGCTAAGAGTTATATACTGACTGTTAATGAGCAGAAATGAATATGTATTATTTCTTATTAAGCTGGAAATGTATGGAACTAATTGCATTTAAATATAGTAGCTATAAAGCTGTGTTTATTAAGTGTCACTACTAAGAACAGGAAAGACATAGGTGAATTTGTATTCTTTACTGCAGTATCGTTTTAAATATTTATTATGCTAAGTGGTATTAATACATAGCTTTTTGTGGAAATGGTTATTATGTTGTGCTAGTAGGACTTGGTGATGCCTTCATTTGGATAGGATTTATGCTTTGTTTATTATAAATTAGGGAAGGCAGCATAACCAAGACAGAAGCTCTTGGATTACTGTAAGACAGTGTTATTCTTGCTTCTCATAATGAGAGTCCTCTGTTATTCATCATCAGATGGCACTTGGCTTCTTGGTATCATGGCTTAACAATAATCTCAGGACAGAGTTTTGGTAAGGTTTCTTTGTTGAAGAGGTACAGGAGAAAGCCATCTTGTTATGAGATGTAATGATAGAACAACAGAATTAATTTGTATTAACTCAGTGGATGTGCTGTGCATGCACTCAGGAAGGGCCTACGCCTGCCTGGGAAAGCCTACAGTCATGTGATAGACTAAGTCTAAGAGGAAACTGGTAGTGGGTAGTGGCCACTTCATCTTACGAGGGGACGGAGAAGCATGTGGGAGTAAGCAATCACAGAATTGTTTAGGTTGGAAGGATTCTCCTAAGATCATTTACTTCAGCCCCCCAAAATGTTAGTAAAGGGTGCATGAAGAAGAGCAAAGCAGAGGGAAGGGATGACATAGCTGGCCAGAGACTTAGGGCAAGGCATGAAATGGAAACCCTGGAGTTCAGCAGCTGGCGCTGACCCTTGCTTTCTCTCATCTTTGGAGTTTTGTGAGATGAGGGGTGGTGGCTTTGCCTGAACATTTTATGGCTTTTACCATGATTTCAATAGTCTCTTGGGAAAGGAGAGGGACAGTAGAGGGAGAGGGAGAAGGAAAGGAGCAGCAATACCCTGAGTGGGTGCAGAGCAGCAGGGAAGAAAGAAGTGCCACAAAGAGGAAGATCCTTAAAAATAACTCAGCAGAGGTCTGATGGCTTCCCAGTGTTGAGCTAGCCTGTTTTCTTCTGGAGCTGCTGTGGAGTGCTAGACCAAGACATACCTAGTCCTGACTCTGGGACTTCACTGGGGTCTGCAAACAAAGTTGGACTTAGACCCATGATTATTCATTACAGCTGAAAGGCCACCTCTTCTCCCATATGACAAAAATAGCTGTTTTCATCCTCCTGCTCCCTTTGAAATGGAAGGATATTTTGGGACTGCAGTCAGGGAGGGTTGGCACACCTTTGAGCTAGTCTGTGCCATTTGACATCAGTGCTGTAGGCAGTAATTTTGTGGAATTTAGATTGCTGTCTTCCTGCTTAAATGGAAAAAATACCTTGTTTGGTCTGATTTGAATTTGAATTATTTTTAATTTTGCAATTTATCCTTTTCTGATAAAATTCTTATAGATTATTACAGTAACCACTGGTTCTACCTTTAGTAATCCAAATTTATGTTTATGAATTGTGCAGATATGTTTTTACTACAGGATTCTTTAGTAGCAGCAACTGCACGTTCATTTTCTGAAAGATTGCAACTTTTTTCCTATTCACAAGAGGGCGATAAATCCCTAGTCATCTTTATTCAGCCTCTATGAAGTGATCAGTACATTACTGCAAAATGCCATAAAAAGCAGCTTGCTGTCAGATAACTGATATATATCTACTGATCTGTATAAAATATTGTGACTCCTTTTCTTTTGTTTTATGGGAAGTTTAGGCTAGGCCCTGTTCATTTCATGCCACTGTAGATCCTATTGTCAGTAGAAACTAGATGAGGAAAAGTTATTCATAATATTCCCCCCCCCCACTACAAGTGCAAGTGTTTTCTTCATGGTACACTTACAAGTATTAAATTCAGATGAATGTCAAGTGCCTCACATAATGCGATTTTCAGCATACTCTTCAGGAGAATATCCCATAGCCTAAAGTTTGTTGTGTATGTTTATTTCTTCCTTATAGTGAAACTGTTTCTTTGGTAATCAATATTTTCAATTTCTTAACTTTAATCCTTTGCTTCAATTGAAGTAGGTTCTTCTCTTGAACCTCCCCTTTAAATGCAAAGTTATTTCATCTAAATACAAGGACCACAACTTTAAGCCTTTTTGTGGTGATAATATCAGTATAGGAAGCTGCCATTAGCACTGTGATTTCTCTATTTGTGTAGACAATTTTATAATTTATTAGCACACTATTATATTTTTAAATATTTAGATTTATTCACTTTGACATCCATTGTCTCTTAAATAGTTTCTGTTTTACATTGTGTAGTAAGAATAATTTCAGGAGTTTTACATGGAATAAGGAATAAGGAAAAGAAAAAGGAACAACTGGTTCAGTATACTAAATTATTTTATGTCTCTGTTGACGTTACCTGAGTTCATTCCAGCTCCTGAGTTTGAAGGAGCTGGAGAGCTGGATTCCTTCTAGCTCTAAAGTTCCACGACCCAGCCCATGCAATTTTTAAGCTGTCAGTATTAGAACAAATTCTTAATAATTTATGGAATACTATGGCCTCTGAAGAATGTTTTCACTCTGTGTTTTAATATGAAAAATAAATAAATGCCCAAAGTCTCTAGCAACGCACTGAGGCATTTGCTCAAGGTGTTAGTACAGCGCCCAACGGAGTTTTAAGAGCCTCAAATGATGTGACTTCCAATATATCTCTTAAATAATAAGACAAGTCCGTGACTCTTGAGGCTCTTTCTACAATCTGAATGGAGTTCTGGGGCTGTCTCAGATAGCTGAGACAAAAACACTTTTATATTGTCTTTCAACAACTTCAGCAGTCTTTGGTTGCAGAGATTCAGACTTGCCTGGCCCCTTGCCTGGTCTCCGATTACCTCAGGCCTGCGGTAGGAGGGAGCTGTTAGAAAGCAGGACTACCCTTAGCTTACTTATTTGATATTATCTTGCCTGTAACAACCTTCACAATTCACCTCCGCCCCCTCCTCACCACCGGTGTCTGCAGGGGCTGCATCAGCGCAAGGGCAGAGCTGTCCTTGAGCATAGCACCAGTTCTCCTGCGCTACTGGCAACTGTAATGCAAACAGTAGCACGGCTGGGCAACAAGTGGAGCTTGGAAGAGATGCAGATTGGAGTTTTGGGGAGAAAAGCTTTATCTTGCTTACTCTGTTTAAGTGAAATTAAAGTCTTCCCTGTTCCTTTCCTAATCACCAGACAAGGTCTATGGCCTCTTCACTGTTTTTACTCACCTCCAAAGTCAAAGGGGTTTAATGGGTGTCTTGCCACAGTCAGTAGTTCCTAGGTTGGGAGTTCCACTTTAAACAAGCTTCTTCACAGAGATTCTCAGTACAGTCAGGCATTTTGGCTATTTTAGTTAAGACCAAAATTATATAACAAAACCACGTGACTCTGTCTGTTGGTTTACCATCAGCTTTCCTCCGGACAGCAGCAGAGTTCTGTGTGCTTCATTAACGTCTCGTAACTTATTTGGCAGATGCAGCCCCAGTTCTGCTATGCATCTGAGGGTATGAAAGTCTTCAGAGGGCAAATTCAATTGTAAATATGATATGCCTCACGGTAATGTATAACTCATGTGTTTCCAGCTAAGGAAAACAAACCCTTCTTACCACAACTATGCACCTTCCAGAACTCCATCCATATGTCAGAAAGATACTCAAGTCATATTTTTGTCATATTATTTAAGTACACCACAATAGTAGGAGAGCAAGTATGCAGATGGGCAAATTCTTTTTATATGTTTGCAAGAAATAAAGAGGAGTTGAGAGTGAAAAAGCAAGAGCAAGTGAGGCATTTCCAAACAACTCACTAACTGTGTGACTCAGCTTAGGAATCTGAGGAAAGTAAGACATTGGTAACTGTAATTAAGGGGCGAAAGGAAGTCGTGCAATAACTTTTTTTATCTAGCAACTGTAGGAAGATGTCGTCCAACTTTAGATACTTTTGTTGAAGTCTATGGGCTCCTTACAGCAGGTGGGATGAGAAAATCATCAAGAACTTGCTTTAGCAGTGGAAAGCTGAAGATTCAGTGGTATTACTGACTGAACAAAAACAGTGGGAAGCCCAGGACCCAGCATGGGTTGTGTCAAATCATGAAGTCCATTTTACCCTGGGTGTTGATGTAAGTCTGGACATGACCAAAGATTGTCCATTCTGTAGTGTTAACAGCTGCTTTGCTCAAGTTTCTGGATGCCTTTTAAAATGCTAACACTGAAGCCATCCTAATGCCATTAATAAGACAGGTGTGGCTGCAAGACTGTAAGGAGAGTAGCAAAATTCAGGTGTGCGAGCTCAATTAATGCTAAAGTAATCTATCCTGAACCACACCATTTTTTCAAATGCTGCAGATTTGTTGCTGATGGTGAGAAAGTTAGGTAATTTAAAGCAAGACCAAGTATTCGTACTGTTTGGCAGTCAGGACCCATGAAGACAATGGCAGTGTCTGTTCTACACAGGTACTCACAGATAAAGTTGATATGACATAGGGACCAGCCTAGAATTTTGCTGTGAAGCACATAGCAGAGATGTATTGTGACCATTGGAGTACGGGTTAAAAGAAATACATTTTTAGAGGAAAAGGGCAGGAAGAGTAGAAACAATGACAGTCTTGCAAAACAAGAGTGAACGCTAGGGAAAAGTCTTGATGTAATTTGGAGGTTTTCAGGGACCTGCTGCTAGCTGTGCATTAAGAATAAACATTCTGCATTTTCTGCTGACTGTAGCCAAAGTTGGTGGCAAGCCAAAAGGCAGGGGAAGCTCTGAGGAAGAGCAGGCATGTAACAGGGAAATTTGAGATGCTGATTACAGGTGCTTTGCCCAATTGTTGGAACTCCTTATTTCAAAGAAGGTTTGAGTCTGGAAATGGCCTTTAGGATTAGAAACACTGCCTAAGCTCTACCCAGCTGGCTTGGAGAAGCTTTTGGACACTGATACGCGAGGCAGGTTCAATGGACTGGGATTGAGCCTTGAACAGTAAAACAATAACCTCTTTTTCTTCTGTGGAATCAGATCACAGATGTGGATGTTAACAAAGGATTATGGAGCTGTAGCTGAGTTCTCATAAAGAGAAATGGTGATTAGTTACAGGGACTTGTGAGCTTACTTCTTCCCAGCAGCGGAGGGGCATGGACCCGCAGGGGCCGGGTGTTGGAATTTCACCCACGCTTCACTGGGCAAATGACAGCCACTCTGTGCTGGTTTTCCAGTCTGTAGTACGATGCGGTTATCTTACTGAAGGCTTTGAAAGGCATAATCAATTGTAAAATGCATTGACACAGAAAGTGCTATCTCAGTGCAAAGTGGTTTTATCTACTGCTGCACACCCAAAGGATTTAATTTTGAGGTGGAGACACATTTCTTAATGCCTGCGATTTGTACCAAAACAATGGGAAATATAAAGCCTTGGGTTAGTGGTGTTGGAACCTCGTTCTTACTGAGGTCAATGGCAATTCCATCACCAATTTCAGCAGGAAGAGGATCAGGCCAGTTTATCAGGAAGCATTAGGTAAATACAAGAGTTTCCAAAACTAAGGATCTGGGATTTTGGAAGGCTAAATTATGCGGTGCCAGTCCTCACCCTGGTAGTCCAATGGTTCGGTATAGACACTTTATGTCAATTACTCAGGGATTTATTAACTTGAAATTTTAAGAAAACTGCTAGCTTCATTGCTGTCTACAAAAAAAACATGCAGAGTGAAGAACGTTTGAATAGCCTAGGGATTTTGGCAGAAAGTGAACATAAGATAAAGTATGTTAATTGAACAAAGGAAGGTAATTTGAAAGATGTGTGGCATTAAAATGGATCATATGATCCATGAAAGAAGTTACAAATAAATAAAGTGTACCACTGTTGTGGAAATCGAAAAGTGACAGTAGAAAGAAAGAAACCAATAGAAAGAAAGAAAGATAGGAAAAAACTCCACAAAAACAAATGAAAAAAGACTTTGTGGAGATTTGTGGATATTTACCCCAACATAAATCCAGTTTAAAATGTATTGATACTTGGGAGATGCCTCTGACAGTTCTGAAGTCAAACAAGAAGCATGGCTTTTGCTCTGAAGAATTTCAGAGTGTATAGATCTGCTAACAATTTATATATCAAAGCAGTCACCAAATGGGCTGGAGAGGCAGAGCAACAAATCATTTCCAGAAGCTGCCATTATCAGGATTTAAAAATAATGTTAATCTCAGTGTTTCTAAAAAAGTGAATGCTAATGTCTGTATTTTAAATAAAATCTGATTTTGATTTTGGTATGAGGGCTTAGAACTCCTTGGAATTGGTCTTGAAAAACCATGCTTTAGTCATGTCAGCTGGAGTCTTTTGACATATAGATGACAGAAATCTGGAAAGCTTTCTAAACTATATGTACTGTCTCGTTAAATCACTGTGCAGTGTTTCATCTGGCCATTGAAGATGACTTGTATAGTTAGTAGAGCTAACAGAGAGGTGCACAGGTGACTTTATTATTAAAAATCAGAATATCCCTCATTTATTTCTGATGTTTTTCTAAAGGATTTGTGCTTCCAGATGATTTTATGCCTTTGCATTCATTTCTTATTTTGGAAAGGAAGATCTTTTAATAATGTTTAGCATCAACCTCTTCTACCCCTGCAATTTGCTGCTCTGGTAAAAGTGCTGTTCCTCTGCAAAAGCTCATAACGTGCTGTATGAAATGTCAAGAATGATAAAGGAAAACAAAGAACCTCTGAAGGTAAATGTGCTGCCATGAATACCTGAAATCTACTGAACCACTGCTTTATTATACTTAAATTTCAATAAACACTATTCTTAAGAGCTTGTGTTTCAGTAGGCAGGGAAATGTGTTTTCTATGTAAATAGCAGTGTTTGCCTTTTCTTTAAAAAATATATTCTCACCACAGTGGTAAATCCTACAAGCGGGCTAAAACACAGTTTAGGCCGTGAGATATGGAATAAAATCTCTGAAACCTCTCTCTGTGCTTGTTGGGTTGCCATTTGTGGCCATAGAGCAGGAATGCATTAGAGAACTGTTTTTCACAATGTTTTTACGTCCATTCAGGTTTCAAAAATAAGAGAGAATAGAGGAAGCCAAAACCCTTAAAAGGGTGCTAAGCAGCTCATTTTGCCTCTTCCTTGTTTTACATCTTGCTCCAGATTTTATAGCTTCACTCTTAGCGGCTATGGTATGGCACAAGATTTATTTCTGAGCGCTTATCACTCCTTAGTAGAAAGCATTTAAGTTTTTCCATAAGAATGCTTTCTATTCATCTCTTCCTTGATAGCATTTTTATCCACTTACTTTACCCTGAAGTATCACTTAGAAAGCTGCTGGAGGTTGGCAAGGGTTAATGTAACCATTAATGCATTAAAGTTGGATGCTGGAGGTGTTAATGCTTTGCTGCCAGTTGTGTTTCACTGCTAGCTGTCTGTGTTGTTGAAGGACTTCCTTTCCTAAATGCAAGGCCAGCGTTGTCCTTGTCTTAAGTCTTCCTCAGTAACTCTACTAACTCTCCCAGTCAACACTTCTAGTTTCCCAAGAAGTCAGGCTTAGAGCCTTGAAAGTTTGAAAATGTATTTGTAATTGTTTTTACAATGTTTGCAAATATAGCTGGTTTTCCTTGGTCATCATTTCAACATGTTTCATTTGCATCTCTTGAGAGCCAATTTAGGAACCAAGTGGGAAGACAAATAAAAAGGGTAGAGTGTAACAGGCCCAGTTTGTGACTCCATTCTTTGCAGAAATATCACTTGAATAATATTTTCAGAGTTAAAGGCAGAGCCTCCACTTCAATTTTATATTCTGCTTATGCTTTTGTACTGCCCTCGTCCACATAACATCTGAGAGCTTTTGTGCAGTTTTTCAGGTGAGACAACTGTTGTCTGTCATGCAGAGCTTTCTCTTTTTCTCCTCCTTCTTTCCAAAGAGGAATATTGTAAGGGAGTACTATAACAATAATAATATTGCTACCTGAATTACACTGAGTGTTGTGGTGATTGATTAGTTTTGCACGGACTAGAAAAAGGCTAGAGTTACAGTGTTCTTAAGTCTGCTAGTGGTTTATTCAGTGAGGTTGGATTGGTTCTCAAGCTGGTTTAGGAGATCTGTTTCACTGTGGCTAAAACTGGCGATCACAATGCTTATCCATGAAAGCGAAGTTGCTTGCTTTTACACAGACCTAAGTAAGGCACATCTCCCTTGGAGATAATGTCATAGAAGAAAGTAGTTTAATGAAGGAAGAATGGAAACACTGGAGAGTCCTTTGGGTTTTTTTTTTTTGAGATTTCTTCTTCCTGTTCTCTATCTCAAACTAAACATTCTGTCTTCGCATGAATTAGTTGAATTGTATGTCAAGACCTCTGAATATGCTTGGATAGCTTAAAAAGAAGAGGCTATATCATAGCGTGGTTGAGCACAAAGTTTGCAGCCGAATTTAGAAGGTTCTGAGAGGACAGTAAAAATGTTTAAGGAACTTTGAGATAAAATGTCAAGGATTTTAGCATGCACAGTTGTGCAACAGCGTTCCAGCTTGTTGTGCTTCATTAAAGAGAAAAAACAATGTAAAGAACTACTGATGTCCTTTGACGCAGTGGTCTAATCAAATGACACTGAGCAGATCCTTGGTACAGCATGGGTTGAAGTCTTAACTGAAATAAAGAAAAAGCTAATTGCTATTTTGGGCCACACTGTTGCATGCTGGGTTGATTGCCTTATCCATTTAGGAATGTCTTATGTGATAAGCTAGAACATACTGCTGCAGGTGCAGAAGTTCCTATGATGTTTTCTGGAGAGAAGTTCCAATATAATTGTGCAATCTATTCTATCAATAACTCTGAATGCTGAGTACTCTGACCTTGTCTTTCTGAAAGGGAGGCTGTATTCTGTTGTTCCTACACGTTCTGCAAAGGCAGTCATGACACCAGCTAGATTCTTTAGTGCTGCTGGATTGGAAAGCTGCTGCCTTTTGGGCTAGCACTAGTAGTCTACCACTAGTTGCCCATCATTGCACCAAAATTAAGAAGCTCCATAATTATGAGGAGTATGGTCTTGCTTTCTTCTACCTTGCCCTGCCTGTTGCTTGCCATATAAGTCTTCAAGGGGGAGGGATTAGCAGATGCCTGTGGTTGCTCTACAGTTCTTCAGAGAAGGTGGCGTTCTGGATCTGGTGCCTCTTCCTGTGGCAGCTCAGACTCCACAGCAAACTCCCCAGTTCCCAGAAGTGCCCCATGGATTAATTAGTTCATGTTTATAGTGTGCCTTGATGTAGAAAGTGTTGTTATTACTTAAAGCTCTTGAACTATGCCTTGGTATAGAGATGCAAGGCTAATAGGTTTTAATTACAAAAAATATGTATGCTGAGAAACACAATCCCATTGTCTGAATTCCAGTGAGTTTTTCTTTGTGGTTTCCTGTTGCCATCCAGTTGACTTTTAAGAACATTTGATTTTTTGATTTTTTTTTTTAAATTTAGAATGGAGGTTGCCAGATGTTAAAATATTTAGATTTATTCTGATTTTATTTTTAATTGCACACAGAGCTGCTTTGATTGAAAATATTTAGACTGACAAAACCCATGCCAGTAGGCAGTATTGGTGCTCAGCTCTTCAGGAAATTGCTTGTCTGTCTCTGTTGCTTGGCTATAATGCACTTGATGAAAACAGCTTTTTGTTGTTGGTTTTTAGAGTAAATCTGGTGTAGAGACTTTGGAAACAAAGTGCTGCTGACTTCCCAAATAATTATAAGAAAAAAAAGTGTAAATCAATTTGTATGTAAGCTGTATTATTTCTCATTCATTGTATTGCTTTGCGTCAGAAGCCTTGGAAAGGTTAGAAGTAGGTTTTGCTGCAGGCAAATGATGTAACTGATAAAATGAACAGGGATTAATATGCAGTAATTGGCAGCCCGTATGTTTTAAAGTTATTTATGCCACTACCTGTCCATCACATGTAATACTGCAAGTTGATGAAAGCAACAGCTTCTTTTTTTACTTCTTCCTCTAATAAGGAATCATTTAGAATGATAGAATCATTTAGGTTGGAAAAGACCTTTAAGATCATCGAGTCCAGCCGTCAACCATGCCCACTAAACCATGTCCTGAAGTGCCTCTTCTATGTGTTTTTTGAATACCTCCAGGGATGGTGACTCCACCACTTCCCTGGGCAGCCTGTTCCAATGCCTGACAACCCTTTCAGTAAAGAAATTTTTCCTAATATCCAATTTAAACCTCCCCTGCCGCAACTTGAGGCCATTTCCTTGACTCTGAGTCTCACTGGAGGTTGACAGGTCCAGTCCTCATACGTGTCTTTGCCTGAAAAGATGGACACAGTAATATGGTGGAAACACTTTTATAAAAATTAAATATTAATAGTTGCATTATTTAATTTATTCTAATTTAACTTGTGAAAATGTGAAGTTAACCTTGCTGAATGCTTTGGTTCTAGGAAGACCAAGTAGTTCTAGCTTCTGCTTAAGGCACCAAGGTTAGCCTGAGTTGGTGAATATTATGAAAAAAAGTTGCTATCAATGAACTAATGGGAAGCACATTTTAAGAAACACATCTGCAGTCAATCTTGAAGAGGAAAGAGCGTTATGGACAAATTCGTTGAAAGCATATTCTGTATTGGATATGAAATTCTTGTGCACATGTATAAACAGTGTAATTCTTGGGCTCTGGAGGTCTGATACAGGGCTTTGGGTAGACACTCAGCTACCAGGGTTTGTATGTTTGCACATAGTTCGTAAACAGCATGATTTGGAACCCAGTCATGTCCTGTGGTTTCCTCATATCCTTCATGTTGGATGAAAAATAAGCTGTCATTCATGGCATTGTGGAAACAGAACTACTTAAAAAGACAGTCATTGGATGTGGTAAATTTTCCGTTGTTTATAGCCTTTAAATCAAGGGTTGTTGCATATCTAAAAGTGACTGTGATAGATGTAGTAATCAGTGGTTGAAATTTGAGGGGACATTTAAGGAGATCAGGCTAAATTATCACAATGTTGCTTCAAGAGTAAAAGCTACAAAAGCAATACTGAGCATATGCACAATCAGAATTTTATGTGCTACATTTATGTTGAAATGGGTATCTACTGTTCTAAAGCACTTTGGGGGGGAGGAGGGGACCTTCACTTTAACCCTCCCTTCCCCAAAGTCAGCATGAAGACAGTTATTTTAAAGTACTGTGCAAAAAGGAAGGAAGAAAAGAACATCCCTCCTTTATCCGTAATGCAATGCTGTTGTGTTTAATTCTAGGTCAATGTTTTTTTCCCCTAATAAACAAGAGAATCTTGCATTTTGATAAACTAGAAGTGTGTTTGCAAATAGCCCCCAGTACTGTGATACAGATAAAACCTGTTCATGTTAATAGTATGCACCCATCCCATCAGGGAAATGGAGAGGTCTTGCCAATATAGATTAGATCATGATGGATATTAGACAGTAAGGAAGAATAGATTAATCTATATAAATGTGAAGTATTTAGTGGTATTCTTCAGCTCCAGATAATGAAATGCCATCGAGGCACAGTTAAATTTCTGTTTATTGACAAACATCTGCTGCAGTAAAGAGCCTGCCAGGAGCATGGTCTATGTTTTGAATTGATTTTATATCCTGATAACTCTCCATAGTTGTGTGAAACATGCCCAAGTGCTGGAATGCAATTCACTAGTTCTGTCTATAGTAATAATTTATCTGTTACCTTGTCTATGATTATTCCTCTTCTGGTGACACCCCACTCCCCACCCACAAATAACAGCAGAAGGAAGACCTCTGCTTTGCCTCTCTAATGACAAGCTAGTTCATCTCAGAGTTTTGAGCTGCTTGAATATTTATTTTATACTGTCAATACTTTGTTAATATTTCCATGATGCTTGAAGCTTTGGTGTCTGCCTACGTGCAGTAGCAGCTGTGAAAGATGTTTGATTGAGAAGAATAATTTTTGGACTCAGAGCGTAACTTTATGTTGCTGCCCCTCAGGATCTGACAACGAGCGCTGAGTGATGTACAGGGTGGGATGACATGGGGCAGATGAGACCAGTGTTGGTCTCTGTGGAGATGAACCATGTGGCTGCTTATCTCAGATATTCATTTACTCTACCACTTCCCTTGCTCTTTTCTTATGGTCATCCTTACTTATGGCCTCCATACCTTTTGGTTAATCCTGTGAAATTATTGGCTGGTAGCTCTGTACTTTCATTGTTAATTTGAGACTGGATTGCACTGCACTTGCTCCTCTGTCATTCTCCAAAGATGTGTCTTAGGAGTGTGAGTGTGCAGCAATCATCGCTCCCAATTAGCAGGACTTCCCACGGTTATCTACCCTTTTCTCAAGCACACAAAGATATTTCAGACTATATTTTCATTGTAATGCCATAGTTGTGCCATACCTTTTATTTGTAGAGGCAAAGCCTGCCTAATTTCCCGTTCTACAGGCTAAGAAGTTGGCATGCTAGTCACATGCCAAAATCTCTAAAAAATGACTTTGCAAAGGGAATTCTAGAGTTAAATAAACAGTTTTGTATGTTAAATTATACTTGAGAATTACAGTAAGGTGACAAGTTAAAATTACATTCAGGTGGTATCGGTTTAAAGAACAAAGAATTTAACAATGTGCACGTCTGGAAAAAAATACAGATAATGGCTTAGAATATAAATAGTGCACAGCTGAGATACTGCTGAGACGTGGGCCAGAGCAGAGGTTTACTGGCAGCACACTGTGCTGCTATAAAGACGATCTTTGCTCTTCATACTGGCAGGAATTGCTGTAGGGGACTTACCTCCTACAAGGAGGAAATGCCTTGAACCCGTCTCAGTCACTCCCCACCCTCTCCTGGCTGAAGGCTGTGCAGCTTTGGACGACTTTCCTCCTTTGGCGTGAAGGGATGGTCACTAAAATGCAGAGCCTGAGGGACATGGTGAGGAGGGAGGGACAGACAAAGTTAAGGGAAAAGCTTCCCCTAAGTAAGTACAGTAAGTACAAAGTATGTATAGTGGAGTATGTATAGCAGAGCATATATGAGAGTCATGGAATATAGTACAACAGTTCTCCCTCTCTCTAAAGAAATGCCTTTGTAAATGCATTTTCACACTTATTCCCAACAAAATATGCTTTCCTTTTGATGTTTTAAATACCCTTTATCTTTCTGAATAGCTTGGTATTACCCCAAAATAACTGACACAAAGGGAACAAAATCCTGCAAGCCTCCTGCTTGGCAGCCTCTTGCTCTGCATCGAGGACTCCGAGGGATACAGATATTTTCTGTGCTGCCTTTGGTACACAGGCTTGTTCTGGGGCCATGATTTTGCTGTGGGGGAGGAGTGGGTTTGGGCTTGATGAAGGCGCTTTTCATTAGCTCTCACTGAACGACCTCCATAGGGTGGCTGGTGCAGTGATCCATTTTAGCCTGCAAGTGGCATTGTTTGTCTGGTTACTGGACTCGATGGTCGAGTGTATCTGAAAACCTTACCTAAAGTGAAGTATTTCAGAATCGCTCTTTCTTTTCAAATGTTTGTCTATGACAGCCTGTTTGCTGACTCTGGAAATAAAAGCAAACTAGAAGCAATGCTGTGTCAACTGCAATAACTCTCCCTCAGTTTGCTCTAAACCCATCAATTATTGTAAAGCCACTTCTTGGCATTGCAGAGGCTTTTCTCTCCTTGAACTTCAGGAACACTTCTAGTTTACATCCACATTTCATAAATGCCCTTCTGAATAAGCTGCCTACCTTGGGATTGTATGTAGGGGTCTAGTGAGGATGCAGTCTATTTCCAAACTTATGAGAAAGTAGGACTGTGTAAGTCTCATGAACTTCGGTTATATTATTTCCACTGTGATTTCTGCAGAGGCTCCTTTGGCGTTTTCACAGTGTGCCATGTGGTGTCTACAGCAGCTCAGCTCATGCCACAGTTATTCAGGTCATACTCTGTTATTTAAATATAGTTCTTAAGAATTTAGGATTGGCAAGCAAGGGAGCTACATCTTCTATGAAGATACAGGTATTAAAATAGCGTCTTTGTTTCTGGGAGCTGCTTCTTTACCTGCTGCAGTTAATTTTGCTCATGTATCTCCTCAACGAGAAAATGGAATAGAAATTCTGAATAGTTTGCTAATCATGGCATTCCAGATATACCTGAAAACAACAGTGCATGTCCCATTGGTCCATTTTGGGTGATTTTTCACTTTTGAAAAACTAGAATGTTCCCACAAAGAGTGTGAAACCCAAGAGGGCCTCTTTTCTCATAAAATTTTGATTAGGAAATGTGGGAAGGTGGTTCTCCTATGGGGCTGTATTGTGCTGAGAAAGGGATATGGAGCTGGGAGTCTGGATTCTTTTATGGCTTCAAGAGATCTTTGCGCTTATATAGCAAAATATTTAGTTAAGATTCATGGTACACTTACAGACAAAGTGTGAATCATTATGTTTAATTTTTTAAGTAGAGAAACTAGGGCCAGTTCAACACATGAAAAAAGCTGAAGTTAATTTAAAAAATGAGCACCTAAATGGATGTTGTAACATGTGTGTTCTTAAGCCCTTCAGGTTCCACAGAGCATAGCCTTTTCCAGCAGTGATTAAAATACTAATGAGGAGCAATGAAATATCTGAAGAGAGATGAGAAAGGTGAATTAGGCTTGGTGTTTAGCTGTAAAGTTTAAAAAGGTGAGAAAAAATGTGTTCCCTTGACTCTAGACCACTTCAACTTCATAAAAGGAAAAATTACCCATGAATTCAGGACTGCACTGCCTGTGTGTAACAACCTTTGAATAGACACAGTTTTCTTAGGAACACAAAAGCTGCCAGTGTGCCCTAGAAACATAATATATTTTAGCAATATTTATTACAATGTTAGTTTTAATTTCCAGAGACCACATCCAGTTTTGCATAGCTAGAATTTATGGAGCAGAAATTTCAAGAAATAGAATTATTTAAAAAGAAATATTTTCATTTTTCACACACAGAGGCCCTGTAAGGTTTCAGAATCCACACAGCTTTCAATTTTAGGAGTATTCTTTCCTGTGTTTTCAGGAACTTTTCACATTCCTGAATCTAGTTATGGGATTTGCCTCTTAATTGAATCCAGGCTTAAATGCTAGAGTCACGCGTTCTGTCAAATAGTGCAAATAAGTTCCCCAAATTCATTTAGTGAGTGCAAATAGTTTTTATTTAGCACTGTCTGTAGTGCTGTGTCTCCAGTGTATTTTGTCACACTTGTGCAAAGGATGCTGGGACATTCAATTAGCTTTCCAAGAAGGCCACAGGAGAAATGCTCTCCATTGGGAAAGTTAATTGCGCAGTACCAGTCAGCAGTTACACTTAGCTGGCTTTCAAGGTGCTTTTCTGATGGTGGTCCAGCAACAGAATTAGTTACACAGCTTTTCTTTCCTGGGGGTGCCCATTGTGTGGCTCCCTCTAGTCAACATAGCACTGGTGGAGGCCACGGCTGGACCAAGGCAATCTCAGGTACTAGGTGTACCGTAACTCTGAGCCTGCTTGCCGACATCTCTGTGGCTTGGAAGGATGGTGGCACAGAGCCATCGTTCTCTTAGGGAGAGTCAGGAACAAGTGTGTGCAATCCTTTTCTCAAAAATGGTAGGTTTTCCTTCTCTGTGAAAGCAGCAGAGCTACCAAGATGGGGTCCTTGCCCATGTGTGGCCTGGAACCCACAGTGCTTGGGCTGTTGGCATCATCAGCTTATGGAGACTTTCTTGGCCAGTTTTCTGGGCTACCTTTGCAGCCAGTGTTCTTTTTTTCTTTTTTTTTTTTTCCTTCCCTCCTTTTTTCTGGTTTTGTAGGTTTTTTTGTCCAGAAAACCGAACTTCCGACATACAGTCTCAAATGCAGGGGCCTGTCTTGGTGGAAAACTTGGTCTCAGTGAGGGGAAAAAAAAAATAAAATTTTCTTTTATGTTGTGGGAGGTTAGTACTGCACAACTGAAAAGAATGTGCCCAGAACTTCTCTTATTGCTGCCTTTACTGAAGAGTGTCAGGTAAGGAGCCAGCAGTTGGAAAAATGATGGTATAGACAAGCTTTCCACTTTGTGGAAAAAGGTTGCCTGCACAGTTTTATGCTGCCTGTTTAGTTGTGTTTTGTGTCACAATATCTTGTGAAAACTGATGAAGTGCTTTTGCATGGTTTGATTATTAGCTCTAGCATGCTGAAAACTTTCAACAGGCTAAAATCCACAGCAGTGTCTATTTCATGGGAGACTAAAGATCTTATAGCATTATAAGCAATCCATATTTAATAGCTTTCTGCATGTATCGGTGAGTGTGGCTTTCAATAATTTAATGCGAAGAATTGCTAACACAGTGGAAAAATCAATTGTATTTATTGTACTGAAGGTAACCTGATAAGAATGCCATCTGTGAGCGTCTTTCAAATTGGGTTGGTGTACGAGTGTGTAGTTATGTCTATGATTGGAGGGATACCAAATAAAGGGCCTATGATGAAATGTTAATATTGCTTTAAATTTGAGATTTTATTCTTCATTTCCCTGCTAAAATATTCTTGTGCCTAATGTTGTCATCTGTTTGTTTGGAAGTGTGCACACCTTGATCCAAAACATCAGGAATGGTGAATCAGCTCTTTACTACATTCTTACCCACAAAAGTCAGTGGCGATTCCTGTGTGAAGAACAAATACAGATTCAGATCCTGAATAGGAAGTGTGAAGCACTGGAGTTGACACTTCTTTAACAACTTCATTTGTTTGCAGTTTCATATGAGGATTTTGTAAATTTTTAGGGTTTAAATTTGCTAAAATTTTTTAATTAAATGCTTGGTTATCTCTCAGAAAAGGATGTTTGCCTCATAGCAAGATGAGCTGTGTTTATAGCAAAGTGAAGAGTACTTGCTGAGAGCATAACCCTATTGCGATAAGCACCAGCTTACCCTGAAGAGAAAATAGTTTTAAAAAGGATGTAAAGTAACCTTGTTTTGAAATCTTCAGTTTAATACAATCTCAGTGTGTGTGATTATGTATAAAACTTGCCAAAACCAACATGGCCAAATGATGTGGATAGGCACCTGCTGGGCCTTCTTAGAAATGCTTTATGGGGCTAAGCAGGAGGTGGTTACCTTGGTCTAGTTTAGGCTCATCTGCAATTTTTTGGCTCCTAAATATTTTAGAAAATATGACCTAAATCCTGATGTGCTATTGATTTCTGAAGCCTGTGTCATGGTTTAACCCCAGCCAGCAACTAAGCACCACACAGCTGCTCACTGACTTCCCCCACACCCAGTGGGATCGGGGAGAGAAATGAGAAAAAAAAGGTAAAACTTGTGGGTTGAGATAAGAAGAGTTTAGTAGAACAGAATGGAAAAAAACTAATAATGATAATAGTAACAATAATAAAAAAAGAATTGGAATGTACATAACAAATGATGCACAGTGCAATTGCTCACCACCTGCTGACCAATGCCCAGTTAGTTCCTGAGCAGCAATCCCTGCCCCAGCCCAACTCCCCCCAGTTTATATACTAGATGTGACATCGCATGGTATGGAATACCCTGTTGGCCACTTTGGGTCAGCTGTCCTGGCTGTGTCCCCTCCCAACTTCTTGTGCCCCTCCAGCCTTCTTGCTGGTGGGGCATTAGAAGCTGAAAAATCCTTGACTTTAGACTAAACATTACTTAGCAACAACTGAAAACATCAGTGTGTTATCAACATTCTTCTCATACTGAATCCAAAACATAACACTATACCAGCTACTAGGAAGAAAATTAACTCTATCCCAGCCAAAACTAGGACAGCCTGTAATAGGTTTTCTGTGAGATCTAGATAGAGTAAATATCTTGCCCTGTTGTACCTCATTTCTCCAGTTTCTTTTTGTCTTGTTTATTTTAGACATTAGGACCTCTGACATAGGTACAGTCTTGTTGTCAGTTTGCCATGCATTGTTTACCAAATGTCCACTCTCACCTGTGATCTTCTGCTTAATGGAGCTATACAGTATTTTATGCAAATATAAATATACATAAATATCTACACATATTATTATGATAAATATATACTCAAATAGTTGGCATTAAAATTCTTATGTGGCCTCTCTGGCTTGAATACATATAGATGAAACTCCCTTATTCTGAACTCGAAATGAAAAGTAGAAAAGAAGAGTCTGTGTAGCAGATGTATTAACAGCCAAGGGGGTGCTGGCATTTAAATGGAAAAGCTCTATTTAAGCTCATGGTTTCACAAAAAAAATACAGCAAATCAAACACAGAATCTGCTTGCAACTTCCTGTGTCTGGTATTTCCCAATTTTTCTGTGCATAGTACAGAATTTGCATGCAAAAATAAAGAGTGTATGTAGACAAAAATATCTGAAGGTGACATGATCTTGTTTCCTAGAGTGGGTTTGAACTGATGATTTACAGGTAATGGCTAACTCCTCCCTGCCAGGTTCTTTTTTTGGTCCCAGTGTCTAGTCATTTATGTAAGAAACAAAGCTGAAAGAACAAAAGAGTAGAGTAAAGAGGTGATAAAACTGCAGTGAAACCAAAACAAAATCTGTAAAGGCCAGGAGTGCTTTGATATATTATGCATTTCCTCAAAGGACTTGCTTGAAGCAAAAGCCAAAGCAAAACCTGAAAGCTGAAGATCCGTTAGCCAGGTAGCCTACCTTTTGGGTTGGAAACTTATTCCCTTTTAGCTTCGGGATGTTCCTAGATTCCAAAATACTGCATGAAAGCGAGAGGAACTGGAATTTACCTATGAGCATAGAATCAAGGCACAGTTGTACACACATAATCGGTGATATAAGACAAGAGATAAAGGACTGACACAGTGCTATGCAGTACTACATAGGAAGGCATCTAAATGTAAGAATGGATGAAAGGCATTATTAATGAAGAAAAGAGTCCTACAAAGTCCTACAAAGGAGGATTTTAAAAGGGCTTAAGTAGGAGTCTCTTTGACCACATGGGAAACAACAGAAAAAGAATTTTCAGGGTAGGTCCTCCTACTTCATACTTTTGAGCTGCTGAACAAGAGAATTGTCAGTGGCCTTGAAAGTACACGTTTCTTAATGGAAAAGAAAAGCATGAAAATGCAAGAATTTAATGAACCTTGCAAAGTCTTCAAATAGTGAGAAATCACTCTCTCTTTAGAGGACTAGGTTCAACAGTTAGTGCATTGACCACAGAGAGAAAGCAGACTGATTGTCTTCCTTTTGCATGCAGGACTTGCCTCTTGGTAAATTGCTTCAACTTGGTTTTCCTAATACGATAGTCAGCTGCCGTCCTGTAGAAGTAAAGTCTACTGTGGTGGGATTCCGCTTAAGTCAAATTAAGGGACTTGGAGAGCAATGGAGAGGGGCAGTGGCCAGAACTGTCTATTGTAAGTGCAACCACAGAAGAAATAATGTCTCCGTGGTTTAACTAACTGTATGATGTGACACTGGATAGCAGACCTGTGGTTGAATTTCCTAATTCCTTGGCTAGTGGTGATTAGAAACTTTGTGCGGTGGAGGTGCTGGGTCTTCATCATTGCCTGGCATCCAACTGCAGCATGTGAAGCTGCTTTCTAGCTTCAGCCCTTTTGGCAGCAGTATAATGGCTGCTGTAATAGGTGTAGGGAAGACAGAATAAAGCTATGAAGCACCCCAAGGTTAGAGCAGTGGTTAGAGACACAAAAAAAAAAGCCCACCTGGATAGCTTAATATTGCGAATTCCTGTCTTTTAGGAAGGGTGACCACCTCCAAATAATTCCAGGGACAGACTGCCAAGCTCCAGGCTAATGTAAATTAAAACAATTATGCTCTTACAATTTTAAATTTATTTTGGCAATGTTAGCAAATTCTTAACAGCAAAGTGAGTGAGTTAGTCACTCAGGAGGAGTTCTGAGAAGTCCCAGAGGAAAGCACTGGGCAGTAACAGACAGTTGAAAGCTCAACAGTTTTCTGTTTGTCACCCTCTGGTTGACCGTGCAGAGAGTCTGCAAGCAGGGTTAGCAAGGGTAAATGCAGACTTGTAGTGACTTGAGGCCTTTGATTCTTATCTCTTTTTTCAGAGTGGCTTGTCGGTTGTCTGGTAGAGTCTGAGCATGCACGTGGTAAAGCTGGCTGAAGCTGAACTTTAGAAGTATACTAGGAGTTTGGGGATTTGCAAAAAGAGGTGAAAGAATGATCCAGAGGCTACATCAGCAGGCAGTGTGGATACAGACCTCCCAGTGCTGGTTAGGCTGACCAGCCTGGTAGCATTGGTAGAAGCTGCTATGACCTGTTGAATGGTCACTCATTCAGCTGTTGTAGCTATGGAGAAATTACTTACTGTTTGAGCAATAAAACCAATAACCTACTGATTATTTTGAAAATCCTTGACTGTTATCTCCACTAGTGCTATCAAGGAAGAATACCTGTGCAGACTGAATACTTGTACTTTAATCTCACTGTATTAGCCTTTGCTTAGAATGTGGCGTATTTTATGTAGAAGGGAAAAACTGGTACAATGTGCTAAGCAGGTTAAGGTCAATGAGCATTCAGGCAGTTGGACTAGATGATCATTGTAGGCCCCTTCAAACTGAGATATTCTATTCTATTCTGACATTCATATGAAATCCTTAATATTAAATAAGATATTGTAATATAGCCATTTCTTTGTGTGTATATATATGTGTACACATGCAGGCATATATTTAATACATAATTTGAAAAAGCTATTGTATATACTTCTTAAAATTATATAAATTAATTTCATAGCCTAAGGCAGTTCAAGGCTAGAAGAGGATATTGGTTAACTTAATCCAATCTCCACTTGGTCCAGGGCAGGATTTTTTTCCCAAATATGCTGTGTTAACACCATAAATAATATGTCTGAGTGAAGGATAGTCTCCAAAAAGGCAGGGAGTCTTGGTCTGAAGACATAAAAAAACCCCAAACAAACAAAACCACAAAAACACCACCTCTCACTTCTTTTAGTAGCCTGGTACACAGGCTTATTGTTTTTACCACTAATAAAGTGTGCATTTTTTCAGATTCTGTTATTTTCTAGGCAATGGTTCATGCCATATCTTTCTCCATTAGATTAAAGAGTTCTGAGATAATAACAGGGTTTCTTAATAATTGTCTCAATTAAGAAAAGACTATTTGGGGATCTTACTAAAACCATTTTTAGTGTAACGATGAGAATGAATGAATGTTATTGAATTGTCTTGTTTATACTGAATATCATATACCTGGAAAATTGGAGCCCATTTATTTCTGCAGGTAAGGACTTGCTGTTGCGATCGGGGTGGGGGGTAAGCCGTGTACCCAGCTTCCTGGCTAGTTGTGTGTGAAATCATGGCTGTTTGTGTGCAAGTGTAAATCTCAGAACTGGACAATTTAGCCTAAGATGCCATTTTCCTCTCACTTCTGTTTGAAAAGGCAATGCCAGAAGGAGATGTATTTCAGGTAATAGTATGTGACTCTTGACAGGCTCGGTGTGCAGAAACCTTGCTGGCAGCTTTTGAGATGCCTCCGGTTCTGCCTGACTGTGCTATTTCTCTGACAGAGTCTCAGAGTTGTTGGATTTGTTGTTGTTTTGCGGGGGGGGGGGGGGGGGGGGGGGGGGGTGGGTGTTCTGGTTTTGTTTTTTTGTCCTTACTACAGTTCCCTACGTTGAAATACCTTAGTACTTATAAGCATTTTACATAACCAGTCTGCAGCAAGTCTGTTTCCCCTTGCAGGTATAAATCTCTACATTTGCAGTGATCCCACAGAGCCCAATGCCTCCTCATTTGTTGGCTTTATCTCTTCCAAAAGCAGAAGAATGTTCATTCACCTGGACTTTGCTGCTAAAGACATGCATGTCTGAGTTCATAAATAGAAATAATTTGTCCAAAATGGGCCCAAAGGACCTACTTCCTCCTGATTTAAAGAACAGCACAGTTACAGACAGTTGCTTAAATTTATGGGTAACTGCTGCTTTGTAAAATCATGACAGAATAGCAGGAAGAAAATGTATTTTTAACAAATACAGAGCGTTAGTGAGACACAAAGTGCTAAGCATGAGTCACAGTTCAGGCTGCTATGTCTATTAAGTATTTAAACTATGGCATTTCATTATAGCCTTGGCTGCCTTTTATGTATTGTGACAGAGCAGTTACTAAACCACTGCCCTTTACTCCATTGGATTGGAACTGCCCTGCTGGGTGCATACAGCCTGTCCTGCTCGTAACGGATAGAAAATTTCCTTCAGCTCAAGGAGCAAGAGCGTCTGAGCCCTGTCTGTGTTGCAACAAGCCCTTGTCCAGCATGTGTGCAACTCTACCCTGACACCAAAAAGTCCTAAGTGAACCTGACTTCAATTTAATAAGACTGGAGAAGTAGAACAAGTTAGGCAAAGGTTTGATAGAGTTTTGTGCTGGGTTTTATATGGCTTTGAGATAAACACTTATGCTTTTGGCCTTTGTTTCTTCCTCTGTAAAGAAGGTAGGTAAAAATCTTGATTCAGTTCTGAAAATGTCTTAGGAGAAACATGTTGAGGCTGGGAAAGGCAAGGGCAGTGGCCTTGCTGACAAGGGCACGGACTCACAGTGCCCAAGAAAGGTGAACAGAGCAGGCCTGGGGAGGGTAATCCACTTCAGCCAAGAGTCCAGGGATCACCAGAGAAGTCCATAGTATTGCGGCAGGTCCAAAGTCAAATAGGGAAGCAAGTCAGTGGGACGGATTGGCATGGGACATGGCCAGCTACAGGCAGAGCTGCAATGCTGCTGAGGCAAGGACTTCCCATCTCATGTTTAACTCATTACAAACAGTAAAGAAGAGGTACAAAATCATTGAGGAAATGTACAATTTCTTGAGTTTTGGCCATAGGAAAAAGAAAAACATCCCTAACTGCAGAAAATGCATTAAAGTAACTTTAAAGTTTCATCTCAGTTATCATGACTAGGTGATATACTGGAGGTGGAGCAGGTTGTTTTCTGGGTTCCAACAGTGAGGTTTTAAAAGTGGCTACCAGCAAGTGGATTTAGACCCAAGGACCTTTTCAGGACATATTTTGTGACTTTTGGCATTTCACAGGTCAAACATGAAAGGTTAATGAGAAGGACGAGTATACTCCTCCAGCTCGTCTGATATACGTAGATGATAACCTGGCAAATGTTACAGTTCATGAAGAGAAACAGATGTGTTTACAAATGACCTGTGACAAGCTTAAGGTTGCCAGTCTGAAACTGAACCCAAAGAAGTGTGAGTTGGTTTAAGGATAGAAAATTTATTTCTGGTTTTCTGCCAGTGATGTAGTCATTGGAGAATGGATTTACACAGGCAAGAACAAAACAAGAAGCTGAGCAGAACTCCTTAAACCCACCAGATGTGTGGAGTTTTGTAGGATTATGGTCTTATTATTACAGAAGGTAAGCTGGTAAATTTGCCCATGTTGCAAAACATATATGTAAGTTGTAGATGAAAAGGAAACTGTTTCAGTCATCAGTAGAAATATGATTTAGCAAGTTCAGAGCTGAAAAGGCCCATTGCAAATGTTCCTCTAGTATATCTATGTTTCAGAAACCTTCCATATTAAATACAGATGCTAGAGCATGCAGTTTGGGACAGTATTGACACAAGAACATAAAAATCTTTAGGGGGTGGTTATTGAGGATGCTTAAAACAGAGCTTAAATTCTCTAGGGAGAAATTATTGCAACACTCAAAAGGAACTCCTGGTAGTCATTAAAGCTACAGAAAATTTTCAACACTAGTATAGGAAGATGTTTATGGTCGGGACAGACCATACATCCCTGCAATGGCTCAATAGATCCTGCTATCCTGAGAAGGTTGCCAGGTGTCTGTAAAAACTGCAAGACTAACATTTTGCAATTACAACTACTTAATTTTGTGCCTTATTTTGTTGATTCTGGTGCAGGACTAATTGGGAAGGTGATTAAAGATTTCTGAAGAGAATGAGGATGCTCAGAAGGAGGTAAGCCATCTTTTCTTTTGGCATAGGTGAAAATAGTACTGGTTCATCCAGGTAAGAGTTGTCTGTAGTAATTAACAGTTTCCCAGAGTGGGAGTTCTATCTGGATAGTGTGCAATGGAAAGATGATTTGGCAAATGCAGCCACTTTAGCAGCAGTATCTTTTCAGGATACCACAGTAAAAACACTCTGCTTAGAACAGGAAAGCACTGAGTGTAAACATGAAGTTGTAGAGGACATGAGAAGAAATTGGTTGATTGTTGGCTCAGGTATTAGTTGGTGTCCTGGTTTTAGCTGGGATAGAGTTAATTGTCTTCCTAGTAGCTGGTACAGTGCTATGTTTTTGAGTTAGGCATGAGAAAAATGTTGATAACACTGATGTTTTCAGTTGTTGCTAAGTAATGTTTAGTCTAATGTTTAGTCAAATAAAGTCAAGGATTTTTCAGCTTCTCATGCCCAGCCAGTGAGAAAGCTGGGGGGACACAAGAAGTTGGGATGGGACAGAGCCAGGGCAGCTGACCCAAACTGGCCAACGGGGTATTCCATACCATGTGACGTCACATCTAGTATATAAACTGGGGGGAGTGGGAGCGGGGGGGATCGCTGCTCGGAGACTAACTGAGTGTCGATCGGCGGGTGGTGAGCATTTGCACTGTGCATCATTTGTATATTCCAATCCTTTTGTTATTACTGTTGTCATTTTATTAGTGTTATCATTATCATTATTGGTTTCTTCTTTTCTGTTCTGTTAAACCGTTCTTATCTCAACCCACAAGTTTTACTTCTTTTCCTGATTTTCTCCCCCATCTCCCTGGGTGTGGGGGGAGTGAGTGAGTGGCTGCGTGGTGCTTAGTTGCTGACTGGGTTTAAACCACGACAGTCCATTTTGGCACCCAACGTGGGGCATGAAGGGTTTAGATAACGACAAACCTGACCAGAGCTTACTAGCCAGTTCTATGAATCATGGACTCAATGTGAGAGACATGTTGAGAAGGATCTGGGTTGACCACTTGCATGATGCAGTCCGTAGAGTCTCACAAGGCATTTAATGTGCATGGAGCTGGATAAGGTTCTTGGCCAAATGGTGTCTGATCTCATGGGCAGGAGTAAGGTTTTACATCTCTGTTTCTCAAGCTTATATTCCCTGTAGGATACAGATACCACTGTGTCTATGCTGACTCTTCCTGTCTGGGTTGTGGTGAGGTAGCCTGCTGATAAGGAGAAAGAGCGTTGGATAATAGACAGGCATGTAAACTGTTCTGAGAAGGCAGCAGGCTTCATGGAGGCGTGGGACCATATAATCTCTTTAATGTAAATTGCTGCAGTTACATCTTAGAACTAACAGAGAAAATAATCTAGGTTTCTAAATAAATCCAATATGCAGTTATATACTGGGGTAATACTGTCTTTCCTTTGACAGGTATTTCACTGTAACATGCTACTGAATTTCTAATTTTAAATGATACAAGGAAGCCTGGCCATGAGAAGTGTTGACAGTGTAATTTGATTTTATTTGTATCATTGGCACTTCATGTGTGGGACATTCTTTTCTGTTTTATTTTTTTAATGAGAAACTTTCTATCAGATTGTGAAAAGAACATTTTCTGTTGCCCAATGCATAAGCAAAAAACCTAACTGAACAAACCCCCAATATTATAAAGAACAGAAAAATAAAACAAGTTAAACAATAATACTTGGCTTTTATGTATAACGCATTGACTTCAAAAATCTGAGTCATTCCGTCCATATAAACAAGTTATATAGTAGTAACAAAGTGCATTAAGCAAATTGCTGAATTTAACTAAGGTATTAAAATAAAAAGTACTTTAAAACAATACTTTAACACAGTTTCTTGCCATGATTCCATCATGCATCAACACAAATCAAATCCTGAGGCAACCTGTGCCTTTGACAGTCTTTCTGTATTATTATGTAAATAAGTGGAAGTAATGATCAAACTCGCAAGAGGGTGAAAAACATCAAGACAAACCATCTATTTATAACAGAGCTGTATTTAAAAAAAAAAAAAAATCAAAGTGCACTGCTGGTACATCTCATTTGAGCCTATCTGGGATGTGTATAACACAGGGGCGTGATCCAGTCTCCAATGGTTTCAATCCTCTGTTTAAGCACCAAGGGAATAAAGAATGATGGATGTTCTGTTACTAGCATTACTATGACTAGCATGAAAACTGAAAAATTGTACCAGAATATATACGTAAACATCTTTTGTATACTGAGGAGGCAAACACTCTTAAATTATCTGATGTGTACAGTACTGGTACTTAATGTTTTGGTGCCAGTACCAGACTGGTCCAGTAATTAGCATTCAGATCTATTTCTAATTACAGATAAGGCATATAACGAAAAAGTAAATATTTGGTTATTAGTATCTAATACAGTTCAGCAACCCAACCAGTCAGAATTTATCTTGCCAATTTTAACAATCTTCAAACTCTTGTCTTCCATTTGTAGATAGTACTGATCTTTGAAAAAGTAGGTGTATCCTGTGAAGGTAAATAAAAAAGCAGACTCAGATTATGGAGCACATAATTCTTGATCAAAGCTTTTTTGTCTGTTTGATTTCATGAAGCTTAATGAACTGGAAGACTTGTTTCCTGAAATATTTATATACAATAAAAAAGATTTATTTTAAAAATACATAGAAATTCCCATCCTGGAGAAGAGAGGTCTTGTTAAATGGAGCCTGAAGTCAGGTTACCATTTTGTGAGCCAGAATTTTCTGGGAAGAAATGTTTTCTGGCAAAATAGATGTTGAAAATGTAACCGAGTCGAGACTCGTGATATCAGCACTGCTTCCAGACATGTATGCATATCTGTGCAAAATATGAGGCCACTTAAAACCATGGGCTGGGCTCTCAGCTGCATTTGGTAGGAGGTTAAAAAAAAGAGCAAAATACAACCCATTTGTGCCTGTGATCAAGGAGGTTGTCATACTTGAGTTCTGACTGTGCTAGAGCAGGATAGTGCTGAAATGGTGCTGTGACTACATGCAGGTACTGAGGAACCTATGGAGCTGTCAAGAAGTTGGGAAATTTCCAAGCTATAGGGAAATATATAGTTGTGTCTTCTGGTGTTAGGACATCCTGTGCATCAGACATTGGGTTGCAGGAGTCGCTTTAGCCTCTGTCTGAAACTACACTGGAAAGAGAATTCTCCACAGAGCTCATTTTCCCCATGCCCAAATTGGAAAACCAGCATGAACCCAGATCTGAGCCTCGGGGACATCTTGACATAAAAGTGACTGCATCACTGATTACTTTCCTCCACGTCCTGTCTGACATTTGTATAGCAGGTTTCTAGACCTGTACAGCATTGCAATGGAAAATGATAAGATGCTTCAGGACATTCAAACAAGACAGTATATAGCCTTTTTAAAAAACAAAACAAAACAAAAAACACACAAGGAAGAAAAGGGGAAAGATGCTAATAAAAGCTGTTTCTTGCCTTGTTAAGCTTTGTAGTATTCAGCATCAAGGAAGTAAATGATAAAGAGCTGTAGCAGATTGAAATTAAATGACCTTCATGAAAAGGGAAATTAGTGTAACTGTTATTTGCTTGGATAAAAATACTCAGGAGAGGTAATATTCCCTAAATGTTTCATTTTAAAAAGTTTAAACTGTGATTAGTAGGGTATTTATCAAGTGATATTTAATGGGAAAATAAAGAGATAAAAAAAGTTTGTTTGAACCAGTGGTTTGCAAAGCTGAATGGGAATTTGGCTCAATTTGGCTCCTATTCATGGACCACAAGAAATTAAAGTCTCTAATAAAGTTTCACAGCAGACAAATAAGAGAGCTTGTTAGTGACTTGAATCAGAATTACAGCTTACCACTGTCACCAAGACCCAGGACAGCATCGAGGTTATCTGGAACGCCATTCCAAGAGTCAGCAATGAATTTAGGGGATGCAAGCTCCATTTTCTTCTTTTCTTCATTGTACCTGAAGAAAATTATATCCCTGCATTACAAATCTGTATTTAATGTTAAAATTTAACATAATATTTCAGGGAGTCCTCAGCAAATGTGACTATATAAAACAATCAAACAAATATAATAACTGAGATGTAACATAGTTTCTATTTCATTATAATTTTTCCTGACTCCTTTAAAACCCTGTGAAATTTTACATCTTTCCTTTTGGAAATGCAATTCTTGCTGAATTGAAAATACACTTTAAAAGCAAAAACTTTTTCAGAAAAGTAGCTTTAAAATTCCAAACATAATTCTAGGAAAGGCAACTTTTTTCAGGCAGCAGCCAGCATCTGAAGATAGCAGTTTTTAATGTGAAATTGCTATCTTTTTCAAATCTTCTTTGAAATATGCTTGTAGTCTATGTAATTGATGGATTGCTATTAAATTACTAATTACTTTCCCTAACATTTCATTAACTGCCCCCCCCCCCCCCGTTATTTTCACACAGTCTCTCTCTCAGTGATGATCAACGGATAAATGCTAAGTTAAAAATATATGCTTTTCTTTGGGGGGGGGGGGAACCCAAACCACAATGGCTTTCACAATCTATGCTTTAAAGAGGAAAAACTCAGCTGATGTAAATCCACCTAACTCCATGGAAGTTGAATCTAGTTTGTAGTATCCTTCAGAAGTGAGTGGATCTGTCTGTATCCACATCTGCAGATGATCATTTGTTTCATTTACTCTGTGTGCTTTCCGCTGTAGAATGCAAAGATAGATTTGTGCAAAGCCAGTTTTACACTCCCACAAAAAAGTAATCCAGGATCTCCCTTTCCATATATAGGGAATAAATGTCCCAGGGATGAAAGGTCCTTGAGAGTGAAGATGGAAGGAGCAAGACTGTGGCCTTGTTTCCCCATTTTTCTGATTCATAGATAGGAGTCAGTGCTGAGCAGGAGGAGTGGAGATGTCCTGAGGAACAATGACATGGGATAGAGTTTGAACCAGGCTTCCAATGCATGTGAGGCCTCAGTCACCCTAGCAGCACTTCTTCAGGAGCAGCGGACTTCAGAGAGGTCATCTTTGACTAGTACTGGAGAGAGGGAAGCATTTATGTTCTTGATTTCTATTTATCTGTATCTGTATGTATCTCTGTATGTATCTTTCCCTCATTGCTGTATGGAACTGCTTGGATTATATCCAAAGTTACACTAGCACAAATGAACAGTAGGTTGGTCAAAATCGATTTAAATTATTACTTTAAATTGCTTACTATTTTTTCCTTGGATATTTAAGGAAAATCTAGTACCTTGCTGTGTAGCTTTAAAACCAGCTGTGGAAGCTGAGCCAGTTCCTCTTCCTCTCTGTCACAGAACTTCACTTTGTTTATCAATCTTGTTATAACAACACTAAAATAGCTTGGGGCTGGAAGGAGGGAGAGGAGAAGGTTTCCAAAAATCCATTTAAAGTAAGTGTGATAATGGCACAGGAAGGCCTATGGTATGTAACTATTTTGATTCCATGTGGCAGAGCGCTTGTATAAAATAAAACAGCCACATACTTAAGGGTTATAGCATCTGTGTTAAACAGAGATGCTTTTTTTTCTGAAATACTTGTCAACTGCTTGCTTGCTTCTTTACACAGATGGAAATCACTTAAGCTTATTTTGATGCCTTAACAACAAATTATGCATTCCGCAGTGACTGCAATTGATAAGGTACTTTGATAGAAATACTGTCTGTGATTAGAGCGATGAATTACTTGGAGGCCCTGGAGCACAGTTAATCAAACCAATAGCTGGTACAGAGGAGACCAGCAGCTTTGCTAACTCATAGTCTGTAGATTTTGGGTAGGAATTCAAAGTATTGCAAATGGCTGTATTAGAACTACTTAGAACTACTTGCAAATGTTTAAGATGGTTTCTACAATACGACATTAAAAAATGAATAACATTCTTTAGCTTTTAAGTTCTTTTTTTTTCTTTAGATAATGAAGAAGAGTACTGTCCTCAAAGTAATTGAAAGTTATGATCAAGTGGCAATTGTGAAAGGGTATTTTATTTACTTACAGGAATCCACAGCCATTAGGATATAATAAAGACACTTATCCAGTTTGATCATAACATGAAATTAATGTTCACATAAAATGGAGTCAATTATACTGAGACCTCCTTTAATACTTTATATAGAGCATCTCTCAGAAAGAACCCTTATAGCTTGGAGAATCTTTTAGATTTCTGGTGGGTGTTTCTGATGTTTAACTTTCCTCTAAATTGTCAGTTAATTAATGGTTTAACTTTCATCCTGTTGTGTAATGTCTGCATTCCTGAAGTAAAGTCTGGTTCCTGGAAGAGACCTCTGATGGTGAAAGCAGGAGTTAGTGTCTCTGTTTTGTTCTCATGCCATTCTGATAGGCAGCACCGAGGTAACTCACACAGTTCCTCAAAGCACCAAAGTGCCCCTGCTTTTTAAGGTGATCTTTCCTGCCAGATCTTTCTGCCAGTTATGATAATGAAATTCTATTAAATACAGCCTTTCGAACAGGAACCTTGGTGCAAATAGGGTTACATGCATTTGTGGAATATCACATTTGTGGTGTTCTTTGCAACAAAAACTTCTCTGAGCATGTACTGGAAACATAAAAAGGATTGTTGAGACTGTCAAAATGAATTGAAGCTAAGACTTTTCCCAAAGTACTAACAGATACGCTTCTTGTGGTTTGGTCAGATCTCCTGAGTGCCAATTCTATTAGTAGAGCAAATGTGTTAGTGACTGGTACATCAGCTGCTGAAAGGATTTACAGTCATCCCCAGCATGCTTTGCTAGGCACCCTGCTGTTTCTTTTACATCTAGTGCCTCCAAACCTGATGGTTTAGTGAATGAATTTCAAAGGCAATCTGGTCAGTCTTTGGCTTCAAGTGATTGGAGATCAGCCCATTTTTAAGGAATTCCTTTCAGAGTTTTCTCCCAGCAGTTGTGAGCTGACAGTAGGGACAGCTTGCCCCTCTGAAGAGCCTGAGACTGACGTGGGGCAGTTGGTACATAAGGGTTGAGGGATGGGTTGCAGCCTAACAGACTCCCAGATATCCTCTTCCATTGCAAGCTAGTTTCCTGCTGCTGTACTGAAGCGCTTTCCTAGACATGCTCCCTGGTTCAGCATCCTCACTCACCACTGCTGGCAGTGCTGTCCTGGCAGCCTTTGGTTTGTATTCTCAAAAGATGAACCCCCTGCCTCCTGAACCTCAGTATGCATTCAGCCCTGGAGATACAGCTTGGCTAACAACATACCATCACCACTTCAATATATCTTACTTCCAGTATCTGTCTCCAGCAAAAATGTATGTCCTCTTGTTTCTGCCCCAGTTAAAAGCTGCATCAACACGCTGCACGTCAGGGGGTAGTCCCAGGTTGGTGAGTTTCTTTGGATAGCCCCTATCCAAGTTACTGGCTGAATAAACCCAGTACTCATTTCCTAAGTAGGGGAGAAAACAAAGCAAACAAACACTGTTTATTAATCAGATACAGAGTAGTATTTCTTCTTTTATGCTTTGTGTAATGAACGGGTTAACTTTGTTCATGAAATCGCATGTGGAGGTAGGGATATTCTTCACTTATCTAAGACCATGAGTACCGATGATTAGCATATGTAGAGAAACGTTTACAGAGCATGAATGGGACTTGAGTCACCTAAAGAACAGCTGAGGAAGACTTCGGCCTTCATCCCAACAACCACCAGAAGGCAAATTACGACCACTTAACACCTGATGGCACAAGATACCGAAGATACCAGCCAGCCTTCATGTATCAGGGACTAAAAAGACTGTATAAATAAAGAGGCTCTTCCCCTGTTTGGGTGCGAGCTTGTGGCGGAGCACTGTCTCCCCGGCCGCCCAGCGCTGTTTTGCTCTTTTATCGCTTGCTAATAAATTCGATCTTTTATTTAATACAAATTGGCTCCTCCAATTTGTCACGAGCGTCTATAACAAACTTGGTGCCGTGACTCGGATCCAGGTTCTTTGGTGCGGACCCTTGCAAGCGGGGAGGCGCCCTATCCCCGGATAGCCCCGTCTTGAAGAGGTGCCGCCGCCATACCCTGGACCCACGAACCCCTCTAAATTATGATAACTGAGCAAAAGAACCTGCAGGACCCCTTAAATTTTGTGCACGAAGACCAAACGAAGACCCCGGGAGCGGGTGAGTATATAAAGCGTGAGCCGTTTGGTTGGGGTGGTTATCCCGAGGTGCAATTGTGTGAGAGGTTTCTCTGAGATCACACGAGTGCGGACCCTCCAGTAGTGCAGTTCTCGTAGCCCGCGAGGGAGCGAGTCACGACCGAGGGGAAGTGAGTGTGTGTGTGGATAAGGGCACCTCGGAAGATGGGACAGAGGAAAAGCAAGCCCTCTGGACCCATGGGGATGGGGAAGGGAAATAAGTTACCAGACATACCCCCGGACAGTCCCCTAAGCCTGATGTTAAGATATTGAGACAGTTCACCAAGGAGAAAGGATAGGTCTAAGGAAAAAGATGATTAGTTATTGTATTGAGATTTGGGGTGGAAAACCTCTCAGCAATCCTCATATACTCTCGCCTGTGTTCGGGTCCTCTGAGGATTGGGTGTGTCAACAATTAAATATATGGGTAAACAATAAGAGACCACCAGCCAGCCCAGAGGAAAGTGAATATGCTGCCTTATGGATTTCCCAATCCTGGGAAATGTCATTCCTCTTTGCCTTAAGAGAAAACAGACCAGATAAACCTCGAAAAGATGATGAGGACCCCCTTTGGCCCCCTCCCTATGCCCCTCAGGCCCCTCCTCCTCAGGACCCACTCCAAGGCCAGGAAATAGCCCAGGCCCAGGAAGGGTCAGATTCGGAACCTAATTCCTCAGCCCCGGCACCCCCTCCCAGAAGGTCTGCACGTAATAAAATAATACGAAGAAAGGAAAGATTGTTCCTTTTTCGGGAAATGTTGGTGCCTGGTGAGGATGAACAGGGGGGACCGGGAACGGGGTATGTGGCAGTCCCCCTTAATACAGGGGATGTAAGAAAATTTAAGAAGGAAATGGGGAATCTGTTAGATGATCCCCTGGGCGTAGCCAAAAGGTTGGATCAATTCTTGGGACTGAATTTGTACACGTGGGATGAATTACAGTCTATCCTGGGCATATTATTTACCGTAGAAGAAAGGGACAAGATTAGGGGGGCTGGGATGAGACTGTGGGACCAGCAACATCAGGCTGGCCCAGCGACGGATCAAAAATGGCCCTTAAATCGGCCAAACTGGAATAATCAGGATCCGGCTCACAGGAAAAAGATGAGACCCCAATGGAATGGCTTGATTGAACCATTTGAGGTGGTTATTAAGAACCCAGAGATTCCAGTGAGAGTTAAACAATATCCCTTATCTAATGAAGGGAGAAGGGGACTAAAACCTGAGATTAAAAGACTATTGGGAAAGGGGGTACTCGAACCCTGCATGTCCCCTTTTAATACCCCGATTTTACCAGTAAAAAAAAAAAAAAATCCGATAGTAGCTATCGGTTGGTGCATGACCTAAGGGAAATCAATAAATGGACTGTCAACCGGTTCCCGGTAGTGGCAAACCCACACACCCTGCTGAGTCAATTGGGACCCGAGAACCAATGGTATAGCGTAATAGATCTTAAGGATGCATTCTAGTCATGCCCTCTAAAGGAGGAATGTAGAGATTATTTTGCCTTCGAGTGGGAAGACCCAGACACTCATAGGAGACAGCAGTTAAGGTGGACTGTACTCCCCCAGGAGTTTACAGAATCCCCAAACTTATTTGGACAAGCCCTAGAACGGGTTCTACGGGAATACCAACTGCAGGATGGGGTCGTACTAATACAGTATGTGGATGACTTATTGTTAGCAGGAGAAAATCAAGAAACAGTCAGAAAAGAAAGCATATGGTTGTTAAATTTCTTGGGCCTTCAAGGCCTCAAGGTATCATGGCCAAAACTACAGTTTGTGGAAAAGGAGGTGAAATATTTAGGACACTGGATAAGCAAGGACGAGTAAATGGAATTTTATCACTGAAAGCCCCGAGGAGTAAACAACAGATTAGACAATTGTTGGGGCTATTTGGGTATTGTAGACAGTAGATTGAAAACTTTAGTGCGAAAGCACGATTTTTGTATCAAAAGTTAACTATGGATGGGTTGCTTAAATGGACCCCGGAGGATGAAGAGAGATTAGAGAGTCTCAAGGCTGATCTAGTTAACGCCCCTGTCTTGAGTCTGCCTGATGTGAGGAGACCCTTTTATTTATTTGTGGCCACTGAGGAGGGGACAGCATACGGAGTTTTAACCCAGGAGTGGACAGGGAAAAAAGAAACCTGTAGGGTATATTTCCAAATTATTAGACCCCGTCAGTAGAGGGTGGCCCACCTGTTTACAAGCAGTTGTTGCTGTAACCCTGATAGTGGAAGAAGCAAATAAGATAACGTTTAGAAGTGAATTAAGGGTGTTCTCCCATAATATTCGAGGAGTTCTCCAACAAAAGGCTGAAAAATGGATCACCGATGCTAGGCTTTTAAAATATAAGGGGATCCTAATCCATTCCCCTAAATTGGAGATCGGAACAACGAACTTAAAAAATCTGGCGCAATTTTTGTATGGGGGTCCTGAAGAAGAATTAACACATAATTGCCTTCAGACCATTGAAGAACAAACAAAAATTAGGCTAGATCTGGAAGAGGTAAAATTGAGAGAGGGAGAAAAGTTATTCGCTGATGGGTCATCTCGAGTAATAACAGGGAAAAGGAAGTCAAGACAAGCAATAAGAGGGCCCAAGCGAATAACTGTGGTACATGTTAAGGGACACCAAAGAAAAACAACCCCTGAAATTCAGTAAAGCCAGGTGATATGGTATTAATAAGAGCCTGGAAAAAATCCTCTCTCACTCCTAGGTGGGAGGGGCCCTTTCTTGTTTTACTTACCACAGAAACTGCTGTCCGAACTACAGAACGAGGATAGACTCATGCAAGCAGGATCAAAGGACCAATTCGGAGTTCTCATTGAGAAGTGACCAAAGACCCTGACAGCTTGAAAATCAAGCTCCGAAGAAAAGTGGAGGAGTGAGACTGTCTTTTGTAAAAATCCTCACTGTATATGTTATCTTTATATGTTACAGGTGTAAACTTTGTAGAGAAAAGTGGTGGACACATTGCTCCTATGGGTATTCCCCTAGTGACATTTGCCACGAATGTTATAATTACGAACAGGAATTAATTGAGCAAGCATTATGTATGGGAATATCAACTGGAAAAATTATAAAAGGCTCCAAAGAATGGTGGGATATTTTTGCTAAAGGCATAAACCCTGAGAGGTGTTGTCTTTATGTAAATGAGTTATGCCCAACGAAGACTGAAATAGTGCAAGTATCCCGCAGACGAACAGTGGTCAGAGTGGGGTGGGGAGCTTGGGAAGTGAAGGATACAAACTGGGACGCATATAAGTCAAAACAAAGTAAATATAAAGGAGGTTCCCCTGAAGAATACGACTGCTGCTGAGAAGATAGTATACCTCGCTGCTCTAAGCAACAGAGTAGGCAGAGAAGAGGGCAGAGACGTACTGCTGTGGGGATTAAGGTTGATGAACTACCTCCAGAGAAGGCTCACGGAGCCTCTTGACTTATTACTCCCAAATAAAACATCCTCAGAGCTTCCCCAAAGTCTCCCATCTCTCACCAGGGATGAAGACAAAAATCAAAATGATTATCAGCACCCTTGGAATACCTGTCGCAAGGGTAAAGGGACACCACTTTTCTCAAACTTGAGATTAAACACTTGAATGATAGGACTGTTACTAATGCTAATGGAGACAACCCAAGACAAAGGGAACCCCCACCAACCTTACAAATAGACGCTTTATAGGTGGGAGGATCAAAAGATACTACAGCAAGTAATTGCTGCCGGGGCCCCAAGCTTTAATCAATCCTTATGTCAAATCATACCCAGGAACCCATGTCTACATAACTTAGGCTTTTAGTTTTGTCCCAGTTCTAACCCTGGAAAGGGGTATTGCAACCATCCCGACTCTTACTATTATGCTTATTGGGGTTGCAAAACTATAGCTTCTGATTGGATTCCTAGGGGAGGTCCAGATAAATTCCTATCTGTAAGGTGGGAGCCTCATGGATGTACACCTCCTTCACATGGTTGGGATGGAAGCCAAACAGGACTATGGAGTGGAAATTGCCCATATGTTTATATTAATGCAACCAACCCGAAAGATCCTGCTTGGTTAACCGAGAGAACATGGGGAGTCAGACTTTGAAAACCAGGCGCAGATTAAGGGGGAATAATTACGATAAGGAAAGAGCTGGTGCCAAATAAACCCTCTGGTGTAAGACCAAATTCAGTCGTAACAGAGGAAGATGATAATAACAATATTGTACAGACTACTACTATCTTACAAGTAACTGTAATACCTAAGCTTATTTACCATCCCGAAGATTTTATTTATAACTATCAAACTACTCAGGCCCATCACATACAAAAAACGTGAGCCCTTGACAGCCCTCACGGTAGCAACCCTCATAGCAGTCGGAGCTGCTGGAGCTGGTACAGGAATAACCTCCCTCATACAACAAAATCAAGAATTTCAATCCTTAAGAATAGCAGTCGACGAGGATTTGGCTAGGATAGAAAAAGCCATGACAGCCCTAGAACAGTCTGTTAGGTCTTTATCAGAAGTAGTATTACAAAACAGACGGGGCTTAGACCTAATGTTCACGCAGCAGGGGGGGTTATGTGCAGCCCTACGGGAAGAGTGTTGTGTATATGTTGACCATACTGGAGTAGTTAGAGATACAATGGCCAAGCTACGGGAGGGGTTAGAAAAACGGAAGAAAGACAGGGAAGCACAACAGAGCTAGTATGAGTCTATGTTTAATTATTCACCCTGGTTAACCACCCTATTGTCAACTATTACAGGACCCCTTATCTTGTTGATCTTATTTTTGACTTTTGGGCCATGCATTTTTAATAAGTTGATCGCTATTGTTAAAGGGCGCTTAGAAGCTGCACACTTAATGCTGTTACGAAAACAATATGAACAAATAGAGGATGAAGGAATTAATCCTATCCTCGGGCGGACAAAAAAGTATTAGATCGATTTAATGAACAAAATCAGGATAAAATAGAAAAGGGGGGATTGTAATGAACGGGTTAACTTTGTTCATGAAATCGCATGTGGAGGTAGGGATATTCTTCACTTATCTAAGACCATGAGTACCGATGATTAGCATATGTAGAGAAACGTTTACAGAGCATGAATGGGACTTGAGTCACCTAAAGAACAGCTGAGGAAGACTTCGGCCTTCATCCCAACAACCACCAGAAGGCAAATTACGACCACTTAACACCTGATGGCACAAGATACCGAAGATACCAGCCAGCCTTCATGTATCAGGGACTAAAAAGACTGTATAAATAAAGAGGCTCTTCCCCTGTTTGGGTGCGAGCTTGTGGCGGAGCACTGTCTCCCCGGCCCGCCCAGCGCTGTTTTGCTTTTTTATCGCTTGCTAATAAATTCGATCTTTTATTTAATACAAATTGGCTCCTCCAATTTGTCACGAGCGTCTATAACACTTTGTTATGTGACATTTTATTGCACTAACTGCACTACTAGTCTTTCTATAGTACTAGAAGTACTAGATTAAAGTGCAGGTATACTGTGATTACAATTTCTGCTTTTGTCTCTTCAGTGTTGCTTGCCCCTCAGCAAAAGACTTCACCTCAGCTTGCTCTTGCTTCCTCCCTTCTGTCCCATCTTTGATGCAGATGCTGTCTTAGTACAGTTGGGGTTATGTTAAAACAAATAGTTAATATTGGTCATTTTTTGTATGATGAAGATAGTCTGAAACGAGGCACGGCCACCTGAAGGTCAAATGCAGAAGCTCATGTTCACCCTTCATTTGTTTTGTTGAGTGATTTTATTGAGTGATTAACAGGAAGTTTTCACCCAGACTTCCTGTTTCTTTTGTCTTTTGTCATGCAACATTTTCTAATGTCTCTCCAAATAGGTACTAGTGGAAGATGTACTAGTATTCTGCGGTCTTTACATGGTATTATAATTCACTGAGTAAATACCCTCAGTGGATTCACTGAAAGCCATGGAAAGATTCATTCATGAAAGCACATTTCTTTGATTCTGTGCTAGTGGGAAAGAAAGTAAGTACAGTCTTAATAGGAGAAAAGTATAGTGTAGCGTTTGAGTTCCAGAGAAGTTACTATTTGACCATTCAGGAGCAAAGGGTGGGTCTCAGTAGTAAGTAACGTAACTTTCAAACCAGTCTTTGTTTGTTTGATAGTTCTTATTTATTTATTTTTTTAAAAGCAGGTTAGTTACGTTTTCCTGGAAATTACAAAGAGAGGGAGAGAAGTTTAGATGTAATAAGATTATATATAGTATATGCAATATTTAAAGTGTTTTGGCTTGCCTGAAATAAAACTTTTTTAAGCTCCCCCTCACCCCACCCGCTCCCTGCCATGTAAACTAAAGCAAATGACCTTTGAGACATGTGGAATACATTATCATTACTTCTTTTTCCCTCCTGTACAGAAAATGTACAGCAGCATCAGCCATATGGTTTTTACATGATTGGAGATGTTTAGTCATGTTTTTAGTAGATACTGGAAGCCAGTTGTTGCTGGCTCAGTTTTTCATGTTGAAAATAGCCTCCCAGCTCCTCTAATTTGGCCAGTACAGCTGAACCATATGTGTGACTTATGACGGACAGAGTAGTGCTTCCTGTTATCCTCCTCTCCCATGGAGGCAGCTAGCACAGCCGCCTGTATCCTCTGCCTGATGAGCCACCAAGGCAGATACTTGGAAGCCAGAGTGGAAGTCAGTCTTTGGCAAAAGAGGAGGAGACAAGGAAAGGCATGGGGGGAAAAAAAGATCTAATCTTCTCAAGCGACATGTACAGAGACAGTAAATTAAAATGAGAGGAAACAGAAGAAAAACAGAGCAGTGACTGATGAAACAGAGTTCCCACTGTTGTTGTTGCTTTTTGTTTTAAATACTGACCTTTGGTTAGTCTTGCTTAATGTCGAAGTTGTCTTTCTAGGTCTTTATAGCTCTCCTTTGTTGTAATGGAGGCTGAATGCTGTTCAGAGTCTTTCAGATCCAGCCTTTGTCCTGAAATCCTCAGCATGGGATGTTTGAGATGTCACCCATACCTGCTGGCTATACTGGCTCTTAGGCAGGCCATTCCCTGGCCCAGTTACAACTCAGAGGAAACTGAGCTTGAATGCAACTTTTATACAAATGGCTACTTACATTTTAAAACTTAAAACAATACCTGAAAAAAATACAGCCTTCTCATCCTGAGGGGCCTCGTAGACAGCATCAATTTTCTCTGGCAGATCAGGCCAGAATGTAGCAACAAGAAGAGGACCTGTGGGTTTTCCTCGGGCGTTTACAGTCCTCCACATGAATCTGAGCAGAACAGAAAATTGTGCGAGATTTACAATGAACTAATTCACCAGCACATCTGTTTCTCATCATTTCTGGCAAAGGCCACATGAGCGTGCATATACACACATGCACACACACACACGTTAGCAGCAATACACGCTTGTAACTGTTTTCCTACCGTGACTGAAAAGCCGAATCATTCATTTAGAAGCATGTTGCTAAAACAGTTGCACAATAAGCTGCATGCTGGAGTGCAGGTGAAATTGCTTGCACTGATTGCTTTGGAGTTCCTGTTGCTTTTTGTATCAGGGCAAAATGTATTCTGTGCTTGAGTATACAAATAAACTCATTTACAAGGCATTTAAACTATTAGAGCTCTTCTGCTGTTGTGTATGGAGCAGACGGGTAAGCGTTTGACAAAAGCAGAGATTTGTCTGTGAATTGCTCTTGCAATTACTATTGTAGTGACTAAAAGTTCAAATTTAATAACAGTATATCAAACTGCTTGGAAGTGAGCTCGCCTGTAAAAGAAACTGCTAGCACTAAAAATGTTCATTAGAGAAATGCAGAGGGTAATTTATTGGCTATTTTATGTATAAGTAGGATCATCATTTGATTTAATCTTTTAAAAGCTGTAATTATCTTTAAATGGCAGAGCTTTGTGCTGAGGGCTTTTTGTATTAAAAATGGCACTGCTATTTCCTCTCCATGGAATGAACAACTTTTTTCCCCAACAGAACAAAAGTTTTGCCATGGTCATAAAATGAAAAATCAGCAGGCTGGTGGAATCACTCTTGCACCAAGCTATAGCTATTAAATTCTCAGGTCAGACAGCTTTTACCATTATTATGTTGCCGAAGCTCAAGGTGCTACTGGCATCTTATTTTTTGCAGACTGTAAATAGTCATTACCCATTCCTACCTAGAATAATTATACCTTTAAGAAACCCAGGATCTGAAACTGGATTTTGGTTTTGCCTAAAACTTAGAGGAGCAGTCCTATATTCATTTAATAAATTGCTTTATTTTTATCAACAGAAGTTTGACTGTGAACAGAGCTAGTTAAGACTAATAAAACATTTTGAAATGCATTTGCAAGTACGATTAGTTGCTGCATACTGAATTATGATAATCTATAGTGTTTGATATGAGGAAGAGTACAACTGGCAAGTGCATTGGTTTTTTGTCTCTTAATTAAAAATACGTATTAATTTAACCTGACATGGTACTAATAATTAAGATGTTAATATGTTAACTTAACTCTCATTTTGCATACATACATGTATTTTTAACATGTACAAAAATATCTCTGAGCATAACTCATCAAAATTTTCACTTAAAGAAAGAGGCAAGGAATGAGGCATTTAGCTAATTAGTCTTGCTCTTGACAGCATTTAAACACATATGAAATGCTGTAAAAGGCTATAGCATTTGTTCCGTGCATCTCTTTTTAGACAGAAAAGCAGATCCAATATGATATGAAATGGAAATACATATAACAAATCTTTCTAACAATGTATGCATAAAAGTAGCTCCTTTAAAAATCCAAGTTACAGAATTCTCAATCAAATTTGGACCTGATTTATGACTGAGTCAGCACTAATAATTACTATCTGCATGAATTCCAAACTTTCCAGAGCCAATGGAGACTTAACACCGGGTTTTTATTAAAGCACACATTTCAAGGGACTTGTTAAAACGGGAGGTTTTCTTATGGAAAGGGAAGCTTTGTCAAAGCTGAATTTTCTTTTGTTTTTGAATCGGGTAGGATGTATTTTTATTTCTACTCATCTTATTGAGGAAATGGTGAAATTAATTATTTGGCTTTCTCATTTCACTTTCAACATGTTAGAAATCTTTTAACTCATTCAGGTTAAATTTTAGTATGTTTATAGACAGATTTAATACTTTGTTACAGTAAGTATTTTACATTATATTTTAACATAAAAAAGATTTGCCATTATTATTATTACTACATGCAGTTATATAAAGGGACCAAATCAGTGGGTCTTTTTTAATGTCTTGGTAAACTTCAGAAGTTTGAATTTTTTTCACTTTCAGAACAAAACCACCTGTGTAAATGCCATACTCAGGCGCTCTGCTTGGAGGATTCTGTGCCTGGTGGAAAAGCCCAACTGTTCTCTATGGCCAACAGCGCCTACAGTAATTCCCTTTTATCTCCTTGGTTTGAGGGGGGATGGAAAAATACTTTTTTGAAAGAATTAATCTGATCTGACCTCCTTTTTGCTATTTACTCCTTTTGCCTGTGTAATATGACAGTTGGATGCTGTGGTCATTTTCATGAATCATAAAAGTCACACGACACATGATAGACATTTGTTTTTTGAATTCCAAAAGTGAGTCATAATGCTGCTTGCCTGATATTTGGAAAGCTGCAAGACTGACAGGCAAAGCCATTCCAGAGCAAAACAATTCAACAATTGTCTGCTTTTGCTACGTTAGATAAAGCATGAACAGATTGTTTTGGTATTTGCATAGTTCTTTGACCAACTGTATCTGAATGTGAAATACTTCTGTTTTGTTGAGATTATATAGAATACTGAATCACTTTTCTGATTTAGGAATAGATTTAAAATTGTTCCTTGTTGGATCAAGCCTTGCGTGATTACCAGTTTACAAAAGCAGAAGCAAGGTGGAGGTCTGGCTGAAAACCAAGGCCCGTAAGTGAGCAAAAGAGGATCAGTATGCTGTGAATACTGTGGAACCTGTAAGATTTTTTACTGCTGTGAGAATATGTTTTTCCTTTTGAAGGCACTGAACTGAGGTGAATACTTTAGCTCTCTGATGACTATGCTAGCCAAAGTGGGCAGTGTTTTTGGCAAACTTGTTAGGCCAGGGTGGTGGGGCCAGCTGTGTGCAGCTTGTTGGTGGAAGGGTCCAGTGCTGGCTTTCTGTGAGGCTAATCTGTTGGTACTGTGGAGCCATTTCATGGCCAAGAAAGGGCTGTTTCTTGCCATTAGGGATCACTGGATTGTAAGGAATCTTAGCCTGCCACTAATGGGGCCAAGAGGAATAGTAGAAAAGGTATCATAGGGGTCCCCACAGACAAGTTGAATGAACCCTTTTTGCCCCTAGCAGCTGTAATAGAAATGAGGAACTTCTGGTTTTTACAACCAGAAGTTTTCAATCCCGTTTCTGCATTGCTAAAACGCAAAGTTTGTGATAAAGATTAAGTCAAACTTCAAAGCCCAAACACCATTATTCTGGGTATCACATAAATGGGAACTAGAAGGAAATGCACTGAAGGAATTACTGTATACCATAGCCTGTAAAATTACCCAACTGACTGTGATTTTTTTGTTACAAAAAGCTGGTGAGTAGAGTTAAACCATGCAGCATAGTAATAAATCCTTCATATCTTCTAGCTGAAAATTTAAATCTGGAGGAGGTGGCTGGACTTTACACCACAAAGAGATGCAAATAACTATTAAATTGCTGTTTTGTGAGGGGGACCTTGTCTGTTGGTTCCTGCTTGCTTTTAAATTTCAGCTGACATCTGGCAAGAAGCGATGAACAGCTGAGTTGTAATACTTCCATCAGCTTCAGATGCTTGTGTATGTTTCTGTGTGATAGGAGACAGTGTTTAATTTAGGCATGCGCAGTGAATGTGACTGGGCCCACATCTTCAGTGGCTTTGGGAGAATGTTCAGGGTAACTGAGGATAAATGATTTCAAATTGGGCATTGATTTGTGGCTGGAAAAAAGGAGCTTTAGTGTCTCTCACCATGGTGCTGCCAAGTCCCATTCTCCTTAGGAGATGCTCTTCATTGCTGAGCAGCTGGGTAATAGGAGGCCCTGGCAAAGACAGTGGGAGCTGCAGCTGTGCAGCCACCTAATTTTATCAGGAACGTCTCTGCTCTTGCATCAAAAATGCCTTTTGTGTCTTCTGCCTTGGAGGCCTTGCACACATGGAGCCTATCCCGATCACCAGTGTCCTTGATGTGTTCTTACAGCAGCCATGAGTCACATCATACTGTTATTTAATGATTTTGGACTCAACCTGGATTAAACCACTCAGGGACAAGACTTTGCTCACAGTTTTTCATGATTGTATCTTTATGAACATGGGAAAGGAACAGATCCTCTTTGGACCAGTCTATCATAATGAAAGTTATGCTAAAACTGAAGATTTGCTAAAACAGTGTCTCCATGGTGGAAGAGGCATTTGATATTATTGCCACTAGCTTTGGATGAACTACTTTTTTTGGAGGAGTGTTTTTAGAAATTGAGATTGCAAATTTTCCTGCAATCAGATTTGAAGCTTTCCCCCAGACTGCAGACTATATGAAGTGAAATCAGGAAGGATAGTGCCTCCAGAGCTCTACTCCACTGAAAGTGATGGGATTTCTGTTGCTGAATTACAATCCTTGTAGGTTTTGCTACAAGAGGCATCCGGAAATATTTTATAGAGAATGAATCCTTCTTTGGCAGGCAACAGACTGGTTAATACACCTCTTCCATTGCTAATTTTGTGATTAACATTACAGATGGGTAAATCTCTAAAGATTTTGCAGGTCATATCTGGTTTGCATAAGCATTTAGAAGTTTGGATGTGTCTCCCAGCTACTTCACCCTTTTAAGCAACCCTCGTGTGACTCCACAGAAGCTGGCAGGGCTGACACCAGGGTTGATTTTTGCTCTCCAATCTCTAAAATTGGGCAGAAAATATAATGAGAACAGGCTTTTTCATGAGGTTTGTGGCATTTCCTTGTCCTGATTTTAGCTAGAGGTACCACCAGCCCAGTCGTTGTCATAGCATCTTGGCATGCTCAATCCCAGTGTAGGGCAGAAACCAGAAATTAAAAACCACCACAAAACTGCCTAAAATAATGACTGAAGTTGAAAATTCCAGACTCTCAAAGTTAAGTTTGAGAGTAGCTCTAAGAAAAAGTGAATTTATGGCATAATCATGTCACCTATCTCTAATTACAGAAAGTCTTTTGGACATGAAGATGGTTGGGAATAGTCAGCATGGATTCTCAAATGGGAAGTCATGCTTGACCAACCTGATAACCTTCTATGATGAAACGACTGGCTTGGTAGATGAGGGGAGAGTGGGTCAGAAAGGTTTTTAACCCCGTTTCCAATAAGATTCTCATAGAGATGCTGTTGAAGTGTGGGTGATATAAGCAGACAGTGAGGTGGACTGAAAATGGGTTGACTGGCTGGGCCTAGAGGGTGCTGTCAGTGGTATGAAGTCTAGCTGGAGGCCAGTAACTAGCGGTGTACCCCAGGTGTTAGTACTGGGTAGAAGACTAACAACTTCAGTAATGATCTGAATGCTGGGGCAGAGTGCACCCTCAGCAAGTCTGCTGATGACCTAGAACTGGGAGGCGTGGCTGGTAACACCAGAGGGTTGTGCTGCCATCCAGAGAGACCTTGACCCCTGGAGAAATGGGATGACAGGAACGTCACACAGTTCAGCAAAGGCCAGTTCAAGGTCCTGCACCTGGGGAGGAACAACCCTAAACACCAGTACAAATTGGGGGCCAACAGACTGGAAAGCAGCTTTGTGAAAAAGGGCCTGAGGTCCTGGTGGAAACCAAGTTGACCACGAGCCAGCAGTTTACCCTTGTGGCAAAGAAGGCCATATTATTTAACTGTAAAACCAGAATTTGCCATCTCTTTCCCTTAGGAGTTGATTAGGACACTTTGCTGCCTCTGAACACACAAAAGAGAAGGCAGAGATTGTGCCTGATAATAAATTTCTAGATTTTGATGAATATGTCAGATATAATACAGATTCCTCCACCTGAGGCCCCACTGGTAAGCAATTTATCTCACTTACCTATCTTTGAAGAAAAACGTTTCTCCTCTAATTTGTGCGACTCCATCAAATACAATGTCGTGCTTGCAGAGCTCTGGAGTGACAGGTCCAAGGGTTGGACGCGGTCCTGGCCCTGGTCCTGGCCCTGGTCCAGGTTCGACATCGGTCGATACTTCTGTAATGATGAACACAGATATTCTGTTACACTGAAATACAGTGCTGCATAGGTTACAGAGAAGATGAACTACCATGACTTCTAGAAGGGGAATAATTTGGAGGCAGTGCTTGAAGGAGAAAAAATTTATAATAAAATCTTCTCGGAAGAAGGGTGGTCAAGTACAGCTGAGAAGGCCTTAGCTTCCAGTCCTGCCTTAATCTGCTGTGTGGCCTCATTCAAGACCCTGTGCCTGTGTAAGTGTCCATGTTGAGCTGTCTATTTAACTTGAAAGGTATTCAGAAGTGACTATACTGGGTTCAAACGTTAACATTACAATTTTTTTTTACTGGCTTCTAAAAAGAAGAGAAATGCATTTCAAAGTCCTTCTATTCAGAATTATCCGCAACTCTGCTGAGAGAGACATCAAAGTGGATTTCTCTTCTTTCTAGAAGTACCAATATTTTGCAAGTTACAAAGATGCATTTTAAGCCATTTGTATGATCTTTCTGCCCTCATCAATAATCAAAATGTTCTCTTCAGAACATACGCTTTGCCATCTGGTTTATTTTATTTTGTTTTATTATTTGGCTGCTGCTGTATTGCCTTATAAGGCATTTGCCTTTTTTCTTAGACATCACATTGATTTACTGTATGAAACAAAGTGGAGTGTGGCTGATTTGAGATAATTATAATGCAAGAAAACAAAGGGTTTTTTGAATACTTGTTTTATATAGAAAGTGGTTTGTAAAAGGTTATATCAGTTATAAAGAAGCAAGAAAGATAGTTTTGTCTCAGGTTTTGGAGTGTGCCCTGAGAGAACTGGGTTAAATTCTAAACTCTATCAAAGATATGCCATGTGAGCTGAGAAAATTCACTTAACCTTGCCCATGTCTCAATTCCCAATCTTAATTAAAGCGGCTAAGGACAAGGCAAAAATGAAGATTCAAATCAGATTTTTGATAAAAAAGTGTCTCGTAGTAATCATTTTGTTATATTCTTATTATCATTCCTAAGGTGTTGAATACTGTAAAATAAAGTCACTTACAATTAGGAAGATATCTCAGTAGAAAAGTGAAAAGCACAGAAAGAGAAATGGTATAGATTTTCTTCATCTGCTTAACTGACTGTAGTATACTTGTGCCTCTACAAGGTAGAAAATGTATACATGGAAGGAACTTTAATCCTAATAATTCCTATGCATTTTACTAAGAGTATCTGTGGAGAAAAAAATAAATTTTAAAGATGTACTAACATAAAAATACTTAAATCCACTTTTTCTCCAGGAGCTTGCCAAATACATTAATGTTGAAGTATCAGCTCCCACACACTCTGCAAATGTTACTGTGACAGCACAGCTTGAATTGTTGTGGGAAGGCAATGTGAACTGTTTCCAAGCTGGGACAGGAGACAACATCCTTCCCCTCTTACAGGGAGTTGCAATCTGGGAAGCTCAGAGTGTTGTAGACAGTAACACCCCAAACCAACCACATCAGGTATTTCAAGCTAGAGAAAAGCATGACATTTCATTGTCCCAGTAAAGGCAGTAGAAATTTTCATCTAAAAGTTTGGTTATGGGGAGTTTTGGGGCTCCTCTTAGTTCAGTAAACTTAGTGACCCCTCATCCTTAAATTGTGGTATTTGATTGAAGTAGGAGTGGTGGTAATAATATGAAGAAAGCAGGGAAAAAGGAACAGAGGATGTTTGTGGCGTTGGTGGTATTGTGAAGTACATAATTTACTGCAAGTTCAGAGTCCCAAATTTCAACCTGTGCTCCATGCTTTTCTGATGGGCTCTGCTGATGAGGGAGGACTTTACCATATAGCTCCTGGATCCCTTTAATATCATCCTGAGAAAGTCGAAAGTTCTTGGTGTAGGTGTAGATAGGGGCCATAAGAGCTCCTGGATCCTCAGAGTGCTCTAATCCCATAGCATGGCCAAATTCATGAGCAGCAACCAAGAAGAGACTGTATCCTAAATAACACAGCAAGATAGTATTAGCTGCTTGCATCTAAATAGAAGTGTACCACACAGGTTATTCATAGTCTTACAATTTTATTTCCTTGCTACCCATCAAAAATCTCCCAATAATAAATATGATAATATGTACAGCCTCCAATGGTGAATGTCATACACATTGCCAGAAATGACATTTCATTAGATTCTAAAACTTCCTTCTGTAGCTGATACTTGCTCATGCAAATCTCACATGCAAATGACTTTGACCACAGTCTTAATACTTCTGTGAAAAAAGGAAGTGCAGCAAATAAAATCAGACATTTTTTTTAAGCACAGAAGAATTAAACTTGCAATCTAGACCTCAAATCTTACTTTACATCATGAAATGACATGTAAGTGATAGGTCTGTATGTCTGTGTGTCTGTGAACAGAGCCTGGATCAGTACTGTTGTACCACATATTGTTAGGTTAAAAAAAATCTTTTATCACAGGATGACATTTAATCAATTATGCCCAAACAGTCTTTGAAATTTGACAGTTATTTTCCTCCTAAAAGAAAAACCTGAATCTAGCATTTGTTTGTAAATGTGTAAAGAGCCTTTTGCTATATTTAATTTTACCTTACAAATAAGGGCAAAGATTAACCAAAATAATTTTAAATACTTATATTCACCATACAAATTTTATATTGTCTCTCTCATTTTTTAAACATGTTTTTCATCTTCAGCAATATCGGCTACAAATGTATTAATTTTTTACATTTAGCATTTGTTCCTAATTTGGCCAATATAAGAGGGTAATTATGACATACTACTGAAATTCTATAGTACTTGTGGCTTTTAGCCTTGGAAGTCAAAACTGGTGTTGAGAAAAACATTTATTTATTTCTTAAATGTTTTTGGTTTTTATATTTTGGAAAGATACTTCATTGTTACAATTTTAGAAAATCTGAATGTTTCAGGCAGATGAGCTCTGAGACTGACTCTTTTACAATAGTCTTACATTTAAATGTAGGGGTTTTGCTCAGATTTTGGGCTGGGGGGAAGTACTGTAATCAGACAGGAGTGATAAGTATGAGAATGAAATCATTGTAAGTGTGACATCATCGGTGTGGTCAATATGCTGTTACCATTGTATTGCTCTGACAAACTGTGTTACCTTGATCTGGACAAAATCCCCACTTGCGGTCATCATCATAGCTACCGGTAGAAGCGCACCACAGCTTGCCATCATTGCGGCCTGCACTCGTACAGGACTCGTATTTATTCCCAAGGAAGATGAAGGGGAATACACAAGGGGCTCCCTCTGAATTTCCACCAACTGTTGACATGGCTGCAGAAAATGACAGAAAACCACAGTGTGAAGGGAGTCCCTTTTGTGAGATTAAGCTGATGCATCTTCTCCTAGACTACACACTAAAACCAGAAAGCAAGCAGAAAATCTGCAATCCACTTAAGAACATGAGGAGTAAGATTAAACATAGTATTTGAAAAGAAAATTGTCTGACAGAAAAAAGGAAAAAGTCTAGGCATTGCCGTTGCAATGAACTTGCCAATAGTTTTGGTGGGAGTAAGAATGAGCCCTGGACTTATATTCACAGCTCTGAGAAAACAGCAGTTAACAGTGTTTTGTGGAAGGTGATTGCGTAGCCAGTATCTTTTGATGGTCTTTCCTGGTGATGTTTTAAAGTGTGTCTCAAATAGGTCGAAGGTAGGTTTAGTGTCAGAAAGGTTAAAGAGCTATTGAGTATCCACCTGGTTAGTAGGTGTCCCACTCAAGTATAAGCTCTGAAGTAAAAAAAAAACCCAAAAGGTCCAGAAGAGGAGTCATATCAAATAAATTGAGGAATTGTTTTATGTTGACAGCAGGGTACAGTTTAAAAGCATATGGTTTTAAACATTTTCTAAAGAAAAGGATATCAAATGTGAATGGCTTTTTTTTTTTTTTTTTAACGAGTGTTTTTGCAAAAACTGGTAAATTTTTCCCCTCAGTGTTTTCTTATCTGTGTAGTATATGGCGGTAATACGTAAGAAATAACATTTGTATATGCACGTACAAGTATTTTCTAGAGGGAAGAGGGTGTAACTAAATTTAAAATTACAGTTTAAAGTAGGTATTGTAAACAGAATAGGAAAAGAATATAAAACTCACTTAAATTCATTTACACTGCTACCTGGCAATTACAGTTCCTTTCAAATTACCTGGGAAGGTACAGAAGAGCAACACGGAGGCAAAGCTGGTTGTGTCCCTAATTATTTATTGTTATTTATTTCTCATTCATTATTACTAATGAATAAGCCAGAAATTAAAACAAAAGAAAAAAAAAATCACAGCTACCTCAAGCAGTAATGTGTTATGCTGAAAAAAAGCTTAAACTAAGTGTACTTCTTGGTTCCAGTGATAGAGACTGTGTTACCTAGGACTTTGGATATATTGATTCTAAATATATTGGTTCTTTTGTTTGTTGAACTATCCTTTAGATTTTTCTCTTCCTGTGTAGCAAGTTAGAATGAATTTGATCCTTTCTTTTAATTTTCTTTTTCTTTTTTTAAACATCTGTAAGGTAAAAGTGAAGGGTTACACCTGGTTATCAAAAGTAACAGGAAGCCAAATACCAATACATCAAATCCCTATTGCAAATGCTTAGGCCATTTTCAAAATACTCAAAAAACAGGATGCATGTAGGTTTGAATGTAGCTTCAGGGTGCAACAGGGTGAATGTAGCTTTCCCTTGGCTCTGTTAAAAGCCTGAGATTTTAGAACTGCCATAGCTAACTTATACAGTCTAAATACTTATGGCTCTAGTCTGTATCCTAAAATTGAACATCTGCCAAGCTATACGAGGCTATAAATTAATTTTTGTTCCTTTATGTAATAAAACTCAAGTTAAAAAGTATAAAAAATTGCGAAGAAAGCAGAAATCTATTTTCCTGACTAAACCATTTTACTTAGTTCTTTTGAATTGCTGAGAAGATCTATTAACTCAAGCTTAACATACTAAACAGGATTTCTTTTTTCAAGTGTAAATGGTAAGTATTAAGCTAAAATATTATTCATGCTTTCTTCCATCACACGAGACTTCTCTCCGAGGGCCATTAACAAATTGTAATCTACTCGTAATTACCCTGCAGTGGTAGACATTTAGTCCTATAGTTCAATGACATTTGTGTATCCCTGATAAGCTTGGTGTGCTATGGCATACCGTATCGTTTACATAGATTGCTCCTGTTCTAGTTACTTCCTTGGCCACCTATGCTGAAATTGTGCCTAACTCATTGATTTTTGTGTGCTCTAGTGGAGGTGTAAAAACAGGAGGCTTTTGTTACTTAAAACAATGACAAATTAGACTGTGCTATGCAAGCAACGTTCCTCATACCAGTTTCCGGACAGAATCCATATTTCTTATCTCTATCGTAGTCTTCAGTGGTTCCACACCATCGGTATCCATCTGTCCTGCCTTCTGTTGTGCACTGGTCATAGGATTGGCCTTGAAATTTAAAGGGAAATTTGCATGGCTGCCCATCACCATTGCCACCCATTGTAAAAAGTGCTGTAGAGAGAACGAAAGAGAAAAACGTCAGTACACGATGCTCAATAGCAACAAGGAATCACGGTGTGCCAGTGGTAATGTGTGAAGGTCTTGACAGAGATTAGACAGCTGTCATGCGTGCTGCAGTTCACACTTAGAACTTCTATTTTACACAAAAAATGAAATGCTTTGGCAAGATAGGCAAGAGATGTTACAATCTCACAAATGTCTAGAAAGGAATGACTGTTTGATCTTTATAAATGAACTGGGAATGAAGAAAACTCTACCAAGCTGTTTGAATGTGGTTTGAATTGTGTGTATCCTTTATAGCCTGCCTTATAACATAAAATTAATATCCCTTCTTGAAACAACCTTTAGAAAGAGGATTCTGAGAAGGTCACTCATGTTCCTTAGTGCTCTGCTGATTCATTTAAGTTGCATCAAGAATGTTAGCTAGAATGGTAGACTGTACAGAGCCACAGACAAGTCAGATTGGTTTTTCCCAGTGGCCATCTATGTACATTTTCAGTTTCTTTAAGATACTGACATACAGTAGAGTTAAAGTCAGATAATAACCTCTAGGCTTTTCCTCTACTTTGCTTTGCTGCTCATTTCTGAGAATCCCTGCAGCTGGGCTCAGGCACTCAATAGATAAACAAGAGAGGACATACGTCTTCTCCGACAAAGCTGAACACTGGAGGCTTCTCCTGTCGTTTGCTTCGTTAATGTTCCTGAAGGTAGTCTATTGGTCTTCTAGGTGTTGTTTATTGTCTGTCCGCATACACAGACAAGGCCACATGGCTCAACCCTGAGAACTAGAAATCTCTCTCATGGATGAAGGAGTACAGATTAAACTAAGTTGAGAGTTCTGGGATCTGTTTTTAGGATTTTAGTAAACTTTCTGGAATATCTAGAGGAAGAGAGATAAAATCTCTCATGCTGATATTTAAAAAATATATGTCCAAATTGAGTTACATGAAAATGCAGGTGGCTTGGAGCATCTGATATCTTGTGAACCTGCCTGTGACTTCTCTCAGCTGCTTTATCAGTGGGAATCCTCACTAGCAGGACAGTGTCTGTCAGTGCCATGTGCTGGTGAGAGGAAACCGTGAGGGTGACAAACTGGGCCAGGCCTTGCACTTGAACAGAGTCAAAAAAAATCCTTCGTGCAGCCATGCGCTAATTCCCCTTGAGATTTAAGAACAGCACCTCAGAATGAAACATGTCTGTTTGAATTCCCAGTGTAAAGTATGCGTGATTTGGCCTTTTTTAAGGTGCCCGAGGGGACACCTTTCTGCCTGTCCTTCCCCCACTTTAAAGCTACAGCTAAAACCCAAACATGTATGTGGGAAGGCTTGGCAGGTTATTTCTAACTTTGCTGTTGTCATTTTTGATGACCAAAAAGCCATTATAGCCTCAGTGTCTTTGTGCAGGATTTCAGGGGTTTTGCCTTTGCTTAGTCTGATACATTGATAGGAAGAGACATTGTTTATGAGCATGCTTCACTTTTTAGAGTAGTAATAAATAAAAACCCAAGACCTTTTCTGGCTGAAGAGTGACTGGGAAAGGTTGTAACAAATGGGGTATTGTGACACAGATGATTCATTTTGCCTTTTCCACTTAAATCAGTAATTGGCCACAGTATTGGGGGCATGAACCAGTAAGTGACTGAAGTAAGTTCCAGTCCCACTGAGGAGAGGACTTGGAGCTTTGCAGGCCTGGCTTACACGCGAGTTTGCTGAACTTCTGATCTGGCTGAGCTCTCATCTGTATCCTTCTGCATCCTGGACATGGAAGCTGCCACACAGAGGTCCTATCTCTAGGCAAAAGATAACTGCAACACACACTGTGCCTCCCCAAAAGAGCAAGCTTCAAATGTTTGTATTTGTCTCAGATGCTGTAATAAGTTAGGAAATGTGCATTAACTAGGACTGTGGCTATCATGATTGGAGAAAGACTTTATTTTTTTATAAAGAAATTATAGAATTGGAAGGCAAAATTAAACTGAGTTGTTTAGATGACTCATTTACCACATGAGCTGCTTCAAGCTCTAGATCTGGCAAACTCTGTATTTCAATAGCCTTTTTTTATTGGTTTAAATGTGGCTAAATTGCAAAAACCTTATGGAAAGTCAATTTCTTGGACTCCATGCGAAGCAGTTTCTGAGTCACAGTCAAAATGCATTTTTTTCATTTTGCTTGAGGTAACATCATGTGATGGTAACAACAGTGGTTTATTAAGTTTTCAAATCCTCTGTCCCCTCCCCCGCACCTTAACTAGAAAATTCTTTGCTTTAATGTAAATGAAAGTTAAAGACAGAGACTAGGTCAGTTTCCCCAAAACAAAACAAAAGCTTTATTTACTTGTAAGGGTATCTTAAACGGCCTGAATCTTGTTCTGCATCATGGTAAGCTCAGCAATTTAAAAATCAGTGAAGACATGCTGATGTGAGAGCAGATTGAGACTGGACATTACTAATCTGTGAGCTGCACTGCACTGTTAGCTCTTCCCAGAAAAATCAGCCAGTTGTGATGTAAGGAAACCTCAGGCTGGAAGGCTGCTAAAAACCCTGTGGCACAGGTCCAAGGTGGAGGTAGCTGCAGCTTCATGAGGGTTCTGCCTGGGAGAGCAGTTGAGCAGCAGCCTACAAGAACTATGATCAGTGTGAGGGAGGTACAGGCAGAGTACAGATCTCAATAACGTTAAATATCAGAGGATCAAAGTTAGGAGCCTAAACTCCCTGTAGTGTCAGTGGAGTTTGGTAAAGAAAGAGATTCAAGATCCCTTGATCCCATATGGCAAAGGAGAGGTTCAGCACACCTGCGTAAGATTTCTGTAGTAGGTAGACAGCTTTCTGCTTTGACAAATGATAGTTGAATCAGCCTACAAAATTAGGGTACAGATCTGGGATTAACTTTAGAAAAGCCTGGTGCAGTACCATAGCTTTAAAAATGTTTCCAAATATGCAGCGTGGCTCTATAACAGGAAGAATTAAAACTAACTTAAGTGAATTAAATGGGAGAGAAATAAACACTGACAACTAGGAATTTCACCCCCAACACAGACTCTATGATGTAAATACTCCCCTATCTGATTTTATTAGCTGGGCTGGGTTTTAGCAAATGGTGTCTTGGAATAATGAGTGAACAATACTGCTCTGAATTTAATAAGAAACATCTGTGCATAACTGTTCAAGGATCTTGCGAAACAATTACATCAGAAACAAAAGGCTGAAACCCTTCTGTTCCGTTTCAGAAACCTTGACACAAGCATTTCCAGGAACATCAACTTCCAGAACCAGCTCTCCCTGAGAGTGCTTCACTGCTTAGATTTTCGGTCTTGTATGACTTTGGGATTTTACAAAGGTATCAGTGAGAGTATGTGGATCTCGGTTTGTCCAGCTACCTATAATCTGGGCTTCATTCCGACTAGATCTGAGCATTTGGAGTATTTAAAAGAAATAAGGCCAATTTTGCTCTTTTCCAGCTGGAAGGATTAACCTGAAGGAGAAGAGATTTGGGGAAAGGTGGGGAATGAAGGAGATGGCAAAGTTTTAGGAAAAAATGATTGTGCGGGTATGTGCATATGCACATATATAATCTCCTGAAGTAAATGTTAGGCTGAAGAACTTAGTTCTGAAAGTCATGTAACTAATGATAACTTTTTTTTTAATTAACTGAAGTCTGTTAAAAACTCACACTCCTACTTGTTCATCCCCTATAGTTGTATAAATAGCTGTCACCATGGTAGATCCAGCTTAAGATGTGATCTATAACAGGCGATCAGGGTTTTGGAAATTATAGAATATTTTTTTTATCACATTAGGGCTAGAAGACTGGTATGTTCTACAACAGATTGTCTTTGCAAACCGGTAGCATCCTGATGCAGAAAACTTGTAATCTTATATTGGAAACTGTGTGGTCTTGCAAATGAACTTGAGAAATCCCTAAAATTTGTCAAGCAGGAATCCATTTAGTGTTTGGCTACGAAAGAAGTTTTGAAGACAGGGTATCTGCACTTTTTCTACATACTCGTATCTGTGGTCTTCCAAAAAATTATGTGTACTTAACTGGCACATACATATTAATGTACATACATGTGTTTTTACAGTACTTGTTGAGGCTTGCCTGGGACATGTCGGCCTCTGGTTGTGCATTCTTTGTCTGGCAAAACTCTGAACATGTCTTGTTTTGTTAGCTTTGCATCTTAAGCATCGCTGATTTTCTGTCAGCAACCTGCATTCTCTTTCCTTGTACTGACTGCATGTAGCCATAATATTATAAATAAGTTTAGTACTATTGTTCCAAGCAGGATTAGCATGAGTCTGGCAAAAGCTCCATTGTTTTCTGTTTCATTCTCTTTCATAACTCTTATTATTTGTTATGACACAGCAGTAGCAGGCAGGAGTTTTAGTGACCCTGTGGATCCATTGCTCAGGATGTAAGGTAACATGAGTGACGAAACACTCCCTGCTGCCAAAAGCTTATAGTAATCGGTTATGTACAAAGGGAAAAAAGTGAATATGGAAAACTGCAGTACTGGGAATGTCTGTGAGTATAGGTGGCAGCCCTGGAGCTGGCAAACAGGAGATGGAGCAAGTGGCTCCTTCTCTACTCACTGCTGATAAATCAGCACAGTAGGCTACAGCCAATTATACTTAATTGCTTCTCTAAAGGTTTCCTGCTGTGTGATATACAGGAGATGAAATTAACACTCGTATAACAATAAATTGTCTGAAATCTTATATTCAGTAGACTCATCAAGATTTTCAAGCATATAAATAAGTGTTCCTGATGTTAAACAGGAAACATATTGTCATAATTTCATTTGAAAGGTAATCATGTTGTGTCTATCTTTAAAAAGTTATGGCTACATGAAAGCATTACACATATTGTTTAATCTGTAAATGAGTGTTTCCAAATATGAAATAAATTGCTTGTGAAACAGAGGATTCTGTTCACATTCCAAAAAGTTAGAAATTAAGTATGATTTTAGTTTTCCTAGACCCTCTAACAGTTTTGTATAGATACTGATACAGAGTTATGATTTCTGAAATACAGTGTCATTCCTGTATCTAAAGTGAGCTGTTGGCACTGCTTCAAGAGTAAGAGTTCTAAGACCTGCGTTAAAAATAAAAACCTAAATTCTAAAAATGTGACTGCTTTCCTAGCTAGCAATTTGCAATGTACCAACATATAAATAACTTTGTACCAGGATACATACTTACTTGAAATTCAATCAATTTTATTTTGAAAAGCAGTATGAGGCCATTTAAAGATGATTTGTGACAATAATAGTCTCACTTTGCACTAAAATGGCTCCTAGACTAGGAGGACCTGGGCCACCAGTTGGTAAAATTGGTATGCAAGGTTATAGATGTTTGGCTTATTTGGTTTCAACCTTAGCTGATAGTTTTTGTCAGTTACTGCTCTTGAAGGAGATGCAATTTCAATTGTTTGTGCAATGGCCTGCAATTTAGGGAGAGATTTCTGTCATTTAGTGTACTCCATCTCCAAATTTGGCCCTATCCTTACTCTAAAAGGTGGTTGTCTTTCCTGCTTTGTGAAGCTCAACCTCTAGTGTCTTTGATGTATATATGGGGCCAACATTGCTTCAGACATATCTTTAATATGTCCTTGTTTTTAGAGGAAGGCCTTGGCCTCGTCATCATCAGTTACAAACTCTCCTACACCAAGGGAGCCTTTAGGGAGTTTTGTCTGCTTAGATACTGAGGAGATATTAAAGAGCGGCAAATATAAATCTGCCAGAAAGGAAGTGGAAAAAGTACAAGGAGAAGTGGATGGGCAAGTAAGTAGGGAACAGTCTACCGCGAAAAAAACAGTAGAAACAATGATCTACTTACACTCGTGCGGACAAAAGCCATATTTGCCATCTGCGTCAAAGTCTTTGGTTGTGGAACACCAGAGGAATCCATCGTTGCGTCCTGCGTCTGTGCAGCTGTTGTATTCCTTGCCATTGAACCAGAAGGGAAATTTGCAGTACTCACCATCTGCATTTCCATACTTCACTCTAACCACTATAAAGAGAACAAATACAGTGGTGAAATTAGCCACCAACTGATATAAAAAAATACGGTTTCTGGACATCTTCTTTTCCTGGAGGATACTGGTATAGAAATGCAGTTTGAATTTCCACTTTGAAATTCAATATGCTGCTGGTCTCTCTATTGGCAAGATGATCATAGCTGAAATAATAACTGGTAATTTTGAAAGAATTACATGGATATTACTCATGGTGAAGTGTTAGAATGAACAGTCCTTAAAATCAGCCCAGAAAAATACATATGTTATTGTTACTATGGCAAGGCAAACTTATAAACATGCTGTTAATACATTTAGTAATTTAGTTTCTTTGGTAATATGGTCTAAAATGTTCACTATAGTTTGAAAGGTTTCAGGCAGCAGTTGAGCATGAGCTGAACATGCCTTATGCCTCACAAACCACTTTGGTATTTCCAATTTGACTTGAATGAGATCTGCTGCGGCACTGGGGGATAGGGTGGTAATGCAGACACACCCAGATCCTGGGGTTTATTTCAGTTTGTCACATGTAGTCTTAAGACTACAGTACTGGTGCTGGAATATATGTTAATGTATAGGTAATTCACTTATCCATAGCATTTCTTTTAGTGGCAGTAACTAACTGGATGCTTGCACTGTATTTTCACTAATATGGAAAACAGTTTCCTCCTGTTCGTTGTTGGTCTGAGGCAGGGATCTGGCCCAGTTAGTAGAGCTACCGGTCAATGCTTCTGCTAAAGTCAAAAGAAAGCCAAACAGAAGGAAGTTGACTATTTTGGTATTAAAGTTCAATTATTTTTTCAATGGGAGGACAGCTGAGAAAACTAGAATTTGAAATGAAAGGCAAACATGAATTTGCATTCTTATTCTAAGTTTTCCAAATTATTTTACAGTAGAAGAATTATAATCAGTACTATATGATTGTGGCAAAGTTCAAGCAGAAAAAAGAGGTTCCAAACTAATAATACATGGTCTTGTTTGTCTAGGTCAGGTGATATTATCTGGACTTCAGTTGTTTTCTTCTAAAGGGTATGGCAAACTGCCTGTTAAAAAGTCTTGGAGATGTTCTTAATCCACTGTTTGATGTCAGTTTTGTTTCAGTCATCAGCATGAGGGATTTATATTCCATTTGTTTTTGACAGATACCATAAGTATATAAAAACTTATTCAGGTGGATGGTTCCATTCTTAACAACTGGAGCCACAGCTTAAGTTGTCTTAAAAAGGGTATGTCAGCAGAAAAGCACTGGCCAGTCTGCCTCTTACTAATGAACTTAAAGATGTTGCAGTTTGAGTCCCTGACAACTGAAGCATTCAAAATCATAGTTGTGGCTTTGTACTTTTCCCACAATTCATGAAGGTTGTGCAGCATCGGGCTTATTATTAATTCAGTTTTTCAATGGGCAACAGTAGAGGAACAGAAAGGGAAATCATAGGTAACATTTATTTAGGAATTACATAAACATTTTGTAGAGAACAATTTAAATTGTATAATTTTCACCCACTAACATTTATTGACATGTCAATGAAAACATGTAGTTCAGTGCCTGAAACAACATTAAAACATAGCAGCCAGCAGGCCATATGTTCTGAAACATTAAAAAGTCTGGTACCTTGCCCCTCTCCAAGAGTCCACAGTTCATCATCATCGAAATGGGAGTCTCCTCCAATTCCTGGCCCCGGTGCAAAGGCATGAGCCAGAAGACCGTCTTTGCCATCAAATGGATAGCCATCACCGTGTTCTGCAGGAGGAAGCAGACAAAAAAGAGCAGTTTCTAATGACCTCAACTCTGTCAGAGTCTATACATGAATGATGATTATCATGTGTACCTCCCCATCCAAGACAGCAGCAGAATACTCTAGTGAGTGAATTTATTGGTATGGGTTGTGCTGGCAAGACTGAATCAGAAGAGAAAAGAAGCCAGTTCCTACAAAGAACATTAAGTGTCAGTACTGCAGTTGTCACAGCATGTTATTTTATATCTCGTAAGTGTTGTGGAAAGGAATCAAAGACAGTGAAGCACAGTGAAATATTGTACATTAGATATATGACTGCATACACGCTGCTGTTTCTCAATGGAGGCTGGTAGGGAGCTGTAAAATAAACATTGTAGATGAGGGATATTTTCAGAGAATTCATATCAGTTTCCAACACAGACATTAGAAAATAAAGGCAGATTTCTTTTTGCAGGCTACTCTTTTCTGCTGCACCTCAGACTGCTGTGCTCTTAGTGCAGGATACTAACTACTTTAAGCAGGAAAGCAAATCAGCTGAGTGTCTCAGTAGCAAGCCTCTGGAAAGTTAGCTCTTATTCAGTCTTCCGAGTCCTGTGAATGAGCCTATTCCTCTTCCACATCAACACTCCGAGACTCAGGCAGCTCACAGGGCAACAGCAGGTTAAGTAGCTCTCCTGTTATTACACTGTAGGCTTTTCTTGGAAGTACACCGCATGTGGGTAAGGCAGGCTGGCAAGGGCATAACCCTGGTATTCATAGCTTTCCCACCACACTGACCTGTGCATCAAAGCTGGCTGCCAGCATCTCCAGTTGCATCATTTCAGGCCTTTTGGTCTGATGTCTTGCCATTTAACAGAAGCCCTAAATACACAGGCATGATTCTCTACTCTGTTACACCGATTTCATGCTGGTGTCACTCTCTTCATACTAGTTCCCTTCATTCATTTCAGTAGACTAGTGTGTTAGTTGTCAAGAAGATTTTGACATATATTAGATGCTTTACTCCCATTTATCTCAAAGTAGATCGTTTGCTTAAGAGAAAGCTTGAAGATGAAAAACCTTGTGGATATCCCAGCTCCTGTGAATCTGACTTGCAGTAAAGTGATAACAATGAACGAATGTGAAAGAAGCTCTGCTCCCACTGCTTCTGAGCTGATATAACCAGCAAGTACTAAAACCAGCATAAACACTTCTGCTTTTGTAAAACTTCTTTTTTGCGAACCAAGCCAGCCTGGATGAGGATCTGAAGTTTTGAGTTCTGTACAGAATCACTGAAGCTTTTGAGGTCAACTCATCAGTAGCTAAAGCAAAGAAAACTCGCTTGAAATGGAGGCTTTTACAAAGAGCTCAGTTATTCTTTGAACTGTTCACTTCACTTCCAAAGTCTACCTCCCAAGTGATTGGCTGCACAAATATCTTCATTAGTATTAAAAATTCTGTGACTGTCTGTAAGAAGTTAAATTGCCCCAGGTTTACACTGAAAAGCTATAAACATTCTTTCAGGGGAAACCAAAATTAATTGAGAAGGCATCTACAATGAAAATTGATTATCAAGTCACCTATGATCAGCTGGACTCAAACCATAATACAACTTATGATCCATACTTTTAAATGCCTCAGGACCAAAGAGTGCATTGAAAGCCTGTATTCTGCTATGCTAAAGAACAGAGACCAGCTATGGAGTCAAAATTGAAAGCGACAAATCCATTTTTAATCTCCAATATGTTAGGACCTCCACCACTATCACTGGAAAACTGAGTACAGAGCTATAAATAAACAGTGCAATGGCATTCCATTCTCTTCCGTGGCAGGAATCCAGCTCACATCATCTGAAGATCTGTACCAATATTTCCCAGTTCTATTTCTGATTTGTTAATTTAAAAATAAAATGTTGCCACTAGCAATTCTCTTTTGGAAAGATAAATATAGTACAAGGATATTGTATAAATACTTCTCTCTCTCTCATGTATAAGAAAGAAAAAAAATATCTTAGTGAAATTCGATCTTAGCCTGTATAAGCCAAGTGCAAGCTAGGACAAGGTTTGCCAGAAAGGCTCATGGGTACTGCTTATTGAGGGTAGATCATTCCAATACTATGGATTAATGAAAGGAACAAAACCAAAAACATATGTAAAAATAGAAAATTATACCCCATCGGCCAAAATTAATCATAATGTCTGCTTCTCCATCGTTTATTCGGTTAAATCTCAGCGGTGTGACATCACTCCAGACTTGAAATGCTCGCGCAAAGGCATCATCTACTGTCTCGGGATCCAAATCCGGGGTGTAGCCTATAATCCTTAGAAGTAAAAGGAAGAGTTAAATAACACATAACCCCCCACCCAGTATTTGTTGTTTACTGATCAAAATGCTGAGTAGATTCAGTAGTGAAACCAGTTAAGATGTAACACTGCTACATGTGAGATCTAAACACTTTCCTTTGATTCAGAGATGTGTTTAGATGTGGTGCTTACTATTTATTTTCCTTTGGAATTGACGCAGCAGCATGAAGAAAATTATATAGCCAGAGGCTGTAAAGCCTGCATGGTGGTGTGTCTTGCACAAAATATTCAGGGTTTTGCATCAGCGCTGAGGGGCTGGCAAGTCATACTGTCACTGTAAACATGAACATACACGCACATCTTGATATATAAGATTTATTTGCCAGAAAAAAAGCTCAATAACGTTCTGAAAGTTTCAAGTGTAGATTGTTTTGCTCTTTAGTAATAACAGGAAAACAGCCCTTCTCCCTCACCGTTTTAGTTACCTGCATATTGTTTCATCCCAGTTGAATGCTAATCCTTTACCAGTGTGTTGATTACATTGGCAATAGGATACATGGGGAAACAGGAGGTAAAAGCATGTAAGATAGAGCCATAGGCCAGACATGGGAAAGGCACAAACTCTTAATTGGCACAAACTCTTAAAAAGCACAAAACTCTGCATTGCTTTCTTCTTCTTCATATATTTTAATTGGAATTCTTAGTGCCTTATATTATAGCCAGCCAACCTCCATGTAGACAAGTTTCCAATTCTTTGCTGCTGGGGCTGTGGATAGTGAGGGAAACTACTTCGTGCCTAAGGAGAATGAGGAAGAATCAGAGGAAGCACAACAGCAAGCGGGGGCTGCGAGAGCTGCCACGGTTTTTTTCAGTATTTATTAAGCTAGTTGCAGCATGAGGGATGCTTTGAGTCATAGCTTGTGAGGAAGCAGCAGACCAAGTCAAGCAGCTAAGACAAATCTGCTGTTTTTTCTCATTGGTGCTAAAAGTTTGTTCCTGGACCACCTGAGGTAATGAGGGTTTTTTTATTACTGACTTCAATGAGATCTATATGGGTCCCCGACTCTTCAGAGTAAGAGTAAGAAATTAAAACATGCCAAACCTATTGCAATAGGTTTGCTTAAATCATGTCTGTATGTATTTGAAGTATGATTGTTTTATTTTAAAAATTATTGACAACCTCCATTTTTATGACTGCTGAGCGCAGAGGAGTTTGTCCTCCTACGTGGCCCCTGCAGTCAGTAAGTACTGTGGTCCCTGCTGAGCAGATGGGCAGGTGGGATACTCCTGCTCCAGTTCCCTTAGGATGCTTGCAGCAGAGCAAAGAACAAAACCAAAATCTCTTTAGTCTCAACCAGAACCATAAAGTTGATCTTTAGATGATTATTCCTGAAATTTTAAACTTGAAATTTCAGAGGTGTTTGCTAAAGCATCGGGTCGTTTTCCAAACACAAAGAGATTCTAATTCAAGAAATCCTGTCTAGCCCTCTACGCAGCTACTCCGCTTCTAAGTGTCTTGTCTGATTGGTTCCTGAAAGCACTATGGTTATATGTGAGCAAAACCCAACATCACCAGTCAGTACCTGTATGTTATATGATTCTTTTCCCATTTGGGCTTTCTTGGAAAGAAGTTGTAATTGGCTACATCTGGGTTACCACAGCGGGGTTTCTTCATTGTCTCAATAGTATTTTGATCCAAATCTCCTGTTTCAGGCAGCCCAAAAAATTTCTGCATTTTCTTCAAAGTATCTTTCAGCACAAATAAATTGCAATTGTCTTTTGGGCACCCATAGTATTTATTCAGGTATTGCTTGAAAAAAAAGCACAGAACAAAGACTTTAAAATTCATAGAAGAAATAGTTAATCATTACAAATAAAATACTGTAATTCCATGTTAGCTTTCCATCTGTAATTTGCAAGTTTTCTTTTCAAAATTACTATTATTAGTAACTGAGACCAGCAGAATCTCCTTAATTGACACAAACCATCCTTGATCACACAACACTGCTAATTAAGCAATCATTTCCACTATTAGCTGTCACCTTTACTTAATGAATTGCTTTATTAGTAAGTAGAGCGTAGAGCTTTAATGTAGGAACTACAAAGTAAAAATGACTTTGTCTTTTCTGGTTTCTTTATGATGTATAAAACTGCTTACAGTTTTAGATTTTGTGTATTTTTTTTCTTGGAAGACTCTATGGATTATTGAGAAACTTGTCAAGGTATCAAAGCAACCACACAAATGAGACCACATTAATTGAAAAGGAAAAAAACCATCGCTTATTCAAACCACATAGAGCTATTTGAATGTTGTGGGTGTTTGCTTTTGAGTCAAACATTGCAAAGACCTGAGGAAGAAGGTCTTTGGTAACATCTCATTTGCCTGGACACTGCAGCCAATCAATATCTGCATACTTAAAACTCCATTGAATGCTCCAGCGGATTATGGCCAGACTGATCTTTCTGATACAACCATGGTGGCAGACCACAAAATTACCTCTCCTTAGTGGTCATAACGGATCAAAAAGGCAGCACAAATTCCATTATTTTCCTCTCTTATCTAAACTAATACCCACCCAAGTCTCCTCCACTTTCCATTTTGATCAGTATGACCTAATTAGCAGGTATAGTGGTGGTAAAAAAAAAAAACAACCTCTGTCTGTTGTTTGCTGCTGCCTCTAATGCCCAAGGAGCAATGGGTTAGTCTGTTCCCTGGCAATTGTTCCAGTTAAGCAGCCAAGTCTTTCAGATGTGTGTTGATAAGTTGCATATTTATGTTAAACTAAACTGTAGATAAACACCTGTGGTCCTGAATACCTATACGTGGTCCCCACTCTCTGTGCAACACACAAGTGAGATCACACAAACCATTTAGTATTTTTTTCCCTTAAGTTCAGTGCTGACTGGCAGAGTAACTGTGAGCTTCTTGGGGTAGAGACCAACCCTGAGAGAATGCCTGGCAGTCTCTAGCATGTGGTGAAACCTGCCATAAAACCATAGTCATTGAAATGAAAAAGAGTGATGAAGTTACATCGTCAGGAACTGTCTAAAATCAACTCTGTTCCTATCTGGAGACTAACAAACATGGCCACACAACAGACTGCTGGCTAGCTAGAGGTTTTGGATTCAGTGTTTGGATCCAGACTGAATTTGAGAAAACTTGTAGCTCAAGCTGTTGCCTTAGCTTGGACTGTTGCACAGAAAAGCTCAGTCATGCTGTTTAGATTACATAGAGCTTTAGATTGTTGAATTTATATCCTCACTGAGGAGTAGATAAATGGATTATGATGAAGATGTTAGTTTAGGTACTTCTATAACGATAATAACCTATCATTATCTAATTATTTTCATTTGCAGGTTCTAAACAGCTTGACTAAACTATCTGGAGTTGTCGGCTTTATCCAGTAAAGTGAATCTTATGGTTCTCTTGCACAGAGGTTTCAGGAACTCCACACTCGAGTCTGTGTTTGCAATATTTTATGCCTAGCTCTAAAAGAAAAGCTACAGCCATGTCAAATGGCAGGTGTTGCCAAACTGATGGGTAGGCCACCCAAACTGGTGTGTAGCATGGCACAGAGCTGAGAGATGCCCTTGCCAATGATGCTGTTGGACAGGAAGGTTGCAAGTTACTGATCTTTCCAGTAAAGTTGTCTGTAGCAGAGGAAGGAGCATCATTCAGGTATTGTATCCAAAATATTAACTACAAATCCAAGGTGGGGAAACACCCTAAATAAGGTAAAGGTGTATTTGCCAAAAAGGTATCAGAAATATCAGTGAGAATTATTTCTAACCGAGAATTACAAGAAGCCTGACAAAATGACTGCACATTTAAGTTCTTGTGCCAGGAAGTATTCCTGAGGGAAACCTTACTTTATGTGTCTAATTAATTGACTGAACTTCACCCAGGAGACTGGGGATAAGACCACTAGATCGGCAAAATATAGCAAAGGATATCTGATGACTGCGGTTGGTCAAGCTTGGATTTCACCACCTCCTCATTAAGTCCAGGCATACCTCATCTACCCTGCATAGGAAATGGCTCAGAGCTTACTCAGAAAAAGGATTTAATCAAGATGTTGCACCATTTCCTTCAGAAGGTCCTCCATCTACCTACTGACTAACTAAGCACAGACTATGCCTACTTTTTGTGATTTTTTTGTAACTTCTGGTGTGGTATTTCTCCGGTGGAGACTGTGGCACTGGCAAATAATGGACACAGAGTGGTTTCACCTTTGCTACCACTAAGTTTCTGTCTAGTCATAGTTAATGGGGCCTGGTGGAAATTATGTGAAATCCATTAAGAACATAATCAAACAGGTCAGTTTGGAGGATCTGTTCTTATCCCAGTTTTCATTTTAATGTACTTTGATATATTTTCTTATGCTTCTGTTTGCATCTCCCAATGAGATACCATGATATAATACAGACTATACATCAGACCTGAAGTTTACTGAAGAAGCAGGATGCTGCTCTTGCCATTTTAGGTTTGGGAGTAAGACATACAACCAAAAATATAAAATGAGGCATGGTAAAGAATTTTACTTGCTAGGATTCTAAATAAAAAGCTAACCCCTCTCAGTTTTTCCTAAAATGGAGATTTTACTGAAGATGAGAAATGAACATAACCAGCTGTTCTATGAGAAGAGAATCTTGAAGAAAATGTAGTGTCTATGTAAACCACATCTTGGCCTAGGCTGCGAAATTCAGTTTCCCCAGAGTCAGCAGGGAGCTGTGGTGATCTGGAATTTTGATCCAGCCCATTAATGAAACAGGGTCCAGCTGCAACACAGCAATTTGTGTTCTGATGCTGAGTGTTGGGGCTGTTCTGATGGAGGGTGTGAGGGAAAGACAGCCAGTTAGCATTACCCAAGAATACTACAAGAAAGACAAAGACGAACTGCAGTGTTAAACCAGCTTGTAATTTTCCTCTGAGTACACATAATAAATAGGTTTTTCGAAAGAAACAGAGATGAGGGGAGATGTGAATTGCTGTTACTGAATAAAAGCCTGGCTGTGTCTAATAACATAGATTATTTAAAAGTGGTTAAATTGCTATTAGACATGTGGGACCCCACTCTCCTCTCCTACATGCACTGCCCCCCGCCCCCATCCCCTGGCTGCTGTGCTGCTAAGGCAAAACCTTGGGTGAATTTGTTTTGCTAAAGGCTGAGGAATGCCCTTTTGGGGTCAGTTTGTCTGTTTTCCTAAACTTTCCACCACAGCTCCCATCTGGAAATTCTCTCTCTACCCTCCCCCAGACCTTCTTTAACCTGGCAAGCTTTCCCAAGATGCACATCAACTCCTGAAGAAAAGTGACCAACTTTCAAACCTCTGTGTCCTAAAATAAGAATAATTTATCTCAATCTTCCTTAAAATGGACTTACTGCTGAAGAAGAGAAATGTCTATAATTTACATGCTAAAATAAGAATAATTCATCTCAATCTCCCCTCAAATGGACTTCCCCATAATGTCATTTTTATGAAGGTCCACAGGGCTAAAATAAGGTTAGAATAAAACGCTGTAGAGTTATAGCTATAATTTGCTAATGTTGCAGAAATCCAAACTCCTTTTTTTGTTCCAGATTGAATTTGGAAAAAAATTTCTTTAAACCTCTGATGAGATTTTTTCCCAAAGTCAAAACTAGTCACAATGGCTTCTGGAACTCGAGCCAGCTTTCAATTGTAGTTGTCCCTTAAAGCTGTGTTTATGCAACGCACGGTAAGCAATCTGGAAAACAAACTTCTGAAAGCTGTGATACATGCATTAAGTGAGTCTCGAGAGCCCTCACTTCTGTTTGATTTAAGTAAAAAAATTAGATGTCTCTTACTTGCCCTTCTCCCCTCTTACCATTGCAATCTTCTGATTATAGTCACAATGATTTAATGAAATTATTTTGTATGTTCAGACTTAAGGAAGAAAAAAAAACAACTTTCTTTGCCGGCTTTAAAAATTTTAAGAGAGGAAACATTACTTGGCTCTAGTTTTAACTTTTGAAAGCTGATACCTTTGCTAGCTAGCTAGCACTTCCAGAGACTCTAGGGAGAGAACGCTACAGTCATTCCTTAGCCTCAGCTGAAAAAAGAAAGAAACATCTGCTTATGAAACAACAATATAAATCTGAAGCAAAGATGAAACCAACACTTACCACTGCTAGTTCTTTGTCTGTTTTGGGAGTGCTGTCTCCAGGAAACTTAATGATTGGTGACGGTGCAGCTAAAGTTTTGTTAAAAAGGTATACTTGGATTAATAGTACTTTAAAAACGAAGCCACAGACAATGTGAGTCTTCATTCTGCCTAAACTTGTGCTCTCCTCTTTGCAAAAAGCTTTTCCCTGCCTGCCTGTCTGTTACTTTAGCTGCACAGTGCACCAGTTGCTTATCTGCACATCTTAACTCTCTGCACCGTTTTCTCTTTTGCTTGCTCTAGCAATTCCTTTGTATGTTTAAAACATCCAGATGCGCAGTCTCAAGCTACCACAAGAGGAAGTCTGAAAACTAGTGGAAACATGAGAAAAGGGCAGTTACCAGATGTGATTGCAGTGATTTTAAGGTAGCAACAGGCAGATATTTATTAGTGCTGAAAGAGGCCACATTTTCTCCTCATTTGCATATATGAAAGCATTTAGTTAGCCAGAGAGCAGAAAAAAGCAAAATCTGACTTAATGTTGAAGATGAAGTGTCCCACATTTATTTTCAATAAAAAAATAAACAAATTCCTAAACATTATTTTCCTGGCTAAGTATTTTTATTAATTTTTAGCCTATTTTTTTTGCCACAGACATAATAATCTGCTTTAGTCATATGTGGTTACACTCCTACACAGTGCTTTACAGTAAACATTTTTCTTACGGATTTTGAGGCAGACCCTGCACAGGCCAGTGCAGCCGAGTGAGGCTTCTTGTCCCACTCCCGCTTAGGCTACATAAACTGTAGGTCTGTGTACATAGGGCTCACCCGCATTTGGCATGAGTGTTTCTTCCTCCCTGATCTGTGCAGAATGTGCAGATCTCTGAATAAGATTCTTGTGGCTTGCTTGGGTCTAGAACCAGCTTGAGGCTTTGCCACCAACAGGCACAGTGTATCACCTTAATCTACAGGGTAAAGAGATCATCAGGCAGATTCAGCAATAGAAATTATCCTCAATAATTGACATCAGGGGAATTGTACAAAATTCAGGGTTTGCTTATGCTGGGGGTTTGGTCCGCTGGTGCAGCTGCCTTAGTCTGAAATTTTGGTGTAAATATGGCCATTGTCATGGACAGTCTTTTTATTGTGTCGTTCATAATATTGCTAGCTTTGAGATGTTATTACAAGCTGAATATTTTTTTAGCTGAATATCCCTAATCTAGGGGCTTGGCTCATGACTTTTTAAGACGGGAGGCTGGCAATTCTGCATGAATGCAAACTGTGTTCTGGCCAGCCAAGTGTCTACAGTTTCTATTAAACATGAGTCCAGCCATCAAGGTTCTTCTGAGCTGTATGTCAGCGTAAAGGCTGTCATGCCTTTCCGCTGAATGTTAAATGAAAGTTTTCCCGATATGACTCTTGTTACTAAATAGGGCTGTTAATGAAAAGGAAATACTTTGCTGGTGTTTGGTATTTACTCATAATATTTTCATATCTGATTGTAAATAGTTACTACTGACAGTTCTTTAATTTATGCTAATATCAAGCTATTTTGCTACCTGCACCCGATCATCTATGGACTGAATAGTTTTATATAAAGGCAAAGATTTCAAAGGGTGGGCTGAGGTGTTCAGAGAGAAAGCATTAGCAGGAGCTTTTGCTGCCCATAAAATTCCATCGACAGCCTAACACAGCAGCTGTATGCACAGCCGCTGGGTGTATCAGCCATGGGAAGCCGCACTTAATGCTCAAGAGAGAAAGAGGAGTTACAGGAACTTCATACATGAATGGAGCTTTCTTTGTAAGCAAGTAGCTTTGTATGTATGCCCTCTCATCCTTTCAAGTAGGATTCCGATGGCACTTGAGTAACAGTGAACAACTTTCCCCTAATGGTTTGGCTTTGAAATTACATCTTCTTTTTTAGGTTTTCCCCATCAGCAAAAAAACACAGTAATTTCTAAGATTTGTCTTAATAAATGGCAGTTCTGAAAATATGATCCGGTTTTTCCACAGCCCTGCACTTGGTTATGGGGAATGACTCTCCTGCTTTGTTTGTGGTGACAGCTCATATTTGTGTCCGGCCACGTGAGACTCTTAAGAGAACAAAGGCTGAGAAAGCCTTCACTAGATGTGCCAAGTTACTCTTAGCTTCTCCTTAATTAAGCAAGTAAAAATATTATGTGTTGTGTCGCAAGATTCTGCAGTTACCTCTGTGCTTTGCATTAGGTCAAGGGCTGCTGTAAATCTTAAAGCATAAGCACCACATCATTTTCAGAAGAATTTTAATGTAATTTATGATGACTTAGTAGCTTTCATTTAGAAGGGCTAAATGTGAAGCCATTTAAAGCTGAATGTGTCCTGGCACATTCCTGTTGCACTCGTAAGCCTCATTGAAATCTAATGAATGCTCAATTCTCAGTGTGTCCTAATGAACATTGAATCAGAAGTGGATGAGGAAACTTTTGAATGGACTGTGAGGTCTGTGCAGTTTGAAAAATCTCACTGTATTTTGTTTCTTATCTTTGCTGTCAGTAAGAGTAGGTTGAGGTCACCTTATAAATACATTTCCTCGAAAAAATTGGCAAAGCAACAGAAACCGTACAGACCTGCAGTGAAGCATTGTTTCTCACCTTTGATTGCAATTTTGCTGGTAAACTGCTTTGCTGGTACTACTTCAACTAGTAAGCAGTTAAGCAAGTTATGTTCAATTAGGAAGCATAATACATAATGGAATATTGGATTTAGGGGTACTGGGTGAACCAGTATATTGAGTTTCTGACCATTGAGTGAAAGGCATTCTGTTCCATTAGCACATGAGATCAGTAGCAGTTTATGAGATCCTAGCTGAGGTGCCCTCTTTCAGATAAGCAAAGCAAAGTTAATGCTGGTGACACTTCTTTGTGAGAGAAGTCCTATCGTATTATGACTGAATTTGGGGCAAAATGTTTCTTATGTTCTTATATTTCTCTTTAAGCTCTATGGGATCATCCTGTTCTCAGTGTGCTACAGATGTGCTAAATCCTGAAAGTAGGGAAATTCTGCTGCTGGCAGGCCTCTGCTTTGAGCCAGAGGTTAGGCTAGATGACTTCCTGAGGTCTGTTACAGCCCGAATTACTCCATCATCCTACCACTCTTGCTGAATTTGAAAAGACGTGGCATGATGTGTTTTCTATTCTCAGACTAGATAAGCTTAAAATCAGGGAGACAGACTCTGAAACATTTGAACTGATGTATTTTGACATTGACAGATTGACAGTGTAACTGCTATTAATGTTTAGTGCATAAACCTCCCTTGACATTCCATACTCTGAAGAGATTACCTCTAACATTAATTAGTGACTTCTGAATAGATTCCTGGAAGTTAAAAATTAAGGAAAGAAGCAATACAAAACAGAGAGAAAGAGGAAGAAGCCCCCCAAGAAGAGAACCAAAGGCCATCTACCAACTTTAAGGAAGAGCTGAAACAGTAACCTAGGTCTCCTTTCTCTACCTTAATACTCACTCTACAAGATTTTTTGTCTATGTACATAGATGCTACCTCGGGATTAGCTACAGAAAATGAACGCAGTTATAACTGCAACTACAGCCTTTTTTGTCTATGTACATAGATGCTACCTCGGGATTAGCTACAGAAAATGAACGCAGTTATAACTGCAACTACAGCCTTTATGTGTTTGTGGAAAAAATTCATTTCAATGTTGCATATAACTTCTATATAAGGTAAGATATTTATTTGATATATACATTAATTTATCTCTCCTGAGTCATAAAAAACTCCTCTCTATGTTTGTTTCAGGTTAGAACCACTCCATACTGAAAATTTTAAACAACCTTCTTTATGAGCCAGTTCTGCTTTTTAAATGCCTACTTTCATGCATTAATAGGAACTGTATAGCAGAAACCACACAGTCTGAGATGGCAAATGCCTCTTTTGAGGACGTACTTCAGTAATAACAGTAAAAAGGGAATCATGATGTCTTGTGAGCTATAAGCTACATACCTCAGTAGATCTGACTGATACATGAGTGTGTATTAACATGCTGTTTTTATCAAAGGATTTTTCTGTTTCAGAAAATTATTTTTTAAATGATTCAGGAGCACTCAGCAGTTTCAGGATTAGACTTCAGATGGTGTCCTGGGTAATTTGCTGACAGAGTAGTCATCCCTCCAGAAATGTACTGTAGCAATTCCTACTGTCAGTAATTCCAAAATTTTATCAAAAGCTGATGATTTCCTGGTGGTTCCAGAGGAGTATGTTAGGCAGAATGTCAGTGAGCACAGGCCATGGGAGAATGATGGATTTATTCTTAGTGGGGTTTCATGTTTTAAATAATTGAAACCTGTTGCTAGGCTGAAGAAATAAATAATCATCAGGACAATTAAGATCTCAAGAAAGCAGCTGATCCTCTGATTACAGAGTCAGCTGGCTGTAACTGGGTGCAGCGGGATGTGTGTCTCCAAGTAAACTATTGTGGTACATGTATATAACCTCTTCTTGTATTTGTTACTTCTAGGTTCTGTGCTGTCAGTTTATAGCTTCAAGTTTAGGAAGCAAAACAAAAGTTTGGTTAAAGTAGATGGACTTGCATTGATTTTAGCAGGATTTGTCAAAAAGAAACAACCAATTAAAATTGTTAGAGCTAATGTGGTGTTCTCAGAGTGTTTCATTCAGAACTTGTAAGGGACTGGAAAACCTGAAGCTCAGGTGATGGAAAAGTTTGCCTGGGCTTCAGGAAGGCTGCCCTTGTGACCGTCCCAGGTCCAGTTTAGCCAGGCCTTTGGCTCCTTCTCAGTTGCCAGGGTTGCCTTGTGACTATTCTCCTTTGCACAGATCCTGTTCTGTAATTTCTCCTGGATCATCATTCCAGTGCTGCCTTTCTTCCTGTCTGAGGAAGAGAAGTTTATAAGTACCAGGAAACCAAAGAGCTTATGGAAGAAAGCATGGAACTGGACTAAGCTAAGGAGGGATTTTGATGCATTTTGATTTGCAGTCACATGTCTGACTAGGAGGGCACTGCAGTAGAAAGTAGCAAGGCTACCAGCATGGTACCAGACTGAAGCCCCACTGAACCTGAGCTGTATATGAATCATTATCTACTCACTGGTCTTTCTTAGTGGTACCTCTGCCGAAGATGGACAATCTATACAAGTAATAGTATTAATATACTAAGGGACTACGTTCTTTCTGGTGTTTGGCACTGGCAAGACACTAAGCTCCAAGTACCTGCCATTCAGTGCCTGTAACAGAAATAGTGGGTGTCTGCTGCAGTTGACTGATGGAGACATGTGCCCCTGTAGGAACAGAGGAAGGCATAATATTAGCAGTTTATCTGTTTTAGTAAAGTTGTCTCCAGGAAGCAATGATCAGTCACAACAGTCCCCATTGGAGTTTAAAAGGATTAATAACTTCAGCAAGAACTCATTTATATTGCAGGCAAGTGAGCTCATCTAAGACATGTATGTTGAAGGGTCGATCCTAACAGAACATAAGTCTTAAACATCCACATCGTTTATTATCTGGATATGCTCTCTGCCTGCTCAGTGGCTGGCTCAGACTCCAGTGATCGAATTCACCATATCTGACCACCACATGAGGGAGTCTTTAAACTGTTGGAAATCAGTGTGTGTGTGTGCGCGTGCATGGGGAGGGGTGAGAGCGGGAGAATGCACAAAGGGTCAACAGTTGGTACCAGATGTGATTTTCAGCATTTAAGGTAGCAATTATATTTTTGCTTTTGTTTCTCTCATCCCTTCTGTTTTGGGAAGTTAGGTCCTAAGGACGTGAAGTTCCATTGACACATGGATTTCATTTGTTAGCTTGCTACTAAATTAGAAATGAATTTTAAGTAAATCTGTTGTTACTCTCGACAAAGCATTTTCCATTGCATTTGTTCATTATGCTTCTGCCTGAACCAGAAATTTCTGCTTGTGTCCTCAGCTGGCGTTAATTGGCATTGCAAAGCTTCTGTTGGGTGAATTAGTTCGGCGGAAAGATGCTGAACTACTTTGGGCAAAACCCCAGGCCAAGTTTACATGTGTCACCAGGACAAACTTCTTTGTGCCTTCTTAGTACTGCCAGATAGTCTAGAAAAGGTTTAAAATGCAGACTCCTTTGATAAATTTATCTCTTGTTCCTATGCATTCTCCTAATGTAATTCTTACCTGTTTTAACTATTTTGATTTCAAGTATGCGGTAGGATAAAGTAACATCTGGTGAGTTCTTGTAACTTGAATTTGGGGTGTTCTGATTACTCATTGCTGTTGAGCATTCTGCTAGCTAGTTAGTTCAGAAATCATAAAGCCTTTGTGAATTTGGTTAGAAACTAATTTCAAACACAAGTGTTTGAAGTTGATCATTGCCTGCTTGTCACCCCTGAATTTCAGGCAGAGAATAGATAAAATAATAAAAAAAAAAAGTATTTTAGGTATGTCCATTTAGAGACTGATTATAGTAAGTAGCATATGCCTGACCTATTAACTGTTAAGGTCTCTAATTGAAATGTGTCTTCAGTGAAAATTATGGCAGTAAAATGGAAAGTATAGTGCTTTCACTAAAAATTACATAGTTTAATAATGTGAGGGATATGAATGAGGAAATACTTCTAAATCGCCATAAATGGAGCACAATATAAGGCAATTCCTTATGGTGAAACTGTGAAAATGCTCAGAGAAAAAGTTTCTGTACAAGAAAAATTAATTATAATAGAGGTCATAAATGGGACAACTAGTGTGGAATATTGTGAAAGTGCGTATTGATAAAGTTTTTCAGAATGAGTCTGAAGAACTCCCTTCTAACTTATAGGGCTGGTGAATTTAAAGGAAATCAGGTTGGCCTATTGGTCAAGATTAGCTGCTAGAGGAAAGAAAAGCTCGAGCGAGGAGATGGCTCTGGCTTCCTCAAGGGCCTTGCTTGTTAGCTCCAACAGACTGGCTGCCCACACCACATGTAGTTTGTAGAGAGGAAACAAAGTTCAAACTGCTCCTCAGCAGTGAGGTGAGAAAACGGTTTTAGTGTCAAGCTTTCAACTGCAGAGCAGTAAGAGGAAACCTTTATTTTGGGAAATGAGTGAAGCTGATCATGAGTAAGGATTTTTTAGTTTTGAGTTATCAGTATTCTCTGAGAACAGAGCATCTGTAAAAGGCAGAGAAAACCCGAGTTGTTTCTGATGTAAACCCAAGCACCCTGCTTAGAACATAAAGAAGTGCATCAGTTTGTTTTATTTCAAAGAAAAACATCATGACTATTAGTATCTGATTTTATACTGCTCCTTTTTCTCCCTTTTCACATATTGGCTTTTCCCCTTATTTTCAAGCATCCAGTTCCACAGCGATTTACAACTGAGGTTATCACTTACCATTGGAATTTGCCCAGTTGGTTGCAACATATGAAAAACACCTAGCTATTTTGTGTTCATTCATATTTGACTTTGTAAAGTGTCTAAAAAAATAAGTGGGGCTACTTGTAGGGAAAGGGAGGGACATCTGGCCAATGGCTTCTCTGTTTGAAAATGAACAGGATCTTGTGGATAAAATGTAGAGAATTAATTTGTCCTTAAAAGAAACTCCACATCACTGTTGGCTCGGCAGAAGAATGAAGTCTCGATGCTGCTGTATTTGCTTAAGCTTGGTAAACTCAGCATGATCATGAGTAGCACTGGGGACAGATCCTGCCATCCATACTGGTGTTGGTTTGTGTTGTGTTTTGTCAGTGAGCCTGTTGATCTTAATGAGGTACCTTGCAGTGAAAGATGTGAGTAAGGATGATGGGATCCAGCCCTTAGGTAGTAAGGTAGCCACTACCACACGCACAGTAAGAGCTAGAGCTAAGTTGACGTGATTGCGTGATCAGCTCTGAAGCCCCATAGTACAGAGCTATGGAATTTCTGCTTTTCAAATTTCAGAGACAGACCCTAAGGAGTATCTCACTGAGTGACCCATTTCTCAAATTCTGGGAAGAGGCACATTACTTACAAACAGTGCCACACCAAAGCTTGACTATTCCCCACCGCTGTTCTGTTTGTATTCATGGGAGATCTCGTTGCTGTAACAATCGGCAAGTGCAATCCTGAACATGTCAGAATAATAGTTCTGCTTGCTTTGCTGCTGCTGCTGTGCAGCCGCTTGTTGATAGGCACTGTACATCTCACTTGTCATTATAGTGTTAGTATTCAGACACCGAGGGGCCTTAATTAATGACTTTGAAGATCTGGTCTTTTATAATTCATGACAGAACTTTAATTAAAATCAAATATATAGCAGTTGAACTAGCAAAGGATTTAAAGTGCACAATCTTTGATGAAAACAGTGATTCCCTCTGACCACTAGTGCTGTATGCTGAATGCAAATTTCATCTCATCACAGCAGATTCAGAGAACACAATGGGCTTGCTTTGAAACAGAGAGGTCCCTGTTGTTACAGACTCTGGAAAAATGGTAAGGCCAAGGGGCCTGCAGTCATTTGATTCCCCCTCCTACCCCCCTTTTCTCCTTCTAAAATCCTCATATATTTTAAATGTCTGTATTGGTAGGAAAAAATGACACACATTTGTATGATGCTTATATACTCATTTATTATTTGTAGAGATGTTGTGTTAAGATGCTGTGTATGGATCAGGTACTCACTCCAGGGCTCTTGTCAAGACAGTAGGAGAATTCTTACTTCACATAAAGGGAAACTGAGGCAGTGCTTTCACTCAGACAACGTAGGGGATATTCATGTATTATTGAAGCCTGGTGCACTGATCAATTACATCTCTTTCTGGCCTATGTTATGATAACTGGACTTAAGCAACTATGTAGCAGAGTATATTGCTGTAGCTTAAATCTGTTGTGCCAGGGAGTGTGGTTTTCTTATGACAGTTGAATTTGTTTGAGTTTATTTGGTCTTACTGTATACCTTGATTCACCTGAATTTCTTATCAAATACGTTTTTTATCTAGGCGACTTATATTGCTATACCATTGCTGCAGTGACTTCCATGAAGTTCTTTGAATGGACTTCATAATCTTGCTGGTTACTCTGCCTTCTCAGAGTAAAGATTCAGGGGACATTTGTGGCTTTGATTTTACAATTGTGGGTTGTATTTTAAGGTTTATCGTCTGGTCTGGTCTACTAAGGGATGGGTCTTCCTTTCTGTGGGATTAGTTGATTGATTGGGGTTGCTAAGTTTCTCCATCCTGTATATGGAGGCCAATCTGTGATTTTACCATCAGAAACAAACAAACAAAACCAACCAACAAGAATAACTACCTGCTACATATACAAAAGCTAATAAATTAAACAAAATTTACAGTTTAATAGAGCTAAAGGAAATTGGTCAATAAGTCACATCAAGATCTTTCAAAAAAATTGCCTTGAGAGGGAGATGAATAATGGAAAAAATTGCATTTGAATAAATTAGTCACTGCAAGCTGGCAAAAATTCAGAAATGTCTTATTTACTAGCTATAGAAATGGTTTAGCAGTAGGAAAATACGATTCACAAGTTTTCAGCAGTTGCTGAAAAATGTGTTTGATGAATCTTGAACATCATTCAACCATCTGTAGTTACCATCTTTACCTTTACAGTGGCAATAATTTCTTAGTTATAAACATAAAAATATAAATATTTCTAATAAATATAAAATAACTTCCCTGGAAAGGAGACATTACTTGATTTCTTCAGTAGTTGCTCTTGGTAATGTTGCAAAAAGTTTGTCAGTTTTATATTACTAACTTTTCACATAGTACTTCAGCCAACTGGTAAAAGTACAATTTGTAAACTTAAAATTGAATTCCTGGGCACAATCATGGGGGAGTTTTATCTGGAGATTTTTCTTTTGTTTTTATTGTCAATTTGCTACAGTAAACTGTTACTCATATTTGATTATTAAAGGCTGTTTGGCTGGCAGATATATTTATATATGAGTCTTAATAGCACTGGGCTGTTACCGCATGTCCAGCCATTGTTAGGGCAGCTGGGGCTGGGCTTGGGTCGTTTTCAGTGTGTTAAACCAAAGTAAGTGTTATCTAATTGCAAACTGTCCTCTGGTTGAGCAGTAATTTGTGGCATCGTACTAGAAAAGCTTGGGATTATTTTCAAGCTCAAATGTGCAGGAGTATGTTTAGTGTCCATACCAAGATTGTTCAGACAGTTACTGGCACTGCACGTGTAGCAGGAGCTGTTTGAGCAGGCTGTTAAGTGAATCAGGCTCGCAGCTTTTATTTAGTGACTTCCTTTCTTGTATAATTAGGTATCAAGGTCAGCTTCTTTTCCTTTAACAAGACATACTAGGTCATTGGTCTGTCACGGAGATCTCAGGAACAGAATCACAACCTCAAAGATGCCAAAAAGAAGAAAAATCTAAGGGCACTGTGGGAATCCCAAAGGCGGGGAGTGAGGAAAGTCTACCAGCCCTCAGTGATTAGGTGGGAGGTATTGAGTTCAAAGTAAAACCTCCATTAGAGTGAAAACCTGAACCAGCGGCACCACCTGCCTGTCCTTTAGCGGTCTGTGTTAGTTGTTAATGGGAATGACTGAATAAAGGCAGCATTTTAATGGTCAGTGAGAATGTTTCTATAAAGGGATTAAATTCCAACTTTTTGTCTTTCAACATTTTTATTATTCTTCCTATGCTTTTTATGAGCCGTTAATTTCTTTCTTACTTGACCATTATTAATACAGGGCAAATAAATGGCTAAACTACTTCCAGAGGCAACTTGATTGGCCATACAGCATGTCTACATTTTCCTGTCAGGAAGACTGATTCTAGGGCCATTTGCCTAAGTTTTATACTGTTTTTTTCTTCCTGATTTTAAGATGATATTAAATAATATTACTACTGCTGCACACAAAATCCAGATCACATATTTTTTTTCTCTATTTCAAAGAATAAGGTGCTTAAGGTTTTACTCTGAAATTAAATGGCAATTTACTTTTGTTTTATTTCTGGATTTCCTTTCCACCCCCTCTGCTGTGATGTAATAGACAAAGATTTGAATCAGGAATTATGATCATAAGTGAATCAATACATGTTTTCTGATGATAGTAAAATAAGCAGTGGGAACTTCTGTGTACATTGATGGATTAAAAGGCATTACTGAAAACATGCCCTCTTCTATGGTGCAGCAGCACCTGTACAGTATTACTAAGTTTCCTTTATTTTATTTTTTTAGCATTACCATCTGTGATGGAGTCATCTTCCTATTCCAGGAAGGGATATACTTTAAAACGCAGCAAGTCCTCTTGCTTTCAGCTCTTCACATTGAGAGTCTTTGCAACCTCAACAGTCACAGTTAATTATCTTTTTCTGCTTGATCTCCTGAGTAGCTTTGGGAATGGCAGTCCACGTGTCACCTGAGATGAGACATGATGTTTTACCCAGAACACTGGTTTCATTCTGGACACTGCTTTACTGAGCTTTTGTCCACTCCTCTGGTGCTCGTACCTGCAGTCTACAAATCCCTCTCAGGTAATTCACAGATCAGAAAACTGTAACCTTAAAAAAACAACTTTCTGTGTTCCCAAGGGCGAGGTAGGACATTTAGGCTTCTTTGGGGAATGAAATAAGTGATTTGCCATTTATTTTGGTCTACAAAGATCTCATAAATTAAGAAAAGAAGCTTTTTCACACTCTTGGTCCAAGACCCAGTCCTCACTCTCCAACAGCCCTTTCTGAGCATAGTGACACTCAGCATTTGCTGCTGCCAATTGTGTGTAAGTTAATCTTAACCATATTTCTACAATATCTGATCCAGTACCTTCCCTGATGACAGAATTTAGTTTTTGCTTACCTTAATAATACCGTATTTGGAGGGAAGGAGGGTTCTTCAGGTATCCCAGCTACTCAAATGCTTTATTAGGTTTTGCATTGCATGTCCACTGGAGATTTTTACACGTTAACTTTTCCAGTTTTCTGCTCCAGACAGAAAATCCCTAGATTTTCCTCTCAGAATTCACCATTTCAAGAAATATTTGCATGTATGTTGCTCATTAATTCAGTCTTACTATGACTTACCTGTAGATTGTTCTGTGCTAGGCTGTTTCTTAGGTACATTAGCTCGTAGGCACAGAAACTTCCATTTTCTTTTGTTTCACTTAAGTTCATTAGGTCTGTCTTTTCAGTAAAGCTGATGAGATCATTCCAAGAAGCTCTTTAGGGTTCCCCAATACCATGTGCAGAGCTGGGGCTATGATTGCTTGGCTCGTCATATCTCAAGATTTCAAAGTTTTGATGGGGGAGGTGGCAGGGGAAAGATCATCCTCTGCTTTCTGTATTTCATTCTAGTCAAGGAAACCTATTTATATTGAAGTCAGATGAAATCCTAATAATCTGTAATGTTGCAGATTACAAACTGCAGCCCTCATCACAGTGAGTCTCTGACCTAATACAACATCTCAGGAAAAGCAGTCTAAGTGAGCACTGTTTATATTACTTTCTAGTTTATTGCAGATAGCATGAGAACTGATTCATAGCAATTGTTTGTTATTAATGTGAATATACAGATCTGAATCAATGAAATATGTATGGATATAGCTCATTTCACTGCATGTACTCTAGAGGAATTAATGAGTTTATATCTCGTAGGTTGCACAAACCTCCTTATACCCTGGATCAGTTTTTTGATTGTGTAAGAAATGTAACTACTGCTGATGTGTAAAACAGGGAGACAGCAGAAACAGTCAGAGACGTTGTTGGTGTATTAGATTCTCACAGATTTAGGAAATATACCACAGCTTTCTTCTGAAAAGAAAACCTGGTCCCTATAAGGATAGTGAAGGGAGGAATCTGTCTCTTCCCTCAAACATCTTAGACTTGCAATTAGTGCTGCTTTCCCCACCAAAGTCAGAGCAAGATGTAACAGGGAATACTGCAGTTCTAGAGGAAGAGTCAAGACTATGATGGGAAATTCTTATCTTTTGTTGTTTGTTTGTTTGTTTTGTTTTTTTTTAACCCGTGTACAGGTTAACCCATAGTACAGGTACTATACCATGTCCATTTTGGTGGGATGGCAACAAAATTATTGATAGTTTCTTCAAGATTTGGAAGAGAACTTTTATCAAATCACAGGGTTCAACTGCCAATTGCTGCTTATTCTTGCAAAAACTCTTATGGCCTCAATTTGACAAAGCACTTAAGCACTTGTTTTTACTCAATAGTCACGTGAAACAAAAGAGATTAGTTTTATGCTCAAATGCTGGATTGGAATGTATTTGCTTGAAGAAAATTAAATGCATTTATCATTGCAAAGAATGTAAATTCTATACTGTCAAGTTCTAATGGGCTGAAGTTCAGTCAAAAGAATAGCACTACTCATAAACAGTACGAAGACGAAAGCAGGCATAATAGCAAGAAGAATATTTAATACTTCCAAAGCACCTTTCACCCAATGAGTTCACATTGCTGTGTGCATAAAAATGATCAACATTTCAACACCTCTGTGAACTAAGCTGAATATCTCCTTTCTCAGATGGGAAAGTCAAAGCACAAAGACTTTGAATGATTTATCTGCATGAATTGGTAGCAGAGCTAAGAATCAAATCTTGGCTTGACTCAATCTGCCATGGTATTATTGCTCATCCCCACTATTCAGTCATTTATACTACATAGAAGTGACAAGCTCTGTCATTCAGCTGGATAAAAATAATTTTAAAATATGATTTCAGTACAGCTCTTACTTGCCATTCTCCAAGTTCTTTTTGTAAGAAGTTTCCCTTTTTCTCTCCCATGACACCAAGCCTTGGATTTAAATTTTAGTCCATTCATTCCACTTTTCACTTCCACCAAACAGTAAGTTTGGCCTGGCCAAGGCAACTTGTCCAGTGTTAGTGCACTGCTATAATAAAAGTGTGAATAGGCAAGCTATGTGGAAAAATCATTCCCCTCTTACTGCCATATTGTATTGGGTTTGCATGGCAAGGTTTTGGTACTGGGGGGGCTACAGGGGCAGCTTCTGTGAGAAACTGCTAGAAGCTTCCCCCATGTCCAATAGAGCCAATACCAGCCGGCTTTAACACGGACCCGCTGCTGGCCAAGGCCGAGCCCATCAGTGGTGGTGGTAGTAGTGCCTCGGGAATAGCAGATTTAAGAAGGGGGAAAAGTTGCTGCACAACAGAAACTGCAGCCGGAGAGAGGAGTGAGAACATGTAAGAGAAACAACCCTGCAGACACCAAGGTCAGTGAAGAAGGTGGGGGAGGAGGTGCTTCAGGTGCTGGAGCAGAGGTTCCCCTGCAGCCCGTGGTGAAGACCATGGTGAGGCAGGCTGTCCCCCTGCAGCCCATGGAGGTCCACAGTGGAGCAGATCTCCACCTGCAGCCCATGGAGGACCCCACACTGGAGCAGGGGGATGCCCGAAGGAGGCTGTGACCCTGTGGGAAACCTGCGCTGGAGCAGGCTCCTGGCAGGACCTGTGGACCCGTGGAGGGAGGAGCCCACGGAGCAGGTTTTCTGGCAGCACTTGTGACCCTGCAGAGGACCCACACTGGAGCAATCTGTTCCTGAAGGACTGCACCCTGTGGAAGGGACCCACGCTGGAGCAGTTCATGAAGAGCTGCAGCCCGTGGGAAGGACCCATGTTGGACAAGTTCATGGAGAACTGTCTCCCATGGGAAGGACCCCACACTGGAGCAGGGGAACAGTGAGGAGTCCTGCCCCTGAGGAGGAAGGAGCAGCAGAGACAACATGTGATGAACTGACCCCAACCCCCATTCCCCATCCCCCTGCACTGCTTGGGGGGGGGAGGAGGTAGAGAAAATCAGGAGTGAAGTTGTGCCTGGGAAGAAGGGAGGGGTGGGGGGAAGATGTTTTAAGATTTGGTTTAATTTCTCATTACCCTACTCTGATTGGATTGGTAATAAATTAATTTTCCCCAAGTCGAGTGTGTTTTGCCCATGACAGTAACTGGCAAGTGATCTCTCCCTGTCCTTATCTCGACCCACAAACCTTTTGTTATATTTTCTTTCCCCTGTCCAGCTGCAAGGGGAGTGATAGAGCAGCTTTGGTGGGCACCTGGAGTCCAGCCATGGTCAGCCCACCACACATATAATACTAGTTGTGAAGTCTGTTACTTGCTTCTCATTCTGAGAGTTATGCAGCACTGTATGTTTAGAAGATGTGTAATATACTCCCCCGAAGCATGGGCAGAACCTTTTATCATACCACCCAGCAATGCTTCTCTCTCTCCCAGCCCCTGCAGGCTAAAGGTGCTACCTCTCCTCTGTCCCCGTCATGAGTCATGAGAATGGATTTTTTTACAGTCCTTTTTGTGTAGAATATACTGCTAAAAATAATGTTGTTCTCACTATGTAGTAAACTGGAATTTCGAGATCCTAAGGAAAATTGCATAACTAAGAACTTTAACATGAGTTCTTTACAGCAAAAAAACCTTTGTGTTTTACTAAGAACTTTTCAAGTGTAATAAAACAAATAGCTGGTGTTTTACTCCTGAAAGTTTTGATGGTGGACTCTTTCTCTTGCAGACCTTGGAAGGTTGGCCATTCACTTCACTGGGGAACAAGACAGGGTCCCTTACTGTAAAGACCTTTACTTGCATTAAGGTTTAAGATTTCTATTGTATAGAAGCCAGATGATTTTCTTAGTCCAGCTGTTTCTCACACAATGCCCACATGCATATTCTACTTCTAGTTTACATGCTGCAAGTAACTTCTTCTTAAATGCCATTATAGTGAGGGAAATGACTATAAAACAATGGCACTCCCCCCCCAGACCTGCTCCCCATATGTCTGATGTATCTGCTTACTTAATGGAAATGAGCTTTTATTATTGCTAACAATTAAGAGACAATATAGTTGTGGGAAAGTGAGCTGGTTTTCTGCTCTGTATGGCACATGAACAGCATCAATCTCAGGTAAATTTCAGTTACCAGATTTTTATTATTGGTGATGATACTTGAGCCCTTAGGAACAGACTTCTGATTCCAGGTTGCGTTTGCAGAGCTGGCAGAAAAAAAAAAAAAAGAGGAGAAAGGAAAATCACTTGCTTTGTAAATTGAGTACACTTAGCCTGGAAGACATTGAGAGACACTAATGGTTCATTAAAGCACATTTTCATGATTTTTAAGTTCAAACAAAGTTTGGAGGGAGCGGGGGAATAGTTGTTAATGGTGTTTGTAGAAAAAATATGTCAAGGTATGAGAGGTACCATGATGGATTGTGGGTCTTTCTTTTTAAAACGTGTGACATGTTCTTACTCAGTTACCTGTTTTATGATGTGTTTCTTCTCCTCCAGGACTTCAGCCTCACCCCATCATCTGGTTGCACACACCTGCTTTTCTTACTGCCGCTCCAGCACACTCTCCAGAGGCACAGCTTGTGCTTGGCATTCAGTATAAAACACACTGCAATGGCATTTCTGAGTACCATCATAGTCATGCTGTTTCTACTTCTGGTTACATTACTACAAGAGACTTCTATGTGTCCTGGTTTCAGCTGGGATAGAGTTAATTGTCTTCCTAGCAGCTGGTTCGGTGCTATGTTTTGAGTTCAGTATGCAAAGAATGTTGATAACTGATGTTTTCAGTTGTTGCTAAGTAGTGTTTAGTCTGAAGTCAAGGATTTTTCAGCTTCTCATGCCCAGCCAGCGAGAAAGCTGGGGGGACACAAGAAGTTGGGATGGGACAGAGCCAGGGCAGCTGACCCAAAGTGGCCAACAGGGTATTCCATACCATGTGACGTCACATCTAGTATAGGAACTGGGAAGTGGGGGCGAGGAATCGCCGCTCAGGGACTAGCTGGGTGTCGATCAGCGGGTGGTGAGCAATTGCACTGCGCATCATTTGTACATTCCAATTCTTTTATTATTACTGTTATCATTTTATTAGTATTATCATTGTTAGTTTCTTCTTTTCTGTTCTGTTAAACCATTCTTATCTCAACCCACGACTTTTACTTCCTTTCCCAATTTTCTCCCCCATGCCACTGGGTGGGGGGGAGTGAGTGAGCAGCTGCGTGGTGCTTAGTTGCTGGCTGGGGTTAAACCACGACATATGACTAGCACTTTTTTTATTCCATTTTTTATTGTTGTTGAGGTCATAGTACAAAATAATTCAGAGATTAATTAGTTATTTCTGCATAATTAGTTGTTTCTGCAGATTTGGTGGGACCGTTTAGCACCAGCTGTAATAATGAAATCCAAGCTGTTGTGGTTTAACCACTGGGTTGTTGGTGATTTAAGTCAAAGACACTTGCTAAATGGTTGTTAAGGTGAGTCAGGGGCCTCCCATCCCATGATTTAGCCACATCCCAGACTTCTAAGCAATGTGCACCTGCTGTTTCATTCAGATGCGACATTTCCACCATTACCTCTCTTCTTCCTCAAATGTACATGTTCCTGGGAGGCTCCAGCCTACGGGAAGCAGACACTGCTGCACGGTTTGCAAAGTACCCGTCCCAAGTCTGAAAACATGGAATCAAATGAACTTTGAGGGGAGCTGAGCCATTCCCAGATTCTGGACGTGCCAGGAAATATCTGCTGTGTCTTTGCTCTTCAGCACAACTTGAATGTACAGAGCTAGAGTTGGAAGGTTTGGGGTTTGTTTTTTTCTGCCTGGTAATGCAAAACAATTGTCAGCACCATTTAGCCAGCAAGTTCAGCTGAGATGATGGTGGCAGAGAAGCCAAGCCTGGTGAAATCTGTCCCAGAATGTAATACTGGCACCCTAGTTTGTGCCTATAATATCTGGAGTACAGGAAATGTTGCATGTTTTACTGGAGATCGCTGCCTGTTCTTTCCTGCACTTTTAGTAGTCAAGTGAACGAGACACGGGGATGACAGTAATGTGGCAGGCAGCAAAGGCAGGTTGGGAAGTGACCCCAGCTATGTGTGTGTAGATATGAACAAGAGAGAGTAGAATGTGAAAACCCACATTTTTTAACCTACCCATAACAATAACAAAGGAAAGAACCACAAACAATGGTGCTGGATGTTTCAAAAACAACCCAGCATGGTTGGGGTGTGATTAGTGTAGCACCAGGTGCCTTTTGGTTTGGTCTTACTGGTGATATTTGGGAAAGAACGAAATACTTAGTCAACAGGATGATAAAATGTCAGCTGTACTCACGGGGCTTGTAAATTGGGGAGCTACCAGCTCCACTATTGCTGTGTGGAGTGGTGGGTGTTGGTAATCTCTCAGGATGTTGGTAATTCCTCTCAAGCTGAACATTGCAGAGGTGCAGTTGTCCCCCTAAGATCACAATTTTATGGATTCTGTGACTTGAATATGTTGTTGTATCCTCACTGTGGAAGGCAAAAAGCAGGCGAATAGGCAGGTCTTTATCCCTTTTACAAAGCCATGACTTGCGGTCTCAGACCAATCTATTTCTTCTGGGTCACCGATAATCAACAGCACAAAGCTACGTGTCCTTCTGACTCTTACCAGGAGCCCCAAGGCATCTCCCATGACTTATTGTCTCCTTGCCTTTTGAGACAACTGCGGAGGGGTCCTACTGCCACCCCTCCAGTTCTTTAACATCACCCTTTTAAGGCTTACTTTTCAGAAGTCCCCAAAATATTTATAACTGGAAAGCTGTTTTGTGTATGTTTGTCTGAGGATGCCTGTGGGAACATAGTGGATCATAGAATCGTTTAGGTTGAAAAAGACCTTTAAGATCATTGAGTCCAACCATTACTAATCCTGTTGCGTCATTAGTCCTGGAAAAAGTCTGAAATGCAGCTTTGACTCCCAGTAAAGGCATGTTGGATTGGATAGCATTAGGCTATGTTCCAGTGGAATATAGAGCACAGCATAAAAACGCTTCCTAAAGATGTGCAAAAAGAAAGTTGTCACTCTTGGTGCTTTCGTTTCTCCACTAAGAAGTACCTGTCATACTGAAAGAGCTGTACCATGTAGGTTTGCTCATTAAATAGGGTGTTCAGTTCCTTTGCAATGGACAGTGCTACAAGCAAATTGTGAACTCTTAGTGTCTTCTCTCTAATGCATGATATTCAGGAAAAAATACAGTACCCTACTAGTTAGCCTGGTGTCTGTAGCAGCTTCAGGTATAAAGCAGCTGACAAAATGTCAGTTGATACAATAATGGATAATTTCCTGTGACTACCAACTCTGTGCTAAGTATCAAAATTCTTCCTTTAATGAGACATGAGATTACTGACTATATGACTTGTTTTGTTATCAGTATTAGAACACTACCATGCTTCATTTATGAGTATTTGCATAAATCACCATTCTCATTCTTTAATAGAATGTACAATGCTAAGATCTTAACTTAGGCTAGAGTTGCTTCCTTCCTCATATTTTATGGAGCACATGGACTTGATTTTTAAATTTTTAATTCTAACACATCTTATTAAACGTGCAGGCATAGAGAAGCACCACCAGTCAAAGACATCATTATTATATGCATGGAGGGTTATCTTCTGTCTTTCTACCCTCATCATTCATTAATGATGCACAGAGGCTTGTCATTTGTCTTTTCAATTCTTTGACTTTATTTTATTGCTCATATTTTATGACACATGGAGAGCTCTGTAGCAAGCATTCATCATCAGCCTTACATATCTATGGAAACAGCATCTCTGTTAGGCCAGAAAAAGTACCTTTTGTTCTCTTTGTATTTTGCTTATGAACTTAGTCTAACATCACTTTCTCATTGATGCTGTTTCTTTCAGTCTTTAATTTTCTAAGAAAACTACTAACACAGCTCTGCTGTATGCTGAAAAAGAAGCTAACCCGTACAGCCTCACCTTTATCTCATTTCATAGCTGCTCATACACCCCACTAAGTACGAGGTATATTCATGTGAACCTCAGTTGTAACTCCAGTTTACCATTCAGATAGTGACCTTAGATGTGATTAAGATGCTGCTTAGTCTTTGTAAAACTGCCAGATAGAAATCTCTTCTGCCAACTGTGTTGGGTGTGTGTCTTTGCAAGGCAAGCTGTGGTCCACTGGGAACAGTGAGGAGACTACTAAAGCAGTTCTGACTTCTACATGTCACTTTGGAAAGCCCCCCAAGATACTCTGATCATAGAGTGTTTGGAGCTTTTTAAGTTTTTCAAGTTCAGTTTAAAGAGCTTAATCAAACTTTCTGACACAACTGGCACACATTAACATTTTTCAGCTGTAAACACACAAACCCAGGAATTTCTAATTGCCAGTAATTAAAGTGTGTGGTTGGTTTTGAAATGCTTTCCTATTTTGAAGAAATCTGAAGTGGTACAGCTCCCCAGTGACGTTCCCAAGGAGACAGGCCTGCCTGAGGCTGCCTTGCTGCCTCTCAAAAGGTAATAGGGAAAAAACTGGGCTGTGTACTCATCTTGCATAAACATTTGAGCTGGGGCTACTGTTGTGTGTGTTCATAGCAAAAATTTAGTTGGATGACTCCTTTTTATTAAAAAATTAATTAGCTCACCATGCAAAATATCACTCACTGCCTGATATGACATTTAAAAGGATCCTGGTATGTATCAGTTTTTTACTGAAATGGTTCAAGAGCTCAGAAACACAAACCCAAACTGTCCCAGCAGAATGTGGGTGGATTCCATTGCTTTATTAAAAACATTTACGAGTGAAATGTTCTTTGGACTAGAGCTAGCCCTGAATTACTCTGAAAGGATCCAGAGACCTACCAGTTAGGGGCCAAGTTATATGCATTTTCTCTGAGCTCTTTTGAGCATGGGGTGGGAGGTGCAGTCCTTCTCTGATGCTACAGTGCTTTACCCAAACGCTGACTATGGGAAACAGGGGGCGAAGGCCTCCTGGGGAATATGATAAACTAGAACTGTCTCAGCTTCCTCTGGAGCATCTGGGGATAATGACTGCTAAGAGGAACTTGATAGGGGGCATAGCCTAATCTAATATGGTAATTCCTAGATTTTCATGATAGCTTGATGCTTGACAAAAGCCACTGCTGCTTTTCTCCTTCCATGTGCTCACAGAAGATTCTTGCATAATCTAGCTCGAAAAAAGCAGAGCTTCTGAGCCAGGGCTTGGCAGTCCATTCTCTAGGGATGCACTTGCAAGTATTTTTGCTTCTGAGAGTGGTATTTCTGGTGGCCACATCACAATTCAGTTTTCAAGTGCTTGTCTTTTATTATCTCTCACAGGGTTTCTTGATCTTCCTGTCTCTTCTAGTCAGTTAAAAAATACGGTAAGAGCAGCCTTTATTGTGGTATTCTGGCACTTCTGTTTTCAGTTTCAGCTATAGGGAGGAAGCCCAGAAGGAAAAATGCCTTTTTTTGTTATTTTTGGAAGAAGTTAACCGTTTGGAGCCTGAATTGGTTCAGCAAGTGCAGAATGGGGTGATGTTTCTTACTCTGAAGATTCAGTTGAAAAAATTAGACATAATCTAAAGTTTCTGCACGTACACCAACATGAAATGAATTAAAAAGATTTAATATTTAGGTCATTAAAATGTGTTCCGTTGCAGTGCTAGCAATCCAGTAACACAAGCAGGACCTTCTTTTACAGGTTGACCACTCAATAAATTCACATTTCTTTGGATTACTGTAATGCGTGGGCAGAGAATGGGTGAGACCATGAGAAAATGTGAGGCAAGGGGCATTATGGACCCATCTGAATTTGATTCCTTACCTGCCATCTTTTATCTCTGCTTCTGCTCCAGGTCAAAGAATTATACTTATGATACAGCAGAAGTGCTATAGTTAACATGTGTACTAGGACTATGATTGCTTTCACTGTAAATGTCATGTTTCCTGTGGCCAGTGAAATTAGTAAACATATTAAAGACATATCTGACATCCTGACAAATGGGAGAGAGAGTAGTTTACCAAGAAGATTAGGTTTATAACTAAGTACTTAGAGGGAAAGTGTGTTGGAGGATTAAATTAAAACTGCTAAATTCTGGTCACCTCATTATTCTAAGACATTCAGTATGTGTTCTCCAGTGTCCATTTCCTGCTAGCTATGCACAGAGTCACCTATCAAGAGGAAAGAAACTGAGTGCATTTCCATGCAACATGGATTGGAAAAGAACAAGAATCAGAAGCTTAACAAAGCATTTATTGCCTAATAAGAAGAATCAATGCATAACTTTTATTTTATTGATTTGTGTTTTATTTTGCATTCTTCCAACAAGGGAGCATGGGGGTAGGGGGTTTTGACAATACAGGATCAGCTCTGCTCTGCTCTGCTAGTGGTGGACATACATTCTGCAGTGCTTTGTGTCACTGTGATAAAATGACTCAGGTGTTAGCAATTCTGCTACTTCCTTTAGAAGACTGTTTCACAGCTGAATAAACATTACTACAGGAGTTCTTCCTCCTGTGCTTTAATTCAGAGAAGTGAAAAGGACTGTGGTCCCCCTCATTCTGTAGGGTAGAATCATGTTGGGATCTTTGGGAAACAATGTGAAGGTGTTTGGAGGGGAAAAGGAGAGAGTCTAAATGTGTGGGAGAGAAAATCTGTACTGAGGATTTATGCTTTTAAAACTAAACCAGACAGTAGTAGAATGAAAGTAAAATGTCCATTCTAATGAAGGCAGCTGCAGAATATCAGACAGATGGCAATTATGGGATGGTGATGTTTTCATTTATACTTCTGCTTCCAGAAGAACCCACTTGTAGGCAGAATCCATTGACTGTCAACACTAAATACTCAGCTTGCAGTCAAGCAAATTGCTTTTTAAACAATAAAGTCTTGGAAGACCAGGACTCTGAAGTGTCCTGCTTAGAGCTTTTCCATGGCATTTTTCAAATTCCAACTCTGACACTTGGAAGTCCAGACCAGAGTTCCCCCATTAGACTTCCAGAAACCCACGGAGTAATTTTACAGGGATTTACTCAGGAAGTGGCCATGCGTCTGCCTCAGCTCTGCAGGGACAGGTTCTAGCTTCAGGGCTAGAAGCAAGTCCCTTAGAGTCTGAGCAAATTGCTAGAAATATGGGATTACATGGTCTTGGTAAAAGTTGCTTGCAACCTGGATCCAGGGGGTATCTGCCCTGCTTCTCTTGTATCCCAGGGTAATGAAAATGTTTCCACTTAGAGTATTTTAATGAGCATAATTACACACACTTGCTGTGTGTAGTTTGTAATGCTCTGACTTCTCATCTCATGTTTGCAAAGCCACAAAGCAGAATGCTATTTTTAGATGGAGACAGTCTTGGATTCATACTGAATATAAATATTTATAAGAATATGAAGCCCAAATAATTCAAGAATGTTAAATTCATCTAAATACTTCCAACACATGGGTGAAGTTAGTTGGCAAGTAAAAAAGGTGAAAGTTAATTTCTCCGTTCTCTTACAACAGAATTTGCTGAAGTCACAGTTAATATACATTTTCCAGACTTGTATTTACTCAAAGATCATCTATACTAAAGGCAGAAAAAGAGACATTCTAAAGATTTGGCTTTATAATCTATTTTGTGTCCTCTGTGTCAACCAATGCAAGATGGTTTTCTCTCCAGGCAGCAAGTGCTAGTGAAGGCATCACAAGCGTCTGAAGTGATACTAAGATCTATCAAAGTTTGTTACAGCCAACTGTGAGTGACTTTCAGACACTTCTGCAGTACACATCACCTGGAACCGTGTGTAACTGAAAAGCTTTAATGCTTCCACTCTGGAGGTATGAGAGTCAGGTTTTCTTCTGAAAAGGTTCCTTGCTAAGGTGTCAGGAGAAAGGAACCATGCTAAGTGTCATCAGACTTGGAAAGTGTGCATGGGATTGTGACACAATGAAATACGGTGAAAGAAAGAAATTGCAATTTATTCTCCTTGTTCCAAACTTAAAATTAATCCAAGATAAGCAAGACCTTTACTCCACTTACACTGACAGCAGAAATACTTAGGGGAGTCCCATTATACATATGCTGTACACCATGAAGGGAACACGCTTGGAGGGCAGCTAGTGCTACCCCTCAGTTTTGCAAGCTCTTTTGTGACCCAAATGCTACGCTGGTAGCTCTGTGCTTCCTTTGACTGCATATGGTGAGTGTGTCAAATACCACATCACTGAACCATGAGAAGAAGATGCAAGAGTGATGGCTGTTTATAACTGCCAGGTAGGCTGTGTTTTCTCAGGTGCTTGAGTTGCTCATTAAGAGCACATGTGGTGATGAAAAGTCTTATGCTACAGGCTTGTGAGCTCTTACGAGCATGGACTACCTCAAAATAAGGGTGTCAAGGTGAGCTGGCTAACTACATATCATTCACTTGCATTAAGCAGTGAAATACAAGCTCTGCAGTTGGTATTCACAGTCAAGGTAGGAAATGTTAATGTCAATTAATGTACATACAGTCATGGTGAATAATGCCAGATCTGATCCTAATTCTAGTAATGAACTTATCAAGTTCATACTGAACTTACTGAGTTCACAGGTCAATCAGTTGCTGTCAAAGTGGTCTAAAGGCATCGTCCAGCTCTGGCAGCCCCTGAACCACCAACTCTTAGAAGCTTGTAAAGTTTATACAAGGAAAAATCATGCTATGCGCTTATTGTCTCTCATGTTCTTCTCTAGACATGTACTCCTGACCACCAGGGACAGCCACAATAGAGCTAGATGGGACTTTTTCTTTGAACTGTCATGGTGTTTCTTATGTTCTTAAGCTAAAGGCATCCATTTAAATTTTATCCAAGAAGGGATGTGAATACAAGGGTTGAGAAACAGGAAATGCCTCTTGGCATGAACTTGGGAATGTTTTTGTGTGTGTCCCAGAGAATTTCATTGGGAGTGACACCACTTTGGAGAGAGATTCAGTTTCTCAGACTTAGCAGAAACGCACCACACTAGTCTTTTTAGATCAAGATCACTTTCTGTTGTACCAGTCAGTAAATTGGAAGCAGACCTGAGTATAGTATTCTATACTACGTTGGTTTGAGAGAAGCATTCTGCACTAACTCGGCCCCTTCAGGCTGGCTTACAGGGTCAGCCTTACATAGGGCGCTCTGAGATTTCCAGTCTGTAGAGCTTCCTCGGTCACACTGTGGTAGGATGTTGTTGTACAGCATCTGCATCCAACTATCCTGCATGCACTAGTGCAGGTCAGAGGGGCAATAGAAGAGATCAACTCAGTTTTTGGAAATACCAACAGTTGTTAAGAAGGATCTTTTTGTTCTAGGAAAACCTGAAGGACGGTCCAAGATTGCCCTGAACAGTTGGCCAAAATTTAATGTTTGGATTTTGAGCTCCTCAGAGCATGGACTTTATGTCTCCGTTTATCTGCAGAATGCCTTTCAGCACCTTATTAAAAAATGCAAATATTTATAACCTCTAGCCATTCCCTTTGTGCTTGTCTAACCATGAACAAAACATTCCTCTCTCATCCCTCATTCTCATCCTTATTCTTACCCATTCTCAACTTCTTACTCAGACATGGAGGACCGACAGTCTTTTCAGGTCTTCTGTGGTAAGAAATGTTCTTTCTGACTCTTCTGTTCGTCTGTATAAGCTCAGTGAAATTAATGGACAGGGCCATGTAGCATGGGCAAGCAATGAATGAAACAAAGGCCTGGCTTACTGCTTGTAACTGGCTGTGAGAGAAAAGCAAGCGGATGAACTTTAGGTATGCAGCAGAATGACGATCCCACTAGGTATTCTGCTGTCGGGTACTATCTGGGATGCAACTTCAAAGAGGAAAAGAAGCAGTCACTACAAACAGATGATTATAAAGTTGTTTTATAACTGCCTAGCATAGCTTTTAGTAAATTAGGGAGAGATCCTTTTCTTTAATGCTTGGTGACACATGCACAAAACCCCCGGCACATCTGATTTCTAAGACTTCGAATGATGGCAAGTATTTCTCTTCCATCCAGAACATAAATAAATATGAAAATGCCTCTTTATCTAATACTCATTATGGTCTCAGTTCTGAGCAATATGGAGGAGATTAAAGCCTGATGCTTCTGTGTACAGCCTAAGGCACTCTCACAGTGAGAGGATGGTGGTCCCCTTGTTCCATGTACTGTTCCAAATTCCATAAATGTCTCTGTCACTGCTGTCACCTGCTACCATGTAAAGATCAGTCTAGTTCTGTGCATCAACTTAGCTAAGTGCTTGTTCTTATTAGCCTGAACAGTGACAATTTGTTATCGCGGGCTGCTCTGGGACATTTCCCTCTCCAGTAGTACATTGTTTGCCAAATCTACGTGTTACTGCAGTTGTCTGTGCAATGCAGACTGCTTGTGAGGATAAAGCTAGTTTTTTAAACTTGAACGCTTTGTAGCTGAAGGCGAAATTCTGTTCTCAGTTACATCTGATCAGATCAAGGCTAGATTTTAGTCAAGTCATACAAATACCCCCACTCCTTCGTTTACATCAGGCTAATTGTAGGCAGAATTGATCACTCAGCCTTGGATGTCTTTTGTTGATTGAAATATAACAAAACATCTTTTCCGTTAGTTTTATTTGTAGAGTTTCATATGAACATTAAAGCCATCTAGGTGTTTTGAGCACCATTAAAGTCACTTAAGAAAACAATAAAGTTAGTTTCTGGGTGAAGGATAGCAGGGCCATTTGATGGAGCAAACCAAATGCTTTTGGAGTCACTTCTATCATAGCAAGCCTCGGGCAGCTGCATTCCTAGCAATGAGTTTTGGCTAGATGCGTGAAACTGGACCAGTGAACCTCACAGAGGCACACGGAAGCTTTACGTCTCCAAGAGCACTCTGTTGTGGTGGCTGCTATACATCCTTAGCAATCAGTGGGGAGGAACATGTACTTAACATTTCCCTGCCTTCTTTTGCTACCTAGTTCTCTGGAGAAATAGAACAATTCTCTTACAAGGCAACAAAGCATTCATTTTTAAGCAAGCAAGACATTGGTAAACCAAACATGACCAAGAACTGAACTGCACAAATTACTTCAGTTCCTGGCCATCCCTATGGTCGCTGATAGGTTTCTGAGTTATAGCTATGCAGTCCTCCGAGACAGGACCATCATTTCCCTAAATGATTTGCTGCATCAGGTGTCCATAAGTAGATACATCTACGGGGATGTCCTCAGCTGGTGTAACTCAAAATGAGCTCCATTAAAGTCAAAGGAAATTGAAATCACTTGAGCTACCTAGATTTGCAGCAGCTGAAAAATCTAAGTGATAATCTGTATTTCAAATGGAGCTAAGGTTTCTTTTCCCGCACTCACAAAAGATTGCTTTCACTTAGGATGAGTTAGTTAGGAACACTGGAGTGCATTTGAGTCTTTGTTGAAGGCATTATCTGCTACAAAGTAAGTTTTACTCAATATAGGATATTTTTTTAGTATCAGTTTTCCTGTGTGTTTCAAAGACAACATGAGTAATGTAGAATTTTTATAGTGGTTTTACTCTCCTTGTTCTTTTCTCCCATTAGAGAACAGAAGATGTTTACAGATCTCTATTACAAAATTTAATTTCAAACAGAAATATTCTCCATTTTCTGCTTTAAATATGTAGCTAGTTCTGTTCTAGTTGCTAACTGAAAAAAGGTTTGTTTATATTTTGGAATAATTAGTGTCAATATCATGTAGTGAAAAAGTTATGAAAATGAAACTACCTAACATATCTTCACTTAAGTCAGCAGCCCTGTACTAGTTTATACTAGTTCAAATTTCAAACACGTGTAGCAGGCAAGAAATTAAGTAACTAGACATCTTTCTTTAAATGGGATATAATAAGCTTTACGGATCAACATTATAAAAATAGTGGACAATTAATTATTGGTTTCAGGCTACTGAATAATAAACCATTTGTGGGACTCAGAGGAATTTGGTAGCAATTATATCTCTCTCAAAAGGAAGTGTTGTTTTTTGTGGGTCAGGTTTGTAGGTATCTTGTACCTTTCTCTTACCTAGCAGGTCGTAGACAAAGCTGAAATACGAGAGCAGAGGCAAGTGACTGCACGTTTCTGGGCCTATGTGCTTTTGGGATGTCTTGGTGATAAACTGATATGACCATTTGGCAATCTTAAACAAACCTCAGAAAGTAAAGCCAAACTTCTGACGTGGCAACTTGAAAATGTGTGAGGGTTTTTCATTAGGTTAATTGAATCTTTTGAGGTGTGCAAGTCTGGTTATGGATAAATCATGATTGTGGCATTTCTTTAACGCTCTTATGATTGAGCCTGGGCTGATTATTATTATTATATGTTGTAGTTCTGCCAGGAGACCCTGGAGGTACTGCAGGCAATGTATCTGGACTTCTCAACATTTGAGAAGAAAAGAAAACAAATGTGTGGGATGGAATGTTTCCTAATGAAATACCATGTCTCAAGTATTTTGTTTCTGTTTCAATTGTATCTTGTAGTGGGGATTGATGTACTCTCAACATAAAGAAGTTCAGACTTCAGTCAAAGCAGCTGATTCTGAACCCATGTGTTTTGATTAGTAATTATTCCTCATTTCCTCTGAGCAGTTTATTTGGGTTACTTCTAATTATGAAGAGTATCAACACTAGGCTGCTTATGTGGGCAACATAAAAGATACTATGATGGGGGCTTTTTAAATTTGTTTTTTTCACTGCTTCAAGCCTTAATGTAGACTCCTCTGCCTTCAGCCCACTGGGCCTTTAGGAGCCAGTTTGGCTTTCCAGACTCGGGTCTCTGTTGAGAGAACACGGTAATAAATTACTTCAGGATTTTGGGAAGCATAAACTTAATGTGTATTTCTTAATGACTGTAAGGGAGACTAAATTCTCAAAATGAAATGGGCATTGCTAGGTGAGCAAAACAGAGAGAATTCCTGACTGTATTTTCAGTTTTGCTGTATACACATAAGGGAAGACATGCTCATTCGTAAAGCTAACTTTACCTAAACCACTGTCAGTAACTGCGTATCTACAGTTCTGGAGCTGAAATGTGTATTTTGTGTTGGCTCAGTTTGAAAACCAGGAAGTCTTGGAAATAGTCTTGAAAGTTATTGTGTTACTATTGCATTTGCAATTTACAGTGCATAAGTATTAATCTCTGCTAGACTTGGGGTGTGGGTTTCTATGCAGGGGTAGAACACTGCTTAGTTTAACTGGGAATAAATTCAGGATTATTTTCTATGTGGTTCAATAGTGGATGCAGTGTGCATTATGAGGACTAGAATGTGAGGCACCGCTCATTCATTTACACTACCATTTAAAATCATTTTGCCTGAATCCAGAAGTTATGAAACTTGGTTGATGGAGAGGGATAGAATTCAGGAATTGGAGTTTTCCAAGTTCTGAAAGTTGACAGTTGCAAACAGTTTTCTGACTCTGAAGAAAATTCTTTTGTTTTGATCTTTTGAGGCAATAAAAGATCCAGTCTTGTAGCTGTGAGTCAATCAGTAGATTTTGGTTGTTTGGTGGGTTTTTTGGTGTTGTCCCCCTGCACCCTGTGCTACAAGATCATTCAGAGCTGAAGTGTACCTGGAACTATACAGAGCTTATGTGGGTCACCTGTATTTTATACCTGAACAAACCTGGTATGCTCCAGCACAGAGGGATTACAGATCTCTTAATCTGAAACTCAGTAACTGCTGGGGATTACCTTTCTTGCAGTGTTTAATTTACAGCTTCATAGCGTGGACATTTGATTTCAGTTAACGAATGACATAGGTTCCCTAGCATATATTGGTCCTTTTGCCTACCAAAAATAGGTTATTGTGTAATTCTTTGAACACAGTGGTCAAGCTCAAACATAAATCTACTGTAACCCTATGTTAGTTTTCTGAAGGTGTTAATCAAAAGCCCACTGAAATCACATGAGAATAATGCTGTAAATCATTCTTCAGACAAAAAGCAAGAAAAGAAATTCCCAACTCTTCTCAATACTTTTCTATATTTAGGTTATTTTTAAAAAAAATTACTTTAGAAGGTTAATTGTGGCCTTTTGGGGATGTAGATGAATGCCAGTACAGTTTGAGAAAGTTAACCCACTCGGTCCATGAAAGCACTTGACATGACCTTTGGGATTTTTTGCATCTCCTTTTATTGCTGTTGCTGGGCCAGTAAGAGTTGTTGTTTTTCAGATTTTTACATACTAGTCTGTGCAATTTCTATTGTCTGTATTGTACCTTACTGTTTTTTGTTTCCTCCATGTGAATCCATTTCGGTTTGCACCTAAATTAGTCTGCTGTTGTGCATTATAGTGCAGTTTTATTACTGATCTGCATGTCAGAGGAGTTTAAGTGGGCATGATGTGCTGTGACAGATCTTGTAGCTGGTGTGGTTGGGTGGGGTGGTTTGCTTGTGTTTGGGTTTTTTTTGTTTTTTAAAGGAACATTTTCTATTCAAAAAGGAAAAAGGGGAGGGGGGGAAGAAAGGTTAATATGTCAAATGGCCGTATCCATTAAGAAAGTCTGGGTGTTTCTTTGCAAGTGAAACTAAACTCTAGGTTATAGCTGCCTACATACATAACCAGAGGAAGGGAAGCCAATAAATTAATTTGACTGTAATAGTTCACCAGAAATTTAAACCGTTCTGAGTTCCTAACATGAAGATGTCTTCCAGGCTCTGGTTAATGCAGGTGATCACTGTGCCACAGCCCACGAAGTGGTTTCTGGCCTTACACCAGCTGCAGTTATGAGGTGACAGCATTTCTCCCCTGCAGTTGCGCTTTGCTTTTGGGGTGGGAGGCGTAAGACGGTATTTCATTTGGAAGGAATGTCCTGGTGGGAAGCAGCTTTCAGGCAATGTGCGACAAACGTCTAGCTAAATAAATTGCTGTACGCTTGCCAAAATTGCAAAGCAATTTAACGTGCCTCTGCAAAGCTGGGCAAGTGTTAAAAGTTTGTATTATCAACAGCAACAAAAAAAGAAGTGTGAAGGAAATTAAATGGCACTTTTCCATGGCTGTTCACATGTGAAGGGGATAGAGGAATTGAGAAGTCTTATAATATTTTCAGTAATTGGCCAGTACAACTACAACTCTCTCTTCTCTGAAATTTAGGTCAGTGCCTGACAGTTCAGGGTCCTGTAATGGACACCCTAAACCTTGGCTCTGTTTAACATCAAATCCAAACTCTCTGATTTAGGCCTGTCCTTGGGCTTCTGGAGTTTGTTATTTCAGCCCATCAGACAGTTCAGGTCAGATGGGACATTTTCTGGTGTAAAACTAGTATGGGATAGAGGGATTTAGTTTATCTGCAGGATTATTTTATATGTATATATTGACTTTAAAGACAGGCCATCTTTAAATATTTTACTACAGCACAGAGGAAAATATTTGGCATAGTGATAGTAATGGAAATCAAAACTTGGAGGGCTCTGTACCTGAGTGTTGTCTTGTTACTTACAGCAATCTATGCAGCTTCTGTGCCTCTGTTTCAAAAACTATTAAAGCAGATACGAGGGCATTTTAAACTTAAGGTACTTTAAGGTATAAAGTGGGCAGCTCAAAAAGGGATGCTGTTGAGCATGAAGAAACACTGCAGAGTATGATGCTCGTCATGGGAACCAGCACTTTGAAATCCCAGGCTGAAAGACATTATATAGCCACAGAGTTGTTTTAGTAAATATTTATGATCCAAAGTTGTTTTCTGTTTGGGTATTTTCCTGAGAGCTTCGAAGAGCCTTTCTGTGTATTTATTTCCTTTTTAAAAGCAAAAAGCCTATGTATGTATTTGGTTTTTCTTTAAAAGGAAAAAAATAAAAGCAAAGTAAAACATGTTTGAAATGCTGTAATGCAGCAGTTTCTCCTTTGCTCTTGTCATGATGGTTTCTGTTCCATAAGCCTCTTGATGCCAAATCCAGGCAGGTGGGTAAATGCTGAATGAGGGGAAGAAATAGTGTTAGGGCTTTGCCATTTGACTTGGAGTTCCCTACTAGCGTGGCACAGAAAATCCATGGCTTGGCAGGTCTGTATACTGTTACTTAACACATCGTAAATGCTCTAAAGTGCCCTTCCTAAGGTCAGATATCTGCAGTCAACTCCAGGGTGATATTTCACAAACATTCTGAAAGAATGAGTGTGAAAAACAAAGGCTGGTTTTGAAAGTGCTTTAGTAGCCCAAATTAATCGTAACTCCCAGTAACTGTGACGCAGTTTTGCTTTGGGGGCTGGATTAACTCTGGGTAAGAGCAGCTCTCCTGGTTTTCAGATTGCCAGCTGGCTACAGCCGATAGAAATGTTCATGGGTCTTGAACTAATTCCTGGATTGGATGTTGCATTTTAAGTGGTGTTTGATCATTTCCGTACTTAGCACAAGGCTGTAAGGTTTGGACTCACTGAGATAGAGATACTGCTGTGTATACAGCTGGGAGGCCGGCAGGACGGAGCAGTCCCTGCTGTATGGGCACAGTCCCAGCCCCAAATGTTGCAGGGAAACCCTTCTGTGAGTAGCCTGCTCTCACTCTCCCACTCTTATCTTCAGGCTTCACCAATAACTGTAAACAGCTTGACTAGAAAACCAGCAGAGTTTCAGGAAGACTTTTGATTTCAGGTATGAAGGCGGTCAGGCATCATAATGTGGTATAAAAGAGTATTTTAACTTTTGCTTGTCCCAAAGATGTCAGTGGGATTTCACTCCTTACCTGAATCAGGATTTGTAGTGTGAATGTCTCGTTCTTCAGATTGTCTCCATGTGAGATTACCTGACCTCCAGCAAAAAAAAAAAAAATAATTGTCAGTGGCATTGTGAACTTGCCATGAGGGTCTGTATTGACATGTGGCTCTGGAGTACCCCATCTGCGAGCAGGGGGTAGAGAGGGAGTGACATTTAAAGCCCAGTGACACACAGTCAAGGAGCATTACAATGCTTATGACGCTTTCGACCAAACGCACGAGAGATGCTCCTATGTGTTGAGTTGGCTCCATATGGCCAGCGCTCATAACCCTTAACAGATCTGGTGGAGCTCGTTACGTTTCCTCTTACCGTGGCAAGTATCTCCGTTAGCTGCTCCCACACTTGGGGAGAATGGCAATATGGACCTTCCCTTCCTATTTGTCAGGCTCATGCTTTATCCTTTACCTGAAGTGTGCTGAAGGCTTCATTACAGTTTGACAGGTCTGCTTTATCCTGAATGGAAGGGAAAAGGAGGTGGCTTCCCACCAGTTCTCAAAATGTGTGTGTCCACATGGGAAAGACATTATGAAGAAAAGGGGAGAAAACTCTGCTTTAAAATATTTCCAAAGTTCATCTTCCTGTGGAATATTGCCTAACCGAATCCAACCATAAAGGAGTGATTGGTCAGGGTATCCTTGAATTAATAAATGAGATTTTTTTGGTATTCTGAGGATTCTTGACTGAAATGATGTCATGTAAAACTGATGTTCCAGGGCTAAAAGACAAGGGTAGGGTGGAACTTTGCCCTTTTTTTAGATTAAAGAAATCAAGGTCATCTAAATGAATTCAGGGAATTTATTACAATGAAGAGAGACATCAAAGCATGGCATAACTTTGTCTTCACAACATTTGTAAAATTCAATATTAAAGTCATTCAACTTAGGGAATAAAATTTGATGTGTGCACATGTCAAATGCTGTAATTCCTCAATCAATATCATGAAACTGAGCTTTTTCAGCATTTGATCAAAGGTTAACTGCACAGGTTTCACTTTTGTCTATATTAACCCGTTTTCTTCTTTGCATGTCCTGTAGGGCTTTCGCTAACAACATGGTTCAAAGTCTTTAACAAACCCTGAAATAAATAGTCTCAAACTGGCAGGTCTGGTCAACCTCTAGAGAGAAGTTTTACTTCTACCTACTGCCCCTAATTTTGTTTTATGACCTTCAGAAGAGAAGAAAATATTTGGGAATCTTTAAGGGATATTTTTAGGGTTGTTTCTGCTGCTTCTATTGGGGATACATTGCATTTTATTTTGAGAGTCCCTATTGAAATCCCCTAGAATTTGTCTCTTAAATGCAGCTAGAGAAACAAGATGCATAGGATCCATCTGCAGAAAACGCTGAAATAGATAGAATTCAAAATAATCTGGGAACAAGGAAGAAGTTTGGCCTCCATGCTGCTTGTGCTGGCTTGGGGGGGATTGTCTGTCCAGAAATTCATCCTGACTGCAGGTTGCCATATGTACACGTATAGTAGTTGTGTTCCACAGCAGGGTTATAAAAGGATTTGTGGGCACTGGAGAACTAGTTTGGGGTCCAGCTTGTTTAAGAGTTCACACACTGTGCTCCACTGAATTGCAGGACTGAAGTTTGTTCCTGAACTATTCCCTTTTGGAAGTGCTATTTTTACATTTGAAAGGAGTACTTTGGGCCTCCCGGGGAATACAAACTACTGATACCATAAATCTGAAGGAGAAAAGCAACCCTAGAGTACTGGTCCTATGCCTTATTTCTTCTGGTCTGGTACTATTGAACTCCCCATTTCTCCTGTCCTATTGCTTCCTGACTTGCATCTGATAGTGCTTTTTTTTTTCTTTCTATTTTTTTACTATTTTGATCCCCCCCCACCTCTTCAAGAAAATTCTAACCTTTTTCTCTTTGATGTTGTCAAGAAGCATGATGCAGAGCCTGTTGTAGACAGAGGGTGGAACCAATCTTGCCAGAGACTGTAAAGCATCTTTCTATATTCCATCACTATGTATAAGATAGGAGTGTTGTAAAAAAGCTTGTGACTGTAGAGATTGTATTAAGTTACATTTTTAAGGAATAAAATCAACTGGATTTATCAGTTTGCATAGTTGGGTCACATCAGAGGAATCGCTGCATTCTTTGGATGGATGCAAACTCAGCAAAACATGTATGGGACTGATCCCTTTTGGTCTACTAACTCCTCTCCCAAAAGTCTGACTTTAGTCTACAGTGAATAAAGTATTTTACCCATGGGTACGGTATAGAAGCAATCTCTTAGTTACAAAACCATGCTGTCACTGCTCTGAAACTAGGAATCATTTAGCAGCACTGTTTATCAGGAGGTCAAACATCACATGAAGCTGTTATTGCTTCCAGTATTTATATCACTATATTGATTTTTATTCTTCCTTCATTTCCTTCCAAAAGTTAAGAAATTTACATGTTCAGCTTAAATAATCATAATGAGATCACAAATGTATCTGCAAAGCTAGTCATGGTGTGGTTTAGGTTTTTTGTTTTGTTTAAAGGATTCATCTTTTGCAGAGTGTTCATCTATTGGGATATTTTGTTTTCTCTAATGACAGGTGAATATCAGACTTAGAGGTATGATAACAAGGATTTGGGATTCTTCTTTGAAATGCACCAGTATCTTTGATCTTCTAGAGTTATCTGGTAATTTTTTTGAAGACAGTCCTGATATTCTTTCTTATAGAGTTAGCCACAACCAGGAACAGAAATTGAAGACAGTAGTTGGCTAGACAATTTTGAACTGTAAGTAAGGTATGGTTCCAATTTAGATCAAAATTTTAGAATTTTCATCTCTGTTCTCTTTTTGTTCAGATAATGGGAAATGGTTAGCTTCAAAAAGTGCTTCCTTTGAAGTAGTAAATTTAACTGAATAGAGATTAGGATGTGATCGAAAGCTTTTACAGGAAGGTCATGGCCACCAGTGTGTATGGTAGAAACATGGCTAGGGTTCCTTGAGTATCTGCCCAATTTATTTTTTTTAAAGTACTAACATAAATGCACAAATTGAAAGAGTTGGATGTAGTATACTCAGACAAAGCTGCAGTGAGTCTCCTACTGTGGGTGAAACAGGAAAATTACCCACTTCTTGGATAACCACAAGAACTGAAATATTAGAAATGGGTAAGACTTTAATAGTAGAAAGTGCAAGGTATTATACTTACAGACGAATTGCAGGAAGGCTTGTTATACACTTAGGTTAGCTCAGTGACCAGCAGGTTAGTGACATCTGGATATCTTTGATGCATATCTAGCAAAGTCTGCCTGATTAATTGTTTACATGGTATCTGATGCAATATTCTCCTGAATTTAGGAAAAAACAGCAAGAAACTTGGGTGTGGTAGAACCAAACTTTGGCAGGAAGATGTAATAACCTAAGGGATTTATTCAGGTTGATTTCAGAATTTCTTTATAAGGCTTCACCAAAGCTATCTGCTGTTACATGGAAACATATATCCAGTGCTGCAGATCTCCCGGGAATGAGACTCACCCAAGTGTTTATTTAGGCAAGCCTGTGCCTTTAGGTACAGCCCAAAGAAAAAAAAAAAACCAGTTAAGTGAGCTGCATCAGACTTCCCAAATGTATTGCTTGCTTCTCACTCTCAGAAGCAAAGTTGCAGCTCTGAGAGCAGCTAAGACATATTTTAAATAAGTGTCTATATAGAATTACCTAGCTCTTCAGAAGCACATACTTTTTTTCTGTATTGTAGAAAAATAAAATCATATCATTTTGCAATCACCCTATCTAGGGTTTGAAAACATGCAGTGGTTAACTGGCACCATTTTGGATCATAGGATAGAACTGGGAATACCATGGGTACGTCATTGAAGAAGTAAAGAGAATAAGGGGGGGGAACTGGCACTCCCCAGAAACCTTCATTAAATGCTGTGTTCATACAGACAGCAGAGGTGTTTAGGCCCAAGTCTTGTTATTTGCTACTCTGATTCCATAGAGTTGGACAGACCTGAGCACAACTTGGCTTGGGTCTTTTCTTAAATTACAAATTTCTCCGTGCTTAACAATTGGCTCGTGGCCTTTGGCCAAGAAACCAATGTGTTCCAAAGTTTTCAACGTGTGCAACAATGTTTTTGTTGGCCCTAAGCATATCTTACAGCTGTAAAGATTTCTGCAAGGCTAGCCCAATCTCTGAAGGACTGCACAGTGCTGTTGCTTTAGTATCTTTGGTAAAAGTTGCATGTGATGAAGCTGAAGCAACACCCTTTGTGTACATATTGGTACTGGCAGGCAGCCGCTCTTAGCTCACTTCCAGTCCCTAAGTTCATTGCTGACGTGAGAGCATTTGCCTCCACTCACAAGCCCAACACCTATAGTGGGAATATAAACCCCAGGTTATGTTATGATGACCTTTCTAAGGAACAGCACTCAATCTCAGAATCCCATCCACGTGGAGAAGAAATGTGAATCCCCTGGCTATCTATGTGTAATACCTCTTTAACCAGCTGTAGTGGACCAGGCTGTGATCAAGCATCACAGGATCTCAGTCTTGTGAGATAGGATGCACAAAAAAGTGCAAGGAAACAACCATTTATGGGTGATACTGTGTTGCAGGCTTGTTAAGTTATTTTTTTCCAGAATTACTCCGGGGGGGGGGGGGGGGGGGGAATAGAAGGACATTAAACTTTGTTCCTGGGTGTTTTCTCAGTTGAAGGGAGTTTCACTGCTCTGTGTATGCAACCCTACATGCAGTGCTTCAGGGCCATAGGACTGGTGACTGAGCCGGAGCTGCCTCTGCTCTAGGGCCTTCTGTTACTTCTGAAAATCTTCCAATATGCCCTCGGGGTTATGGCCTCCCAGGTTTTCCTTCTGGAGATGCTTTCTGCAGGAACTTTGCATGCTCCTTCCTAAAGAGCTGCTTCCTTCCAGGCTTCCCCACCTGCACCCCTTGCAGGGGAAGAGGCTGCAGTGCGGCTCTCCCCAGGAAGACAGCGGTGGGACCCGACTGACAGGTCCCCAGATCCCCAGTGCTGTTCTGAGCTCTCTGCTCTGGACAAGTGGGAAACAAAAAGAGGAATTGATAGGAAGTTTATATAGGTTCTGAAGCCAAGCTGCAGTTGAAATTTTAGTGAAGGTGGGTAATATTTTTTTCCACGAGGACCTTTTCGAAAAGGTTGAAATTTAAACTGGGTGTTTTATTTTTTTGTTGTCACTTTTCAACAGCCTTCAAGTTGCAAACTGGCAAACTTTCACGCAAAATTAAATTTTATTTCTTTGATGATATACTGAAAATACTTCACCTTTTCCCCTGAGGCCTATGTTTTGATTTTTTTGCTTTTGGTTCAAATGACTTCATTTGGAATTGGAATCAGGTTTTCTGCTGCAAAATGCAGCTACCTATTCTAACAAAGCCTTATCAGATAAGCAGAGTGCTGTCTCCTTGTCTGGGATTGCTCACTGTTTCCTACTTGTGATCAGGCAACAGTTAAAGGGGCACTGTCAGAAAGCATAGAATCAAACTATTTTGGAGTTTGACGCAAGGTACGTAGGTGACAGCAGGTTTTGTAGAAGATAACCTGAATATAAATCTACTCCTGAATGTAACCAAGTGGTATTAGGAAGATCCTGTAAGTCTGATACTGAACGGTCATTTAGGTATCCTTAAGGAACTTGCTTTGTTGCAAAGTGTGAGCATATCCCACAGTAGGTGGATCTGGGACTAATTGCTCAGTAGCTGAAAACATTGTGGTGGACCCAATATTGCCAATCCAGGGCATTGTCAAGTTGAGACTCAGCACTCAAAAAATCATGGAATTTTGAAAGCAGTAGGGGTTTATATCTTGGAACTTGTTTCCAGGTTTTCATCATTGACAATGCATGTTTTCAAGTTTTCATAAATACTGACATTTTAATTGCCTTGAAAACAACAACCACTGAAACAGAGCCTCATGTAGTCACATAGCTGTAGAAGCTAGGTCTTCTTAGAAAACAAATATTGCCATAGTGACAATCAAGTTATGTGATGGCAATTGAATGAGCAGATTTCCTTCAAATGACAAGCCAAATAAACTAAGCCATGCCAGGTTTGAATTGATTTTCATTTTCAATTAACCATCCTTTTGCAGGGTTGATTATTCATTTGCTTAGTCCAGTTTTGCTGGCATTGGAGGCCAGCGAGTAAAAATGACCTGTCTAATTCTGGAATTAATTGAGGCTGAACAGTACATATACAAAACATATGGCAAAACACAAACTGGATTTTAAGATGTTACTTCCATTTTAATTATCTGGGATGATAGGAATTTTAAGTGGTTTATGTTGATTGAGCCTTTAAAATGAAATTGACTTGATTTGGTAAACACTAATGCCTATTTAAAGCCGATTTACAGAATGTATAAAATATTTCTATAGATAAAACTATTATATGTGTTTTGCATATTTTTAAAATCTAACAGCTTGTTGTTTTCCCTTCTAGGGAACAGGACTCTCTGAGTTAAGCATGGAAACACAGAACATATTCTCAAGTCTCGTACAAGTTTTGTCATATGCTGACGTTTTGATCAGCAGTGGTACTTCAGTGATACGCTGTTGAGAAACAAGTATGTTCTACTAAGGTAAGGTACCTCGCTCTGAAAATAACTTGCTTTAGATGGGTCCAAGGGCTTTGTAATTCATTTTAGAAAAATCGCCACTGCAATGTCAGTGGTTTCCTTTTCTGCCTGCCCCCCCCCCCTTTTTTTATAAAGGTGTCATGTCAAAATTTGCAATATTGAAAAGCAGCAATGACTGAACACTTTCCAGTTCTGTGTATAGATATTGGATAATGTGGTGGGTCCCCTACAAAATAAACAGAGAGAAAGCCAGTCAGATAACAGTGATACCAGCTGCCAGCTTTACAGCTGTGTTCAGACCAGCATTTCACTTCAGTGTATTTTACAGTTCTCCTTTCTACTAAAATGTGTGTGCTTGAGCTTCTAAAGGTACTTTCTGTTTCTTAGACAACCAGTTTCAGGAGAAAAACAGTTTGGTTTTTTTTTCTTTTTTCTCCTCCCCCTCAAGAGGTAAGAGCCAGCCTACTTAACATTTCCAGCCTACTGGTTAACTACTGTTAATGTTGCTAAACCATGGGGAGCTGGTCACTCCCACTTCTGCAGGGCTGTCAGGTAATCTATCTACCCTGCTGTCTTATTAATAAACTGCTTGTTTATGTAGCCACAAGAAGCCAAATGTCATCCAGACTTTGAAAGTAATCTTTGCTTTCCTCAAGTCTTAGCTTTTGACTGTGACACACCTTGGGCAGGACTTTCATGCACTTGGCAAGTATGACATCAAATACATGGGACAAAACTGGTTCACCTACAGTTGTTAAGAAGTAAGGCAGCTCTGACTGAGTAACTTGTAGTGAATTAGGGCATCAGTTATCTAAACATGAACACATTAGTCTTGCTTTATGTAGTATTTGATCAGTTCTAGGCTTTCCTTTCAGTAAGATTTATTTTCAAGCTGTTTTCAGTCCCGATTTATGCTTTTTAATCTCTCTGATTCAGAAGTTAAAAGCAAACAAAGCACTGCTTATTGTAGCAAGACTGACTCTGTTAAGCAATAGTGAGGAAAAAGGTTTGGTTCTTGGTTTTGTGCAAATTATGTTAAACAAAACAAGCCATTGTATGCTACCTATAGCCTTGGTTTAGACTTGCAAGACATGATCTGGACCCAGCTCGGCTCTCCAAATGTAGGAAACTTTTCTTTAAAACTCATGTTAGTCTAACATTAGAAAAGTTATTTTGGATAACGCTGTGCACGTTTGCTAGGAGCCAGAGGAACTTTTTCTAGGCCGGGTATAACCCTCCGCGTTTATAGATCGTGCTAATATGAAATGACAGCTTGGTTTGAAGTGCCCTCTAGTGGCAAATGGGATTTTGGTTGAGGCATCCGAAATAAAACCTGCTAGAAGGAAGGCAAGCTTCAAAGCTAGGTCAACCTTTTGAGAATGACTAAGATCCTTATTACCCAATATTAATTACTGCTCTGACAGCACAGAGAGCGGGATTAAGGTTTGCATGTCAGGATGGGCTAATACTTGCCAGGTATTCTTCTGGTGAAGTTTGTGGATATAAGGAAATACCTGAAAAGAAGCACATAAAGAAATTTGTGCAACTAGATCCAATCGGAAGGGAAACTCTAAGCAGCTAGAGGTGCAAAGGTTTTCCATGGCCATGTTCTGACTGTTACTGAGGAAGTGTTTGCAAGTAAAAGCTATAGCTGTCAACTTCCTTAGCTGCTACAGTTCAGAAAGATACTACTTTGATTTGCATATGAAATTTGACATCAGACAGGGGAAGGCAAAGTGGTGTGGCGCTACACTTTGCATGGAGCAGCTCCCAAGCTCCTGCAAAGCCGCATAGTGCTGCTGGCTCTAAAGCCAGAGCATGTTTTCCCCTGGTGCCACTGCTGGAAAGCCAGCACTGAGGTGTCACAGAGCGGACTTCATTACCTGTATAGATTTAAGAGAAATATGGTTTCAGAACTGTCTAATTAGCGTACTTTGCCTGAGAAATGACACCAGTGAATTAAATGGACCAGAGGGAGGAGAGATGTGTTGTTCACTGCGGATGATGGTGCCAGAACTGAGCTCCAGGTTTATCCCCTTCTGACTTCTTCTGCCTTTCAAATAACTTGTTCTCAGGGGTGCAGCTTTAAGGTGGTTACTCATGTGAGTCCTGTGCTTCCAGCTGATGCACACATACATGGGGAAAGCATATTTAGCAGCATCAGAGAGCAGTAAAATAAAATGCATTCTCACATTTCATTGAAGGGATGCCACAGGGCCTATTTTCCTCTTGTAATAGCTGTCAGTGCAATAAAACGCTTACTGGGATACTTCACAAAGCAAATACACATCCACATATATTATTGTGAATGGTGGACGCTTTCCAGTTTGCCTGTGCCAAAGGCAGCAGATGCAGAACTCTGACGCAGTGAGTCATGTGCCATTAACAGTTATGGAGATGTTTGACACCCGAGTCACATCTGAACTCTGTCACATGTAACGAGCAGTACACCTGTCAGGCTCCAGCTAGGGAAGCCCTTCCTGGACATGCTGCTGGTCGTGGTAATGCAGTGCCTACTTTAAGAACTACTTGTATGTTTTCTGTTTAGAGATCTGCCTTTTAATACTGAAAGGTTAGGCCTGAAATATTGACTCTGTGGGGTCCTCAAAACAAGCAAAAGGAGTCTTTGTAATGCTCACATTGAAGGAATATTAGGATTTAATTTATTTTAACGACAGAATTTTCAAAATAACTCGGTAATAAGGGTATGGAAATGCATGATCATACAACATTTATGATGATTATCAGCTAAAATGAGAACTAAGAATACTTGGACCAGATTTTTTCCAGGATACCAAAAATTAAGCAGAGTTCCAAGCCCTTATTTTTATTTCATTGCACCATCTAGTGGCCAAGTACATCCAAATACTCGAACTGGGTAGCAGAAGTGCAGTCACACCGAGCCATCTCGTTTACTTCAGTGTGTACATCCAGCAAACCCTCTTGTTTGCCAAGTACCTGGAGAAATTGATAGACAAGTAGAAATTCTAATGTTGTGTTTTCCACAAAATATTGAATGTGGGAAGGATGCATTCTGAGGCACTAAGTGGCACTATCCTGCAGTGTGCTCAATAGAGTCTCCCTTTGAACGGGATTCGGCATGAGATATAACAGTAGAAAAACATTTTAATTATATCTGCCTATCTGTGATGGTAGGTGGGCTTCCTGATGCAACATGATAAATCACAGACATCTATGAGTAGAACTGTTGTTGAAGTGTAGACAGATAAGAATGAAGTTAATATAATCACCTATGGTTTTTGTAAGAAAGAGATGTTACCTGTGTTAGCTCAGCTGCTGAAACATACAGAGTAAAATCATAATGAAAATAGGGAAGTTAATAACTGTCACGTAAGTTAGCTGTGAAAATAGAGATTATGGGGGAACAACAGGCTAGGAAAACTTTTTTTAATACAAAAGTTAGGCTTCATGTACATTCAGTGACGGTCTGTGACCACTGTTTCTTGCTATGAATTGTTATAAAATAGTAAGTGCTTTTTATCTAGGGATCTTCAAATGCTTTACAAATGAAGCAGTTACTACACTTTTTGTAATTCTGCTGCATTCTCTTATCTGTAATGTCTCTATCTTTTTCTTCTTTTCTGGACAAGGTAGCATTGAAAATTCAATTTACCTTTTAGTTAAAAAATAAACAACAGAAGTCATTGGTTTAGGATTGCCTGAGTAAGTTACTGTCTTGAATTCAGTTTGCAAGAAGCCTGAGTACTCTGCATGTTACTATGATAACAAGTAATGCAAAGTATTTCTATTACCACAGTGTAGAATATCTTGGGGCCAGTCTGGGTAACAATTCTATGGTTACAGTGGAAACTGGATCATATAAAGGGATTTAGTCCTCTTTGAGAAAAGCCACATTTAAGTCAGCGTGCTAATTCTTCTGTCTTCCTTTCACACACACTGCACTATTCTTTTCAGCACTTTCCGTTGAAGGATGATTTTTAAGGAAATGTATATATTTCAAAGGTTTCTTCAGACAAAATGGACCATTTCCTCAAATTAACACTAATTCCATCTTTGTCAAGTTGTACAGTCACAAACTGGTAGTGTTAACGCCCAGGAAATCAGTCAGGATCATTTCATGTTCCTACCTCAGCTAAAAAGCTCTTTTAATCAGATATAGGTCCATCTAGCATACCTGGCCTCTTACAGAAAGAGGAAAAAGTAGATTCTAAGACAGTCTTTATTTTGAGAACATGTATCAGTCACGGTACAGAGAAGTCTGGCTTAGCAAACTTTTTTTTTTTTTTAGTAAAGCATCCTGGGAATGGGAGGAGTCTCCAGCCGTAAACCAGTGTTCTTTCCCCTACTAGTTTTGGGGGCGGGATGAGGGGTGAGAAGAAAAATTATTCATGGCTTGGAAGCTGCTTTTGTTGCATTGAAGCATTAATACAGGTAGGAGTACTTTTTTCTTTTAAATTACTGATCGATCTGGTCAGCTAAGTGGGGGGATACTTTCTGGTAAAAGAGATGAAAATTCTCTTTATCATCTGTTCTTTCCCATGCAACAGTGTGTTTCTAGGATTGATAACAGAGCAGTTGTGTTATTGTGGAGAAAAATATAAATTGGTGTTGGCTGGAAATAATTTCATGGAATGTTTTCCCCAAAAAGATAATATGACCCAAAATAAAAGTCTTTAGGGCATTGCTTAATGAATTTCCTATTTTTAATGGAGGTAGAATGAAGTTTTGCATGAGTTTAACTTTGCTTCAAAACAGCTGATGCCAGAAAACTCTCGTCTAGGTTTGCAATAACTTTTGGGTTAGAAATTCAAATTAATAATAAAGTATTGAAATGAAAAAATTCAAGAAATAATGTTCAGTTCATCTGACCTACATTTTGTTTTGTTGTTCCCTTTTTTTATTTTAGGAAGACCTTCACATCTTCACTTTTATGTCATCAGTAAAGATGTGGAAAGATATTTGTCTTTTTGTTATTTTTTTTACTTTTTTATGGGCTTGTGGGAAAGAGAAAAGGAGTGAGGTAAATGTGGCCAAACCTCAGTAGCTATTGCTGCTACTGCTGCCCAAGGAGCAGGCTCCCCAGGCCATGGAGGTACTGTAAGGAACTGAAGGTGCCCAGGAGCAGCTTTTTTTTTTTTTTTGTGTGTGTGTGTCTTGCCCTTTTTTTGGCTTTGCCCTGATAGCAGTGTTGTTTGATTCAAATTCATAGCAGGCAGGCAACCATTTGTAATGTAATGTTCCTAAAGGGCCTTATCTTCTTTTTAGCTTCATTAGCGATGGTTGAGCTGTTCAATGGTAGCATTGGTAAGGGTGTTTGGTCAAAAAGGTGTGTGTTTGGCTCTTCATCTTTCCTGTGGCTCCAAGTCTTCTGAAGTTTGTCAAATGGTTTACAACACCACGTACAGAGAGCTGTCTGGTGAGCAATAAAGTAATAATACCTGTTCTGAATACTTTGCTTTATAAAAGAAAACAGTACATTTTACATCTGCAAGTTACATGACTGTCCCAGCTTTGCGTGACTCTGGGCTGAGCTCTTCTGTCAAAGGCTCCACTCTGGATGTCTAGATTCATTTCAGCATGAAATATCAGGGTGTCAAGCCCATATTGAATGCATTGGAACCAAAGAAAAACATTTCTGTGAACCCCTGTGATGCACAAGCAGAGTTTCACACACTGTTCTACTCCAGAGTTTAACAGCTTCACATGTGGTGCCCCACAAGCAAATCCTTGTGTGTGGGTAGATGCAGCTCTGCTGAGGATGGGGCCAGGAGCTGCAGAGCTCATGACTCTGCACCCTGCGACGAGGAGCTCGTAGTGCTGTACCAGGTAGTGTTGGTGGGAGACAATACTTCTTTTATCTTCTGCCTTCTGGAAACCATGTCTCTGGATAAAATGCTCTCCTTGCTTTTATGTTGTGTCTGAAGTCAGTTGAAATAAGTAATTGAGTTATCCATACCTGAGAGCAGACTATAAGGGATTTCTGATCAGATTATGTAGTTTTTCAGTCTACCCCCTGAACTGCAGTGGTGGAGAAACAATCTGAGTAGCTTGTAACTGCCCTGTCCCTGCTGAGTAACCTCTTGTGCGGGCACTCCTCAATCCCAGTAAGATGCTGGTGCTGTGCTATGACTTGTGCTGGAAGGGGTGTTTGCTACCGTGTTTCCATATGGTCTACTGGTACAAATGTCCTGTTGTGCTAAAGATCTTCATAATGTGTTTAAAGCCTCTCTTGCTCAGAAAATATTCATAGGCACAAAAGCTGCAAACACACAGCTGAAATTAGAGTGATACTGAACTGCAACAGGAGTGAGATTTGCCTGAGCTGCTTGATACCACTTTGGTCAAGTCAAGCTTTAAAAATTTTTTAAATCTCCTCCACTATTTTGAAGTGTGTCAGTGGTTTAGCAGTGGCTCCCACTTTTGTTTGTGCTCAGTTTTGCCCCATGCTTTTCTAAATGATGCTTTTTCCTCTTCTTATTTTTGGGTGAATTTCACCACAGATCCTCCCCAGGGCTTTCTTTTCTTGGCACCATTGCATTAATCATGCTTCTGCCTAATACTGCCCTTGGGGCTCTGGCTTAGGTTTTGCCTACACCCCTGTGAGCAACAAGAAGCCTTCAGTTTTGCCTTTGCCCAGGCGTGTGCATGGCAAGCAGCCTATCCTGGAAGACATGAAATGAGATTAGCTCAAGCAAGTGGGTCTTGCTTGGAAGAAAGCACTGCAAGTTAGGCTGAAGATGAGGAACCAGATGTACATGTACCACCTTGAGAAGGCATTGGCTGCTGTTTTAGCATTAGTTGGCACATATATACACAGAGAGAGAGATATTTAAAAAAATATTCAGGCATTTTTGGCATTGTAGAAGCCATGACAGTCAGTCTGCTGGAAGTAAATATACAAGAGAAAGTAGCTGTGAGGATGGAAAATGGCTGTCTGTAGCAGATAAGTAGTGGCTGGAGAAGTCTTACCAGAAATGCTCTAGGAAAAGCAGCCAAACACCCATAGGGCTGGGAGAAGTCTGCTCTATCAATCAAACTAACCCAAGAAAATTGTGCAGTGAAGCCAATGTTCGGTTTTGCCAGATCTCAGCCTCCTCCCTGGCTATGTATTGTATTGAAATGCAACTGCATACAATAGTCAGAGCAAAGCAATTTGTGCAAGGAAGGGAGGGAGAGGTGCTAGGTTATGCTAGGAGCTGCTCATCCCCAAAAAGCTCCCAGGCCCTTATAAATCTGCCTGGCTCCATGTGCACTTACGCCCAGCTGGCATTTGTCTTCACTGCAGCTAGAAGCCAGCACTACTGCAAAGTTAGTTCCAGAAATGGTAAAGTTAACTAACATGTAAAGAGGAAAGACCTGGCTGGCCTTCATGCTCCCACGAGTTTTGCTCCAGTGAAAGTTGTCAGTGTAGCTGTGGCAATCTCCAAATGAGATTAGTTTTGAGTCCATCCTCAGCTGGGAGGGTTGGGTTGGTTTGCTGAGGTTTGGGGAGTTCAAGCTGAACTCTGGGATTCAACTACTGTGAAGACACCTTGGGTGTGAAATAGGGAAATTCTCAGTAATATATTTTAGTTATGTGATGTTCTCAGTTTTACCTATCCAGTTTGTCTGGCAAAAGCTTCTTTCCTGCAAATCAGAGCTGGTAGTTATCATCATTACGATGTTTTGTTTTGCTTTGGCTTTTCAGTGATATTAGTAATGAGAGCCTTGCAGAATGCTCATTTGGACTTTGGTCTGATCCTACAGGCTTTTTGTTAATGCTAGATAAAAACGAACAAACAACTGGTGAACAACTTTTACTGATATCTTCGTTTAAAGCTTGGCCTGAATGCTTCGGGAAGGTTACTTGTGAAAGTAGTGCTTATGCAAAAGATGCCAGGCAAAGAGCAGAGAGCTGGCTTTAGGCACGGAAACAGGCAAATTCTGATGGGGTCTGTCAAATGTCGAATGCTCCCATCAGCTGACCCTACATTGGAACTGGACCCAAAATTTGCAGGAGGAACTTGACATTTGACAATTTATCTCTTATCTAAAGGACAGGATTAACAGAATGACATCACTTGTGAGAATGTTCCTTGAAATGTAGTTTTAATATGGCTTGATATAATGTTTTAATGTCAGAAATAAGCATTTTCACAGTGAGGCAATTTGGTTGCAAAAAGATGAATTTGGAACCCAAAAATAGTATTCATGAGAGTTTCCGAGCCAGGTTTCAATTTAGGAAGAGCCCACTTAACACTGCTCAATCCAGACCTGGCTGTGACGAAGAGAAATGCCCAGAAAACTACTAGGCATAAATATACCAAAGGATTTTATTTTGCTTTTTATAGATGATCAACTCTATTTTAAGAATGAACATGCCTTTTAAACTTTTAAAATCTTTCAGCATGTGGGAGACTCTCAGTGGAAGCACTGCTTTTCTTACTGTTTCTCTTTTTTTTAATAGTTACACAGCAGTATTGAGGGCTCACAGCACCCGCCAGCCATCTTCTTTCTGAACTACCACATCTGGACGAAAGTTCAGACAAGCACTATTGTAAAATGGAGTTAGAGGCACCTGTGTCCAGTGCCTTCCACACCCTTAGACTTTAAGGCTCTGCTGGGAATTGTGGAAAATTAGCTTAGAGTGGTTGAGCTTATTCGTGTCCCTTGTTATACTGCTTACATGCTTCCTCCCGCATCACCACTAGACCATTTTAGATTAATAGCTGGACTCTCAAATGGACTATCTTCTAAATTAAGGGCCACAGAAAGAGTGTGTATTGACTAATGCAATGATCAGTGAGTTCTGCTCCATATTTTAACTTGCACTTGAATAACCTTACAACTTTTTGACATCTGCTAAGAATCCTGTATCTACGGATAAATATATCCAAAAGGCAAAGGAGACTGACAGAGTGTAAGGGAGCTTAATATATAACACATTGCACCTCTTTGTTGACTCTGCTCCGTTATTCCTCACTCGTTTGTTTTCTTGATAGGAAACGCTGTATTATCACTCCAGACAGACATTTGCAGGTGTTACCGAATCAAAATTAGAAGCTAAATCTTTCTGGTTTGTGTCTAGTAGGAATTCTTCCTTGCAATCAAAAGCACTGAATGTTTCAAGCCCTCGAAACAAACACTGGAAAACTATATAACCTGTATTAATTAATCTGTCCATTTCCTTTGCCTCAGTATTCTTGTCCATTACCCTTATTTTTGAGGTTTATCTGCCGTTACAACACTCCATGCTTTTGTTCAGAGGAACACTCTTAAAATCATGAGTATCATATCAAAGTATGGGGTATTGGCCAAGTGACAGTATAGGAACAATCCTGTCAAAATTGCTCTTAGGACACCAGATACATCGTTGGTGTACCTAACCCCAATTGCCTTCATTAAAGCTATTTTTGAGAAAATAAACTGGTTTAATAGACAGCAAGTTTTTCTTCGTTCCTACTGTCACTGCACCTTTTTAAATGTAAAATGTGGCTTCACTGTAGAAACCCATTAAAGAGAGATAATATTTCATTCAGGTAAGTATTGCCTTTCTGCTTAAAGGGAAAACACCATTGTGGGCTTAGTAAAGAATTTAATTTGATGTATATCTGCAGGAAGTAAGCCTTACATCAAAAAGTAAGTACCAGCAGCTGGGTTCAATATGGGATTTGACACTGTTTTCTATAAGCTCTTTACCAAATGTGTGCAGTTTCTGAAATAGCCACATGCCCACCTTATTATGATCCTTTCCTGGAAAGAGAAATACCTTTAATCTTAAATATGACATTCACATGCTTATTTTTTAAAGAATTGATTTAATATGAAGGATTTTATTTCCTGTTTTTTATTAAGATCCAGGTTCCTTGTCAAAGTACTGCCGTAAGTAACAAGCTATTGCACATCCTGTTCTTCATTAAAACAGGCAGGATATCAAAGTAAAAAACATAAGAAACATAAATGTAGAGGAATTTTAGGATTGAACTGTAATCTATACCATGCCAGTGACTTAATAAGGATCTCAAATGATAAAGGAATTCAAGTCTGGGCAACATAAGCAAAGCAACTTCCCCCCCCCTTATGATCTAAACTACTATTTTTTTTTCCCTGTACTACTAAAAACATCATGTTCTTGAATTAATATTTATGTTAATGTACGAAGAAGCTGGGAAGAGATATGTAATCATTAATTCCCGCTAGTGCTGTTACTCTCCTTAAATTCTTTTTCAGTCACTATTGATGAATTCAAATCTTTTTATGAATACCTTGTTACTTTAAGGAATTAATGTTGGCCATTCTAATATTAGTTATGGTAATTTTCAGCAAATGTTTTGTTAGTTCAATTTGCCGTTGTGAGTTTCCATGTGAAACAAACTTGAGCTGTCCAGGAATTGATACACACTTATCTAGTCAGGACAGGCAATAATACACAAATGTGATTTTTGACCAATTGCACCTAATTAATAAACTCCTGCTGAGTATGATTACAGTGGATGTGAAATATGAAATACCCTCAGGGAAATGGAGAATGTGGGTATGTCTGCAGATAAGGATACATTAGGTTTAATCTAGACATCATGGCTAACCAGAGCAAGGTAGGAATATCAGGACAGGCTTCCATGTAAACTAGTGACTGGAGGATATCTCCAGCAACTCTGGTGGGCTTGAATTAGATATTTTGACTGCCTTGTCACTAATACTGTTAGTTACTTTGGCTGGCTGAAGCTGGCATGAATATATCTAGTGGAGTTGCATGCTTATCTGGAAGTGTGGCACAGAATACAAGGAAAACTGAATTTGTCTATGTAAATATTCTTTGCTGTTTATTTCTGTATTGCTTACAACAGAATCAAGTTAAATTTCCACAAATTTAATAGAGGAAATACACAGAGGTAAAACATCGTGCTGTTGGATTGGCATTGTTCTTTGAAAATGTACACGTGAGGGGGGAATGGCCCAAATCAAACAGGAGTAAGTAGACTTTTTGGATTCACAAACCTAGAAAAGGTAGGGAATTTTCTTCTGGCATAGGTATGTGATGGACTTGGGAGACCTCATTGTATCATGTAGCTGGAGCTTAATGTTGCTTGTAAAGCACCCTTGCATCTGAGGCAGCTGGCACGATACGAAGGCAATTACTTCATGAAGTGTTTTTTATGTAAAAAACACATGGAAGGTAAAGGACACAGAGGACAGACCAGAGAGATACAATTGGGCAGGTCCTGACTTTTATTCTGTAGTGTATAAAACAAGCCACTATTCATCTCTATTGAGACGAGTGTGAGCACTTGCACTGGAGATGTGCATAAAGCATGCATGTGAAGCCAACACTCCCTAGGAGACACAGGCTAGCAAGGACTTAATCTTCTCTAATCCCCGACTGCAAAATTACACAGATACCACAAACTTTGAAGAAAGAATATATTAAAAGAAGCCTTGGAGGGAAAAAAAAAAAAACCCAACCAACAATCCCAAGCTTGAAAATCTACAGGGGCAGTGGGATGTCTTTAGCAAATGTTTCCAGCAACACCCAAGTCTGTTTTGCTCTATTTGTCCTTCTTTCCAAGAGCTGCTCCTCCCAAAATGCACTGAAATGACCCTAATGTGTGGGCTAATGCAACCTTGTGAGCAAAATCTCTGTTCCTGCTTTTTCTTTCTGTTTTGGGAGAAGGTGTCTTTACAGCTTGCAAGCCTAGGGCAAGCTGCTTTTAAATCAATGGGGGATTTGAAAGTGAGGAAAGCTGGGGGAGGAAAGAGCTGGAAATCGGAGCAGTGGTGGACAATAGGAGCCCCCTCCATCCCGAAGGCAGAGGGGCTAGGTGCCAGTCCTGGCTCGGTTGAGGGGATGGGATCTATGAAAGATAAGGTGTGTCTTGTACTGGGGGGATTGCAGCGAGGCAAGATGGAGGGTCAGTGCCAAATGGCTCACTCTGTGTCACCAGAGCCTAATAATTGCAAATGCAGTTCACTGCTTTGTTGTGTGTTGGCAACAAGAGATTGCAAGTGGGAAAGCCAAGCTACTGCTGCCTTCTCAGGCTGTGACTGTGCCTTGTCTTCATTCTCTTTCTACATATAGATTGAATTTAAGCGAAGGGAAGGAGACCAAAGCACAGCTGTTGATGATAACGTGGGCAGAGCAGCAAGGTGCTTCATGCTTGCCATTCCTCCAATTCAGGGGTCCTGTGATGTTCAGGCTTTTGCACAAAGTGTTTTTCAAGGCTGAGCCTAGGCTCTGCTGCAGGTAATGTCATGAGTTGCCTGCAGCCTCTGGCTCCATTTTCTTAACTACTTGCTTCCTGCGGATCTTTGTGTACAGTGGGAATTCACCAAATAGGAGAGGTAGTAAAGGAGAAGTTGTCTTTGTTCACTGTCCTAATCATCTGATACAGATCAAAAAGTTGTATTACTATCTATAGGAAGAGCTTCTTATCTGCAGATGCAATTGGCTTTTGATGAGAGGGTGGTTGAGATATTAACTGAGCTGAAAAATGGAGCAGACCTCCCCTACGCAGGTCAAATACAAATTCTACCCTTGGATATATGCATGCTGCTTCTGTCACGAGGGCCAGGGAATGTGTGTGTTAAAGTGGAATGAGCAGATGCCAAGGGAAACATCAACTGTTGGGTCTCCAGTTTTTATGGATATTACACTATTTCTTCAAAAAGTGTGAAATGCAGCCCTGAGAATATAGAGTTCTGATCTATTTCTACTACCCACATGGGAAAATAAACAAAACACCTTTGAATTGTTTTTCTTAGATCATTTTGCCCATCTGCAGTTTTTTATACACTAATAACCCTGTACGGCTTTCATAAAGCCCTAAAATAGGTCAGATTTTGCAACCAGAAGATGCTCACCAGTGTTCTGCTTGCAGTCTTGTAGCAGCAAATGTAGACAATGTATAAAAACATGGCACATGTGTAAATTTGCCATCTCATTGCTTTTGCTGCTCTGGCTCTATTGTCAGTAATAATACCACAGCAAGGACAGCTGGAGGGAAGCCAAACATTTATTTGGTCTTTAGGCTTTGATAGTATGTTGGCAGCTGTGTGATCTTTGTTAAATTCAAAAATGCAAAGTGTAGCTTGTTTGTAAGAATCAGATGAGACTGTTGAGACAGATGCTTTTTGGAACGATACCCGGTGAGCTGTGACACACATGTAAATGGGGCTGTTCGACCACTTGCCCATGTATATTGAGATTTGCCTGGTCTCTGGAGCTATTTAATTAAGTTGGGATTCAGTGTTACACAAATGAAACATTGTGAGCTTGGACAATGGAAATACGCCTTTCCACATGCCTGCTAGCTAGAAGGCCCCTCTTCTGGAGGCAGAGAGCACACTAGATAAACATTTCTCTTAACTGGGACTCTCATAATGGTAATCCTCTAAGAGAACATGGAGATACATTATTTTCCAACTAAGTTAGCTCTTCATATGTTTTATGGGGTATGTCCATAATTAAGCTCTTGCCAGCAAGCCTGGGGTTGGTAAGGCAATGGTTCGTAACAACTCTAAAAAAGCAGTGAAGATGCTGCTCCTTTCCTTTTTCAGCTTCTGGTCTGGCCTGACTAAGCAAGGATTTTTGTAAACATGAGCATACTGTAGCATGAATATTATATGAGTGACTAATATCTCTACTTATGTGGCTGAGGATGTGGTTTCTTTTGCCATCAACAGGACTGGAAAGCATTTTTTAATGTTGTCTTCAAGGTTTTTTTTTTTAATGGTGCAGAAAAAGGGAGTGGGAATGAGTAAATTACTCAGTGCAGGAGTGTGGGTGCCCCTGTTCCTGTTTGAAATCTATTCTTTTCCAGAGCTTCTGCTGGTGGGGGGCAGGTGGACAAGAGGAGTAGGTTTTCAGTCACTCACATCTGCATTGGAGCAGGCCACACCAAACAGCTCCAGCTCCTGCTGCAATCAGACTTTTGGTAGAAAGTTAGAATAGTTCTCTTTAACTTTCTTGCTACTCAAATGCAAATGAGAAGGAACCGAACCAAAGTATATATATACCCCTTTTCCATTACACAGTTGCAGCCAGCTGGGTATGCTAATAGCCAGAATCACACAGTCGAGCAGATAAGTAGCCTGACAGAATCAGTCATGCAACTGCTTAGCATTTCTTTGTTGTTCTTAGTCTATATATGTAATTTTATTGCTATAGTCATTTTGGGGATTGAAGTCAAACTGAAATATGATTAATTGTACTGATGGTTACTTGCTGTGGCCAGAGTGCAACATAGAAGGCAACCAGCTGCATAATAAACTGCATAAACTAAGGAAGAGTCCATGGAGTAAATGAAACTACGCAAGCAAGATTAGCTCCACCAATCACAGCCAGAATGCTGAATATTAAGAGGACCAGAATACTTTTGAAATGAGAACGACCAAGATAAACAAAAAGAACTTAGCCAGGAAACCACTTATCTTTTGGGTCTTGTTAGTCCCCATGAGACTCCCAGAGCCACATTTCCTTCTTTGAAATAATGAAGTGGCCCAGAGCCACTATCTTGCAGAGCTGCAAGGTCAACTATAAAAAGCTGCAGGTTGCTGAACTCAGCAGCTATTTTTGTTATTGAGGTTGGGCTCTACATGCCAACATGTTCAAGCCGAAATGTAACTTGCCCAGGAAATTAGTTAGTGTGCACGCAAATACAAGATTATAATTATAGCTACAGAATGCTGCTCACTGGAGAATTGAGCTTGGATGGGAAAGCTAGTCCTTTTCTTTGTCCATTTTATTTGGAAAGAAAAGCAACAATGAAAGCTGCCAATATTTTGATGTCAGCATCCTTTGTTTTTTCTGGCTATCTGAGACCTCTTTGATCCTCATGCTGCCAGAAATGTTTGCTCTGGCTGTGCTCCTTCTTTCTAGCAGATCAACTATTTTGCCATAGGTTGTGAGAATCAAGGTCTTTAATTTGATGAACTTTAGAGTGTATGTCTCTCAGGCACCTGTTTTTGTCCAGACATCTCTGTTTTTAAACATGTAAATTAATTTGTAAACCATGACAATTGGTGGCACATGTAGGACCTGAATTCAGGTCCTCTGCCTTTGCTCAATGATGAGACTCTATTCAGCACTGCAAATGTTATCGGATGTATAATGTTAATTAAATTCAGTGACCAGGGTATGTTGACACAGAGTATATTTTCAGACAGCAGGTTACAGTGCTGAAATATGCAATTCATGGAACTGTCCTGCTGTTGTCTTTGGAACTTGTTGGATGAATGTGAATAAGACTCCAGCTATAAATAACTCTGATTAGTTACTAAGTTGTATCTAGGCAAAAGCAAACCTATGCTTTGTGTTTTGTATTGTATTTGTGTGCTTTGTCGATGTCCTGTGGCTTGCGATAACTTTTGAGCTGGGACAAAATGAAAAACTTCCCACAAAGCAGAGGGGCCCATATTGGTTAGCCTAGTTATTCTTGGTACTAGAAGCTCCAGCTATAATCTTCTAGGAGACAAATCATATTTTATATTATACAAGAAGAATATATTAATTTTTCATATTTGTCTAATTTTTCTTGTCTGACCATCTGTATATATAAAGTATTAGTGAGATTAATCTTGTGATAGTTGAAATCCAGTTGGATGTTTTTAGTTGAAACACATATAAATAACTGAACTAGTATCACACCATAATCCAAAGCACTGATTTACATTATAGTCATATATCAGAATCTTTTTTCTTTTATCAGAGATGTTTTATAACATTTAATGATTACAACAGCGTAGGTGGTAGGATGAAATTGCACATTGTGCTAAGGGTACTGCTGATGTAGGAAATTGCTTTTTGTATCCACAGATCAGAATACTAAATCATTTAAGAATTGGTGCATATCCAAAACGCATCTGTTGACCCAGATTCTGTCTTCTGATAACAAGACTGAAGTGATTGTTTTTCTGAGAACCCAATAGATTTTATTTACATTAGTGGAACAGCCAATAAGTACTTGTTGTGGGATTTGTAGGATACTGCTTTTCTTAAAGAATGTGTCCATGAAACTTGATTTTGTGTTATTGCCGCTTAGCTTTCTGATTTGAGGAAATATTACAGCAAGAATTTAATAACAATACAAGCATTCTAGTAAAGACAAAGGGGAAAAACATGTTCCAGACAACCACCCACAATACTGTAACACTTCCTGGGCAGCAAAAGTGACGTAAACACCATGAACCGGATGCTTATAATACCAACTTTTTCAGAAATACAAGATAATTTATGCTTGCACAGAAGATGAAATGGAGGAGGAGACCTTGAGCCTACTACGTAAATCCTCTTAATGTATATTTTATTCTGTGTAATAGTAAGTGTTTCCAAGGATGGCATTCCATCCACATTCTTTATTTTCCCTTAAGTCAAGAGTCTCTTCTGTTGATCCCTCTGCGCTCTCCTTTACTGAGTGAACACATGTTCTGGTAGAATTAGTCCTGGCATGGAGTATCCATGCTGTGACCTGCACAGAGTGAGCTGGCACTCAGTCATAGTTCCTTTCCCATGTGGAGACATATTTCTGCCTCCCTGTTCTTTGTAGAAAAGTGTAAGCTCTGTATAATGAGGATACCAGATGTTTGCCTTTAGACAGAACTTGCATTATCATGGCTTCTAAGCTGCCAGGAAGGTCTGGACTCCAGCAGTGCGTTATTTCCTTACTGAGAGAGAACGGAGTAGACACATGGATGGGATAGTTTATCCTGGTCTGGATGTATTCATAATAATCTACACTTCTGTAGATATAAAATACTCCAGAGCAAAACAAGTAGAGGTTACAAGTCTCAGAGCTGAAGAAAACACATGTGTTTCAGTCTCCAGCCGCTTTGTTTCTCATTGTAAACTACACCAGGCACTGAGATTCAGATCAACTGCTCCAAGAACTAGGTCAAAGTTGTATTTGTAGGCGAACCTGCAACATGGACCTGAGAGGAAGGAAATTTGAATTGCATCGTGTTTCCTGGTTACACTTCCAGGAGAATGGAGGGGATCTGGTGCTATCGGAGGACCTGAGCAGCCAGTGTTCCTCTTGGGGTGGCCTTATGCTCCCCTATCAGCTCCGTCTGACCCCTCTGACTTGCTGGAGGTGCTTATCTACCAAGGGCTCTCCTGTGCAGTGGCAAGCTCTGGAAGCTCTCTCTCTGCTGGCACAGGCGGACCCCAGCTGCCCCATTCATGCTGTCCCTCTAATGCCTTTTCACAGGAAGGCAGAGAAAAGGACTACTGAAGAAATCAGGGCTCTGACATATAACATGTATGCGCTTATATCTCATGTATATACATGAACATGTAACATTCTTTTGTGTATGTGACCACCCTTCCTGTCTCTACTTACAGCATATCTTCAGCTGTAGCTAGTGTCAATTTAATTTTTTGCTGACTTACTTGGTTCTTTATTTCATGGTTATTTTCTGGGTTCTGTCACTTTGTAGAGTTGAAACAATGAAAATTTATGGCACATTTGTTGAATAGCTTTTAACAAATGCCACTTCTTCAAAGAACTGAAACACTCCCATTTTTCAGATTAGATTTTTCCGAGAGGCTTTTGGGCCTAATGTTGTGCTAGTGCAACTAATATGGCTTCTGAACTGGTGCTGGCTTGGGTCCAGCCCAACTCTGAGCATGGGCAGAGGTGGCTGGCAGCTGTCAGTACCCATCTGTGGAGGCATAACCAATAACATTTATTGTATTTATAAAGACCCCTTGCTAACAAATGCATTCACCCTTCTGAAACAATAGTTCTTCCAACTAATTAAAAACAACATTACCCCAACAATATTGCATACTCAAGAAGTAAACAAACCATAAAACAATCAGCAAACACAGCAGTATTCATTTAGAAGTGTATCTGCTGGAGCACAGGGTGGAAAACGACATTGATTTTGGGCTGGAGAGTATTCTATACTCCTGGGATCACCACCCAAAAGCTGGGACCACTTGCTGATCCTGGCATGGTGGCAGAGCTGCAAAGCAGCAGGTGGCAGATGAGTGAAAAATCCCATCTGGCAGGAACTGAGGAGGTGGTACAGAGAGCTTTAGACTCCAGCAGGTTCATCAGAGCATCCATTCAGTAGGCAGCAATTACAAGAACACAAATCCTGGTGAATATGATCACTGTTATTCAAGGCTCTGATCTAGCTTGTCTCCAAATCCTTTGTAACGTGTAAGTGACAGGGGGCTGAGCAGTAACAGTGTGAGACAGAAGCTGCAGCTGCTGAGAGGTGAAGTCAGAAGACCATAATGCCAGCGTCCAGCACTAGCTGTTCTGCAGGCCAGTGTGAGAGAATGAACGTTTCTCACTGACTTTCTCATACCAAGGAAGAACTAAAAATGTGTTTCCCCCATTATTTTGTCATTAAATGACCTGCAAAAAACTGCGAAGCTGAAAACTATTTCCATACCTTGTTTAGCTTGGGACCTTGTTTGGAGAGGGCATGATCTATACTAAGAACTAAAAATTTATTCTTACTGTCTAAAGGAATCTACTTGGACTGATCTGATCTGAAGGAGTGAGTCTCCTTGTCACAATGATCTCAGTCCAGTAACATTCCTGTCTCCTCTGGGACGAGGACAAGGCAGCTTTGACCTACCCAACTAGCAATTACGTGCCAATAATTGAATAAGCAGAGAACGCAAAGCACGTTCCCTGCTGCAAACTTATTTTGCAGATTTGGACGTATCGTTTCACCCTTTTTCTTCCTGCTATCATTGATTATTATTTTGAGTTGTATGGTTGTTAATATCCTGGTCTTCTGAAGATGAGAAAAGAGGTGAAGTTCTAAATCCATAATTGCATGCCACTGTTGGTTCGTTAGTTGGTTTGTTTTTTAAAAAAAAGAGCTATGGTTGTGTTGTTGAATAAAATGTTTTGTTCAAATCGTAACTGAAGTGCTGCAAAAATTTTTGCAGTACAAAAATGTGACTCGGATATACCATTTGAGCACAAAAAAAGTACATGCTTTGTCTGTTAGTCTTGTCTCTTGCTCTATGTCTGCGACATGCTTCCACTGTGGTTGTCTAGAAGCAGCTGTGTATCTGCCATATTGCAGAGACAGCTACCATTGTGTTCACTTGGATGCAGATAGGTCAGTTCTTATCAGTCTAGGTTTCTCTGTGTTGTCTATCAGTTTATCTGAGGACTAATCAATGGCAGAAAACAAAATAAAGTCTATAATATTCCTTTTTTTCTGAATAGCCGTTCTTTATTTAATATCAGGTGTTGCTGGAGTTACTCTTGCCATTGCCAGATTCTAATGGATTTTCACCTTAAGACTAACTTGGATGCTGACTTAAACAGTATTTCCAGGAGGAAAATACATTTTCCCATAATGATAGGCCATTGATGCCCAGGTAGTATTAAATGCCTTGGCCCAAATGACACAGCAAGACAGGTGATCAGACCGGAGTCCTCATTTCCTGAGTACCTGTATGGTAACATCCTAAATAAGATAGTGCTTATGGGAAAGGGTAATGTCTTTTGTTAAACTGAATGATGTAGTTGCAGGATACAGACAAGTCTTTGGACGTGTAAAAACTTGTGAAGTCCTGACCTTGAGAAAACCTTGTGTTCCCCCAAACTGACCTAATAAAACATGTTACTGCTCTTCACCAGCCTTGCCTTGGGTCCCTTCAACATCTGGGTTACAGCAGTCTGCAACAGGCAGAATTGAGGAGTAGGTGGTGTTCCACTCTTAAATTCTATGTCCGCAGCTTATATTAGTGTTGAATTAATACAGGAAATTACCAACAGGGGGTGTTAAATGTATACTTTGTTAATAACAAAATGTAATGTACTATTTATTTTGTTCATCTGAAAATTCTCTTCCCAAGTTGAGCTCCCTGTTGGCTGAATTTGCTGTAGCAGTGTCTGGTTCTTAATAGCAGGGCTTTAGCGGTAACTGCAATTTGCACAGGAACAATGAACTCTTTGTCACAATGAAGCATTTTGATTAGATGAGCTCAGTTGAAAATGAAAATAAATTCTTCCAACTTAGGAAAGGTATCATCTGAGTTATAGCTGGGTCAGGTCAGAGCTGAGTGTGTATTCTAAGTAATTCCTCTGTGGAATTATTACCATCACCATAATAATATCTCAATGGAATAAAAATGGAGATATTTGTCCTGATAGCCTTTCACTTTTTATTTGGAAAATCATTATAGTTACATTATCTCAAGGTTTATGGAGGAAAGATAACACCTGCTCCAGGAATCTACTGAAAAGTTATTTCAAGGGGAAAACTATTAAACTAGAAATTAGACAGATATTAAAACCAGAACACTCTTTTCCTTTGTGACAAAACTCAGTCTTGAGTTGCATAATCCTCTAAGTTAATCACAACTGGTCTTTCTGTCTGTGGCAGGAACTGTCATTTCCAGCACACTTTACGCCTGCATCACTCTGTCTACCCACAGGAAAGTACATGTTGGGTGAAGTGAGTTTTTAATGGGATGAGATATTAGCTCTAATGAGACATTCAGTCTGGTATCGTTCATTCTTGAATAGTTTATTTTCCCCAGTATGTCAGCTGAAAACATAGAGATGCATTATCTATTTGTTGCTTTCCAGCCACTGTCTAGAGTGATATGTATGTGAGTCTTTGAATGTTATGAACTTTGTCTTTGCATCTCCACCTAAAATTAAATTTCAGGAAAGTCTCCTGTCATTTTATATCCCCTCTTTTTCTTCAACCCCTGGAAAAATGTGCTCACCAGCACTTTTCTCCACTGTGGGCTTAAAGTGTCTGCAAGGCTTCAGCTCAGTGTTGGATGCATTCCTTGATTGACAGTGTCTATTTATGTGTAGGGTGTGGAAAGCTATCTAGGGTCCTTCAAAATAATATTTTACTCAGTCGTAACCTTTTTTTCTTTAATGTAATGTGGCTACAGGTTTCTAGCCACACTTCCATTTTTAAAGAAATATTTCTTCCCATGTCTCCAATGTGTGCAAGTTTCTTTTGGAGGTGTTCTATTTCTCATCCCACAGATTTCATATAGAATTACTTTTCTGTGGACTAAGAGAATATTTTTAGATTTCCATGCTTGCATTTCTGCTTGCCCTAGTTTTCTTTGAACATGAAGAAGTTAATCCTCCCCTGAAAGAAGTCATATGCATTACCTTGTGGAGAGAAAGCTGGTTTTAATATTACTTTACTTCTCTGCACTCCAGAATGATAGTTCCAGTTTTGTTAGTACTACTATTTTAGGAGATAGAGAAAGGCAAATCTGGGGAGTTAATGCTTTCTTTTCATTGAAAACCAGCGAAAATAGGAATCTTTGATGCTCAGTGATTTGATGATGACTGATCTAAGTTAATAGACTTTTCTCCTGAAATTCTTGCATCTCTCCCTTTAAATGAACAAACAAAAAAAGTTGTCCCAAACAAGTTCTTAAATGCCAGCAACGTCTTGGTACCCTAGTGAATCTCTTCACTGCAGACTTATGCAGCACTGATGACACAGTTTTCTGTACCAAAGATTTAGATGTGGGAACTGGGAAAAATGCATTTTCTTGCAGGGAGAGAAGATCTCTATTAGCTGTGCTGACAAACCGTGGGAAGGCAAATCAGCCATAAGACTCCATTAATTTGATTTTAATCTTTACTTTATAAACCTGTGATTCTGGATGATAGGACACAACCATTTTAATTAAATGGCTTGTACTCTTTTTCTTTTTTTTTTTTTGGCAAGAGCTTTGCATAGTTAATAAGGACAGGATTACCCTACCTGTACATAACTGATTTGTGTAACTTTCAGGTTATTGTACCGGATGCCATTGTTCACTGTGAATCATCTACAAATGTACAGGTTTTAAGCAACATTGAAGCCAATGGGCACTTGTGCTGATTGGCAGACTGATTAAAAACTAAATATAACATTATCTGTATATATTTTCAACCTCCTAAAAAATCCTTTGGATTTACATTTTTTATTTCTTTGCACTTCTTGTCAGCCACCAACATTGGGAAGAAAATCCATTTCGGAGAAGTGGAGGTGTCACACTGCTTTCACACAAATACTCTTAATATACCCTCTTATGGGTCCTGGCATTACTTAAAGTAAAACTAGAGGGCTTTTTTCTCCTCCTTCTGAAAGACAAGCAGGGTTTGCAGCTCTGCCTGGCTAGGTAGTTTCCTGCAAGTAACTTTAAACGTCAGAAGCCAACTCGGGCTTCTTTCCTATGCTGATAAGGAATGCTTCTTGGTTTCTCAGCAGTCTGCCATTAATTAGCCCGACTTATTGGTAGCACATGCTGACTGAGTGGATGGTTTATTTTCTTTAGCACAAAAGGTGGCAAAGAAATCAACGTATCTTACATAGTATGATAACTTTTCTGGTTTGTTTTCTTTAATTCTTTTTTGCAGTGGAACTTCTCACATAAGCCTGCATGTGTGCATTGGCGTCAGCCTTCTGCAAACAGAAATAATATGCATGAAATTGTAATCATTGCCAGCATCCAATGAAGTGGCTCCTATCCAGGGCAGTGGGATCAATTATTTTTCTAGGAGGCTATGTATGTGGTGCTGTTAATTTTACAAATGAATTACAGGAAGAAAGAAGGAAGCATATCTGATGGATTGTTATTGATGAAAGAATTTATTTTTCCCAGTAATCATTCGCCGTTCGTTTGTGAAGAGGAGGGGATGCATTTTTATTGTTACTGCTGCTCACCCTGGAGGCTGAGACAGAGGGGTTTGTGTTGTTCTCCTCTGTGAAATTTGCATCATCTCCTACAGAAATTTCTGAAGTGTATGTGGACTGAAGCATGGAAAGGGACTGATTTTTTGGTTATTTTAGTGCTCGCTGATACTTCTTCAAAGTGGTTATGCTCCTGTCTCACTGAGTCTAGTGTGTGGCTGGTAGGACCAAAACCCAGAGGTTTTATGCAGATGAATTTTAAAAAAAGTATGCATTGATTAATTTCTTAAAATAAGAGCTACAAGTTTGTATTCTACTGGGCCTTGGTGATTTGTTACAAATCTGAATCTTAAAATGTAGACCAACAGTCTTCTCCAAACAGTGTCTTTTAGTTTCTTGGCAGATAAATGTTGTAACCATTTTGAAAAACTGTCCTTACATGATAAAGTATAAATTCGTCTGAACACTTGGTCACTGTCCTACATTGCTGTTGTGTTTTTTTGCTTCTCTTCCCCCCCCCCCCCCCCCCCGTCCGAACACAGCAGTAGCACAGCTGGAGTGACATTTCCAGATGACCCTTTTGAAAAACTGCCATAAAATAGCGCAGGCGAGCCCCTCAGCCCCTGCTCCTACTCCTTGCAGACGGCACTTAGACTATAGAAAAAGCAGACAGCGTCTGAAAAGCCCCACATTGATTTGGGGAAAGATCCTCTCACTGTCATGTGCAGAAAACAACCCGGAGAAAGAGGCAGCCAGTGCACGTCCTCGCAATGCAGAGCAGCCTAGGATCACACAGAAGCACAAAAATGGTTTCAAGTCATTGAGGCGTAGTACTTTCCCTAAGAAATCTTAAGCTTTTCTTCAGAGTGATTCAAATTGACTGCCCGCACTAAACAGCTTCAAGAGGCATCCCAGCTACCTTTGCACTTCATTTATTCTGGCACAACTAAACAGAGCCTTTCTTCTCCTGTTAAGACATGAGAGCTTGTGAGCTTTGCACTCATCCATGAGATCACATACTGGGTCTCGGTTTCAGACCCCAGTAGTAGCAGCTGGTGGAATAAAAAGATTCCTTGAAATAGCACCAGGTCCATGTGGTTGTGCCTGCGCAGAGGGAAGCGCAGGCTTTTGGATAAGCCCTGTGATCTTGGGCCTCTGCCCATCCAGACTGCAGCACCTCTGGGAGCATGTTGTGGTTTCCTGCCTCTCTGCACCTTGGTTTCTTTCCAAAAGAAATCAAAGCACACAAGGAGATGGCACGCTCTTGTTTGTGTCCTGGGATGGGGCTGAGCTGCACACCAGTTACGGTGGGCTGCACACCAAGCACGTCTGCTCTGCTCTGTAACTACATGCTCTTGGACTACATTGTCACTACACTGTCCTGTTGCTCTCCAACTTCTGGGGTCTTTGTCTGCAATGCCTAACACTTGGTATCCTTACTTAGAGATAGTATAATATGCCTGAGAAAGAAAGCCCGTAAACTATTTTCTATTGCTTAACACGCTTACCGTGCTGGTCAAATTATGCTTCCAAGCCCAAAGCTTTCTCAACAGGACAAGAGGAGTACTGCAGGCAGGGAGTCCATCCTTGGCTGCTGAGGTGTTCCTGGAAAGTGTGGTGCCTTCACTGTGCGTGGCATCATCACATGCCAGCTCCAGGCATATTCAAGCTAGCATTAATCTAACTGCACTCCACAGTCACTACGATGTAATTGGTAGAATAGGAATATACACAAGCAATAAAACTATGCTGAGCAGTTTATGGGCATGGCTACATGCGTAACTGGACCCAAGCAATGTTAAAGCTAGCTGGTGTGTGTCTTGGCAACTGTGAACCTGCTTGTCCCTGTCCACCCTATATTTATTTTGTTCTTGATGCAAATAGTCTTGACGTGATTTGGTGCAAGATGTGCATTGAAGGCGTACCTTGGTTTGAAGCAATGACAGGCTGTGAAGGTACAAGGTAGTGCTGAGCTGTATGCTCGCAGTCAATCATGCGCAGTCTGTACTGGCAGTTCTGTGCGGTGACAGTCACTGTGTGTGCGCTTTCTCCGGGCGCTGATGCAGAAGCCCATGTGAGAACTTGTCTGTTAAGGTTCCTGGTTGGGGTCTGTGTTTTCTCATCTGTGGCACTGGGCACTCGGGGAGGGAGAGAAAGCAGCTGCAGAAGCAGAACAGCTGATTGAGCTTGGTTTTTTAGTTTGTGCTTTCTATCCTGCTTCAAAACAGGAGTTTGATGTTTCAATAGCAGAGAACAATGGTGTGCTTGTTGGGTTTTCAATTTTTTAAAAAAATTATTTATATATCTATTTTAAAGTGAAAGGAATAGCAGAGAAATGCTTTTAATAAGTGAAACACACCACTTAGATTCTGACATTCTGTATTCCCATGAACAGAGGTTGCAGGTATATAAAACCAAAAGATATGGGGATTCATTCAGTCTGTGGACTGAGATGGACTGGTGCTGTACTTCCCTTCCAGGTTCTGGCTACCTGAACAAATGAAGGAATTTTGTAATAGGTCAGTCAAATTAACACGTAACAGTTTATAGTTTCATAATTCGTTCTAATGTTCCTTATTTTTAAATGATCCTTCTGTTGAAGTAAGATAAATTTCAGAGATACATTTTCAGATTAGGTGCTTTAAGTATGAAAAAAATCCCACAGTTGTTACATCAGCTTTTTTTCTATAAAACTAGTTTCTTAGAATGCAATATTGAGCATGTTGCCAAAGTTACACAGAATTCAGCAGTGCTTTGAATCTCCATCTATTTCTGCTATAAGCATTTAGGTTAGGATAAAGCCTTGATGGTAAGTTTTTGGCATTTCCAAGCACAGCACCTCTAAACAGAACAGCTGCCGAGAAACACTTCCATCACAATATTTGTTACCAAATTTAAGGCAGACTTCAATAACACTGATGTTTTGGATCTTCACTTTAGATAAAACCTTGCAGCCCTGACTTAAATGATCAAAATAGTCCAGCTGCCCAGGATGAGGCCAGAATATTATTAGCTATGTGTTTCTGCAGTGTCTCTGCCCCAGCCTAGAGGGCCCAGCTATTTGAGGATTGTAGGATCATGGAATAATTCAGATTAAAAGGGACCTCAGGAGGTCATCTAGACCCTCCTCCTACTCCAGGTAGGGTAAGCTGTGAATTTTGGTCAGTTGAGTCAAGACTGCAACATTTGACCCAGAGTGGATGTTTAAAACATGCATGTCATCCACCACAGCCCTTCAAAATCAGCAAATAGAGACTCTTTACTCGGGGATGCTCTTGCGAAGCAAGAAGGGCTTGCTGCTTGATAGGGAAGCAAATGGCAATCATCTAACAGGGTATTTATTGCATTACTGAAAATGGTGTCTTAAGAACCACTGATTTGGACCATGATGAAACCTTTAAAGGAGAATTGCTTTCAGCTGGGGAATTCTCTGGGAGCTGATTCTCAAAACAGGGCATTTACATAATCATTGTCTGCATGCAAATTCCTGATTTTTGAAGCATAAAGGGCACATAAATGTTTAGTAAAGAGGGCCCGATGTGAATTCTTTTTGAGTCTTCCTCAGTTGCAAGGGAAACATTATAATACTGTGGTATGCTGCCTAGATTTAAAGACACTCGTAATAGGAAGAAAGCTATTTTCTGCATATTTGTATTTTGTGTGTGTAAGTACAATATGTATACATGGTTGATCCATACCTTATAAGGTATACTTGCTTTGCTGCTAAGTTATATGCATTGAGAAATATATTGTCAACCTGTACCTTGTACATTTTATGCCTTCTAGAGACAGTTTAATAAAAACAGGTGCTTTTCCATAAGAAAAGTTCAGCAGCCATAAAGAAATATGCACAGCGTGTTTCCATTTCATCTTTACATATCTTGTAATTAAAGATGTGCCAAACTCCTTGAAAATAATTCACTTGGTCAGTGAACCACATTATTCGGGCGATTTGCAGATATCACAAAAGAGAAAGCTTAGGCATTTTGATTCACTCTGCAAATCGACATAGTATTCTTCCACATTATGTCTCGGTGATGCCCAGCAAATTGACTCTCATTGCTTCACACCACATTACTATGCATCAGGTCAAAATAGCACTTTTTTTTTTTATCAGATGTGAAATGTTAAGTGGCAAATATTAAAGTCACAAGAAATTTAGCAAAAGAGCTCTTTGCGAGGTAAATCTTGGGGAATTTGTTCTCGGTAGAATTATACTTTATTAATATGCTTTAAGAATATAATCGATGGATTCTGAGGCAAGTAGTAAAATCAATCTTGTCTCTCTTTAGGGCTTGTCTGGCGTGCTTTTTAGGAGGCTCAAGGCATTGTTTACATTAAGGAAAGTGGGGTCACTACGCTGATGTATTATGTCCTGATCTGCTGCAGTGATACATAAATAGGGGTTCATCCCACTGCAGCTGAGTCTACTGAGAATTCTGCACAAAGTGTTCATCCCTGCTGCTGGGGCTGCAGCATTCAGACTGTGAAGGAAGGAGAATGACCCCCACCAAGGTCCGGAGCAGCCTTCCACAGGATTACTGCGTTACCTGTTGTCCGGAGTTACAGCAGATCATCCCTGAAACCTCCATTTTTCCCCTAAAAAAAATAATCCTGTTTTCTTCATTGATGTCCTTTTGGCCTCAGCATACAGGTGAGCCCTGTGTAAGCTCCTATCTTCCATGTGCCCAGGTCTACCACAAACGGTTTTGTCAGGAGCTCTTAACACCTGTGAAAGCCAGAGAAAGATTTACCCCTGATCATACAGTGATTTTTCCGTCATCTTGCTTGCTTTTGAACACTTGGAATGTAATTTTTATGTCTCTGCCTTACTGAAGAGGTGAAGTTAAGTGGATGATCTCCTTTCATTTCCCAGCAGCATTGCATTCTTGTAGTTCAGCTTGCCCAAGCTGAGCAATACCTTATGAATCATGTAGTCAGCAGCAAAGCTTATGCTGTATTTTTGTATCCCAGCAATTGCCTGGTATTTAAAAAAATATATGCTCTCTCTACATAATATAAGTAGCAATATCTTTCCGTCGTAATGCTTGGGTGTTTCGCTGTGGGATGGATTGATCTCTGTAGGGGTGGGCTGCTTCACTGTGCAGCCTGCTCTGCAGCCTGGCAGGGGTTCGTAGGAGCCTCCTAGGAGGAAAGTGAATTGCACCGGCATGTCTTCACTGGCCTGAGCCCTGCCACCTTTGAAGTCTTCTTGCTGGATTTATAGTCATTAGAGGATTACAGGTTGTGAGCTCCTTGGACTGTTGTGTGCCATTCAGACCAGTTATGTTGCTGTAAGCACAGAATACGGAACAAACAAGCAAATTAATATTAGATGTGATGGAGAGAAGAGACGTCCCATATTAATTCACACGCCTCTTGGTGCGTGAACCAAGGCCTCCTGCTCGTAGTGTCAAGTGTTGGGCAAATGGGAGCTGTAGTGTTCCTTAGCATTTCAGCAGCCAGCTGATCTGATTCATCATGAACATGATAGGAAGTTGGTTTTGACATGACAAATGTCTACCGGTCAGTGTTATCCCGTGGTGCTTGTGCAGCGTCAGCTGTGCCTCTCCTATTTTAGGTGCTCTAAAACATTGCTGTCTCCATGTTCACCATGTAGTGGGGGAAACAAAAGCTTTGGGGCTCCTCCATTGATTTCATGAGATCAGCCATTTTTTATGTTCTGGATGGACTGTGTTGCTGATGAGACTCATGGAAACTTGTATTTCTGTGTTAAATATTCTGGTTTTATGATGCAAAAAAAGATGGTAGCTGTGCTTTGTGGAATTTTAAAATTCTTCCTGGAATTTTACTTGATCTTGTTGGGGGGAGAAGAGGGGCCCTTGTGTTCTCCCAGCAGATGTTGCATCTTTTTGAGAGTCTGTGCTGCTAACACCGTGTATGCTCCAAGGTCATGGGTGTATGGCATTCAGTGGTTTTTAAAAGATGGAAAGAATATCCTAACAGCTAGGTGGGATTTGGAATATTTCTTAGCTGTAGACCTGGAAAGGTTGGGGTGGGCGGTAAGGAAGAAGGTGGAGTGTTTTAGTTGCTCAGAAGGTTTAACACTAGTCGCTTCAAATCTTCTTTTGCTGATCTGCTGAAGATTGTGTAATCTCTCTAGCATGCAGATGTTGAACAAAAGAATATTACCGTGACATCCTTAATCTGTCTTTCCTGCTTCCCTTCCTTCCTTATGATCCACTCCACATTCTCCTGGGAATTGAAAGTATAAAATGGAATTTGAGGAAAGGTGCATTTCTACTTTCCAAGAACTAATTCTCTGCAAAGAGATTATCTGTATTACTGGGAAAAGCTACTGCTCATTAAATGTCTAGCTGTAGATGCAGTTTAAGGCGATAAATAAAGTATTCTGGATCACAGCACACAAGAATATAATTAATCGGGTATTTGTTCTAATATGACTGCATAGGGATTTAACAGGAGATCAGCTGTATTTAGTAATTTCACTGATAGCTTTTTTCCTTCCCCAGCTGAAGGATTCTACCTTTTTCTGGAATGTCAAACTCTGCCCTAATTTACATAATGTAGAGTCTTTCTTTTGTATACCGTAGAAGAGAGGAAACAAACAGGAAATAACGAATTTTTAAATTATGCAAATATATGAGGAGTTTAAATCTTTCCACTTTTTTTTTTTTAAACTAAGTCAGAGCTGTAATATGTTTGAAGTACCTGAGCTCTTGAAGCAGTCATAGGATAATGCTATGCCTTTACTCAAACAAAACTCACACTGAAGTCCAGAAGCAAGATGTTCACGCCCTAGAAATGGGGAGAAGTGCTTTAGTAAACTAGTGAATAATAACCTGTATGTAATGCTATTATAAATGCAGCTGCTAAGGTAGGAAGTGGATGAGAAGGTCATACAGATGCAATGAGTTGCAAAGATAGTCCTTCAGAGCCACAATTTGCCATTCCAGAGTAGTTCAGCATGTCTGTGTAGCCCGTGGTAATGCGCTTGGCAGGCATTGGAGGTATCGCAGGTGTAAGATGCCTGTGAAGTGGTAGGTGTCTCCTAAGCCCCAGCCCAACTGCTGCTCCCAGCCCTGCGATGGATCGATCCAGGAAAAGCAGTGTTTCCTCAAGACTCATATGTGAACACGTAGGTCCATCTAGCTCTCACCCGTGCGCGAGCACGCATGTGGTACTGGTGTGTGTGTGTGAGATTAATCCCTTTCAATGAGTGGCAAACTGTCTATCTAGAAAATTTGCGTGGATAAGCGCAATCCATCATAATACATCACCGAAGATTAGCCTGCTTATGAGACTGACATGTTTTGAAAGGAAAACACCAAAGTGAAATTTATTTTCGAACTCCTAACTCTGTGGCTTTGATCAAGAAAACAAAGCATGATGTTGTTTTAAGAAGACACTAACGACTGAAAAAGAAGTCATGTGTTTAAAAATCTTGATCTGCTGCAGGTAATGGTTGCAGGGCTTGCCACCAACTTCCCATTAGTGTCTGAAAAACTCTCATGCTGTACCCTGCTGCACAAAGCTAGCAGAAATTTTAATACTTACATCTCTGATTTAACTAGAGCACGTGTCTATAAAAGACTTATTTTTTTAAGATCAACAAATATATTTCATATTGCTTGCTGCAGAATACAAAACCTTAAGATCTGCAAGCATCAATGAACAGTAAAATATATGGCCAAATGATTGACAGGGCAAGAAACAGACAGGTATTGTGTGTAATAGGCTAAACCCAGCCTCTGGAAAAAACATGAAAAATGGAAATTAAAACAACAGAAAAACAAAGAGCATTTCAAGTTTGTCTTAATTCAATTTTTATAGCTTTGCACATGATGTTACCCAGCCAAAAGTGAGCGTAATATTTTATGAATTTAGTAGTACACTTCTGTATTTATATGCTCATGTCTTTTATTCTGTATCAAAGTTAAATGAAAATGGAAACATGAAAGAGTTGACTGTGAAAACATTCAGGTGATTTGACTGTGGTAACATTCAGGTCATGTCTCATACATATACTTGAAATGTTAACTGCACCAGCTTGCTTACAACTGATAGTTATATGAAGACTTTAGTATTTTTATTAACAAGTAAAACTTAAGGACAGGCACCTGGTCCTCAGAGGACAAACCCTTTTGGTTTTTTATGGGATCACCGGGAAAAGAAATCTCATTTCCCTGTTGCAACTTTAGAATGAACATTTGCATGTAGCTTTCATTTTTATCTGAGCTACTGCTAGACCTTGACTGCTTGGGACTATATCTCATCTGAAGTTTGGTTTCTGTACAGGCAGTCTAGTTGAAAAGAACCAGTAAAGTGAAACTGTACTTTCCACAGATGCTACAAATCTGAATATTTCCTTCAGTCTACTTGTACCTGTTGCATTTCTACACACGATCATGGCTTTTTTTCTTCTGACTGACTGCCATATCTCTGCATTGCATGCTAAGACAGTCCACTGGAAAAAGTAAAATTGGATGGCGAGTTGCAAGTCTTAACTGAAGCAATTGGCTGTTTTCTATTCCATGTTGGGAGGATTTTCACTGATTTCATAAAAGTACCAATTGATGTGGCCTTTTCGAGCAATGCAGACACTGTATCACGTGATCTCCATCAAGTAAACCCAAAGGTTTTCTAGCTAATAACAAAGTGGAAATAAATAAGGTTTATAAGGTCCATTTGAATTATTGCAGCATCTTTCATAATTAAAATTATCGTGAAGCTGTAAGGTCTAACAGCTGCACAGGTAGTCTGAACAAGTAGCCGAAAATATATGTGTAACCTTTCAGCCTTCTTGGAGCAGGAAGCCAATCTCAGAACAGGTGACCTCCCTCACTTTGGCTTCTGCTCCTCTTGGTCACGTGATGCCGAAAAATCGCTCAGCCATCAAACATTTGGTCTGAATTCAGTCATAATGTATGTGCAATCATTCACTTTGGATTGCCTCTGCTAGCATTATTTGTCGGAGAAATTAGTGTGTGTATATATATATTGTCATTACATCTATAGTTTAGTGGTGAGTAAATCCTCTTCATGCGCTGTATCCGAACACTGGTCTGGGTCTAAACATTGAAGAAGACTGGGAAGGGCAGTTACAGGTCATCACTGCTCTGATCAGCACTGAGTTCCTACTATAAACATTTCACCCTGACTTCAATACACTCTTCACCTGTGTGTTAGTAGTGTTGTCACTCAACTCAAAGGTATAAAACATCAGGAGATAAATGGGCATCCAACAGACTGTCCACTTTCTTCATCTCTATGAGCTAGCCCAGTATTGTCTTTCTACAACTATTACTTCTCTTATCAATGTATGGCTTCATATTGTGTATATAATCACATCCATTAAAATACAAAGATTCAAGGATAGGGAAATTGCTCTGAAAGTGGTGCAAAGAAACATTCCTCTCTGGGGGTTTGTTTGCTTTCTCATTTATTGACCTGGGTGTCTCATTTGTTGGGTTCCTCTAACCATCTGTATGTAACTTGTACGTTCTGGTGGGATTGAAAATGTGAAATATGTGAATTTTTATGACTCGGATGGATAGTTGCCGAGGTGCTGACTGTTCTGGATGGCAGATGTAGCAGTAGGCCGAGGAGCGGCTTTGAGCAATATTCAGAAAGGCTGGCTTGCCTGGCGCTAAGTATAAAAGCAAACATAATCACAGGAGAAAAGACTGCCAAAAAAGCAACATCTTAACATCTGTCCCATATAAAATACCTTATTTTTCCTTCCATCATACAATGTTCACTTTCTGGTTTCAGCCTGTACAACTGCAAAGCCCGTAGGGCATTTACAGTTTCATGAATATCTGTGTTGAAAAGCTCAAACCTATTTTAAAAGTTCTATGTTCCCAGCTAACTAGTACTTCAACTTTTGAAGTGAGTCTTTTTTTTTTTTTTACTGAAACTGTTATGAGATACTAATTTAATTTTCACTGAGAAACACAGATATTTTTATTCTTAGGAATGAAAATCTTAAGTGCTGATGTTTAGGCCACACTAGTCACCGCTACTTCTGTTTTTGAGACAGACTTGGTGGTTTATTTGCTTTTGAAGTGTCTACTCTCTGAAAATATTTGCTCACGAGGTTATAGACACACACATATATATACATACATATATAAAACACCTAATTGGTGGTTTTCGGTCTGGTGTGGGTCACCTCTCGGGTGCTCACAAAAAATAACTGAAATAACAAATTCAAAGCATAATTTTTCTGGGATCTGGATCTCTTGTTGAAAAATATATTGATGTTTGCAAATCAGAAGGTTGGAGGCCATTAAACTAATCTGTTTGCAATTGCCTAGAAAAGCATAAGTCTGTGACTATTACCCGAAAACTCAGTTCTTCTCCAGTGACATACTGAATCGTGAGCTGCAACCAACTTTCTGGAGGCTGCCTCTGACATGGGGAGGGCTTCCTTAAAATGGACAGGTGCTTTGGGTCAGGCACTGAAATACCGTAGACATGAGCTGTGCAGCTCCTAACCTGGAGGTCATCTGTCTAGGAAGATGTTAACAGCAAAACCTGACACCAGGGCCAGGCAACTCATTTGACAGTGACTGTATGGTCGATTTACAGCTGGCTGCATTTTACACGCTAAACAGCGAGGATGCCTGGTTAAACCATAGCTTTATGTGTGGTGCTTACTTTAAAGAAACAGAGGTTTTAAATGATAGTAAAACAAAGTAAGTAGGTAAAACATGGTATTTGACAAAAAAAATTTGCTATGCATGGCCATGAAAAGATTTTGTTTCAGAGGAAGTAACCAAAACTAACAGCACAGAGCTATTAGATACAGCAAGGATGCCAGACTTGATTTTTCTAATGCTGGGATTGGGGGAGAGGTAATATACTTGGAAATGAGAAAGGATGATGCTTTTTCTTTCTACCTTTACCTTTGTTAAGGTGATGTCAGAAGGAATTATGTCCAATTATATCCAGTGTGCCTGGAACATTAGAAAAATTGTCGATGGTAGAGTGGGAATAGCAATTTGCTAACATTAATAAGATTATGCTGCTTAGATCAGAAGCTACCCCAAAGTTTGTAGTGTTCATAATGGTGAAAAAGTAATCGTTATAAAAACTTGAAGAAAAAAAAAAAAAAGTCAGATTTTCTTTATAGACTTATGTCATCATTTTTTTGGTTTGTTTGGACTCTCTCAGTGTTCTGCAGAAGGTCTCTCTGAAATATATAAAACTGTCATGTGTTACTTTCTTGCCAATTTTTTTCTAATTAGTTCAACATGGCACAAGACCTCTAAATGACCCTTGGTGCTGTGTCACAGATTGCACTTTGTATGTTTATATGAAATACCAGGATAAGAGTCAGCCTGGGAGCACTCTGGTGTTTTTTTCAAGCGGAAAAGTCTCTGTGGGGCAAATGTTTGTGATAACGACAACTTTATTAAAACTTTTGAAGGGAGTGAGTAAAATGAGACTGCAGAACTTCACCAGTGACTGAATTTTTCCCAGTGGCTGTCTTTTTGGCTGAAAATAGAATTTTAAAAAGAGCCAGGCCCTGGGTTTTCATAGTATTAAACCTCATTTTGTTGATTAGGCTAGGGTAAAGTAAGTGTAAATCATTACCATTTTGGTTTGGTGCATTGTACTATTATAAGGGACTGAGTGTGATATAAAGCCAAGGTGGGTGCAGCCCAGTCGCTTGAACATACTGAGGCAGCTTGAACCAGTTGTATGATTTAACCATGGCCAGCCATGGTTGCCAAAGATGTTTAGATCTTTGGGAATGGGCACAGTGAATGTTTGTGCACCAGACCTAAGCTCCAAATAAAGTGAACTTAGTGTAGAAAGCTTCTGAAAGTTAAAGGAACTGCATTGGTCCCATACAAGGAGTTTGCCCACGTGGAAGAAGCAGGACCATTGATTATCATACTTTGGAGGATGTGGTTAGTCCTTGTTTGGCCAGTGCTAGGAAGGTCCCTCAAAATATTCAGCCCTTAAATGTCCAAATGGACTGCAGTGGCCTTGGAGCATGAAAGTGGAAACGGATTTCTTGCCTTCTCCAGTAGCAAGTGCACCCCTGCACCATGCCAGGCTCCATAACACAACTCAGAGAAGAGAGTCAACACTGTCATCTTAATCCTAGTCCTTATGTGTATTTCAGTACTATTTTTCCCTTTACAGTGAAAAGAAGGCTAAGAATAAAATCCAGTAAAAAGATGAGCTAAAGATCAGTCTTTTTTGATGGATTTGTTTTGCAAATAAACAAAACTGGTTTAGATTGTGAAAAAGTCATAAATTTTATAGTCTAACTGTACACAAAAGGCAGGGTCTCCTAGGCACTTCGCCTCCTACCAGCTGTACCAGAAACATCTGCAGAAACACGTCATTTAAACAAGTCATGTAAATAAGCAGACTAATTGATTAAAATCCAGAATGTTACATTTAAATAATAATAATAATTTAAAAAATTAGTTTTGTTCCCGTGATTTCCATGGTTTCTGGTAGGTGACTGTAAGAGGGAAGAGCAAACCATCCCAGTAAACATGAAATCGTAGTTGGAGGCTGCAGAGTCAAGTTATCGGATAAATGTGTGGTACAAAAGTAAGGAATATCTGAAAGACTGACATTGAAAAGGTGCCTTCTTGTCAGAGTGCTTAAAGAGTACAAAAAAGGTTTCAGGTAAAAGAAAACTCTCAAAAGAATGGATGCTTTTGAGGGGGATCCTTTTAATGTTATAGTTAAATCGAACTAAATCTAATTAATTTGATTCAATAGAATTTTAAAGCCTGAGTTCCTCAGGTCTCAAAATCCCAGCCTTAACCTTGGTTCCACTTTCTAAATGTTAAAATCTTGCCTTTGACACTGGGCATATAAAACTTCATATATAAGAAACAGTTGTGTGGAGTCGCTAGTATCTCTCCAAGTTCTGGGATCATTTTGAGAAGGAGGCTACTTCTGAAAATACATAAGATCATGGTTTGGGAGCAAAATTCTTCATTTTATGGGGAAGGAGAGACTTGAGGAGTGAGAAGAAAGACTCTAATAATCCAGTCCTGGATTTCATCTCTTAGGTTTCCTACTGCTGTACTAGTTCAGCCTCGGCTGATCCTTCAGATAAGTTGATTTCTCCTTACTGTAAAGCTTTGTTCTTCTCTTCTCACTTAATGGCACGATTTTTCCTGCATCATTAGGCCATGATGCAACACTTTCATAATAACAGCAGCATAATTTTAACCAGAATTTATAAGCTGTTCATATATTCCTTCAAATAACTCAATGCCTCTTGTATACCTTTGGTATGGTCTTTTTAGTTATTGCTTACAGCTGTACAAACCATTTTATTTGGATGTATTTTGTAGTTCATAATCTTAACAGAATTGTCTTTGCAAATTGCTTCTTAGTTACTATCGCTGAGTATCTCCTTTAAAGATCTGAATCACTTCTTGGCATTTAAATGAGTGGCATTAATAGGATAATTAATGGATTGAAAGTAGGAGAGTCATCTCTAGATAATATTTCAAATTTTACTGAAGTTTGTTCACATAAAGAAAGTGAAAATTTGTTTGGAGAAACACTAGAATCACTCCTGTTGGTCTTGTACATATTTTTCTTCCTGAACTGCATTTCAGGAAAAACCTGCAAGAAAATCCCTCTGCCTACCAACTCAGAAAACTCAAGTAAGCTGATGGCTTTAGTCATTAGCTTCCAGCCTGATGACCTGGGAAGAGGTGGCTGAATGTCTAACTCATGCTGGAAACGTTTCCTCTTTGAGCAGTTGAAGATGTGTCCTTTACTAAATTAACAGTCAGCCTTGAAAAGAAAGTATATGAAGCATGGATCAGCAAATTAATTCAAATTAAAAAGAGAAATGGTATTGAATCTTTGCTTTAAACTCAAAGCCAGCATTTGTTCTTTTCTTAAATTTGGACCTCAAATGCCTTCGAACTGTGGACTACATCATAATGTAGTTTTTTGTGGTCCATTCCCATCTCACTGCTTAAATCAAAAAATCCCTGTGGCTGCTGTAGCTGTGGATTAATAGAAAAGTAGAAGTTGGAAAGTATTTAATGTTTTTAGCTGCCTTTTTAATAGAATTTAGGAGCTGGGAGTGGGAGCTCTCCAGAGAAAAGTTTCAGAAGTTTTGTTGTGAAGACCGACTGCGTAGGTAAACCTTTGTAATGGAAGAGTGGTTTATCAAGGAGTATCAATCAATTTGACTGGCGTGCACAAAATGTAGGGTTTTCATGAGATAAGAAACATGACGTTTTCTTTCTGCAGTACGTTACAATGAAGACAATTTTTTTTTTGTTTCTTTGTGTACTACTATCCATTCTTGAACTCTTACAGTTTGGTGTGTAAATGAGAACTAACCCAAGTATGATATATTATTAAAAAGCAACCGTATATTGTTCCTTATCCTTCAGCATTGCATGATTTTGGCATCCAAAGTTTGCTGTTAATTCTCACTGAAACCCCAGCAAAGTTACAGAGGGTGAATTTTGGCTTCTTGCTTAATATAATGTGAACATTTACTAGCTTTTTAATGAATATTAAATTTGAACAAAATTATAATCAGTCCTAACAAGAGCACTCATTTTTGTTTGCTTTTAGTTACTTACAGTTTTAAAATACTAAAATTGAGATGTTTTTATATATGTATAGAAAATAAAACCTCCCCATCAAACCCTGAATCTAAATTCCAATGGTGAAAACATCTGCCAAAGATTGCATTTTAAACTTCTTGAAGTCCCAGAGATTACTGGGGACTGTAGAAATAACAGGGCTTTTAGTTTCAGTTTGCTGGTTATTCTTGAGGAGGAAGTTGGGGAAATTAATAAGTCTTATTTAGGTCAAATTATACATTTTATGGGACCAACATAAAGAAAGACTGGTTTTAGTTCAAAATTTAGTTTTCTGTTTTAAAGAAAGCTTCAAAACAAGATAATTTCAAATTTTCTATATGAGATACTGTATTTTGAATTCTGTTTTGAATCTTCAGAAAACAGCAATATGGACCACATTGAAACATCAGATATAGGACATAAAAAATGTTTTAGTAATGGGTGAAATTATGCATTTTGTTGGGGGGGGAATCACAAACTGCACCTCACCAAATGGGTGTCGTTCTTCCAAGCATTAGCATGCCGTAGTAATAAATAACACTATGAACAGATGCTGTTTATTACTGGTGGGATGTTGAATTGGCAACCTGAGGCCTGTTTTTGTAGAATATCTGTGCCAGATTAGTTTCCTTGGAGTTCCTTCAGTGACTGGTCATTTTGCAAATGCTTCTCTGAGGCAAGGCTGGATTTCACAGGACAGCAGAGGGAGCACTGAGATATTTGCTTGCTAATGAGAAAACGTAGTGGCCCTGAGTGGGGCCAGTGGTAGAGCTGGAAGTCAAGTCACGTCCCTTTATTCCTGCCCCCAAATCTTGTCTGCTTTACCTCTTTTTTATGTAACTTGGGACCACCTATTTTTAAGGCCCCCATACAAAGGTGGGAGATTTAGGAGTCCACGAGTACCTTAAATTTTGTAAACTGGTGTTTGCCACATGAAAGCTAATCACAAATTACTTAAACTGTGTAGGACTCTAATTTATAACTGAGCGATTCAAAAGTGCTTATTGCAGTTACAAAGTAGCTGCCAAAATCTCATAAATGACCATGGTAGTCATATTTTTTTCTTCTTCAGAAGAAATATTTCTTTCTTTTATTAATATAAAACCACAATGTCATTATGTCACCCATGCATCCACTGTGTAATTACTCCATTTTAAAGATAAATCCATTGTCTTGGGATGCATCCATCATGGATGTCACCTTTAGCACAGAAGGTGAAACACTAAATGGACACCTTTTACTAATATTAATTTCTATATAGTCATCAATTGTGAATAGACTATCCATTGTTCTCTTTGACAGAGACAGGCCAATGACAAAGATTAAATTATCCATCTTTGTGGAAGCGAGGGATCTGCTTCAAAGAGTGCTCTTCAAGATCTTGCTTTTCTGGCCTGAGTATATTATATTAATCTACAATTTGTTCATTTTAAACACTGATCAATTATAGCAGAAGATTGCAGATTGCTTGTTCTTCACTGAAATGAAAGGTCAGGAATGAGAGAAGCCTTGAGTTTCTCTCTGAAAGATTTTTAGTTGAAAAGAAAAGGAAGTGCCTGGTTTTGTCTCTCGCTTGCTGTGTTAATCTGACACTCAGGGGCTCTTTCTGGATCTTCTGCCAACCTTATCTCAGATTTTCATGCAATTTAAATGACAATTTGTAGTGCTCATTTAAATTATGCAGGAGTGTTATTCTCAGAATATACTGAAGGGTACATCTTTGGAAACTTGCTAGAGCCAGTACAGGAGCCATCAAGGCCTCAGTGCCTTTAGCAACTGATAGACGCTTCTATGTTCTTTCCAAAACTGCCTAAACTTTTCTGGGAGCACGCATGCTGCATATGGGCTTACTTACTTCTTTTTATCTTGGTGTGACGAGTAAGGGTATGACATGCCTCTGTGGATACACTGATATGGGAGAAACTGCGACATAGGACGAATCATATCAATGGCCTATGGAGATATTTTCCCATTCCATCTGGATAAAACTCTTTAATGTAATGTGGCACTTAGGGATATGGTTTAGTGGTGGACTTGGTAGTGCTAGTTTAACAGTTGGACTTGATGATCTTAATTAAGGGACTTCTCCAACCTAAATGATTCGAAGTTTTGTATTTGAGAAGTGTTTAAAGTTAGACTTCTTTGTTGTCTCTGGGAACATTTCAGTTCCCCTTCAGTTCAGAAATGATACAGCAGCTAGCTACATACTGGATTATTGTCATAAATCCATCACACATTCATGAAGTTACATGGAATAATTGAGAAGAAATAGAAAGGATAAAATCCTGTTTTGGGAAGGTACTTCAGTGGGAAACAGTTCAGTACCAGCACAGGCTCAAGCAAGCATGGAAAAAAGATCCAAATCTCATTGAAAGCATCACTTAAATTAGTGAGCTTTTAGCAAAACCTAACTGCCTCATTTCTGGTTGGTTTATACTAGCATGTGCATTTGGAATAGGCACTTTTAAAATGCCTAACCAAGTTCATAGGTAGCTTTGCTATAAAATAAGAATAAACAATAAAGTAATTACCTTTTTCCCTTCCTACCTTCCCCAGGTTAATATTCAGGAGAAAAACTGGAGATCTATATTTTGGTCGCAGTAAATGGCAGGGAACAAGAGCTTTGATCTCCAAAATCAAATGAAGACCACTTTTACAAATAGCAGTTCCATAGCTCTTCCTGCAGTGATGGTATAGGGGTTGCTGTATTCTCTGTGTTTATTTGGCTAGGTATGTTCGCATGGGCATAGCACTTCTGGAAAAGGCCATGAGAAGTTGGACCTGTTACAGGTCATAATACTTCCATGATGAGTTCTGTCAAAAGAAATTTGGTCTTTGCCATCAAGCCTTCTTCAAATTTATATGCTTTTTTGCACTGGAATTTCTTGAGGCATCTGGTTTATTTAAACTTTACAGAGAACGCTAAGTTAAATTTCAGGATAATCCAAAATGTTTTATTTTGGGAAAATTAGGAAATAGTTCTTTTCCCTATCCAAAAATAATTGTGCTTTAAACAGTAAATATTTCACAAAGAGTTTGTTTTAAAGTTTCCATTGTTTGTAATGGAAGTGTTATGTTCTGCTATGTAAAGGTAGTACAGATAACAAATTGGACAGAATGCTTGTCTTCCAAAATACAAGAAATTTTGTAGCAGATTGTTGGTACTTAATGCTTACAGTCCATCTCGTAGTAGGTGAATCTACACCCTTCTTGGTGTTTTTAAATAGTTATCAGGCTATTTTAAGGATTTGGAGTATTCTTCCTGTATCTGCGAATTCCTGAATGCTTTTGTAACTTTCGTAGTCTGCTTTCTTCTGACTTTTAAATGCAAATTAGAATGGGTGATTTTTCAGTGCACACAAATCCCTTTATTGGTTAAGATCCTCTGGTTGTGACATTACCATTTTTTATTTACTTACTGCTAGCTAAGATGTTACCCCTAACTTTAAAAGTTTTTCAGACAAAATAGTGCTGCCCTCACTACACTCTATTGATTCCTTTGTATTGTCATGGTTTGGTGTTCTTCTACAGCAGACATATACAAATGAACAGATGGCTATGAAAAGGAATTGCATTTTTATCATATTAAAGACACAGTTATTGGAAGTACTGATATGTGAGAAACATGAGAAAGACCTCAGAGGGCACTTTTAAAAAAAATCTCTGTTATATTACGGGATACGTGTACTTCTGATATATGTGCTGATAATGAGAGGCAACACAACAAAATATATGCTAGGTTTAGTTTTGGGTTTGAAATAATAGCACTTTTAGTGCCATTGCTTTAAAATGCTGGCATCAAATTTAAATCTGTTAACAAAAATTAGGTTTCTTTGTGACCTTTTTCCTCATTCTGCATATTTCTATTTATCTGCATTTTCTTAAAGGAAATTCTGGGACAAACAAGGGACAAATGTTGTCCAAAGTTTGGTATTCTAGACATCTGCCGCACATCAACAAACTGTGTGTGTACGGTCTTCAGTGTGTCTGGACTTCTTTCTGTAATAATTTGTGTAGTCGTTAGGGGAGGAAAAATCCATTCTGGAAGGACTACTGTTTCTTTTTGACTGGGTGACCTACAGTGGACAACCACCACAAAAGGACATTAGTCACAAAGTTGGCTGGGAATACTATTTTATTAGGAGAAGAAGAAAAAGAAAAAGGGCTCTACTTGAGTGTGGATCTTTTCTTTAGTCCTAATTAGAACCACAATCCATCATGCTGGAAAGTTTCTATTCATTTTGGTGATTGGGGACATGACAAATGAATCTCAGAATAAATGGGATGTCAAGGCAGAGCAGGAGATGGATGTGTTCTGCATGGGATGAATGTAATAAGTACAGTTAATGTTGGCAACCAGCCAGTCCCATTGCCTCACGCTGGGTGAGTTGCCCCAAGGCTCTGACCAGGGGTAAAACACCAATAAATGATTCCCCTCATCTCCCATTTATTAGAAAATGAACACCTTGTCAAGGTTCGTTTTCTGTTTTCCTAACTGTCACTTTGCTTCAGGGATGGCAACTAATTGAATATTAGTTAATTGTTTCTAATAAAATGCTGATAATTAGATATCTCTTTTCATGTTGCTGGCCTAGCTCCTCTCTTTAATTTCACTTCACTTTCAGTAGCCTCTGTTTCTCACACAGCCGCGTCGAGATTGATTATCTGCAGCGAGCGAGAGGCCAAGCAAGAAACTTCATTTAAGATTAATTTCAGGGAAACTGTTTTACAATTTTTCTAAATTGAATTTAGTCTTAATTTTAAAGTGTTAGGGGTTGTATGTCTTCAAAGGTTGCTTTTGGATAATTTATTATGTATCAAGTAATCAAACCCACTCTTGAACTAGGATGCTCAGCATGTCTAAAGGCACTCCTTGGATTTAGCTGTACTGACAAGCCTGGTTTTGCTCAAAAGTGTTGGGGAAGGAAGGAAGGCATTCCATGGCATGTATGCTAGATTGCCAGTAATGTAGCATCTTTCTTAATTATTAAGCAATTCCTAGAAAAGACTGTCTTTTCCTCTTCGTATCAGTTCCTCCAGTCTTTGGTGATCCCCAGATACCCAGATGCCTTTGGCAGTTGCGGTAAGCATAGGGGACACAGAAGGTTTCCCTTAAATGCTTGAAAACCAAGTCTATGATAACTATGTAAGCTCATGCTAGCTCCCAGATGAGGATGCGTCTTCCTCATACCAACCTGGTTGAGGCTCAGATGTATCTTCAAGTGTATTTGAATTGTAGTCTGTTCTTTGGATCCATTTTAAAAAAACCTCCAAAATCTAAGACCTGTGTGAAAGTTGCATGCTGTTTTTCCGGAAATGCTTACCAGCTAACTTCCCTGGCCCCCACCAGGTATAAAATGTGATAGTGCCACTAATTTCAGTTGAACCATGATGACAACGCACAAGATGAAAAGCTGTCCCACAGGACCGTTCTCTGTCTTGTCTGGAGTAAACCATAATATAGCAAATATATTCCAACCTAGATTTCTCACAAGCTGAGGAAAGTATAGTTGTAACAATGCTGCTAACAAACACTTCTGCAGCCTGGTGGTGGGGAGGTGTGTGTGTCTGATAAGGGTAGAATAAAAAAATGCAACAAAGCATCCAGAATTCCTACCAGATTGGTGCTTATTTGGGAAAATGAGAAGGCTGGAAAAGGTACCCCTAAGATCCCTTCCCCCTTAGCCTCTATGTCTCCCCACACAAAACCAGCTTTAGTTGTTTGAAGTCCCTTGGGGGAGGGGATGAAGCTGTAGCACCACTGCTTCTTGAAGTCGTTGACTTGTGTAAAGATATCAGGGGATGGATATTTGTACCACAGCAAAATGCTGAGCAGCTCAGTGTAAGAACTGCTGAGTTGGAAAAAGAAGCTGGAGAAGGATGAAATGAATACTGAAAACACAGATATAAGCAAATGGAACATAATGCAAGCAGAATTAGAGTACTTGGAGTCTGTCCTAAGATATTCCCAGCCAAGTTTGTCCCTTCAAGCAAATAAAACAACCCCAGGGAGCAATTTGGCCTACCATGCATACATTTGGACTCTCTGAAGAGAAGCAGAGTAACCCAATTGCATGGACTGAGAAAAACTGTAACAGCTTTTCCATCCTATTTTTTGCTATAAGAGATCCTGAATATAATGTATGGATCATATACAGTCCTTGTTAAAATCAACTTACTACATTTTTACTAGCTTCACAATGTACCAATTATTTAAAAACTTCTCAGCATGAGAAAAGGTCAGATTCTGAATGAAGGTAGGTGAGCACTTGCCTTAAACCTGCCAGAAAAGTTGGTCTATAAGACTTTCTAAGCTTCCTTTTTTTTGCTAGCAAACCTCTTGACTTAGCAGGAATTGGACTTGCAATTCCCAAAGAATTCAGTGTGTATCTTTGGATATGGCTGCACAGTCACGCAGGACTGTAGTTCATATAGATGCATCTGAGCCAGCTTTAAATTAGGAATGTAACCATAGTCTCACGGAGCTCAGCATGGGACAACATACTTGGCCGGTTTCTCAGGTAGGTTTTTCTGTGTTACGCTGCCTGAGGGGTGTGTGTATATCCTTTGTCTTTGCTAAAGGATGTCAAAAGACCTTTATTATAAGAAAAGAAAAAAAAAGTCTGGCGCTCTGATTCGTTCTGTATTAGAGAACATGAAAAGGTTCTCCTCTGAGTGCGAGGAGTGATTTACACTGGTCTCTAAGAGAAGGATGCAGGCTTTTCTATTTCACTCTCTGGGTGAATATGTAGATAGAAAAATAACAAGGAAATTAGTGAAAGACAAGCAAATGGTTCTTTCATTGCCAAGCCCTATCCTTTGTAGAGGTGGAGGTTTTTTGGTTTTTTTTTTTTGTAAACAAGGGGATTTTCTTCATTTACATTGGCTACAATGACCTGTAAAGCTGGTAGGAGAATTGTTTCTTGTCAGGAAGGCTTGTACTTACAGGCAAGGTCTAAACTTTGTAACCTACTTCAAGTAACTCTGTAGTACTCTAACAAATGGTCCCCCACTGGAGGTAAGCAACACAAGCTGGGAAAGATGCTGTAGAAAAGACTTGCAGGAATATTCACGTTTTGGTCTTGAGCAAGTCGTCTGTTGCTTCTGATTTTTCACTGGAACAGCTGACTGATGAAATACTTTAATATTGTTTTAAAAAACTATGCTGGATTGCTCGTAGCCTGCTATGAGCTTACTCCACTGGCAGTTCAGTTTGCAGCACCTGTGATAAATGGACAAAATTAATGATTGCCAAGTGCTGCAAGATTATACTTGATGTAAAGTGAGGTGGTTTTTTTTGAAGTTCAGGCTGTCATCAGATTTTTTTTTTTTTTATTTATTCGTCTATTTTTAGAAACTATGTAACAGTAAATAAATGTGTGCCATGTACTGCAGGTTGATAGACAACTGAATGGCAAGGCTGTAATGGGATCTTTCAGTTCTTACTGAATAAAGTCTGTTTCCTTTTTATTACTCTGATTATACCTACATACCAACAAGGCATATTTAAAGCTTCTAGGAGCCTGGTATCATCATAGCAGAAATGTGTTTTCCCTCTCCAGAAAGGAGCAGAATTTGGAGTATTTGTAGCCTCGTGCAGCACTTATGTTGCCTTTGATTTTGAGTGGGGGTTTGGAAGTGCCCAAGAAAGGAAAAAAGATGTAAATCCATGTTAGTGTGGTCCCACCATCTGCTTCTCACCTGCCCAGGCCACAGGGATGTGTGTGTGAGTCTCTGGGAGCCTGGGGAGGTCTGTGCTGTTCAGTTACCAGTTTCTGCCCTGGAGAACGTGAACCTTTGCCCAGCGCAGCCAGTCAGAGGGACTTCTGTTGGATCATCTGAGGGGTAGAGCTCTCCACAAATGAGTGAGGTTGTACTCAAACTGACATGGCATCACCGGCCAGGAAATAACCACCAGAGGGGTCCTTTGTTTAAGGAAATCTAAACAAATTTCTCTTGAGATGAATTCTAATTCCTAATAAAAATCTGGATAACGGGCATCTGGAGAAACAGTTGATTCCCCTTGCTCAGCTGTATGATGAAAAGAAATAGGTTTTTACAATGATGCATATAAAAATTAAGCCCAATAGGAAGATTTTTAAAATATATATCAAATAGTTTAGTAGCGACTCATTCTAGATTGGTAAATGTCCTCGTTTAAAACTTTACTACTTGACAGATGCAGAAATGTCAATTTTCATTATAAAACGTAGCACAGCTTTCTTTCCCTTGAGGGGAACCTCATTAGAAACTGTAACACTAGTGGATTCGAGGGAAACCCATCCTATACCATACCCCATTATATTTGGTTTATTAAACACAGGGCTTTATTTTCAGTCAATGTCAGCACATTAAGTTTCCTTGTCACTTTTGGATTTGCTGGGAGGTTGTAGTGCTTATACATGGGGCAGAAGAGAGATGCCTAACATCATGGTTGCCCTCCATAGCTTTCTCCGTGTGACAGAATAAATCCTTAGCAGAGGTGATTCAGGCTTCGTGTGTACAGGGTGTCCCTCAGTAGCAGAGAAGTTGCAGATAATGTGAAGCACCATTCCTAGTGCGAAGTGATAATCACGGTGCTTATAGATGAATGTAAATTTCATAATCAGCTGTAGTCTGCAGCTGGAAAAAATACAAGTATGTAAAATGTTTTCAAATTATTACTATTCAGGGATCATAAGACAAAGATTAGTTGTCTAAATCTGTCTCATAAACAAATTAACAGTGATGCTTTCTGTTCAAAATATGATTCTTGTCGGAAGGATTAAACATGTTAAATCCAGCTAGAATATGCTGTGATCGTGTTTTTTAGCAAAGCTGCAATAATCAGACATTTACAACTAATAAATCGGTACTCTAATTCCTCTGCAATAAGGCTTTGAAATATAATCTGTCATTTCAGATTTATAGAACATGACTTCTCATAATTACAATTCTCAAATGCACATTACTAGTTATAATTAAATTCACTTTCAAAAAATCTGAAGCATTTTTGTGGATTATCTGCTCATATTATGTTCTAATGGTAAAATTAATGTATAATCTGTTGAATAAATTTGGTTAGTTCTTGGATAGAAAAATACACTCTACTATTGATCAAGTCCTGGAAACTTAGATAAGAAGAACAAAAATGTGTACTGTATATCTTAAGAGGGCTCTAACAAAGCCAGATCAAACTCAATCATAGGCAAAGAGGAGAACTTCACTTCATAAAAGAAAAAATGAAAGGATTTAAACTAATTTAAAAGAAATTTAAAAATATTAAATTATAGCTCCATTAGAAAAGATGTTAAATATTGGCTCTGGTTAGGGTGTAACAATGGATTAAATTATAGATTCCTTCAACTGAAGAATGAATCCCTATTCGTGGGAACAAGTATATTTATTTGTGGGTGTTGGTTCAATAAAAGCTGAAGTGTATCACTTACTCCGCTTAATGTTTCTAATTAATAAGATACCTAAGAACCTGATGTATTTCTTGCCGTTATTATCACAACTGCACTATTATTTCACTAAAGCAGAAGCTCAGGTTTTAAAATTTCAGTTTTAAAGTCAGTGGGTCAGATCCCCGCTGCTCCATTGTGGGAACTGGAAGGATGCTTATCGAATGGCCATCCCTCACAGTGTGACCTCCTTCTTCTGCCACTACCCCACCAGTGCAGCTGTAGGTGACCAGTATATATAATCCTTTAGATTTGTGTGTGTTGAATAATGAGAATAATTTCTTCTGCCAACCCCTTATGTGAGAAGCATAGAGAAGGTAATAGTCTATCTCCTTTGCCTAGCTGGGGCAGAGTCAGACCATCAGAGGATGAAATCCCTGGAGGGTTTGGAAATAGACTCTTGGAGCCCTACCTTCTATCCGCAGTTGGTTTGTTGTTGCTGCAGGGACCTCTGAATTCCTTTCTGCTGAGGATTTACAGCAGTTGCACCTGCTCTTTTGGCCTGAGCGGGCTGCATTACTACCTGTGGGGCACTGTACACAATGGGTGCATGTGCAAGTGATACGTGTTTGCTCACGAGCAGGCAGCAGCCAAGAGGAGCCCATATCCTTATAATTTGCACAAGAGCTGAGCATTGCTACTGTTTCCTGAGCCCTTCTGTTCTCTTCTTGAGAAGCCCTTCCCTTCTCATTTGCCTCAGAATGCCACCATCATGAGACTAAATGGCCATCGTATGCCAGGCTCTCTTCCCTGAGGATGACAAGGGCACATCCAGGGCCCATACTGCAATCCCAGGCTCTGCGAGAGAAGCAGACTGTAAGTTTTAAGACTCATTTTAATGAGCATGATCTGGCCAGTATTTTACTTCAGCATATATATCAGCAAATTATATCAGAACAATTGAAGCTGTGCAGCTAAACTAAATGTGCAGATCATCTTACCCTTGGGAAAGTTTGTGGGATGGTCCAAAGTCAATAGGAAACCGAAGACTTAGAGATGAAATGTGCAGTGAAAAACGGGTCATTCACATGGGAAAAACTGCTCTTGGGCTGGAGGAAGGCAGTATTTGTATTTAACTACTTTCCCTTCAGTAGGTCTTTAAGCCATTTAGCAACTTTTCTTTAACTTTCTAGTTCCCCACGCAAATAATAACGTTTCACTTCGGTGTAAAATTACATGCTTTAGCCTGATTCAGCTTCCCTAACTGAAGGTAGTAAAGGAGTTACTGGGCAAGAGAAGGTTGAATAGTACCAAATCAACCTCGAAAACTGGAAATCTAAGAGAAATAATTAAAAAAAAAATGTAACCAGTCCAAGAGGAGGTAGAGAGCCTTTTTCTTGCAAATAAATGTGAAACTATTCGTATGCTTTGGTACAAAGGCAGCCAGATTTGAACAGGGATAGGAGCTGGCTGCCTTGTTAGGGCTGAACGCTTTATGGGGTTGTTGTACTTAAAAGAGTGAGGAGGCTGAAACAGGACTGATAGCAGCGGTATCAGGAGAGTTAGAGAGAACCTGATGCTCCTGTGACCCATTATATGAAGACAGCATTCTTAAAGATGGCCTATAATGCTGAACAATTTCCCTACCTACAGCAAATGCCAGTAGTTTCCTGATTTTGACAGGGGAATAGAAACACCCAGCTGCTGAAGGACAGTCCTTGCCTTAAAGAATTTATAATATCCACAGCTAAATCAGGCAAAAGCAGGAAGGTGAGACCGAGGCCCAGAGAAGTGAAGTGACATGGCAAATTAGCCATTACACTGAATTTATAACCATGGTCTCCTATCATCCAACCTTGTCTACTGAACCATCCAGCCCTCCTCACATGCTGCTTTTTCCTCGAAGTCTGAGAACAGACAGCAGTCAAATGCAGTAAATATATAATTCAGGGGCAATATGTAATGATCAATGGAGCATTCCAAATTAGTGCATGCTGGCCTGCAAGCAAAATTATGTGGCTGAAAATCAAGGTCATTTAGGGACAGCTTGCTTGTGTGTTCACTATACTGTCTTTAGTTTGTATCCTAATGACATGCATTAATAAACCTTTGTTGTGCAGCATAAGTAAAAGCAAAATCAGTTACTTGAAAATGCTGGAGTATTTAATTATATTTGATCAAGTGCTGAAAGAGTATTTTTCACCAACTGAGCAGTCCGTTACAGGAGATACCCTTGAGTTTTGTGGAAGAGCAATATCTCCTGTCAGTCTAAGACTTCTTTGCCAGCTGTGTAGTCAGAAATAGAAATTCAGATGGACTCTGAGAGAGTGGAGAGGGATGTGAAGGGCTGCCATTTCTGCTGAATATCTGTAGGCAAACAACAGCAAACATACCCAGCCTTGGGTCTGGGTGCTCCCTGGGTGAGCTGGCCCACCTGTGGCTGCACTTCTTGGGAGAACTTCTAGCTGGAGGTACATGCACGTCCCAGATGATGGAAGTTCTTAATTAGCTCTCTAAAAGAATGGATATTTATCTACACTGATCTGTCCACTTAATTAGGAGGCTGACATGCTGCCATTAAAAGATACTGTTGCCATTACTAAAAATAGTCGTTAACGTGCCATTTTTAGAATTAGCTGAAAAGCAGTTATTAAGATGTATGGTCTGATGCTGTTTGGACCATCCATGTCATCCTACCCCGTCTTCAGATGTGAGGGAAGCAAGCAAAAACTGGTGCCTTTCCACCTTACACATGGTGCAGGTGTAGCAAGTGGGGGAGGTTGGCAGCTTGGTGTTCAATGAGAGAATCACAATTTCTTGTATTTTATTGACTCTCTATTTTTAAGATTCAGGAAAATGTGGGGTGATGAATGAGTAATGATCCATGTCCTCTGTTTCATATTTGAATGTGAAATGTTATGCAGGTAATCAGATTGTTCTTAATTTTTATAGCTAAAGATATATGGCAAAGAAATATGACCCTTGGATAAGAGGTTTAAACAAGATTAGGCTTATTCCTAGAGCATACTGCGTCAGGTAAATTTGACAGTTATATCACAAAGATCCCACAGTGTTCAGCATAGGCACTAAATGTCCTATGTGCAGCCAGGGCCTGTGATCTGCTGGCCTGATGTCTTCTGAGTAGACTCATAAACTCCCTGAGTAGTTGTTCCTATCAGAAGGGATGAGATTGAGGAGTAAGTGATGTGTGACAACTGCAGAATCAGGTGTTTAAAAAATTGGGGGGGGGGGGGGGGGGGGGGGGGGTGGGGTGGGGGGGGGGGGGGGGGGGGGGGGGGGGGAGCATGAGGTTATGAACAATTGGGAATTAGTGTATATCAGCAGGGGTTATGAAAGATACAGCTATATATTTTATCTGTATATCTGTGCTTGCCTACTCCAGTCTGTGCAAACGGAGGGGTTGATAGGTGAACCAACACTTGGCTTTTGCCTTACAAATGTACAGTGAGCTTTCAATTGTGAAGTGCCATATGAAAATTATAAAGATGGGATCAAATCTATCCATATTTATATGTCTTGTCTGTGATAGTGCCATATCCCTTTACTCCTCTTTTGATCACCTTCTTCTTGATTTCTTTTCCTGTGGACATGTAATGTATCACAGAATAGTGCTAAATTTGTTCTACAACCTGTGTGTTGGTTTGATTTTTTTTTTTTTTTCCCTTCCAAATTCTGAAAGCCTACTTCGGCTTCTTGAAAAGATATCGAGAGGATCTTTCTCACATGACAAACGTGTTGGAAATATTTTCTTAATAGCCTGCTTTGTGCTGCTTAATCTGTCTTTACGAAAAAAAAAAAATCACTGAAGAGCTGCATTTTTCAGAAAGTAGAGAACAAATAACTCATGCACATCCCAGGAGCTAGGCAATTGATATAAATTAGCAATGTCTGAGGATGGAGGAGATGCCCCTATCTGTTGAAGCGGTCTTTTTTTCCTCAACAACAAAAATTCTTCAGAAAATGGATTGCAGATGTGCCTTCCTCACCCACCACCCCAAATACATTTGGTGATGTCTCAAATATATGTAAATATTTTCAAATTTGCCAATCTGCTTAAAGATATATGGTAACACAATAGCATTTAAATACAAATATTTATTTCAAATGACACTTAGAAAACTGGACAGCCTCCCTGCTGATGTGTACAGGATACTATGACAAAGATTATTTAAGGCATGTCAACAATTTTACATATATATTGGGAAATGTTCCATGTGCATTGCCACGTGGCTGGAAAACTTGCCTGAGTACCAGAAAGACTGTGGATCTTTGGGAGTGAACGTACACGAGTGGCCCCACCGACCGCGGGCTGCAGCTGCTGTGTGTAAAGCACAAGCTTTCCTGTAGGCTGGGGAGAAGAAAAGACTCTCACAGTATGTCTTTCTTTTGCCCTAATAACAAAAACAGCACTAACTGGGACGCGCTCCCATTGCTCAGGGATTTTCTTACCCAGCTCTGGTTTGTTTGTTTTCTTCTCTTTTCTGTTACCTTTGTGATTCACCTTAAAAAAACCAGAAGATTGTCGTTTTAACACTGAAGGGCTGCAAGTAAAGCTCATGAAGTAAAACGCAATTCTGACCTTCACCACTCTTCATTTGATTTCATTCTGAAAGCAGCTGAGCACTCTCTAGCTTCACAGGATGGCCACAAATCTCAGTCATATTCCCAGTATCTTCAGCATCTTGCAGGATTCTGTTCCTGAGATCAGGTACTTCTCTGTGTTTCTACTACTGGTACACCATTTCCTATTTCCTCTCTGTCCACATCACGGCTTCACTTTTTATTGCTCTTTTGGGCTTATTAAGATACTTAGCCATTCAGTTATGCAATGTAAACTCTAGTCTTTGAAAGCCTGAGGCTGAGGTTCTCAAAACAATCAAAAAACCCTTGAAAACTCTTTCACTAAATTTTCTAATGGAAACTAAGACTTTTACTGCTCTACAATAGATCACTGTGCGTAACACATGAATTATTTTTAAGTCAGAAAAATGTGTCACAGTTTCTTTCATGACTGCTTACGTTGATATAGTTCATACCAGAGTTGAGTCCCATTGACTTCAGTAGGACTTTGAGGCTCCAACCTTCATGCATCAGAGACCAGGATACGAATCATCCTTGGGGGCATCATAAAGGTTCTGCCAAAGAAAGAATATATTTATCTTTCTGAAACAGGTCTGACAGATAAAGAAATATTTGTGTTTTTAATTTAATCTGGAATTCACATATATTTTTTCTGAGCATCACAAACTCTGCTGGGTAAATTGTCAATTACTTATTTGAGTACTGGAGAAAAATCAAGGGCACATCAAGGCAATTCATACCTTTTGATGCAGTCTGAAATGTTAAAATTCCACTCTGGCAAAATGCTCTCAATTTTTTTTCTGCTTCTGAACTTGACAATGTTTTCCTTATTTTTGCTGAGAAACGAATGCATCTGTTTTCTTAACAAATGGAAGTGTTTGACTTACAGATGCTGCCTTTCAAATCAAAGCTTACTAAAATTCTGCTATGGCCAGAGAACATGTCACATATTTTCCAGCTAGTGGCTGAGAACTTTTTGTGCATCTGTACTGTGTGTCTTGGCAAATGTTTGTCTGTGCAAATACCCCTTCCTCAGTTTTATCAGTGCAAAATTTCTAAGCTGCTGTTGAGATACAATGAAAGAAATCATTTCTCCACTTGGGAAGGAACAATGTAGGAGAAGAGACTAGTTTTCTAGTGTCCCAGATGTTGTTATTTCTATTTTCCAGAGCTCAAGCATCACCCCGATGTAAGAAGGATAAGTCAAGGACCTCCTCTTACCACAGCAATGGTGTTAGGTGGGTCTCTCCTTGAGGGTAGGAACTGGAAGCATAATCTGAAATATGTGTGTCCTGCTGGAAAGAAATGCTGGTTATGCTGCATAGAGAGTGTGGAACGTTATTGATGGGTGAAGAAAATATGCTTGTCCCTCTCTTTTATTAAAGGGTGCAAGGAAGGGGAGAAGTTGATGACCTTAAAATTCAAGACTCTGCGTTTTGAGTCAGTGTGTGGGGGACAAGGGAAAAGAGGACTAATTGATGTTTTCCATCAATACTTCCTGCAGTCTCCCCAGCAGTATGATAACTTTGGAAAGATCGGAACATTGACGGTGTTTCATACAGCAAATAAATACTGTAGGGTATTTGTTATGTTCTTTCAAGACAGGATTAGCATCAAACAGTGTGATGTTAATGGCAGGTTCTTATATGTCTGGACTATCCCCGTTTATTTTGTTATTTGACAAGAAGGCATTTGTGATTAAGAGACTTCAACACACGTCTCTAATTCACTTGTCTACAGGTGAATGTTAATTCCAATATGAATAGGATATAAGCTTACTGCACGCAAGCCATTCCTGAATAATGTTTTGTACATACCAGCTGTAATGTTTTTGACTGCGCTGTATTTAGAGTAAAGATGCAAAAACAGATTCGCACACTGGTTTTAGTTTAATGGTTTATTAATAAACATTAAATAACAGCAATTTTGTCTTTGCTAACGCACTTCTTAATAAGCCAAAAAGACCTGTTTAAATATAGATGTGTATGTGTTAGCTGCAGGCAAGTTATTTTTATAATTAACTACAACATTAGAAACCATTCATATAAATATGTTACTATAGACCAGTCTCCTTAAGTCTAATTCAATTGAAAATTTGTAATTGTTATGGTATGTCCTCTAGTAATAATAAAATTCTTGGCATTAACAAGGAACAAGGAGCTGGCTGGTCTAGAGAAAAACAAGCAGATTCCTCCTTTTTGCATTTGTCAAGTTTAGTTCCTCCCTTGTCTTCTAAACACCAGACAGGTCCCAGGGAAATTCTTTCTATTGAATATATGGGTGTGGTGTTATTCAAATCACACAAGACTGCAGCCAACTCTATAAGCTGCCAACTCCCCTCTCCAAAGCAGCCACCGACAAGACCTTCAAACTCCCATCTCCAGAAGTGGGTACCCAGGAGGGATTACCCGACATCAGTCACTTAATTCAGATATCTAGATTCTTCTTGCATTTCCTCATGCCCAAAACAACTACACCTCCCAGCATTCAGCCCTTCATTGCCAAGGTAGCAAGGGTAGCTCTCACACTGTGAAGGAACACCTGCAATCTGCTTAGTGCCTTCAGGTGAGATGTGTTTCCCTTGCCTTCCTGCCAAATTGTCACCTCTGCTCAGCTGGACAACACGTGAACATTGCTGCATGGGAACAGAGAGCAGAAAATAGCTAAAATCCCATGTATAACAGTGACATAATAAGATACAGTTTCCATTTACCTAAGCACATAATTCATCAGGGAACAGAAGCTAAAGCTGTTGGAAGGATTTCCTCTGTCCTTATATTTAGAGTAGCCAGTGGAGAGGCTTTTCTGGTAGTCTACCCATTTCACTAGGAGAGCCAAGTAGGTTAGTGAGCTCTATTGAGCCTAATCCAGTATTTTAATTAAGTAATTTAAGGTTAAATTATTTGTCAGACAGTTAATACATTTTTCAAGTTTTCCATTACTTTTACACTTGACAAGAGGAACTTAGTCAAGTCATGATGTAATATCCACATGCTTTGTGGGAGCTTGAGCGTCTGTTTGGCAGTCATCATTTGATTTATCATTCATTTAAGCTCAAATTGGGGTCAGAGTTTGACGGATGCCACTGGTCCATCCTAGAACTGCAGTTCTTCCTTTCCCTCCCAAACTGTTACAGTGACATCACATGGAGGTGATGCATATAGTAATGTTAAATAAGCTCTTTAGGATGACAGAAAATAGTATGTCTGTAACAAATTCATGTAGTGCATATGAGGTTTTCAGGAGAGTTGAGTATCTCTGCTGTTAGAAGTCCAAATCCTTTATTATTTCAGCTTAAAAAAAAAAAAAAATAAAATCAAAGAGTTGGAGGAACTGAGAAACATAACGTGGACTTTCCCTACCAAAGGGAATATGACATACTGAGCTAAATACCTTCACCTTCCATATAACACACTAGGAGGTAAGAATATTCGGCACTCAGCAGGAAGTGCTTGCTCAGCACCATACAAGATAGGGCCCCATAACTGTTTAAATTTTCCAATTCTGTTCATAAGAGACGTCCTTTCCAATCACCCTTTTTTTTTTTTTTTTTAAAGAATTGTTAAATGGAGTCATTTTTATGTGAGTAAGTCCTAAAAATATTCTAGGAACAGCAGACTAGTGCATAAAATGTGTTGCCTGCCTCCTCCCCCTAGTTTCTTTCAAATAACTAGAGGTCATAACCCCCCCAAATCTGGCTGTTGGCTGTTAGCTAGTAGAAACCAGCTGAAACCCTGGTAAGACAAATCTTCACAGCTGTATCGTATGTCTACTACTGTCAATATATCTGCAAAACCTGCCAACTGCTTGTCACTTAACATAAAGTGGATTTAGAGGGGGCTGAAGTAGAAAGAGATTGTGATGCAATCTGAAGGCATGTTGATCTGGTAAACTTTTCTTGTCTTATTTACTTCTAGTTTTTTCTTTCTCTGCTTCTCCACCCTACTAAAAAGCTAGGCACATTACATACCTAGCCACTAAGCACAGATTTCAGAACCAGTGCTTTGTTTTGTTTTCCGTATTATCCTGGTACATGGAAAGTAATTGCCAATCCTGTCTAACGAGTTAGTGGCCATGGCCAGGTCAATATACTGCCTGTAAGTACTACAAGATTGCACAACAGAGGCTCTACTCCTTCAGTTTGTTTTTCAGGCTGGATTATACACTGCCACTGACTTCAGAGTGTTCTCTACGCTGTCTCGAAGCAGAATCAGCCTTGGCCCAGGCTCACCCCTCTCTGGAAAGCTCTCCTGCACTGAATCAGCCATCCAGGACCCCGCACCCGTGCCTTGGGCAGTGCTGCGGGCACTTTGGGTTTGCTTCCAGTATCATGATTTTCGGCAAGATTTTGATCTTGCTAGCAATAGGCAAATTCCATTCTAAAGATATACTTTCTTTCCTCAAGGGAATGCAGATTTTTTTGAGAAATATTGTAGCATATTTTTGTATGCATAGCATTTTTAGGGAAATAGGGAAAATGAATTTATCTTTGAAAATATTTTTTTCTGGTACAAGAGAATAGAAGAGGAGAAAAGAGAAAAGCTTATTTACTTGTTCCGTTGTCATCCTTCCAATATTAAGAAAACAACAGTGGGATCTCGTTCTTCTCCTTATAACTGAATTTTGTTTCAAGTTTTGGAAAAACATTGTGATGTATCTTGTTTTGTTTTTTAAAAAGAAATTTTTCTAAGGCAATTTAAAATTCATTGAAAGAAAAGAAAAAGCAAATAGATAATAATTTCTTGGCCAGCTATAGTTTTTATTTCCATGTACGGTGGGTTTGATGCCCCATGGAAAGGCAGGGCAAGAATTTCAAAGGGACAACCTGCCTCTGAGGTCAGTGTCTCCCACGCCTGGTAAAAGCTGTCCACTTTAAGTGTCACTGAAAACCAGACAGCTTCTTACCTAGCTAAGGTGTCTCATCACAGGATCACAAAAGATCTTGCTCCTTTTTTTTTAATTTACTGAAAGAAAATCAAATATTGAAATGAGAATACCCAAAGCATTGTTTCCTGGCCTCAGATAAGGACCTACTTTTCCAGTCTTGACTTAACCTGCCAGCGACTCCTGCAGGGAATTGTGCTAGAGAGAAAGTATACAGATCACACTTGGATTGCAGCTAATTATTAAAAATGGCTTACTTATGTTTATTTTTAATTGCTCCAAACCTCAGTAGTGTAATGAAGCTATTAAGAAATAACTCTCTGAAAGAGTTAAGGAAAAAAAAATCAGATAAGGTCCCCAATGCACTTTTGCATTTTATTGACATTTTAATTAAGACTGTAGTATACTTCAGGGATCTCTGCACTTAAATAGAAACCATTTTAATATGCTACACTGGCAAAGAGTAATGGATGAATACAGACCCATATTCCCATATGTTTTATGGTACTTAGTGATTCTTTTGTACAATGTATTATGATGTTAAGACATTTTATGAGTTTCTATTGGCTAAGCTGAGCCATATCAAATTATAATTTTGCTCAGTGGATTTTACTGTAAGCAGATTAAATAGGGCACGTTCTGTATTTATTGTACAGTTAGATCTGACTGTTTTTGTTTTTCCTATTATAGTCTTCATTTACTTTTCCCCTTAAAGTGAATATAACAAGCATTATATGAAGAAATCACTTGGCTCCATTTACAGTGGGCTGGGGTGGTTGTTTGGATTTTCTTTTTTTTAATAAAAGTTGTTGGAGCTGAAAGGATGTTGTTCCCCTGATAATATTGATCTGAATGAATTCTTATCCATTTAACTGCACCACTGATGCAGCTGTGAATATTTTTCTTTTTAAATAGACAAGTTGGCATCTAGTATTAATATCTGGGGACTCCAGCAAGCCAAGAGACAGGAGATTATTTGTCCCATTTTGGACCCAGGAACAAGACCATGTGTCAAAGGGCTGAGAAATGTAGTTTAATGATGCTTACTAACTCTGGAGTTTTGAAGACTTTGAGTACCACCAAGTTGTAAACCCGCTCATGAGCAACATGAGAAAGCGTGAATACCACTCCAGGACTGAATTAAGGCAGCTCAAATGTGTAACTGAGTACAGCATCTGATGGAGCCCCTGTAGTTGGAAGGGGGAAAGTGCAAAGGTGAGAAGCACTGGTGTCCGGCCAGTTGCCCTGGCCACCGCTGTCACATGAAGCAGCTTGGGTGAGAACCACAGGCATGGTACAAAGTCAGGCTACACGTTGATACTCACTTTTATTATTATTATTTTTGGCCTCTTCTCTCATGAGAGAATGTTTCTGTATGGTAGCCCAAGTCAAAACCAGAAAGTTCCAGGCTTGAAAGCTGATTCTCATGAGAATGTCAGTACAAGCAGTTGTCCTCCATATCTAAATAGCCATCTCCAAACGAGTGAAAGCAGATGAGTGTAACGGAAGGGGAACGTTCCAGTTGGTAAAAAATGCTGATTCAGCAAACCCAAAACTTTGTGGGGAAGGTGCTGGTGTTGATGAGAGTTTTGGAGAAAAAAGGCCTTCAGTATTCCATTTCTTTTGCACTAATAAGATTTTAATGCTGAAATTTTAGTTTAGGCGAAAAAGATTAGAAGAAAATATGTCAACGTTTAAACATAATTCTTATGGCATAAATGAAATGTTGCAATTGTCCGTGGAGTCTGAGATTATCTGTCCAGTCAACTTTTCAAAATTTTAACTTTTTCTGGCCTAGAATCAAATGGAGCGAGAAAATTGGAGACCTTTAAGCTTTCCTGGTATAAGAATAACAGTTCCTGGGTCACTCTCGCATTAGTATGGAGATTGCATTGCAGGATGTGGACAGCAAAGGGGTTTACAGCTTATTTTTACAATCCTCACGTTAAATGCTTTTGCCACTTCCAGAAAACTTTGACTTGCTCCTGAATTACCCTAATTCCCAGGTATTCTGCTGCTCTACTTTTCCTTGAAAGCCAGCTTCACTAAACCACTGGTTTTATTGTTCTGTGGTGATAAATGATGTTTTAATTTAGAGAAGGTCAATAAGTGAGGTGAAACTGTTCAGAGAAATTATGAGGAATCTGTGCATTTGGTACCAGCACCACCAGACAAAGCTGTCTTGAAATCTGTAGATGAAGGAAAGGAGAATGGAGCAGAGGAACAGCGCTCAGTCATTGGGGGCTATCGATGGATGTGCTCAGAGATGGGGAAATGTCTAAAAAAAAATCTTCAAATTAGGCCATTTTAATGCAAAGAGCTTTAAAAGTGTATGGATTTTTTTTTTAATATACTTCCTATTAATACATTAGAGTGGGATAAAAAATGGGAAAGTGCTGCATTCAGGGTCTCCCATCCCTTTTCAGGTTTCCCATCCTTTTTGAGGATTGTATTCAAAATGTTTTGTACTTCAGCCTTTTACAGCCACACTGTAAGGGTAAGACTTTTAA